>NC_081375.1:48957143-49597370 GCF_030684315.1 Stegostoma tigrinum | reverse complement strand
TGCTGGCACATACTGGCACTGAACGCCCATTCAATACTGAGACTCAATACTGACACTGAACACCCATTCAATACAGAGACTCAATGCTGGCACACACTGGCACTGAACACCCATTCAATACTGAGACTCAATACTGGCACACACTGGCAATGAACACCCATTCAATACTGAGACTCAATACTGGCACTGAACACCCACTCAATACTGAGACTCAATACTGGCACACACTGGCTCTGAACACCCATTCAATGCTGAAACTCAATACTGGCACTGAACACTCATTCAATACTGAGACTCAATGCCGGCACACACTGGCACTGAACACCCAATCAATACTGAAACTCAATACTGGCACTGAACACCCATTCAATACTGAGACTCAATGCTGGCACACACTGGCACTGAACACCCATTTAATACTGAAAATCAATGCGGGCACTGAACACCCATTCAATACTGAAACTCAATGCTGGCACACACTGGCACTAAACACCCATTCAACACTGAAACTCAATGCTGTCACTCAATGGCACTGAACACACATTCAATACTGAAACTCAATACTGGCACTGAACACCCAGTCAATACTGAGACTCAATACTGGCACACACTTGCACTGAACACCCATAAAATACTGCAACTCAATACTGGCACACACTGGCGTTGAACACCCATTCAATACTGAAACTCAATACTGGCACTGAACACCCATTCAATACTGAGACTCAATGCTGGCACTCACTGGCACTAAACACCCATTCAATACTGAAACTCAATGCTGGCACTTAACACCCATTCATTACTGTGACCCAATTCTGGCACACACTGGCATTGAACACTCATTCAATACTGAAACTCAATTCAGGCACAAACTGGCACTGAACACCCATTCGATACGAAGACTCAATGCTGGCACACACTGGCATTGAACACCCATTCAATACTGAAACTCAGTGGTGGCACTGAACACCCATTCAATACTGAAACTCAATGCTGGCACACACTGGCATTGATCACCCATTCAATACTGAAACTCAGTGTTGGCACTGAACACCCATTCAATACTGAGACTCAATGCTGGCACTGAACACCCATTCAATTTGAGACCCAATTCTGGCACACACTGGCATTGAACACTCATTCAATCCTGAAACTCAATTCTGGCACAAACTGGCACTGAACACCCAATCAATACTGAGACTCAATGCTGGCACACACTGGCACTGAACACCAATTCAATACTGAGACTCAATGCTGGCACTGAACACCCATTCAATTTGAGACCCAATTCTGGCACACACTGGCATTGAACACCCATTTAATACTGAAAATCAATGCGGGCACTGAACACCCATTCAATACTGAAACTCAATGCTGGCACACACTGGCACTGAACACCCATTCAATACTGAAACTCAATACTGGCACTGAACACCCATTCAATACTGAGACTCAATAATGGCACACACTGGCACTGAACACCCATTCAATACTGAGACTCAATGCTGGCACTGAACACCCATCCAAGACTGAAACTCAATGCTGGCACACACTGGCATTGAACACCCATTCAATACTCAGACTCAATGCTGGCTCTGAACACCCACTCAATACTGAGACTCAATGCTGGCACTGATCACCCATTCAATATTGAGACTCAATGCTGGCACACACTGGCACTGAACACCCATTCAATACTGAGACTCAATGCTGGCACTGAACACCCATTCAATACTGAGACTCAATGCTGGCACACACTGGCAATGAACACCCATTCAATACTGAGACTCAATGCTGGCACTGAACACCCATTCAATACTGAGACTCAATACTGGCACACACTTGCACTGAACACCCATGAAATACTGCAACTCAATACTGGCACACACTGGCGTTGAACACCCATTCAATACTGAAACTCAATGCTGGCACACACTGGCACTGAACACCCATTCAACACTGAAACTCAATGCTGTCACTCAATGGCACTGAACACACATTCAATGCTGAAACTCAATACTGGCACTGAACACCCATTGAATACTGAGATTCAATACTGGCACACACTGGCACTGAACATCCATTCAATACTGAGATTCAATGCTGGCACACACTGGCACTGAACACCCATTTAATACTGAAAATCAATGCTGGCACATACTGGCACTGAACACCCATTCAAGACTGAAACTCAATACTGGCACTGAACACCCATTCAATACTGAGACTCAATGCTGGCACACAGTGGCACTGAACACACAGTCAATACTGAGACTCAATACTGACACTGAACACCCATTCAATACAGAGACTCAATGCTGGCACACACTGGCACTGAACACCCATTCAATACTGAGACTCAATACTGGCACACACTGGCAATGAACACCCATTCAATACTGAGACTCAATACTGGCACTGAACACCCACTCAATACTGAGACTCAATGCTGGCACACACTGGCTCTGAACACCCATTCAATGCTGAAACTCAATACTGGCACTGAACACTCATTCAATACTGAGACTCAATGCCGGCACACACTGGCACTGAACACCCATTCAATACTGAAACTCAATACTGGCACTGAACACCCATTCAATACTGAGACTCAATGCTGGCACACACTGGCTCTGAACACCCATTTAATACTGAAAATCAATGCGGGCACTGAACACCCATTCAATACTGAAACTCAACGCTGGCACACACTGGCATTGAACACCCATTCAATACTGAAACTCAGTGGTGGCACTGAACACCCATTCAATACTGAGACTCAACGCTGGCACTGAACACCCATTCAATTTGAGACCCAATTCTGGCACACACTGGCATTGAACACTCATTCAATCCTGAAACTCAATTCTGGCACAAACTGGCACTGAACACCCAATCAATACTGAGACTCAATACTGGCACTCAGCACCCACTCAATACTGAGACTCAATGCTGGCACACACTGGCTCTGAACACCCATTCAATGCTGAAACTCAATACTGGCACTGAACACTCATTCAATAGTGAGACTCAATGCCGGCACACACTGGCACTGAACACCCATTCAATACTGAAACTCAATACTGGCACTGAACACCCATTCAATACTGAGACTCAATGCTGGCACACACTGGCACTGAACACCCATTCAACACTGAAACTCAATGCTGTCACTCAATGGCACTGAACACACATTCAATGCTGAAACTCAATACTGGCACTGAACACCCAGTCAATACTGAGACTCAATACTGGCACACACTTGCACTGAACACCCATAAAATACTGCAACTCAATACTGGCACACATTGGCGTTGAACACCCATTCAACACTGAAACTCAATACTGGCACTGAACACCCATTCAATACTGAGAGTCAATGCTGGCACTCACTGGCACTAGACACCCATTCAATACTGAAACTCAATGCTGGCACTTAACACCCATTCATTACTGTGACCCAATTCTGGCACACACTGGCATTGAACACTCATTCAATAGTGAAACTCAATTCTGGCACAAACTGGCACTGAACACCCATTCGATACGAACACTCAATGCTGGCACACACTGGCATTGAACACCCATTCAATACTGAAACTCAGTGGTGGCAAAGAACACCCATTCAATACTGAAACTCAATGCTGGCACACACTGGCATTGAACACCCATTCAATACTGAAACTCAGTGGTGGCACTGAACACCCATTCAATACTGAGACTCAATAATGGCACACACTGGCACTGAACACCCATTCAATACTGAGACTCAATGCTGGCACTGAACACCCATCCAAGACTGAAACTCAATGCTGGCACACACTGGCATTGAACACCCATTCAATACTCAGACTCAATGCTGGCTCTGAACACCCACTCAATACTGAGACTCAATGCTGGCACTGATCACCCATTCAATATTGAGACTCAATGCTGGCACACACTGGCACTGAACACCCATTCAATACTGAGACTCAATGCTGGCACTGAACACCCATTCAATACTGAGACTCAATGCTGGCACACACTGGCAATGAACACCCATTCAATACTGAGACTCAATGCTGGCACTGAACACCCATTCAATACTGAAACTCAATTATCGCACAAGCTGGCACTGAACACCCATTCAATACTGAGACTCAATACTGGCACACACTTGCACTGAACACCCATGAAATACTGCAACTCAATACTGGCACACACTGGCGTTGAACACCCATTCAATACTGAAAATCAATGCTGGCACACACTGGCATTGAACACCCATTCAATACTGAAACTCAGTGGTGGCACTGAACACCCATTCAATACTGAGACTCAATGCTGGCACTGAACACCCATTCAATTTGAGACCCAATTCTGGCACACACTGGCATTGAACACTCATTCAATCCTGAAACTCAATTCTGGCACAAACTGGCACTGAACACCCAATCAATACTGAGACTCAATGCTGGCACACACTGGCATTGAACACACATTCAATACTGATAGTCAATACTGGCACTGAACACCCATTGAATACTGAGATTCAATACTGGCACACACTGGCACTGAACATCCATTCAATACTGAGACCCAATGCTGGCACACACTGGCACTGAACACCCATTTAATACTGAAAATCAATGCTGGCACATACTGGCACTGAACGCCCATTCAATACTGAGACTCAATACTGACACTGAACACCCATTCAATACAGAGACTCAATGCTGGCACACACTGGCACTGAACACCCATTCAATACTGAGACTCAATACTGGCACACACTGGCAATGAACACCCATTCAATACTGAGACTCAATACTGGCACTGAACACCCACTCAATACTGAGACTCAATACTGGCACACACTGGCTCTGAACACCCATTCAATGCTGAAACTCAATACTGGCACTGAACACTCATTCAATACTGAGACTCAATGCCGGCACACACTGGCACTGAACACCCATTCAATACTGAAACTCAATACTGGCACTGAACACCCATTCAATACTGAGACTCAATGCTGGCACACACTGGCACTGAACACCCATTTAATACTGAAAATCAATGCGGGCACTGAACACCCATTCAATACTGAAACTCAATGCTGGCACACACTGGCACTAAACACCCATTCAACACTGAAACTCAATGCTGTCACTCAATGGCACTGAACACACATTCAATACTGAAACTCAATACTGGCACTGAACACCCAGTCAATACTGAGACTCAATACTGGCACACACTTGCACTGAACACCCATAAAATACTGCAACTCAATACTGGCACACACTGGCGTTGAACACCCATTCAATACTGAAACTCAATACTGGCACTGAACACCCATTCAATACTGAGACTCAATGCTGGCACTCACTGGCACTAAACACCCATTCAATACTGAAACTCAATGCTGGCACTTAACACCCATTCATTACTGTGACCCAATTCTGGCACACACTGGCATTGAACACTCATTCAATACTGAAACTCAATTCAGGCACAAACTGGCACTGAACACCCATTCGATACGAAGACTCAATGCTGGCACACACTGGCATTGAACACCCATTCAATACTGAAACTCAGTGGTGGCACTGAACACCCATTCAATACTGAAACTCAATGCTGGCACACACTGGCATTGATCACCCATTCAATACTGAAACTCAGTGTTGGCACTGAACACCCATTCAATACTGAGACTCAATGCTGGCACTGAACACCCATTCAATTTGAGACCCAATTCTGGCACACACTGGCATTGAACACTCATTCAATCCTGAAACTCAATTCTGGCACAAACTGGCACTGAACACCCAATCAATACTGAGACTCAATGCTGGCACACACTGGCACTGAACACCAATTCAATACTGAGACTCAATGCTGGCACTGAACACCCATTCAATTTGAGACCCAATTCTGGCACACACTGGCATTGAACACCCATTTAATACTGAAAATCAATGCGGGCACTGAACACCCATTCAATACTGAAACTCAATGCTGGCACACACTGGCACTGAACACCCATTCAATACTGAAACTCAATACTGGCACTGAACACCCATTCAATACTGAGACTCAATAATGGCACACACTGGCACTGAACACCCATTCAATACTGAGACTCAATGCTGGCACTGAACACCCATCCAAGACTGAAACTCAATGCTGGCACACACTGGCATTGAACACCCATTCAATACTCAGACTCAATGCTGGCTCTGAACACCCACTCAATACTGAGACTCAATGCTGGCACTGATCACCCATTCAATATTGAGACTCAATGCTGGCACACACTGGCACTGAACACCCATTCAATACTGAGACTCAATGCTGGCACTGAACACCCATTCAATACTGAGACTCAATGCTGGCACACACTGGCAATGAACACCCATTCAATACTGAGACTCAATGCTGGCACTGAACACCCATTCAATACTGAGACTCAATACTGGCACACACTTGCACTGAACACCCATGAAATACTGCAACTCAATACTGGCACACACTGGCGTTGAACACCCATTCAATACTGAAACTCAATGCTGGCACACACTGGCACAGAACACCAATTCAACACTGAAACTCAATGCTGTCACTCAATGGCACTGAACACACATTCAATGCTGAAACTCAATACTGGCACTGAACACCCATTCAATACTGAGAGTCAATGGTGGTACTCACTGGCACTAAACACCCATTCAATACTGAAACTCAATGCTGGCACTTAACACCCATTCATTACTGTGACCCAATTCTGGCACACACTGGCATTGAACACTCATTCAATAGTGAAACTCAATTCTGGCACAAACTGGCACTGAACACCCATTCGATACGAAGACTCAATGCTGGCACACACTGGCATTGAACACCCATTCAATACTGAAACTCAGTGGTGGCACTGAACACCCATTCAATACTGAAACTCAATGCTGGCATACACTGGCATTGAACACCCATTCAATACTGAAACTCAGTGGTGGCACTGAACACCCATTCAATACTGAGACTCAACGCTGGCACTGAACACCCATTCAATTTGAGACCCAATTCTGGCACACACTGGCATTGAACACTCATTCAATCCTGAAACTCAATTCTGGCACAAATTGGCACTGAACACCCAATCAATACTGAGACTCAATGCTGGCACACACTGGCACTGAACACCAATTCAATACTGAGACTCAATGCTGGCACTGAACACCCATTCAATTTGAGACCCAATTCTGGCACACACTGGCATTGAACACTCATTCAATCCTGAAACTCAAATCTGGCACAAACTGGCACTGAACACCCATTCGATACTAAGACTCAATGCTGGCACACACTGGCAGAGAACACCCATTCAATACTGAGACTCAGTGGTGGCACTGAACACCCATCCAAGACTGAAACTCAATGCTGGCACACACTGGCATTGAACACCCATTCAATACTCAGACTCAATGCTGGCTCTGAACACCCACTCAATACTGAGACTCAATGCTGGCACTGATCACCCATTCAAGATTGAGACTCAATGCTGGCACACACTGGCACTGAACACCCATTCAATACTGTGACTCAATGCTGGCACTGAACACCCATTCAATACTGAGACTCAATGCTGGCACACACTGGCAATAAACACCCATTCAATACTGAGACTCAATGCTGGCACTGAACACCCATTCAATACTGAAACTCAATTATCGCACAAACTGGCACTGAACACCCATTCAATACTGAGACTCAATGCTGGCACACACTGGCACTGAACACCCATTCAATACTGAGACTCAATTCTGGCACACACTGGCACTGAACACGCATTCAATACGGAAACTCAATACTGAAACACACGCACTGAACACCCATTCAATACTGAGACTCAATGCTGGCACACACTGGCATTGAACACACATTCAATACTGATAGTCAATACTGGCACTGAACACCCATTGAATACTGAGATTCAATACTGGCACACACTGGCACTGAACATCCATTCAATACTGAGACTCAATGCTGGCACACACTGGCACTGAACACCCATTTAATACTGAAAATCAATGCTGGCACATACTGGCACTGAACACCCATTCAAGACTGAAACTCAATACTGGCACTGAACACCCATTCAAGACTGAGACTCAATGCTGGCACACAGTGGCACTGAACACACAGTCAATACTGAGACTCAATACTGACACTGAACACCCATTCAATACAGAGACTCAATGCTGGCACACACTGGCACTGAACACCCATTCAATACTGAGACTCAATACTGGCACACACTGGCAATGAACACCCATTCAATACTGAGACTCAATACTGGCACTGAACACCCACTCAATACTGAGACTCAATGCTGGCACACACTGGCTCTGAACACCCATTCAATGCTGAAACTCAATACTGGCACTGAACACTCATTCAATACTGAGACTCAATGCCGGCACACACTGGCACTGAACACCCATTCAATACTGAAACTCAATACTGGCACTGAACACCCATTCAATACTGAGACTCAATGCTGGCACACACTGGCTCTGAACACCCATTTAATACTGAAAATCAATGCGGGCACTGAACACCCATTCAATACTGAAACTCAATGCTGGCACACACTGGCACTGAACACCCATTCAATACTGAAACTCAATACTGGCACTGAACAACCATTCAATACTGAAACTCAATGCTGGCACACACTGGCACTGAATACACATTGCATACGGAAACTCAATGGTGGCACACACTGGCATTGAACACCCATTCAATATGGAAACTCAATACTCGCACACACTGGCATTGAACACCCATTCAATACGGAAATTCAATACTGGCACACACTGGCATTGAACACCCATTCAATACTGTGACTCAGTACTGGCACAAACTGGCATTGAACACGCATTCAATACTAAAACTCAATGCTCGCACACACTGGCACTGTACACCTATTCAATACTGAAACTCAATGCTGCCACACACTGTCACTGAACACCCATTCAAAACGGAAACTCAATTCCGTAACCCACTGGCATTGAACACCCATTCAATACTGAGCCTCAATACTGGCACTGAACACCCATTCAATACTCAGACTCAATGCTGGCACTGAGCACACATTCAATACTTAGGCTCAATACCTGCACACACTGGCACTGAACGCCCATTCAATACTGAAACTCAATGCTGGCACACACTGGCATTGAACACCCATTCAATACTGAGACTCAATGCTGGCTCTGAACACCCAGTCAATACTGAGACTCAATACTGGCACACACTGGCACTGAACACTCATTCAATACTGAGACTCAATGCTGGCACTCACTGGCACTGAACATTCATTCAATACTGAGACTCAATGCTGGCACTGAACATCCATTCAATACTGAACATCCATTCAATACTGAAACTCAATGCTGGCACTGAACACCCATTCAATACTGAAACTTAATGCTGGCATACACTGGCACTGAACACCCATTCAAGACTGAAACTCACTACTGGCACATACTGGCAATGAACACCCATTCAATACTGAGACTCAATGCTGGCACTGAACACCCGTTCAATACTGAAACTCAATTCTCGCACAAACTGGCACTGAACACCCATTCAATACTGAGACTCAATGCTGGCACTCTGTGGCACTAAACGCCCATTCAATACTGAAACTCAATACCTGCACACATTGGCAGGGAACATCCATTCAGTACTGAAACCCAATGCTGGCACTGAATACCCATTCAATTTGAGACCCAATTCTGGCACACACTGGCATTGAACATTCATTCAATACTGAAACTCAATTCTGGCACAAACTGGCACTGAACACCCATTCGATACTAAGACTCAATGCTGGCACACACTGGCATTGAAAACCCATTCAATACTGAGACTCAGTGGTGGCACTGAACACCCATTCAATACTGAAACTCAATGCTGGCACACACTGGCATTGAACACCCATTCAATACTCAGAATCCATGCTGGCTCTGAACACCCACTCAATACTGAGACTCAATGCTGGCACTGATCACCCATAAAATACTGAGACTCAATGCTGGCACACACTGGCACTGAACACCCATTCAATACTGGGACTCAAGGCTGGCACTGAACACCCATTCAATACTGAGACTCAATACTGGCACATACTGGCAATGAACACCCATTCAATACTGAGACTCAATGCTGGCACTGAACACCCGTTCAATACTGAAACTCAATTCTCGCACGAACTGGCACTGAACACCCATTCAATACTGAGACTCAATGCTGGCACTGAACATCCATTCAATACTGAAACTCAATGCTGGCACTGAACACCCATTCAATACTGAGACCCAATTCTGGCACACACTGGCATTGAACACTCATTCAAAACTGATACACAATGCTGGCAGACACTGGCATTGAACACCCATTCAATACTGAAACTCAATGCTGGCACATACTGGCACTGAACACCCATTCAACACTGAAATTCAATGCTGGCACTCACTGGCACTGAACACACATTCAATGCTGAAACTCAATACTGGCACTGAACAACCATTCAATACTGAGACTCAATACTGGCACACACTTGCACTGAACACCCATAAAATACTGCAACTCAATACTGGCACACACTGGCATTGAACACCCATTCAATACGGAAACTCAATACTGGCACACACTGGCACTGAACACCCATTCAATACAGAGACTCAATGCTGGCACACACTGGCAATGAACACCCATTCAATACTGAGACTCAATGCTGGCACTGAACATCCATTCAATACTGAACATCCATTCAATACTGAAACTCAATGCTGGCACTGAACACCCATTCAATACTGAAACTTAATGCTGGCACACACTGGCATTGAACACTCATTCAATACTGCAACTCAATAGTGGCACACACTGGCATTGAACACCCATTCAATACTGATACTCAATACTGGCACACACTGGCACTGAACTCCCATTCAATACTGAGACTCAATACTGGCACTGAACACCCATTCAATACTGACACTCAATGCTGGCACTCTGTGGCACTAAACACCCATTCAATACTGAAACTCAATACCTGCACACATTGGCAGGGAACATCCATTCAATACTGAAACCCAATGCTGGCAGTGAATACCCATTCAATTTGAGACCCAATTCTGGCACACACTGGCATTGAACACTCATTCAATACTGAAACTCAATTCTGGCACAAACTGGCACTGAACACCCATTCGATACTAAGACTCGATGCTGGCACACACTGGCATTGAAAACCCATTCAATACTGAGACTCAGTGGTGGCACTGAACACCCATTCAATACTGAAACTCAATGCTGGCACACACTGGCATTGAACACCCATTCAATACTCAGACTCCATGCTGGCTCTGAACACCCACTCAATACTGAGACTCAATGCTGGCACTGATCACCCATTCAATACTGAGACTCAATGCTGGCACACACTGGCACTGAACACCCATTCAATACTGGGACTCAAGGCTGGCACTGAACACACATTCAACACTGAGACTCAATGCTGGCACACACTGGCACTGAACACCCATTCAATACTGAAACTCAATGCTGGCACATACTGGCACTGAACACCCATTCAACACTGAAACTCAATGCTGGCACATACTGGCACTGAACACACATTCAATGCTGAAACTCAATACTGGCACTGAACAACCATTCAATACTGAGACTCAATACTGGCACACACTTGCACTGAACACCCATAAAATACTGCAACTCAATACTGGCACACACTGGCGTTGAACACCCATTCAATACGGAAACTCAATACTGGCACACACTGGCACTGAACACCCATTCAATACTGAGACTCAATGCTGGCACACACTGGCATTGAATACACATTCAATACTGATAGTCAATACTGGCACTGAACACCCATTGAATACTGAGATTCAATACTGGCACAGAACACCCATTCAATACTGACACTCAATGCTGGCACTCTGTGGCACTAAACACCCATTCAATTTGAGACCCAATTCTGGCACACACTGGCATTGAACACTCATTCAATACTGAAACTCAATTCTGGCACAAACTGGCACTGAACACCCATTTGATACTAAGACTCGATGCTGGCACACACTGGCATGAAAACCCATTCAATACTGAGAATCACTGGTGGCACTGAACACCCATTGAATACTGAAATCAATGCTGGCACACACTGGCATTGAACACCCATTCAATACTGAGACTCAAGGCTGGCACTGAACACCCATTCAATACTGAGACTCAATGCTGGCACACACTGGCACTGAACACCCATTCAATACTGAAACTCAATACTGGCACATACTGGCAATGAACAGCCATTCACTACGGAGACTCAATGCTGGCACTGAACACCCATTCAATACTGAGACTCAATGCTGGCACACACTGGCATTGAACACCCATTCAATACTGAACCTCAATGCTGGCACTGAACACACATTCAATACTGAGACTCAATGCTGGCACTCACTGGCACTGAACACCCATTCAAAACTGATACACAATGCTGGCACACACAGGCACTGAACACCCATTCAATACTGAAACTCAATGCTGGCACACACAGGCACTGAACACCCATTCAATACTGAAACTCAATGCTGGCACTCACTGATACTGAACACACATTCAATGCTGAAACTCAATACTGGCACTGAACACCCATTCAATACTGAGACTCAATACTGGCACACAATGGCACTGAACACCTATAAAATACTGAAACTTAATGCTGGCACACACTGGCATTGAACACCCATTCAATACTGAAACTCAATGCTGGCACTGAACACCCATTCAATACTGAGACTCAATGCTGGCACTCAATGGCACTGAACACCCATTCAAAACTGATACACAATGCTGGCACACACAGGCACTGAACACCCATTCAATACTGAAACTCAGTGCTGGCACACACAGGCACTGAACACCCATTCAATACTGAAACTCAATGCTGGCACTGAACACCCATTGAATACTGAGATTCAATACTGGCACACACTGGCACTGAACATCCATTCAATACTGAGACTCAATGCTGGTACACACTGGCACTGAACACCCATTTAATACTAAAAATCAATGCTGGCACATACTGGCACTGAACACCCATTCAATACTAAAAATCAATGCTGGCACATACTGGCACTGAACACCCATTCAATACTAAAACTCAATACTGGCACTGAACACCCATTCAATACTGAGACTCAATGCTGGCACACAGTGGCACTGAACACACATTCAATACTGAAACTCAATTCTGGCACAAACTGGCACTGAACACCCATTTGATACGAAGACTCAATGCTGGCACACACTGGCATTGAACGCCCATTCAATACTGAGACTCACTGGTGGCACTGAACACCCATCAAATACTGAAACTCAATGCTGGCACACACTGGCATTGAAAACCCATTCAATACTCAGACTCAATGCTGGCTCTGAACACCCACTCAATACTGAGACTCAATGCTCGCACTGATCACCCATTCAATACTGAGACTCAATGCTGGCACACACTGGCACTGAACACCCATTCAATACTGAGACTCAACACTGACACTGAACACCCATCCAATACTGAGACTCAATGCTGGCACACACTGGCACTGAACACCCGTTCAATACTGAGACTCAATACTGGCACATACTGGCAATGAACACCCATTCAATACTGAGACTCAATGCTTGCACTGAACACCCATTCAATACTGAGATTCAATACCGGCACACACTGGCACTGAACATCCATTCAATACTGAGACTCAATGCTGGCACACACTGGCACTGCACACACATTTCATACTAAAAATCAATGCTGGCACATACTGGCACTGAACACCCATTCAATACTGAAACTCAATACTGGCACTGAACACCCATTCAATATTGAGACTCAATGCTGGCACACAGTGGCACTGAACACACATTCAATACTGAGACTCAATACTGACACTGAACACCCATTCAATACAGAGACTCAATGCTGGCACACACTGGCACTGAACATACATTCAATACTGAGACTCAATACTGGCACACGCTGGCAATGAACACCCATTCAACACTGAGACTCAATACTGGCACTGAACACCCACTCAATACTGAGACTCAATGCTGGCACACACTGGCTCTGAACACTCATTCAATACTGAAACTCAATACTGGCACACATTGGCACTGAACACCCATTCAATACTGAGACTCAATGCCGGCACTGAACACCCATTCAATATTAAAACTCAATGCTGGCACACATTGGCACTGAACACCCATTCAATACTGAGACTCGATGCTGGCACACACTGGCACTGAACACCCATTCAATACTGAAACTCAATGCTGGCACTGAACACACATTCAATACTGTGACTCAATGCTGGCACACACTGGCACTGAACACCCATTCAATGCTGAGCCTCAATACTGGCACTGAACAACCATTCAATACTGAGACTCAATGCTGGAACACACTGGCACTGAATACACATTGCATACGGAAACTCAATGGTGGCACACACTGGCATTGAACACCCATTCAAGATGGAAACTCAATACTGGCACACACTGGCATTGCACACCCATTCAATACGGAAATTCAATACTGGCACACACTGGCATTGAACACCCATTCAATACTGAGACTCAGTCCTGGCACAAACTGGCATTGAACACACATTCAATACTAAAACTCAATGCTCGCACACACTGGCACTGTACACCTATTCAATACTGAAACTCAATGCTGGCACACACTGTCACTGAACACCCATTCAAAACAGAAACTCAATCCCGTAACATACTGGCATTGAACACCCATTCAATACTGAGACTCAATGCTGGCACTGAACACCCATTCAATACTTAGGCTCAATACCTGCACACACTGGCACTGAACGCCCATTCAATACTGAAACTCAATGCTGGCACACACTGGCATTGAACACCCATTCAATACTGAAACTCAAGACTGGCACTGAACGACCATTCAATCCTGAGCCTCAATCCTGGCACACACTGGCACTGAATACCCATTGAATATGGAAACTCAATGCTGGCACACGCTGGCAATGAACACCCATTCAATACGGAAACTCAATGCTGGCACAAACTGTCACTGAACACCCATTCAATACGGAAACTCAATCCTGGCACATACTGGCATTGAACAGCCATTCAATCCTGAGACTCAATCCTGGCACACACTGGCACTGAATACCCATTGAATACGGAAACTCAATGCTGGCACAAACTGGCATTGAACACCCATTCAATACGGAAACTCAACACTGGCACACACTGGCATTGAACACCCATTCAATACTGAGACTCAGTACTGGCACAAACTTTCACTGAATACGCATTCAATACTAAAACTCAATGCTCGCACACACTGGCACTGAACACCCATTCAATACGGAAACTCAGTCCTGGCACAAACTGGCATTGAACACCCATTCAATCCTGAGACTCAATGCTCGCACACACTGGCACTGTACACCTATTCAATACTGAAACTCAATGCTGCCACACACTGTCACTGAACACCCATTCAAAACGGAAACTGAATTCCGTAACCTCCTGGCATTGAACACCCATTCAATACTGAGACTCAATACTGGCACTGGATGCCCATTCAATACTGAGACTAAATGCTGGCACACACTGGCACTGAACACCCATTCAAAACAGAAACTCAATACTGGCACTGAACACCCATTAAATACTGAGACTCAATACTGGCACAAACTGGCACTGAATACCCATTGAATATGGAAACTCAATGCTGGCACACACTGGCAATGAATACCCATTCAATACGGAAACTCAATACTGGCACTGAACACCCATTCAATACTGAGACTCAATGCTGGCACTGAACACCCATTCAATACTGAGACACAATGCTGGCACAAACTGGCACTGAATACCCATTGAATATGGAAACTCAATGCTGGCACACACTGGCAATGAATACCCATTCAATACTGAGACTCAATGCTGGCACACACTGGCACTGAACACCCATTCAATACTGAAACTCAATACTGGCACACACTGGCACTGAACACCCATTCAATACTGAAACTCAATACTGGCACTGAACAAACATTCAATACTGAGACTCAATGCTGGCACACACTGGCACTGAATACACATTGAACACGGAAACTCAATGCTGGCACACACTGGCATTGAACACCCATTCAATACGAAAACTCAATACTGGCACACACTGGCATTGAACACCCATTCAATACGGAGACTCAGTACTGGCACAAACTTTCACTGAACACGCATTCAATACTAAAACTCAATGCTCGCACACACTGGCACTGAACACCCATTCAATACGGAAACTCAATCCTGGCACATACTGGCATGGAACACCCATTCAATACTGAGACTCAATACTGGCACTGAAGGCCCATTCAATACTGAGACTTAATGCTGGCACACACTGGCACTGAACACCTATTGAATACGGAAACTCAATGCTGGCACACACTGGCATTGAACACCCATTCAATACTGCAACTCAATACTGCCACACTGGCATTGAACACCCATTCAATACAGAAACTCAATACTGGCACACACTGGCATTGACCACCCATTCAATACTGACACTCAGTACTGGCACAAACTGGCACTGAACACACATTCAGTACTGAAACTCAATGCTGGCTCACACTGGCATTGAACACCCATTCAACACTGAAACTCAATGCTCGCACACACTGGCACTGAACACCTATTCAATACTGAAACTCAATGCTGGCACACACTGTCACTGAACACCCATTCAATACTGAAACTCAATACTGGCACATACTGGCACTGAACACCCATTCAATACTGAGACTCAATGCTCGCACGCACTGGCACTGAACACCCATTCAATACTGAGACTCAATGCTGGCACTGAACACCCATTCAATACTGCAACTCAATGCTGGCACACACTGCCATTGAACATTCATTCAATACTGAGACTCAATGCTAGCTCTGAACACCCACTCAATACAGAGACTCAATGCTGGCACTGAACACGCATTGAATACTGAGACTCAATACTGGCACACACTGGCACTGAACATCCATTTAATACTGAAAATCAATGCTGGCACATGCTGGCACTGAACACCCATTTAATACTGAAACTCAATACTGGCACTGAACACCCATTCAATACTGAGACTCAATACTGACACTGAACACCCATTCAATACTGAGACTCAATGCTGGCATACACTAGCACTGAACACCCATTCAATACTGAGACACAATGCTGGCACTGAACACCCATTCAATACTGAGACTCAATGCTGGCACACACTGGCACTGAACACCCATTCAATACTGAGACTCAATACTGACACTGAACACCCATTCAATACTGAGACTCGATGCTGGCACACACTGGCACTGAACACCCATTCAATACTGAAACTCAATGCTGGCACACAATGGCACTGAACACCCATTCAATACTGAGACTCAACACTGGCACTGAACACCCATTCAATACGGAGACTCAATGCTGGCACACACTGGCTCTGAACACTCATTTAATTCTGAAAATCAATGCTGGCAGTGAATACTCATTCAATACTGAAACTCAATGCTGGCACACACTGGCATTGAAAACCCATTCAATACGGAAACTCAATAATGGCACACACTGGCATTGAACACCCATTCAATAACGAGACTCAGTACTGGCACAAACTTTCACTGAACACGCATTCAATACTAAAACTCAATGCTCGCACGCACTGGCACTGAACACCCATTTAATACTGAGACTCAATGCTGGCGCACACTGGCACTGAACACCCATTCAATACTGAAACTCAATACTGGCACTGAACAACCATTCAATCCTGAGACTCAATGCTCGCACACACTGGCACTGAACATCTATTCAATACTGAAACCCAATGCTGGCACACACTGTCACTGAACACCCATTCAATACGGAAACTCAATCCTGGCACATAATGGCATTGAACACCCATTCAATACTGAGACTCAATACTGGCACTGAAGGCCCATTCAATACTGAGACTTAATGCTGGCACACACTGGCACTGAACACCCATTCAATACTGAAACTCAATACTGGCACTGAACACCCATTCAATACTGAGACTCAATACTGGCACTGAAGGCCCATTCAATACTGAGACTCAATGCTGGCACACACTGGCACTGAACACCCATTCAATACTGAAACTCAATACTGTCACTGAACACCCATTCAATACTGAGACTCAATGCGGGCACTGAATACCCATTGAATACGGAACCTCAGTGCTGGCACACACTGGCATTGAACACCCATTCAATACGGAAACTCAATACTGGCACACTGGCATTGAACACCCATTCAATGCAGCACCTCAATACTGGAACACACTGGCATTAAAAACCCATTTAGTACTGAGACTCAATGCTGGCACTGAACACCCATTCAATACTGAGACTCAATGCTGGCACACACTGGCTCTGAACACTCATTCAATACTGAAACTCAATACTGGCACACACTGGCACTGAACACTCATTCAATACTGAGACTCAATGCCGGCACTGAACACCCTTTCAATACTAAAACTCAATGCTGGCACACATTGGCACTGAACACCCATTTAACACTGAAACTTAATACTGGCACCGAACACACATTCAATACTGAGACTCAATGCTGGCACACACTGGCACTGAACACCCATTCAATACTTAGGCTCAATACCTGCACACACTGGCACTGAACGCCCATTCAAGACTGAAACTCAATGCTGGCACACACTGGCATTGAACACCCATTCAATCCTGAAACTCAATACTGGCACTGAACGACCATTCAATCCTGAGACTCAATCCTGGCACACACTGGCACTGAATACCCATTGAATACGGAAACTCAATGCTGGCACACGCTGGCATTGAACACCCATTCAATACGGAAACTCAATGCTGGCACAAACTGGCATTGAAATCCCATTCAATATGGAAACTCAATATTGGCACACACTGGCATTGAACACCCATTCAATACCGAGACTCAGTACTGGCACAAACTTTCACTGAACACGCATTCAATACTAAAATTCAATGCTTGCGCACAATGGCACTGAAGACCTATTCAATACTGAAACTCAATGCTGGCACACACTGTCACTGAACACCCATTCAATGCGGAAACTCAATCCTGGCACATACTGGCATTGAATAGCCATTCAATCCAGAGACTCAATCCTGGCACACACTGGCACTGAATACCCATTGAATACGGAAACTCAATGCTGGCACAAACTGGCATTGAACACCCATTCAATACGAAAACTCAATACTGGCACACACAGGCATTGAACACCCATTCAATACTAAAACTCAATGCTCGCACACACTGGCACTGTACACCTATTCAATACTGAAACTCAAAGCTGCCACACACTGTCACTGAACACCCATTCAAAACGGAAACTGAATTCCGTAACCTCCTGGCATTGAACACCCATTCAATACTGAGACTCAATACTGGCACTGGATGCCCATTCAATACTGAGACTTAATGCTGGCACACACTGGCACTGAACACCCATTCAATACAGAAACTCAATACTGGCACTGAACACCCATTAAATACTGAGACTCAATACTGGCACTGAACACCCATTCAATACTGAGACTTAATGCTGGCACACACTGGCACTGAACACCCATTCAATACGGAAACTCAATACTGGCACTGAACACCCATTCAATACTGAGACTCAATGCTGGCACTGAACACCCATTCAAAACTGAGACACAATGCTGGCACAAACTGGCACTGAACACCCATTTAATACTGAAAATCAATGCTGGCACATACTGGCAATGAATACCCATTCAATACTGAGACTCAATGCTGGCACACACTGGCACTGAACACCCATTCAATACTGAGACTCAATACTGGCACACACTGGCACTGAACACCCATTCAATACTGAAACTCAATACTGGCACTGAACAAACATTCAATACGGAGACTCAATGCTGGCACACACTGGCACTGAATACACATTGAACACGGAAACTCAATGCTGGCACACACTGGCATTGAACACCCATTCAATACGAAAACTCAATACTGGCACACACTGGCATTGAACACCCATTCAATACGGAGACTCAGTACTGGCACAAACTTTCACTGAACACGCATTCAATACTAAAACTCAATGCTCGCACACACTGGCACTGAACACCCATTCAATACGGAAACTCAATCCTGGCACATACTGGCATGGAACACCCATTCAATACTGAGACTCAATACTGGCACTGAAGGCCCATTCAATACTGAGACTTAATGCTGGCACACACTGGCACTGAACACCTATTGAATACGGAAACTCAATGCTGGCACACACTGGCATTGAACACCCATTCAATACTGCAACTCAATACTGCCACACTGGCATTGAACACCCATTCAATACAGTAACTCAATATTGGCACACACTGGCATTGACCACCCATTCAATACTGACACTCAGTACTGGCACAAACTGGCACTGAACACGCATTCAGTACTGAAACTCAATGCTGGCTCACACTGGCATTGAACACCCATTCAAAACTGAGACACAATGCTGGCACACACTGGCACTGAACACCTATTCAATACTGAAACTCAATGCTGGCACACACTGTCACTGAACACCCATTCAATACTGAAACTCAATACTGGCACATACTGGCACTGAACACCCATTCAATACTGAGACTCAATGCTCGCACGCACTGGCACTGAACACCCATTCAATACTGAGACTCAATGCTGGCACTGAACACCCATTCAATACTGCAACTCAATGCTGGCACACACTGGCATTGAACACCCATTCAACACTGAGACTCAATGCTGGCACTGAACACCCATTCAATACTGCAACTCAATGCTGGCACACACTGGCATTGAACACCCATTCAATACAGAGACTCAATGCTGGCACTGAACACACATTGAATACTGAGACTCAATACTGGCACACACTGGCACTGAACATCCATTTAATACTGAAAATCAATGCTGGCACATGCTGGCACTGAACACCCATTCAATACTGAGACTCAATACTGACACTGAACACCCATTCAATACAGAGACTCAATGCTGGCACTGAACACACATTGAATACTGAGACTCAATACTGGCACACACTGGCACTGAACATCCATTTAATACTGAAAATCAATGCTGGCACATGCGGGCACTGAACACCCATTCAATACTGAGACTCAATACTGACACTGAACACCCATTCAATACTGAGACTCAATGCTGGCACACACTAGCACAGAACACCCATTCAATACTGAAACTCAATGCTGGCACACACTGGCACTGAACACCCATTCAATACTGAGACTCAATGCTCGCACGCACTGGCACTGAACACCCATTCAATACTGAGACTCAATGCTGGCACACACTGGCACTGAACACCCATTCAATACTGAGACTCAATGCTCGCACGCACTGGCACTGAACACCCATTCAATACTGAGACTCAATGCTGGCACACACTGGCACTGTACACCCATTCAATACTGAGACTCAATACTGACACTGAACACCCATTCAATACTGAGACTCGATGCTGGCACACACTGGCACTGAACACCCATTCAATACTGAAACTCAATGCTGGCACACAATGGCACTGAACACCCATTCAATACTGAGACTCAACACTGGCACTGAACACCCATTCAATACGGAGACTCAATGCTGGCACACACTGGCTCTGAACACTCATTTAATACTGAAAATCAATGCTGGCAGTGAACACTCATTCAATACTGAAACTCAATGCTGGCACACACTGGCATTGAAAACCCATTCAATACGGAAACTCAATAATGGCACACACTGGCATTGAACACCCATTCAATAATGAGACTCAGTACTGGCACAAACTTTCACTGAACACGCATTCAATACTAAATCTCAATGCTCGCACGCACTGGCACTGAACACCCATTTAATGCTGAGACTCAATGCTGGCGCACACTGGCACTGAACACCCATTCAATACTGAAACTCAATACTGGCACTGAACAACCATTCAATCCTGAGACTCAATGCTCGCACACACTGGCACTGAACACCTATTCAATACTGAAACTCAATGCTGGCACACACTGTCACTGAACACCCATTCAATACGGAAACTCAATCCTGGCACATAATGGCATTGAACACCCATTCAATACTGAGACTCAATACTGGCACTGAAGGCCCATTCAATACTGAGACTTAATGCTGGCACACACTGGCACTGAACACCCATTCAATACAGAAACTCAATACTGGCACTGAACACCCATTAAATACTGAGACTCAATACTGGCACTGAACACCCATTCAATACTGAGACTTAATGCTGGCACACACTGGCACTGAACACCCATTCAATACGGAAACTCAATACTGGCACTGAACACCCATTCAATACTGAGATTCAATGCTGGCACTGAACACCCATTCAAAACTGAGACACAATGCTGGCACAAACTGGCACTGAACACCCATTTAATACTGAAAATCAATGCTGGCACACACTGGCAATGAATACCCATTCAATACTGAGACTCAATGCTGGCACACACTGGCACTGAACACCCATTCAATACTGAAACTCAATACTGGCACACACTGGCACTGAACACCCATTCAATACTGAAACTCAATACTGGCACTGAACAAACATTCAATACGGAGACTCAATGCTGGCACACACTGGCACTGAATACACATTGAACACGGAAACTCAATGCTGGCACACACTGGCATTGAACACCCATTCAATACGAAAACTCAATACTGGCACACACTGGCATTGAACACCCATTCAATACGGAGACTCAGTACTGGCACAAACTTTCACTGAACACGCATTCAATACTAAAACTCAATGCTCGCACACACTGGCACTGAACACCCATTCAATACGGAAACTCAATCCTGGCACATACTGGCATGGAACACCCATTCAATACTGAGACTCAATACTGGCACTGAAGGCCCATTCAATACTGAGACTTAATGCAGGCACACACTGGCACTGAACAACTATTGAATACGGAAACTCAATGCTGGCACACACTGGCATTGAACACCCATTCAATACTGCAACTCAATACTGCCACACTGGCATTGAACACCCATTCAATACAGAAACTCAATACTGGCACACACTGGCATTGACCACCCATTCAATACTGACACTCAGTACTGGCACAAACTGGCACTGAACACGCATTCAGTACTGAAACTCAATGCTGGCTCACACTGGCATTGAACACCCATTCAACACTGAAATTCAATGCTCGCACACACTGGCACTGAACACCTATTCAATACTGAAACTCAATGCTGGCACACACTGTCACTGAACACCCATTCAATACTGAAACTCAATACTGGCACATACTGGCACTGAACACCCATTCAATACTGAGACTCAATGCTCGCACGCACTGGCACTGAACACCCATTCAATACTGAGACTCAATGCTGGCACTGAACACCCATTCAATACTGCAACTCAATGCTGGCACACACTGGCATTGAACACCCATTCAACACTGAGACTCAATGCTGGCACTGAACACCCATTCAATACTGCAACTCAATGCTGGCACACACTGGCATTGAACACCCATTCAATACAGAGACTCAATGCTGGCACTGAACACACATTGAATACTGAGACACAATACTGGCACACACTGGCACTGAACATCCATTTAATACTGAAAATCAATGCTGGCACATGCTGGCACTGAACACCCATTCAATACTGAGACTCAATACTGACACTGAACACCCATTCAATACAGAGACTCAATGCTGGCACTGAACACACATTGAATACTGAGACTCAATACTGGCACACACTGGCACTGAACATCCATTTATTACTGAAAATCAATGCTGGCACATGCTGGCACTGAACACCCATTCAATACTGAGACTCAATACTGACACTGAACACCCATTCAATACTGAGACTCAATGCTGGCACACACTAGCACTGAACACCCATTCAATACTGAAACTCAATGCTGGCACACACTGGCACTGAACACCCATTCAATACTGAGACTCAATGCTCGCACGCACTGGCACTGAACACCCATTCAATACTGAGACTCAATGCTGGCACACACTGGCACTGAACACCCATTCAATACTGAGACTCAATGCTCGCACGCACTGGCACTGAACACCCATTCAATACTGAGACTCAATACTGACACTGATCACCCATTCAATACTGAGACTCGATGCTGGCACACACTGGCACTGAACACCCATTCAATACTGAAACTCAATGCTGGCACACAATGGCACTGAACACCCATTCAATACTGAGACTCAACACTGGCACTGAACACCCATTCAATACGGAGACTCAATGCTGGCACACACTGGCTCTGAACACTCATTTAATACTGAAAATCAATGCTGGCAGTGAACACTCATTCAATACTGAAACTCAATGCTGGCACACACTGGCATTGAAAACCCATTCAATACGGAAACTCAAAAATGGCACACACTGGCATTGAACACCCATTCAATAATGAGACTCAGTACTGGCACAAACTTTCACTGAACACGCATTCAATACTAAATCTCAATGCTCGCACGCACTGGCACTGAACGCCCATTTAATGCTGAGACTCAATGCTGGCGCACACTGGCACTGAACACCCATTCAATACTGAAACTCAATACTGGCACTGAACAACCATTCAATCCTGAGACTCAATGCTCGCACACACTGGCACTGAACACCTATTCAATACTGAAACTCAATGCTGGCACACACTGTCACTGAACACCCATTCAATACGGAAACTCAATCCTGGCACATAATGGCATTGAACACCCATTCAATACTGAGACTCAATACTGGCACTGAAGGCCCATTCAATACTGAGACTTAATGCTGGCACACACTGGCACTGAACACCCATTCAATACAGAAACTCAATACTGGCACTGAACACCCATTAAATACTGAGACTCAATACTGGCACTGAACACCCATTCAATACTGAGACTTAATGCTGGCACACACTGGCACTGAACACCCATTCAATACGGAAACTCAATACTGGCACTGAACACCCATTCAATACTGAGATTCAATGCTGGCACTGAACACCCATTCAAAACAGAGACACAATGCTGGCACAAACTGGCACTGAACACCCATTTAATACTGAAAATCAATGCTGGCACACACTGGCAATGAATACCCATTCAATACTGAGACTCAATGCTGGCACACACTGGCACTGAACACCCATTCAATACTGAAACTCAATACTGGCACACACTGGCACTGAACACCAATTCAATACTGAAACTCAATACTGGCACTGAACAAACATTCAATACGGAGACTCAATGCTGGCACACACTGGCACTGAATACACATTGAACACGGAAACTCAATGCTGGCACACACTGGCATTGAACACCCATTCAATACGAAAACTCAATACTGGCACACACTGGCATTGAACACCCATTCAATACGGAGACTCAGTACTGGCACAAACTTTCACTGAACACGCATTCAATACTAAAACTCAATGCTCGCACACACTGGCACTGAACACCCATTCAATACGGAAACTCAATCCTGGCACATACTGGCATGGAACGCCCATTCAATACTGAGACTCAATACTGGCACTGAAGGCCCATTCAATACTGAGACTTAATGCTGGCACACACTGGCACTGAACACCTATTGAATACGGAAATTCAATGCTGGCACACACTGGCATTGAACACCCATTCAATACTGCAACTCAATACTGCCACACTGGCATTGAACACCCATTCAATACAGAAACTCAATATTGGCACACACTGGCATTGACCACCCATTCAATACTGACACTCAGTACTGGCACAAACTGACACTGAACACGCATTCAGTACTGAAACTCAATGCTGGCTCACACTGGCATTGAACACCCATTCAAAACTGAGACACAATGCTGGCACACACTGACACTGAACACCTAT
Source organism: Stegostoma tigrinum (assembly GCF_030684315.1). NCBI lineage: Eukaryota > Metazoa > Chordata > Chondrichthyes > Orectolobiformes > Stegostomatidae > Stegostoma > Stegostoma tigrinum. Next base: position 49,571,173 of record NC_081375.1, on the reverse strand, counting down.
TCAATACTGAAACTCAATGCTGGCACACACTGTCACTGAACACCCATTCAATACTGCAACTCAATACTGCCACACTGGCATTGAACACCCATTCAATACAGAAACTCAATATTGGCACACACTGGCATTGACCACCCATTCAATACTGACACTCAGTACTGGCACAAACTGGCACTGAACACGCATTCAGTACTGAAACTCAATGCTGGCTCACACTGGCATTGAACACCCATTCAACACTGAAACTCAATGCTCGCACACACTGGCACTGAACACCTATTCAATACTGAAACTCAATGCTGGCACACACTGTCACTGAACACCCATTCAATACTGAAACTCAATACTGGCACATACTGGCACTGAACACCCATTCAATACTGAGACTCAATGCTCGCACGCACTGGCACTGAACACCCATTCAATACTGAGACTCAATGCTGGCACTGAACACCCATTCAATACTGCAACTCAATGCTGGCACACACTGGCATTGAACACCCATTCAACACTGAGACTCAATGCTGGCACTGAACACCCATTCAATACTGCAACTCAATGCTGGCACACACTGGCATTGAACACCCATTCAATACAGAGACTCAATGCTGGCACTGAACACACATTGAATACTGAGACTCAATACTGGCACACACTGGCACTGAACATCCATTTAATACTGAAAATCAATGCTGGCACATGCTGGCACTGAACACCCATTCAATACTGAGACTCAATACTGACACTGAACACCCATTCAATACAGAGACTCAATGCTGGCACTGAACACACATTGAATACTGAGACTCAATACTGGCACACACTGGCACTGAACATCCATTTAATACTGAAAATCAATGCTGGCACATGCTGGCACTGAACACCCATTCAATACTGAGACTCAATACTGACACTGAACACCCATTCAATACTGAGACTCAATGCTGGCACACACTAGCACTGAACACCCATTCAATACTGAAACTCAATGCTGGCACACACTGGCACTGAACACCCATTCAATACTGAGACTCAATGCTCGCACGCACTGGCACTGAACACCCATTCAATACTGAGACTCAATGCTGGCACACACTGGCACTGAACACCCATTCAATACTGAGACTCAATGCTTGCACGCACTGGCACTGAACACCCATTCAATACTGAGACTCAATGCTGGCACACACTGGCACTGTACACCCATTCAATACTGAGACTCAATACTGACACTGATCTCCCGTTCAATACTGAGACTCGATGCTGGCACACACTGGCACTGAACACCCATTCAATACTGAAACTCAATGCTGGCACACAATGGCACTGAACACCCATTCAATACGGAGACTCAATGCTGGCACACACTGGCTCTGAACACTCATTTAATACTGAAAATCAATGCTGGCAGTGAACACTCATTCAATACTGAAACTCAATGCTGGCACACACTGGCATTGAAAACCCATTCAATACGGAAACTCAATAATGGCACACACTGGCATTGAACACCCATTCAATAATGAGACTCAGTACTGGCACAAACTTTCACTGAACACGCATTCAATACTAAATCTCAATGCTCGCACGCACTGGCACTGAACACCCATTTAATGCTGAGACTCAATGCTGGCGCACACTGGCACTGAACACCCATTCAATACTGAAACTCAATACTGGCACTGAACAACCATTCAATCCTGAGACTCAATGCTCGCACACACTGGCACTGAACACCTATTCAATACTGAAACTCAATGCTGGCACACACTGTCACTGAACACCCATTCAATACGGAAACTCAATCCTGGCACATAATGGCATTGAACACCCATTCAATACTGAGACTCAATACTGGCACTGAAGGCCCATTCAATACTGAGACTTAATGCTGGCACACACTGGCACTGAACACCCATTCAATACAGAAACTCAATACTGGCACTGAACACCCATTAAATACTGAGACTCAATACTGGCACTGAACACCCATTCAATACTGAGACTTAATGCTGGCACACACTGGCACTGAACACCCATTCAATACGGAAACTCAATACTGGCACTGAACACCCATTCAATACTGAGATTCAATGCTGGCACTGAACACCCATTCAAAACTGAGACACAATGCTGGCACAAACTGGCACTGAACACCCATTTAATACTGAAAATCAATGCTGGCACACACTGGCAATGAATACCCATTCAATACTGAGACTCAATGCTGGCACACACTGGCACTGAACACCCATTCAATACTGAAACTCAATACTGGCACACACTGGCACTGAACACCCATTCAATACTGAAACTCAATACTGGCACTGAACAAACATTCAATACGGAGACTCAATGCTGGCACACACTGGCACTGAATACACATTGAACACGGAAACTCAATGCTGGCACACACTGGCATTGAACACCCATTCAATACGAAAACTCAATACTGGCACACACTGGCATTGAACACCCATTCAATACGGAGACTCAGTACTGGCACAAAGTTTCACTGAACACGCATTCAATACTAAAACTCAATGCTCGCACACACTGGCACTGAACACCCATTCAATACGGAAACTCAATCCTGGCACATACTGGCATGGAACACCCATTCAATACTGAGACTCAATACTGGCACTGAAGGCCCATTCAATACTGAGACTTAATGCTGGCACACACTGGCACTGAACACCTATTGAATACGGAAACTCAATGCTGGCACACACTGGCATTGAACACCCATTCAATACTGCAACTCAATACTGCCACACTGGCATTGAACACCCATTCAATACAGAAACTCAATACTGGCACACACTGGCATTGACCACCCATTCAATACTGACACTCAGTACTGGCACAAACTGGCACTGAACACCCATTCAATGCTGAAACTCAATACTGGCACTGAACAACCATTCAATCCTGAGACTCAATGCTCGCACACACTGGCACTGAACACCTATTCAATACTGAAACTCAATGCTGGCACACACTGTCACTGAACACCCATTCAATACGGAAACTCAATCCTGGCACATACTGGCATGAAACACCCATTCAATACTGAGACTCAATACTGGCACTGAAGGCCCATTCAATACTGAGACTTAATGCTGGCACACACTGGCACTGAACACCTACTGAATACGGAAACTCAATGCTGGCACACACTGGCATTGAACACCCATTCAATACTGCAACTCAATACTGCCACACTGGCATTGAACACCCATTCAATACAGAAACTCAATACTGGCACACACTGGCATTGACCACCCATTCAATACTGACACTCAGTACTGGCACAAACTGGCACTGAACACGCATTCAGTCCTGAAACTCAATGCTGGCTCACACTGGCATTGAACACCCATTCAACACTGAAACTCAATGCTCGCACACACTGGCACTGAACACCTATTCAATACTGAAACTCAATGCTGGCACACACTGTCACTGAACACCCATTCAATACTGAAACTCAATACTGGCACATACTGGCACTGAACACCCATTCAATACTGAGACTCAATGCTCGCACGCACTGGCACTGAACACCCATTCAATACTGAGACTCAATGCTGGCACTGAACACCCATTCAATACTGCAACTCAATGCTGGCACACACTGGCATTGAACACCCATTCAACACTGAGACTCAATGCTGGCACTGAACACCCATTCAATACTGCAACTCAATGCTGGCACACACTGGCATTGAACACCCATTCAATACAGAGACTCAATGCTGGCACTGAACACACATTGAATACTGAGACTCAATACTGGCACACACTGGCACTGAACATCCATTTAATACTGAAAATCAATGCTGGCACATGCTGGCACTGAACACCCATTCAATACTGAGACTCAATACTGACACTGAACACCCATTCAATACTGAGACTCAATGCTGGCACACACTAGCACTGAAGACCCATTCAATACTGAAACTCAATGCTGGCACACACTGGCACTGAACACCCATTCAATACTGAGACTCAATACTGGCACTGAAGGCCCATTCAATACTGAGACTCAATGCTGGCACACACTGGCACTGAACACCCATTCAATACTGAAACTCAATACTGTCACTGAACACCCATTCAATACTGAGACTCAATGCGGGCACTGAATACCCATTGAATACGGAACCTCAGTGCTGGCACACACTGGCATTGAACACCCATTCAATACGGAAACTCAATACTGGCACACTGGCATTGAACACCCATTCAATGCAGAACCTCAATACTGGCACACACTGGCCTTGAACACCCATTCAGTACTGAGACTCAATGCTGGCACTGAACACCCATTCAATACTGAGACTCAATGCTGGCACACACTGGCACTGATCACCCATTCAATACTGAGACTCAACACTGGCACTGAACACCCATTCAATACGGAGACTCAATGCTGGCACACACTGGCTCTGAACACTCATTTAATACTGAAAGTCAATGCTGGCAGTGAACACTCATTCAATACTGAAACTCAATGCTGGCACACACTGGCATTGAAAACCCATTCAATACGGAAACTCAATCATGGCACACACTGGCTTTGAACACCCATTCAATAATGAGACTCAGTACTGGCACAAACTTTCACTGAACACGCATTCAATACTAAATCTCAATGCTCGCACGCACTGGCACTGAACACCCATTTAATACTGAGACTCAATGCTGGCGCACACTGGCACTGAACACCCATTCAATACTGAAACTCAACACTGGCACTGAACAACCATTCAATCCTGAGACTCAATGCTCGCACACACTGGCACTGAACACCTATTCAATACTGAAACTCAATGCTGGCACACACTGTCACTGAACACCCATTCAATACGGAAACTCAATCCTGGCACATAATGGCATTGAACACCCATTCAATACTGAGACTCAATACTGGCACTGAAGGCCCATTCAATACTGAGACTTAATGCTGGCACACACTGGCACTGAACACCCATTCAATACTGAAACTCAATACTGGCACATAATGGCACTGAACACCCATTCAATACTGAGACTCAATACTGGCACTGAAGGCCCATTCAATACTGAGACTCAATGCTGGCACTGAACACCCATTCAATACTGAAACTCAATACTGTCACTGAACACCCATTCAATACTGAGACTCAATGCGGGCACTGAACACCCATTCAATACTGAGACTCAATGCGGGCACTGAATACCCATTGAATACGGAACCTCAGTGCTGGCACACACTGGCATTGAACACCCATTCAATACGGAAACTCAATACTGGCACACTGGCATTGAACACCCATTCAATGCAGAACCTCAATACTGGAACACACTGGCATTGAACACCCATTCAGTACTGAGACTCAATGCTGGCACTGAACACCCATTCAATACTGAGACTCAATGCTGGCACACACTGGCACTGATCACCCATTTAATACTGAAAATCAATGCTGGCACACACTGGCACTGAACACCCATTCAATACTGAGACTCAATAATGGCACACACTGGCACTGAACACCTATTCAATACTGAAACTCAATACTGGCACTGAACGCCCATTCAATACTGAGACTCAATGCGGGCACACACTGGCACTGAACACCCATTCAATACTGAAACTCAATACTGGCACTGAACAAACAGTCAATACGGAGACTCAATGCTGGCACACACTGGCACTGAATACACATTGAACACGGAAACTCAATGCTGGCACACACTGGCATTGAACACCCATTCAATACGAAAACTCAATACTGGCACACACTGGCATTGAACACCCATTCAAGACGGAGACTCAGTACTGGCACAAACTTTCACTGAACACGCATTCAATACTAAAACTCAATGCTCGCACACACTGGCACTGAACACCCATTCAATACGGAAACTCAATCCTGGCACATACTGGCATGGAACACCCATTCAATACTGAGACTCAATACTGGCACTGAAGGCCCATTCAATACTGAGACTTAATGCTGGCACACACTGGCACTGAACACCTATTGAATACGGAAACTCAATGCTGGCACACACTGGCATTGAACACCCATTCAATACTGCAACTCAATACTGCCACACTGGCATTGAACACCCATTCAATACAGAAACTCAATGCTGGCACACACTGGCATTGAACACCCATTCAATACAGAGACTCAATGCTGGCACTGAACACACATTGAATACTGAGACTCAATACTGGCACACACTGGCACTGAACATCCATTTAATACTGAAAATCAATGCTGGCACATGCTGGCACTGAACACCCATTCAATACTGAGACTCAATACTGACACTGAACACCCATTCAATACAGAGACTCAATGCTGGCACTGAACACACATTGAATACTGAGACTCAATACTGGCACACACTGGCACTGAACATCCATTTAATACTGAAAATCAATGCTGGCACATGCTGGCACTGAACACCCATTCAATACTGAGACTCAATACTGACACTGAACACCCATTCAATACTGAAACTCAATGCTGGCACACACTGGCACTGAACACCCATTCAATACTGAGACTCAATGCTCGCACGCACTGGCACTGAACACCCATTCAATACTGAGACTCAATGCTGGCACACACTGGCACTGTACACCCATTCAATACTGAGACTCAATACTGACACTGAACACCCATACAATACTGAGACTCGATGCTGGCACACACTGGCACTGAACACCCATTCAATACTGAGACTCAACACTGGCACTGAACACCCATTCAATACGGAGACTCAATGCTGGCACACACTGGCTCTGAACACTCATTTAATACTGAAAATCAATGCTGGCAGTGAACACTCATTCAATACTGAAACTCAATGCTGGCACACACTGGCATTGAAAACCCATTCAATACGGAAACTCAATAATGGCACACACTGGCTTTGAACACCCATTCAATAATGAGACTCAGTACTGGCACAAACTTTCACTGAACACGCATTCAATACTAAATCTCAATGCTCGCACGCACTGGCACTGAACACCCATTTAATACTGAGACTCAATGCTGGCGCACACTGGCACTGAACACCCATTCAATACTGAAACTCAACACTGGCACTGAACAACCATTCAATCCTGAGACTCAATGCTCGCACACACTGGCACTGAACACCTATTCAATACTGAAACTCAATGCTGGCACACACTGTCACTGAACACCCATTCAATACGGAAACTCAATCCTGGCACATAATGGCATTGAACACCCATTCAATACTGAGACTCAATACTGGCACTGAAGGCCCATTCAATACTGAGACTTAATGCTGGCACACACTGGCACTGAACACCCATTCAATACTGAAACTCAATACTGGCACATAATGGCATTGAACACCCATTCAATACTGAGACTCAATACTGGCACTGAAGGCCCATTCAATACTGAGACTCAATGCTGGCACTGAACACCCATTCAATACTGAAACTCAATACTGTCACTGAACACCCATTCAATACTGAGACTCAATGCGGGCACTGAATACCCATTGAATACGGAACCTCAGTGCTGGCACACACTGGCATTGAACACCCATTCAATACGGAAACTCAATACTGGCACACTGGCATTGAACACCCATTCAATGCAGAACCTCAATACTGGAACACACTGGCATTGAACACCCATTCAGTACTGAGACTCAATGCTGGCACTGAACACCCATTCAATACTGAGACTCAATGCTGGCACACACTGGCACTGATCACCCATTTAATACTGAAAATCAATGCTGGCACACACTGGCACTGAACACCCATTCAATACTGAGACTCAATAATGGCACACACTGGCACTGAACACCTATTCAATACTGAAACTCAATACTGGCACTGAACGCCCATTCAATACTGAGACTCAATGCGGGCACACACTGGCACTGAACACCCATTCAATACTGAAACTCAATACTGGCACTGAACAAACAGTCAATACGGAGACTCAATGCTGGCACACACTGGCACTGAATACACATTGAACACGGAAACTCAATGCTGGCACACACTGGCATTGAACACCCATTCAATACGAAAACTCAATACTGGCACACACTGGCATTGAACAGCCATTCAAGACGGAGACTCAGTACTGGCACAAACTTTCACTGAACACGCATTCAATACTAAAACTCAATGCTCGCACACACTGGCACTGAACACCCATTCAATACGGAAACTCAATCCTGGCACATACTGGCATGGAACACCCATTCAATACTGAGACTCAATACTGGCACTGAAGGCCCATTCAATACTGAGACTTAATGCTGGCACACACTGGCACTGAACACCTATTGAATACGGAAACTCAATGCTGGCACACACTGGCATTGAACACCCATTCAATACTGCAACTCAATACTGCCACACTGGCATTGAACACCCATTCAATACAGAAACTCAATACTGGCACACACTGGCATTGACCACCCATTCAATACTGACACTCAGTACTGGCACAAACTGGCACTGAACACCCATTCAATACTGAGACTCAATGCTGGCACACACTGGCATTGAACACCCATTCAATACTGCAACTCAATACTGCCACACTGGCATTGAACACCCATTCAATACAGAAACTCAATGCTGGCACACACTGGCATTGAACACCCATTCAATACAGAGACTCAATGCTGGCACTGAACACACATTGAATACTGAGACTCAATACTGGCACACACTGGCACTGAACATCCATTTAATACTGAAAATCAATGCTGGCACATGCTGGCACTGAACACCCATTCAATACTGAGACTCAATACTGACACTGAACACCCATTCAATACTGAGACTCAATGCTGGCACACACTAGCACTGAAGACCCATTCAATACTGAAACTCAATGCTGGCACACACTGGCACTGAACACCCATTCAATACTGAGACTCAATGCTCGCACGCACTGGCACTGAACACCCATTCAATACTGAGACTCAATGCTGGCACACACTGGCACTGTACACCCATTCAATACTGAGACTCAATACTGACACTGAACACCCATTCAATACTGAGACTCGATGCTGGCACACACTGGCACTGAACACCCATTCAATACTGAAACTCAATGCTGGCACACAATGGCACTGAACACCCATTCAATACTGAGACTCAACACTGGCACTGAACACCCATTCAATACGGAGACTCAATGCTGGCACACACTGGCTCTGAACACTCATTTAATACTGAAAATCAATGCTGGCAGTGAACACTCATTCAATACTGAAACTCAATGCTGGCACACACTGGCATTGAAAACCCATTCAATACGGAAACTCAATAATGGCACACACTGGCTTTGAACACCCATTCAATAATGAGACTCAGTACTGGCACAAACTTTCACTGAACACGCATTCAATACTAAATCTCAATGCTCGCACGCACTGGCACTGAACACCCATTTAATACTGAGACTCAATGCTGGCGCACACTGGCACTGAACACCCATTCAATACTGAAACTCAATACTGGCACACACTGTCACTGAACACCCATTCAATACGGAAACTCAATCCTGGCACATAATGGCATTGAACACCCATTCAATACTGAGACTCAATACTGGCACTGAAGGCCCATTCAATACTGAGACTTAATGCTGGCACACACTGGCACTGAACACCCATTCAATACTGAAACTCAATACTGGCACATAATGGCATTGAACACCCATTCAATACTGAGACTCAATACTGGCACTGAAGGCCCATTCAATACTGAGACTCAATGCTGGCACTGAACACCCATTCAATACTGAAACTCAATACTGTCACTGAACACCCATTCAATACTGAGACTCAATGCGGGCACTGAATACCCATTGAATACGGAACCTCAGTGCTGGCACACACTGGCATTGAACACCCATTCAATACGGAAACTCAATACTGGCACACTGGCATTGAACACCCATTCAATGCAGAACCTCAATACTGGAACACACTGGCATTGAACACCCATTCAGTACTGAGACTCAATGCTGGCACTGAACACCCATTCAATACTGAGACTCAATGCTGGCACACACTGGCACTGATCACCCATTTAATACTGAAAATCAATGCTGGCACACACTGGCACTGAACACCCATTCAATACTGAGACTCAATAATGGCACACACTGGCACTGAACACCTATTCAATACTGAAACTCAATACTGGCACTGAACGCCCATTCAATACTGAGACTCAATGCGGGCACACACTGGCACTGAACACCCATTCAATACTGAAACTCAATACTGGCACTGAACAAACAGTCAATACGGAGACTCAATGCTGGCACACACTGGCACTGAATACACATTGAACACGGAAACTCAATGCTGGCACACACTGGCATTGAACACCCATTCAATACGAAAACTCAATACTGGCACACACTGGCATTGAACACCCATTCAAGACGGAGACTCAGTACTGGCACAAACTTTCACTGAACACGCATTCAATACTAAAACTCAATGCTCGCACACACTGGCACTGAACACCCATTCAATACGGAAACTCAATCCTGGCACATACTGGCATGGAACACCCATTCAATACTGAGACTCAATACTGGCACTGAAGGCCCATTCAATACTGAGACTTAATGCTGGCACACACTGGAACTGAACACCTATTGAATACGGAAACTCAATGCTGGCACACACTGGCATTGAACACCCATTCAATACTGCAACTCAATACTGCCACACTGGCATTGAACACCCATTCAATACAGAAACTCAATACTGGCACACACTGGCATTGACCACCCATTCAATACTGACACTCAGTACTGGCACAAACTGGCACTGAACACGCATTCAGTACTGAAACTCAATGCTGGCTCACACTGGCATTGAACACCCATTCAACACTGAAACTCAATGCTCGCACACACTGGCACTGAACACCTATTCAATACTGAAACTCAATGCTGGCACACACTGTCACTGAACACCCATTCAATACTGAAACTCAATACTGGCACTGAACAAACATTCAATACGGAGACTCAATGCTGGCACACACTGGCACTGAATACACATTGAACACGGAAACTCAATGCTGGCACACACTGGCATTGAACACCCATTCAATACGAAAACTCAATACTGGCACACACTGGCATTGAACACCCATTCAATACGGAGACTCAGTACTGGCACAAACTTTCACTGAACACGCATTCAATACTAAAACTCAATGCTCGCACACACTGGCACTGAACACCCATTCAATACGGAAACTCAATCCTGGCACATACTGGCATGGAACACCCATTCAATACTGAGACTCAATACTGGCACTGAAGGCCCATTCAATACTGAGACTTAATGCTGGCACACACTGGCACTGAACACCTATTGAATACGGAAACTCAATGCTGGCACACACTGGCATTGAACACCCATTCAATACTGAGACTCAATACTGCCACACTGGCATTGAACACCCATTCAATACAGAAACTCAATACTGGCACACACTGGCATTGACCACCCATTCAATACTGACACTCAGTACTGGCACAAACTGGCACTGAACACCCATTCAATGCTGAAACTCAATACTGGCACTGAACAACCATTCAATCCTGAGACTCAATGCTCGCACACACTGGCACTGAACACCTATTCAATACTGAAACTCAATGCTGGCACACACTGGCACTGAACACCCATTCAATACGGAAACTCAATCCTGGCACATACTGGCATGAAACACCCATTCAATACTGAGACTCAATACTGGCACTGAAGGCCCATTCAATACTGAGACTTAATGCTGGCACACACTGGCACTGAACACCTATTGAATACTGAGACTCAACACTGGCATTGAACACCCATTCAATACGGAGACTCAATGCTGGCACACACTGGCTCTGAACACTCATTTAATACTGAAAATCAATGCTGGCAGTGAACACTCATTCAATACTGAAACTCAATGCTGGCACACACTGGCATTGAAAACCCATTCAATACGGAAACTCAATAATGGCACACACTGGCATTGAATACCCATTCAATAATGAGACTCAGTACTGGCACAAACTTTCACTGAACACGCATTCAATACTAAATCTCAATGCTCGCATGCACTGGCACTGAACACCCATTTAATACTGAGACTCAATGCTGGCGCACACTGGCACTGAACACCCATTCAATACTGAAACTCAATACTGGCACTGAACAACCATTCAATCCTGAGACTCAATGCTCGCACACACTGGCACTGAACACCTATTCAATACTGAAACTCAATGCTGGCACACACTGTCACTGAACACCCATTCAATACGGAAACTCAATCCTGGCACATAATGGCATTGAACACCCATTCAATACTGAGACTCAATACTGGCACTGAAGGCCCATTCAATACTGAGACTTAATGCTGGCACACACTGGCACTGAACACCCATTCAATACTGAAACTCAATACTGGCACATAATGGCATTGAACACCCATTCAATACTGAGACTCAATACTGGCACTGAAGGCCCATTCAATACTGAGACTCAATGCTGGCACTGAACACCCATTCAATACTGAAACTCAATACTGTCACTGAACACCCATTCAATACTGAGACTCAATGCGGGCACTGAATACCCATTGAATACGGAACCTCAGTGCTGGCACACACTGGCATTGAACACCCATTCAATACGGAAACTCAATACTGGCACACTGGCATTGAACACCCATTCAATGCAGAACCTCAATACTGGAACACACTGGCATTGAACACCCATTCAGTACTGAGACTCAATGCTGGCACTGAACACCCATTCAATACTGAGACTCAATGCTGGCACACACTGGCACTGATCACCCATTTAATACTGAAAATCAATGCTGGCACACACTGGCACTGAACACCCATTCAATACTGAGACTCAATAATGGCACACACTGGCACTGAACACCTATTCAATACTGAAACTCAATACTGGCACTGAACGCCCATTCAATACTGAGACTCAATGCGGGCACACACTGGCACTGAACACCCATTCAATACTGAAACTCAATACTGGCACTGAACAAACAGTCAATACGGAGACTCAATGCTGGCACACACTGGCACTGAATACACATTGAACACGGAAACTCAATGCTGGCACACACTGGCATTGAACACCCATTCAATACGAAAACTCAATACTGGCACACACTGGCATTGAACACCCATTCAAGACGGAGACTCAGTACTGGCACAAACTTTCACTGAACACGCATTCAATACTAAAACTCAATGCTCGCACACACTGGCACTGAACACCCATTCAATACGGAAACTCAATCCTGGCACATACTGGCATGGAACACCCATTCAATACTGAGACTCAATACTGGCACTGAAGGCCCATTCAATACTGAGACTTAATGCTGGCACACACTGGCACTGAACACCTATTGAATACGGAAACTCAATGCTGGCACACACTGGCATTGAACACCCATTCAATACTGCAACTCAATACTGCCACACTGGCATTGAACACCCATTCAATACAGAAACTCAATACTGGCACACACTGGCATTGACCACCCATTCAATACTGACACTCAGTACTGGCACAAACTGGCACTGAACACCCATTCAATACTGAGACTCAATGCTGGCACACACTGGCATTGAACACCCATTCAATACTGCAACTCAATACTGCCACACTGGCATTGAACACCCATTCAATACAGAAACTCAATGCTGGCACACACTGGCATTGAACACCCATTCAATACAGAGACTCAATGCTGGCACTGAACACACATTGAATACTGAGACTCAATACTGGCACACACTGGCACTGAACATCCATTTAATACTGAAAATCAATGCTGGCACATGCTGGCACTGAACACCCATTCAATACTGAGACTCAATACTGACACTGAACACCCATTCAATACTGAGACTCAATGCTGGCACACACTAGCACTGAAGACCCATTCAATACTGAAACTCAATGCTGGCACACACTGGCACTGAACACCCATTCAATACTGAGACTCAATGCTCGCACGCACTGGCACTGAACACCCATTCAATACTGAGACTCAATGCTGGCACACACTGGCACTGTACACCCATTCAATACTGAGACTCAATACTGACACTGAACACCCATTCAATACTGAGACTCGATGCTGGCACACACTGGCACTGAACACCCATTCAATACTGAAACTCAATGCTGGCACACAATGGCACTGAACACCCATTCAATACTGAGACTCAACACTGGCACTGAACACCCATTCAATACGGAGACTCAATGCTGGCACACACTGGCTCTGAACACTCATTTAATACTGAAAATCAATGCTGGCAGTGAACACTCATTCAATACTGAAACTCAATGCTGGCACACACTGGCATTGAAAACCCATTCAATACGGAAACTCAATAATGGCACACACTGGCTTTGAACACCCATTCAATAATGAGACTCAGTACTGGCACAAACTTTCACTGAACACGCATTCAATACTAAATCTCAATGCTCGCACGCACTGGCACTGAACACCCATTTAATACTGAGACTCAATGCTGGCGCACACTGGCACTGAACACCCATTCAATACTGAAACTCAATACTGGCACACACTGTCACTGAACACCCATTCAATACGGAAACTCAATCCTGGCACATAATGGCATTGAACACCCATTCAATACTGAGACTCAATACTGGCACTGAAGGCCCATTCAATACTGAGACTTAATGCTGGCACACACTGGCACTGAACACCCATTCAATACTGAAACTCAATACTGGCACATAATGGCATTGAACACCCATTCAATACTGAGACTCAATACTGGCACTGAAGGCCCATTCAATACTGAGACTCAATGCTGGCACTGAACACCCATTCAATACTGAAACTCAATACTGTCACTGAACACCCATTCAATACTGAGACTCAATGCGGGCACTGAATACCCATTGAATACGGAACCTCAGTGCTGGCACACACTGGCATTGAACACCCATTCAATACGGAAACTCAATACTGGCACACTGGCATTGAACACCCATTCAATGCAGAACCTCAATACTGGAACACACTGGCATTGAACACCCATTCAGTACTGAGACTCAATGCTGGCACTGAACACCCATTCAATACTGAGACTCAATGCTGGCACACACTGGCACTGATCACCCATTTAATACTGAAAATCAATGCTGGCACACACTGGCACTGAACACCCATTCAATACTGAGACTCAATAATGGCACACACTGGCACTGAACACCTATTCAATACTGAAACTCAATACTGGCACTGAACGCCCATTCAATACTGAGACTCAATGCGGGCACACACTGGCACTGAACACCCATTCAATACTGAATCTCAATACTGGCACTGAACAAACAGTCAATACGGAGACTCAATGCTGGCACACACTGGCACTGAATACACATTGAACACGGAAACTCAATGCTGGCACACACTGGCATTGAACACCCATTCAATACGAAAACTCAATACTGGCACACACTGGCATTGAACACCCATTCAAGACGGAGACTCAGTACTGGCACAAACTTTCACTGAACACGCATTCAATACTAAAACTCAATGCTCGCACACACTGGCACTGAACACCCATTCAATACGGAAACTCAATCCTGGCACATACTGGCATGGAACACCCATTCAATACTGAGACTCAATACTGGCACTGAAGGCCCATTCAATACTGAGACTTAATGCTGGCACACACTGGCACTGAACACCTATTGAATACGGAAACTCAATGCTGGCACACACTGGCATTGAACACCCATTCAATACTGCAACTCAATACTGCCACACTGGCATTGAACACCCATTCAATACAGAAACTCAATACTGGCACACACTGGCATTGACCACCCATTCAATACTGACACTCAGTACTGGCACAAACTGGCACTGAACACGCATTCAGTACTGAAACTCAATGCTGGCTCACACTGGCATTGAACACCCATTCAACACTGAAACTCAATGCTCGCACACACTGGCACTGAACACCTATTCAATACTGAAACTCAATGCTGGCACACACTGTCACTGAACACCCATTCAATACTGAAACTCAATACTGGCACTGAACAAACATTCAATACGGAGACTCAATGCTGGCACACACTGGCACTGAATACACATTGAACACGGAAACTCAATGCTGGCACACACTGGCATTGAACACCCATTCAATACGAAAACTCAATACTGGCACACACTGGCATTGAACACCCATTCAATACGGAGACTCAGTACTGGCACAAAGTTTCACTGAACACGCATTCAATACTAAAACTCAATGCTCGCACACACTGGCACTGAACACCCATTCAATACGGAAACTCAATCCTGGCACATACTGGCATGGAACACCCATTCAATACTGAGACTCAATACTGGCACTGAAGGCCCATTCAATACTGAGACTTAATGCTGGCACACACTGGCACTGAACACCTATTGAATACGGAAACTCAATGCTGGCACACACTGGCATTGAACACCCATTCAATACTGAGACTCAATACTGCCACACTGGCATTGAACACCCATTCAATACAGAAACTCAATACTGGCACCCACTGGCATTGACCACCCATTCAATACTGACACTCAGTACTGGCACAAACTGGCACTGAACACCCATTCAATGCTGAAACTCAATACTGGCACTGAACAACCATTCAATCCTGAGACTCAATGCTCGCACACACTGGCACTGAACACCTATTCAATACTGAAACTCAATGCTGGCACACACTGTCACTGAACACCCATTCAATACGGAAACTCAATCCTGGCACATACTGGCATGAAACACCCATTCAATACTGAGACTCAATACTGGCACTGAAGGCCCATTCAATACTGAGACTTAATGCTGGCACACACTGGCACTGAACACCTATTGAATACTGAGACTCAACACTGGCACTGAACACCCATTCAATACGGAGACTCAATGCTGGCACACACTGGCTCTGAACACTCATTTAATACTGAAAATCAA
The DNA here is from genome assembly GCF_030684315.1 of Stegostoma tigrinum. Lineage (NCBI taxonomy): Eukaryota > Metazoa > Chordata > Chondrichthyes > Orectolobiformes > Stegostomatidae > Stegostoma > Stegostoma tigrinum. The sequence goes on along the minus strand of NC_081375.1, from coordinate 49,554,053 downwards.
TGCTGGCAGTGAACACTCATTCAATACTGAAACTCAATGCTGGCACACACTGGCATTGAAAACCCATTCAATACGGAAACTCAATAATGGCACACACTGGCTTTGAACACCCATTCAATAATGAGACTCAGTACTGGCACAAACTTTCACTGAACACGCATTCAATACTAAATCTCAATGCTCGCATGCACTGGCACTGAACACCCATTTAATACTGAGACTCAATGCTGGCGCACACTGGCACTGAACACCCATTCAATACTGAAACTCAATACTGGCACTGAACAACCATTCAATCCTGAGACTCAATGCTCGCACACACTGGCACTGAACACCTATTCAATACTGAAACTCAATGCTGGCACACACTGTCACTGAACACCCATTCAATACGGAAACTCAATCCTGGCACATAATGGCATTGAACACCCATTCAATACTGAGACTCAATACTGGCACTGAAGGCCCATTCAATACTGAGACTTAATGCTGGCACACACTGGCACTGAACACCCATTCAATACTGAAACTCAATACTGGCACATAATGGCATTGAACACCCATTCAATACTGAGACTCAATACTGGCACTGAAGGCCCATTCAATACTGAGACTCAATGCTGGCACTGAACACCCATTCAATACTGAAACTCAATACTGTCACTGAACACCCATTCAATACTGAGACTCAATGCGGGCACTGAATACCCATTGAATACGGAACCTCAGTGCTGGCACACACTGGCATTGAACACCCATTCAATACGGAAACTCAATACTGGCACACTGGCATTGAACACCCATTCAATGCAGAACCTCAATACTGGAACACACTGGCATTGAACACCCATTCAGTACTGAGACTCAATGCTGGCACTGAACACCCATTCAATACTGAGACTCAATGCTGGCACACACTGGCACTGATCACCCATTTAATACTGAAAATCAATGCTGGCACACACTGGCACTGAACACCCATTCAATACTGAGACTCAATAATGGCACACACTGGCAGTGAACACCTATTCAATACTGAAACTCAATACTGGCACTGAACGCCCATTCAATACTGAGACTCAATGCGGGCACACACTGGCACTGAACACCCATTCAATACTGAAACTCAATACTGGCACTGAACAAACAGTCAATACGGAGACTCAATGCTGGCACACACTGGCACTGAATACACATTGAACACGGAAACTCAATGCTGGCACACACTGGCATTGAACACCCATTCAATACTGCAACTCAATACTGCCACACTGGCATTGAACACCCATTCAATACAGAAACTCAATACTGGCACACACTGGCATTGACCACCCATTCAATACTGACACTCAGTACTGGCACAAACTGGCACTGAACACGCATTCAGTACTGAAACTCAATGCTGGCTCACACTGGCATTGAACACCCATTCAACACTGAAACTCAATGCTCGCACACACTGGCACTGAACACCTATTCAATACTGAAACTCAATGCTGGCACACACTGTCACTGAACACCCATTCAATACTGAAACTCAATACTGGCACTGAACAAACATTCAATACGGAGACTCAATGCTGGCACACACTGGCACTGAATACACATTGAACACGGAAACTCAATGCTGGCACACACTGGCATTGAACACCCATTCAATACGAAAACTCAATACTGGCACACACTGGCATTGAACACCCATTCAATACGGAGACTCAGTACTGGCACAAAGTTTCACTGAACACACATTCAATACTAAAACTCAATGCTCGCACACACTGGCACTGAACACCCATTCAATACGGAAACTCAATCCTGGCACATACTGGCATGGAACACCCATTCAATACTGAGACTCAGTACTGGCACTGAAGGCCCATTCAATACTGAGACTTAATGCTGGCACACACTGGCACTGAACACCTATTGAATACGGAAACTCAATGCTGGCACACACTGGCATTGAACACCCATTCAATACTGCAACTCAATACTGCCACACTGGCATTGAACACCCATTCAATACAGAAACTCAATACTGGCACACACTGGCATTGACCACCCATTCAATACTGACACTCAGTACTGGCACAAACTGGCACTGAACACCCATTCAATGCTGAAACTCAATACTGGCACTGAACAACCATTCAATCCTGAGACTCAATGCTCGCACACACTGGCACTGAACACCTATTCAATACTGAAACTCAATGCTGGCACACACTGTCACTGAACACCCATTCAATACGGAAACTCAATCCTGGCACATACTGGCATGAAACACCCATTCAATACTGAGACTCAATACTGGCACTGAAGGCCCATTCAATACTGAGACTTAATGCTGGCACACACTGGCACTGAACACCTATTGAATACGGAAACTCAATGCTGGCACACACTGGCATTGAACACCCATTCAATACTGCAACTCAATACTGCCACACTGGCATTGAACACCCATTCAATACAGAAACTCAATACTGGCACACACTGGCATTGACCACCCATTCAATACTGACACTCAGTACTGGCACAAACTGGCACTGAACACGCATTCAGTACTGAAACTCAATGCTGGCTCACACTGGCATTGAACACCCATTCAACATTGAAACTCAATGCTCGCACACTCTGGCACTGAACACCTATTCAATACTGAAACTCAATGCTGGCACACACTGTCACTGAACACCCATTCAATACTGAAACTCAATACTGGCACATACTGGCACTGAACACCCATTCAATACTGAGACTCAATGCTCGCACGCACTGGCACTGAACACCCATTCAATACTGAGACTCAATGCTGGCACTGAACACCCATTCAATACTGCAACTCAATGCTGGCACACACTGGCATTGAACACCCATTCAACACTGAGACTCAATGCTGGCACTGAACACCCATTCAATACTGCAACACAATGCTGGCACACACTGGCATTGAACACCCATTCAATACAGAGACTCAATGCTGGCACTGAACACACATTGAATACTGAGACTCAATACTGGCACACACTGGCACTGAACATCCATTTAATACTGAAAATCAATGCTGGCACATGCTGGCACTGAACACCCATTCAATACTGAGACTCAATACTGACACTGAACACCCATTCAATACAGAGACTCAATGCTGGCACTGAACACACATTGAATACTGAGACTCAATACTGGCACACACTGGCACTGAACATCCATTTAATACTGAAAATCAATGCTGGCACATGCTGGCACTGAACACCCATTCAATACTGAGACTCAATACTGACACTGAACACCCATTCAATACTGAGACTCAATGCTGGCACACACTAGCACTGAAGACCCATTCAATACTGAAACTCAATGCTGGCACACACTGGCACTGAACACCCATTCAATACTGAGACTCAATGCTCGCACGCACTGGCACTGAACACCCATTCAATACTGAGACTCAATGCTGGCACACACTGGCACTGTACACCCATTCAATACTGAGACTCAATACTGACACTGAACACCCATTCAATACTGAGACTCGATGCTGGCACACACTGGCACTGAACACCCATTCAATACTGAAACTCAATGCTGGCACACAATGGCACTGAACACCCATTCAATACTGAGACTCAACACTGGCACTGAACACCCATTCAATACGGAGACTCAATGCTGGCACACACTGGCTCTGAACACTCATTTAATACTGAAAGTCAATGCTGGCAGTGAACACTCATTCAATACTGAAACTCAATGCTGGCACACACTGGCATTGAAAACCCATTCAATACGGAAACTCAATCATGGCACACACTGGCTTTGAACACCCATTCAATAATGAGACTCAGTACTGGCACAAACTTTCACTGAACACGCATTCAATACTAAATCTCAATGCTCGCACGCACTGGCACTGAACACCCATTTAATACTGAGACTCAATGCTGGCGCACACTGGCACTGAACACCCATTCAATACTGAAACTCAACACTGGCACTGAACAACCATTCAATCCTGAGACTCAATGCTCGCACACACTGGCACTGAACACCTATTCAATACTGAAACTCAATGCTGGCACACACTGTCACTGAACACCCATTCAATACGGAAACTCAATCCTGGCACATAATGGCATTGAACACCCATTCAATACTGAGACTCAATACTGGCACTGAAGGCCCATTCAATACTGAGACTTAATGCTGGCACACACTGGCACTGAACACCCATTCAATACTGAAACTCAATACTGGCACATAATGGCACTGAACACCCATTCAATACTGAGACTCAATACTGGCACTGAAGGCCCATTCAATACTGAGACTCAATGCTGGCACTGAACACCCATTCAATACTGAAACTCAATACTGTCACTGAACACCCATTCAATACTGAGACTCAATGCGGGCACTGAACACCCATTCAATACTGAGACTCAATGCGGGCACTGAATACCCATTGAATACGGAACCTCAGTGCTGGCACACACTGGCATTGAACACCCATTCAATACGGAAACTCAATACTGGCACACTGGCATTGAACACCCATTCAATGCAGAACCTCAATACTGGAACACACTGGCATTGAACACCCATTCAGTACTGAGACTCAATGCTGGCACTGAACACCCATTCAATACTGAGACTCAATGCTGGCACACACTGGCACTGATCACCCATTTAATACTGAAAATCAATGCTGGCACACACTGGCACTGAACACCCATTCAATACTGAGACTCAATAATGGCACACACTGGCACTGAACACCTATTCAATACTGAAACTCAATACTGGCACTGAACGCCCATTCAATACTGAGACTCAATGCGGGCACACACTGGCACTGAACACCCATTCAATACTGAAACTCAATACTGGCACTGAACAAACAGTCAATACGGAGACTCAATGCTGGCACACACTGGCACTGAATACACATTGAACACGGAAACTCAATGCTGGCACACACTGGCATTGAACACCCATTCAATACGAAAACTCAATACTGGCACACACTGGCATTGAACACCCATTCAAGACGGAGACTCAGTACTGGCACAAACTTTCACTGAACACGCATTCAATACTAAAACTCAATGCTCGCACACACTGGCACTGAACACCCATTCAATACGGAAACTCAATCCTGGCACATACTGGCATGGAACACCCATTCAATACTGAGACTCAATACTGGCACTGAAGGCCCATTCAATACTGAGACTTAATGCTGGCACACACTGGCACTGAACACCTATTGAATACGGAAACTCAATGCTGGCACACACTGGCATTGAACACCCATTCAATACTGCAACTCAATACTGCCACACTGGCATTGAACACCCATTCAATACAGAAACTCAATACTGGCACACACTGGCATTGACCACCCATTCAATACTGACACTCAGTACTGGCACAAACTGGCACTGAACACCCATTCAATACTGAGACTCAATGCTGGCACACACTGGCATTGAACACCCATTCAATACTGCAACTCAATACTGCCACACTGGCATTGAACACCCATTCAATACAGAAACTCAATGCTGGCACGCACTGGCATTGAACACCCATTCAATACAGAGACTCAATGCTGGCACTGAACACACATTGAATACTGAGACTCAATACTGGCACACACTGGCACTGAACATCCATTTAATACTGAAAATCAATGCTGGCACATGCTGGCACTGAACACCCATTCAATACTGAGACTCAATACTGACACTGAACACCCATTCAATACTGAGACTCAATGCTGGCACACACTAGCACTGAAGACCCATTCAATACTGAAACTCAATGCTGGCACACACTGGCACTGAACACCCATTCAATACTGAGACTCAATGCTCGCACGCACTGGCACTGAACACCCATTCAATACTGAGACTCAATGCTGGCACACACTGGCACTGTACACCCATTCAATACTGAGACTCAATACTGACACTGAACACCCATTCAATACTGAGACTCGATGCTGGCACACACTGGCACTGAACACCCATTCAATACTGAAACTCAATGCTGGCACACAATGGCACTGAACACCCATTCAATACTGAGACTCAACACTGGCACTGAACACCCATTCAATACGGAGACTCAATGCTGGCACACACTGGCTCTGAACACTCATTTAATACTGAAAATCAATGCTGGCAGTGAACACTCATTCAATACTGAAACTCAATGCTGGCACACACTGGCATTGAAAACCCATTCAATACGGAAACTCAATAATGGCACACACTGGCTTTGAACACCCATTCAATAATGAGACTCAGTACTGGCACAAACTTTCACTGAACACGCATTCAATACTAAATCTCAATGCTCGCACGCACTGGCACTGAACACCCATTTAATACTGAGACTCAATGCTGGCGCACACTGGCACTGAACACCCATTCAATACTGAAACTCAATACTGGCACTGAACAACCATTCAATCCTGAGACTCAATGCTCGCACACACTGGCACTGAACACCTATTCAATACTGAAACTCAATGCTGGCACACACTGTCACTGAACACCCATTCAATACGGAAACTCAATCCTGGCACATAATGGCATTGAACACCCATTCAATACTGAGACTCAATACTGGCACTGAAGGCCCATTCAATACTGAGACTTAATGCTGGCACACACTGGCACTGAACACCCATTCAATACTGAAACTCAATACTGGCACATAATGGCATTGAACACCCATTCAATACTGAGACTCAATACTGGCACTGAAGGCCCATTCAATACTGAGACTCAATGCTGGCACTGAACACCCATTCAATACTGAAACTCAATACTGTCACTGAACACCCATTCAATACTGAGACTCAATGCGGGCACTGAATACCCATTGAATACGGAACCTCAGTGCTGGCACACACTGGCATTGAACACCCATTCAATACGGAAACTCAATACTGGCACACTGGCATTGAACACCCATTCAATGCAGAACCTCAATACTGGAACACACTGGCATTGAACACCCATTCAGTACTGAGATTCAATGCTGGCACTGAACACCCATTCAATACTGAGACTCAATGCTGGCACACACTGGCACTGATCACCCATTTAATACTGAAAATCAATGCTGGCACACACTGGCACTGAACACCCATTCAATACTGAGACTCAATAATGGCACACACTGGCATTGAACACCTATTCAATACTGAAACTCAATACTGGCACTGAACGCCCATTCAATACTGAGACTCAATGCGGGCACACACTGGCACTGAACACCCATTCAATACTGAAACTCAATACTGGCACTGAACAAACAGTCAATACGGAGACTCAATGCTGGCACACACTGGCACTGAATACACATTGAACACGGAAACTCAATGCTGGCACACACTGGCATTGAACACCCATTCAATACGAAAACTCAATACTGGCACACACTGGCATTGAACAGCCATTCAAGACGGAGACTCAGTACTGGCACAAACTTTCACTGAACACGCATTCAATACTAAAACTCAATGCTCGCACACACTGGCACTGAACACCCATTCAATACGGAAACTCAATCCTGGCACATACTGGCATGGAACACCCATTCAATACTGAGACTCAATACTGGCACTGAAGGCCCATTCAATACTGAGACTTAATGCTGGCACACACTGGCACTGAACACCTATTGAATACGGAAACTCAATGCTGGCACACACTGGCATTGAACACCCATTCAATACTGCAACTCAATACTGCCACACTGGCATTGAACACCCATTCAATACAGAAACTCAATACTGGCACACACTGGCATTGACCACCCATTCAATACGGACACTCAGTACTGGCACAAACTGGCACTGAACACGCATTCAGTACTGAAACTCAATGCTGGCTCACACTGGCATTGAACACCCATTCAACACTGAAACTCAATGCTCGCACACACTGGCACTGAACACCTATTCAATACTGAAACTCAATGCTGGCACACACTGTCACTGAACACCCATTCAATACTGAAGCTCAATACTGGCACATACTGGCACTGAACACCCATTCAATACTGAGAATCAATGCTCGCACGCACTGGCACTGAACACCCATTCAATACTGAGACTCAATGCTGGCACTGAACACCCATTCAATACTGCAACTCAATGCTGGCACACACTGGCATTGAACACCCATTCAATACTGAGACTCAATGCTGGCACTGAACACCCATTCAATACTGCAGCTCAATGCTGGCACACACTGGCATTGAACACCCATTCAATACAGAGACTCAATGCTGGCACTGAACACACATTGAATACTGAGACTCAATACTGGCACACACTGGCACTGAACATCCATTTAATACTGAAAATCAATGCTGGCACATGCTGGCACTGAACACCCATTCAATACTGAGACTCAATACTGACACTGAACACCCATTCAATACTGAGACTCAATGCTGGCACACACTAGCACTGAACACCCATTCAATACTGAAACTCAATGCTGGCACACACTGGCACTGCACACCCATTCAATACTGAGACTCAATGCTCGCACGCACTGGCACTGAACACCCATTCAATACTGAGACTCAATGCTGGCACTGAACACCCATTCAAAACTGAGACTCAATGCTGGCACACACTGGCACTGAACACCCATTCAATACTGAGACTCAATACTGACACTGAACACCCATTCAATACTGAAACTCAATGCTGGCACACACTGGCATTGAAAACCCATTCAATACGGAAACTCAATGCTGGCACACACTGGCTCTGAACACTCATTTAATACTGAAAATCAATGCTGGCAGTGAACACTCATTCAATACTGAAACTCAATGCTGGCACACACTGGCATTGAAAACCCATTCAATACGGAAACTCAATAATGGCACACACTGGCATTGAACACCCATTCAATAATGAGACTCAGTCCTGGCACAAACTTTCACTGAACACGCATTCAATACTAAATCTCAACGCTCGCACGCACTGGCACTGAACACCCATTTAATACTGAGACTCAATGCTGGCGCACACTGGCACTGAACACCCATTCAATACTGAAACTCAATACTGGCACTGAACAACCATTCAATCCTGAGACTCAATGCTCGCACACACTGGCACTGAACACCTATTCAATACTGAAACTCAATGCTGGCACACACTGTCACTGAACACCCATTCAATACGGAAACTCAATCCTGGCACATAATGGCATTGAACACCCATTCAATACTGAGACTCAATACTGGCACTGAAGGCCCATTCAATACTGAGACTTAATGCTGGCACACACTGGCACTGAACACCTATTGAATACGGAAACTCAATACTGGCACTGAACACCCATTCAATACTGAGACTCAATACTGGCACTGAAGGCCCATTCAATACTGAGACTCAATGCTGGCACTGAACACCCATTCAATACTGAAACTCAATACTGTCACTGAACACCCATTCAATACTGAGACTCAATGCGGGCACTGAATACCCATTGAATACGGAACCTCAGTGCTGGCACACACTGGCATTGAACACCCATTCAATACGGAACCTCAATACTGGCACACTGGCATTGAACACCCATTCAATGCAGAACCTCAATACTGGAACACACTGGCATTGAACACCCATTCAGTACTGAGACTCAATGCTGGCACAGAACACCCATTCAATACTGAGACTCAATGCTGGCACACACTGGCACTGATCTCCCATTTAATACTGAAAATCAATGCTGGCACACACTGGCACTGAACACCCATTCAATACTGAGACTCAATAATGGCACACACTGCCACTGAACACCTATTCAATACTGAAACTCAATACTGGCACTGAACACCCATTCAATACTGAGACTCAATGCTGGCAAACACTGGCACTGACTACCCATTGAATACGGAAACTCAATGCTGGCACACACTGGCATTGAACACCCATTCAATACTGAGACTCAATACTGGCACTGAAGGCCCATTCAATACTGAGACTCAATGCTGGCACACACTGGCACTGAACACACAACAAAACTGAGACTCAATGCTGGCACTGAACACCCATTCAATACTGAGACTCAATGCTGACACTGAACACCCATTCAATACTGAAACTCAATACTGGCACTGAACACCCATTCAATACTGAAACTCAATGCTGGCACACACTGGCACTGAACACCCATTCAATACTGAGACTCAATACTGGCACTGAAGGCCCATTCAATACTGAGACTCAATGCTGGCACACACTGGCACTGAACACCCATTCAATACTGAAACTCAATACTGTCACTGAACACCCATTCAATACTGAGACTCAATGCGGGCACTGAATACCCATTGAATACGGAACCTCAGTGCTGGCACACACTGGCACTGAACACCCATTCAATACGGAAACTCAATACTGGCACACTGGCATTGAACACCCATTCAATGCAGAACCTCAATACTGGCACACACTGGCCTTGAACACCCATTCAGTACTGAGACTCAATGCTGGCACTGAACACCCATTCAATACTGAGACTCAATGCTGGCACACTCTGGCACTGATCACACATTTAATACTGAAAATCAATGCTGGCACACACTGGCACTGAACACCCATTCAATACTGAGACTCAATAATGGCACACACTGCCACTGAACACCTATTCAATACTGAAACTCAATACTGGCACTGAACACCCATTCAATACTGAGACTCAATGCGGGCACACACTGGCACTGAACACCCATTCAATACTGAAACTCAATACTGGCACTGAACAACCATTCAATACTGAGACTCAATGCTGGCACACACTGGCACTGAAATCCCATTGAATACGGAAACTCAATGCTGGCACACACTGGCATTGAACACCCATTCAATACTGAGACTCAGTACTGGCACAAACTTTCACCGAACACGCATTCAATACTAAAACTCAATGCTTGCACACACTGGCACTGAACACCTATTCAATACTGAAACTCAATGCTGGCACACACTGTCACTGAACGCCCATTCAATACGGAAACTCAATCCTGGCACATACTGGCATTGAACACCCATTCAATACTCAGACTCAATACTGGCACTGAAGGCCCATTCAATACTGAGACTTAATGCTGGCACACACTGGCACTGAACACCCATTCAATACTGAGACTCAATGCTGGCAAACACTGGCACTGAATACCCATTGAATACGGAAACTCAATGCTGGCACACACTGGCATTGAACACCCATTCAATACGGAAACTCAATACTGGCACACTGGCATTGAACACCCATTCAATACAGAAACTCAATACTGGCACACACTGGCATTGATCGCCCATTCAATACTGAGACTCAGTACTGGCACAAACTGGCACTGAACACGCATTCAGTACTGAAACTCAATGCTGGCTCACACTGGCATTGAACACCCATTCAACACTGAAACTCAATGCTCGCACACACTGGCACTGAACCCCCATTCAACACGGAAACTCAATACTGGCACATACTGGCACTGAACACCTATTCAATACTGAAACTCACTGCTGGCACTGAACACCCATTCAATACTGAAACTCAATTCTGGCACAAACTGGCACTGAACACCCATTCAATACTGAAACTCAAAGCTGGCACACACTAGCGCTGAACACCCATAAAATACTGAGACTCAATGCTGGCTCTGAACACCCGCTCAATACTGAAACTCAATACTTGCACTGAACATCCATTCTATACTGAGACTCAATGCTGGCACACACTGGCACTGAACACCCATTTAATACTAAAAATCAATGCTGGCACATACTGGCACTGAACTCCCATTCAATACTGAGACTCAATACTGGCACTGAAGGCCCATTCAATACTGAGACTCAATGCTGGCACACACTGGCACTGAACACACAACAAAACTGAGACTCAATGCTGGCACTGAACACACAACAAAACTGAGACTCAATGCTGGCACTGAACACCCATTCAATACTGAGACTCAATGCTGGCACTGAACACCCATTCAATACTGAAACTCAATACTGGCACTGAACACCCATTCAATACTGAAACTCAATGCTGGCACACACTGGCACTGAACACCCATTCAATACTGAGACTCAATACTGTCACTGAACACCCATTCAATACTGAGACTCAATGCGGGCACTGAATACCCATTGAATACGGAACCTCAGTGCTGGCACACACTGGCACTGAACACCCATTCAATACGGAAACTCAATACTGGCACACTGGCATTGAACACCCATTCAATGCAGAACCTCAATACTGGCACACACTGGCCTTGAACACCCATTCAGTACTGAGACTCAATGCTGGCACTGAACACCCATTCAATACTGAGACTCAATGCTGGCACACACTGGCACTGATCACACATTTAATACTGAAAATCAATGCTGGCACACACTGGCACTGAACACCCATTCAATACTGAGACTCAATAATGGCACACACTGCCACTGAACACCTATTCAATACTGAAACTCAATACTGGCACTGAACACCCATTCAATACTGAGACTCAATGCGAGCACACACTGGCACTGAACACCCATTCAATACTGAAACTCAATACTGGCACTGAACAACCATTCAATACTGAGACTCAATGCTGGCACACACTGGCACTGAAATCCCATTGAATACGGAAACTCAATGCTGGCACACACTGGCATTGAACACCCATTAAATACGGAAACTCAATGCTGGCACACACTGGCATTGAACACCCATTCAATACTGAGACTCAGTACTGGCACAAACTTTCTCCGAACACGCATTCAATCCTAAAACTCAATGCTTGCACACACTGGCACTGAACACCGATTCAATACTGAAACTCAATGCTGGCACACACTGTCACTGAACGCCCATTCAATACGGATACTCAATCCTGGCACATACTGGCATTGAACACCCATTCAATACTTAGACTCAATACTGGCACTGAAGGCCCATTCAATACTGAGACTTAATGCTGGCACACACTGGCACTGAACACCCATTCAATACTGAAACTCAAGACTGCCACTGAACACCCATTCAATACTGAGACTCAATGCTGGCAAACACTGGCACTGACTACCCATTGAATACGGAAACTCAATGCTGGCACACACTGGCATTGAACACCCATTCAATACTGAGACTCAATACTGGCACTGAAGGCCCATTCAATACTGAGACTCAATGCTGGCACACACTGGCACTGAACACACAACAAAACTGAGACTCAATGCTGGCACTGAACACCCATTCAATACTGAGACTCAATGCTGGCAAACACTGGCACTGAATACCCATTGAATACGGAAACTCAATGCTGGCACACACTGGCATTGAACACCCATTCAATACGGAAACTCAATACTGGCACACTGGCATTGAACACCCATTCAATACAGAAACTCAATACTGGCACACACTGGCATTGATCGCCCATTCAATACTGAGACTCAGTACTGGCACAAACTGGCACTGAACACGCATTCAGTACTGAAACTCAATGCTGGCTCACACTGGCATTGAACACCCATTCAACACTGAAACTCAATGCTCGCACACACTGGCACTGAACCCCCATTCAACACGGAAACTCAATACTGGCACATACTGGCACTGAACACCTATTCAATACTGAAACTCACTGCTGGCACTGAACACCCATTCAATACTGAAACTCAATTCTGGCACAAACTGGCACTGAACACCCATTCAATACTGAAACTCAAAGCTGGCACACACTAGCGCTGAACACCCATAAAATACTGAGACTCAATGCTGGCTCTGAACACCCGCTCAATACTGAAACTCAATACTTGCACTGAACATCCATTCTATACTGAGACTCAATGCTGGCACACACTGGCACTGAACACCCATTTAATACTAAAAATCAATGCTGGCACATACTGGCACTGAACTCCCATTCAATACTGAGACTCAATACTGGCACTGAAGGCCCATTCAATACTGAGACTCAATGCTGGCACACACTGGCACTGAACACACAACAAAACTGAGACTCAATGCTGGCACTGAACACACAACAAAACTGAGACTCAATGCTGGCACTGAACACCCATTCAATACTGAGACTCAATGCTGGCACTGAACACCCATTCAATACTGAAACTCAATACTGGCACTGAACACCCATTCAATACTGAAACTCAATGCTGGCACACACTGGCACTGAACACCCATTCAATACTGAGACTCAATACTGTCACTGAACACCCATTCAATACTGAGACTCAATGCGGGCACTGAATACCCATTGAATACGGAACCTCAGTGCTGGCACACACTGGCACTGAACACCCATTCAATACGGAAACTCAATACTGGCACACTGGCATTGAACACCCATTCAATGCAGAACCTCAATACTGGCACACACTGGCCTTGAACACCCATTCAGTACTGAGACTCAATGCTGGCACTGAACACCCATTCAATACTGAGACTCAATGCTGGCACACACTGGCACTGATCACACATTTAATACTGAAAATCAATGCTGGCACACACTGGCACTGAACACCCATTCAATACTGAGACTCAATAATGGCACACACTGCCACTGAACACCTATTCAATACTGAAACTCAATACTGGCACTGAACACCCATTCAATACTGAGACTCAATGCGAGCACACACTGGCACTGAACACCCATTCAATACTGAAACTCAATACTGGCACTGAACAACCATTCAATACTGAGACTCAATGCTGGCACACACTGGCACTGAAATCCCATTGAATACGGAAACTCAATGCTGGCACACACTGGCATTGAACACCCATTAAATACGGAAACTCAATGCTGGCACACACTGGCATTGAACACCCATTCAATACTGAGACTCAGTACTGGCACAAACTTTCTCCGAACACGCATTCAATCCTAAAACTCAATGCTTGCACACACTGGCACTGAACACCGATTCAATACTGAAACTCAATGCTGGCACACACTGTCACTGAACGCCCATTCAATACGGATACTCAATCCTGGCACATACTGGCATTGAACACCCATTCAATACTTAGACTCAATACTGGCACTGAAGGCCCATTCAATACTGAGACTTAATGCTGGCACACACTGGCACTGAACACCCATTCAA
Organism: Stegostoma tigrinum; assembly: GCF_030684315.1. NCBI lineage: Eukaryota > Metazoa > Chordata > Chondrichthyes > Orectolobiformes > Stegostomatidae > Stegostoma > Stegostoma tigrinum. The sequence goes on along the minus strand of NC_081375.1, from coordinate 49,538,863 downwards.
TACTGAAACTCAAGACTGCCACTGAACACCCATTCAATACTGAGACTCAATGCTGGCAAACACTGGCACTGACTACCCATTGAATACGGAAACTCAATGCTGGCACACACTGGCATTGAACACCCATTCAATACTGAGACTCAATACTGGCACTGAAGGCCCATTCAATACTGAGACTCAATGCTGGCACACACTGGCACTGAACACACAACAAAACTGAGACTCAATGCTGGCACTGAACACCCATTCAATACTGAGACTCAATGCTGACACTGAACACCCATTCAATACTGAAACTCAATACTGGCACTGAACACCCATTCAATACTGAAACTCAATGCTGGCACACACTGGCACTGAACACCCATTCAATACTGAGACTCAATACTGGCACTGAAGGCCCATTCAATACTGAGACTCAATGCTGGCACACACTGGCACTGAACACCCATTCAATACTGAAACTCAATACTGTCACTGAACACCCATTCAATACTGAGACTCAATGCGGGCACTGAATACCCATTGAATACGGAACCTCAGTGCTGGCACACACTGGCACTGAACACCCATTCAATACGGAAACTCAATACTGGCACACTGGCATTGAACACCCATTCAATGCAGAACCTCAATACTGGCACACACTGGCCTTGAACACCCATTCAGTACTGAGACTCAATGCTGGCACTGAACACCCATTCAATACTGAGACTCAATGCTGGCACACACTGGCACTGATCACACATTTAATACTGAAAATCAATGCTGGCACACACTGGCACTGAACACCCATTCAATACTGAGACTCAATAATGGCACACACTGCCACTGAACACCTATTCAATACTGAAACTCAATACTGGCACTGAACACCCATTCAATACTGAGACTCAATGCGAGCACACACTGGCACTGAACACCCATTCAATACTGAAACTCAATACTGGCACTGAACAACCATTCAATACTGAGACTCAATGCTGGCACACACTGGCACTGAAATCCCATTGAATACGGAAACTCAATGCTGGCACACACTGGCATTGAACACCCATTAAATACGGAAACTCAATGCTGGCACACACTGGCATTGAACACCCATTCAATACTGAGACTCAGTACTGGCACAAACTTTCTCCGAACACGCATTCAATCCTAAAACTCAATGCTTGCACACACTGGCACTGAACACCGATTCAATACTGAAACTCAATGCTGGCACACACTGTCACTGAACGCCCATTCAATACGGATACTCAATCCTGGCACATACTGGCATTGAACACCCATTCAATACTTAGACTCAATACTGGCACTGAAGGCCCATTCAATACTGAGACTTAATGCTGGCACACACTGGCACTGAACACCCATTCAATACTGAAACTCAAGACTGCCACTGAACACCCATTCAATACTGAGACTCAATGCTGGCAAACACTGGCACTGACTACCCATTGAATACGGAAACTCAATGCTGGCACACACTGGCATTGAACACCCATTCAATACTGAGACTCAATACTGGCACTGAAGGCCCATTCAATACTGAGACTCAATGCTGGCACACACTGGCACTGAACACACAACAAAACTGAGACTCAATGCTGGCACTGAACACCCATTCAATACTGAGACTCAATGCTGACACTGAACACCCATTCAATACTGAAACTCAATACTGGCACTGAACACCCATTCAATACTGAAACTCAATGCTGGCACACACTGGCACTGAACACCCATTCAATACTGAGACTCAATACTGGCACTGAAGGCCCATTCAATACTGAGACTCAATGCTGGCACACACTGGCACTGAACACCCATTCAATACTGAAACTCAATACTGTCACTGAACACCCATTCAATACTGAGACTCAATGCGGGCACTGAATACCCATTGAATACGGAACCTCAGTGCTGGCACACACTGGCACTGAACACCCATTCAATACGGAAACTCAATACTGGCACACTGGCATTGAACACCCATTCAATGCAGAACCTCAATACTGGCACACACTGGCCTTGAACACCCATTCAGTACTGAGACTCAATGCTGGCACTGAACACCCATTCAATACTGAGACTCAATGCTGGCACACACTGGCACTGATCACACATTTAATACTGAAAATCAATGCTGGCACACACTGGCACTGAACACCCATTCAATACTGAGACTCAATAATGGCACACACTGCCACTGAACACCTATTCAATACTGAAACTCAATACTGGCACTGAACACCCATTCAATACTGAGACTCAATGCGAGCACACACTGGCACTGAACACCCATTCAATACTGAAACTCAATACTGGCACTGAACAACCATTCAATACTGAGACTCAATGCTGGCACACACTGGCACTGAAATCCCATTGAATACGGAAACTCAATGCTGGCACACACTGGCATTGAACACCCATTAAATACGGAAACTCAATGCTGGCACACACTGGCATTGAACACCCATTCAATACTGAGACTCAGTACTGGCACAAACTTTCTCCGAACACGCATTCAATCCTAAAACTCAATGCTTGCACACACTGGCACTGAACACCGATTCAATACTGAAACTCAATGCTGGCACACACTGTCACTGAACGCCCATTCAATACGGATACTCAATCCTGGCACATACTGGCATTGAACACCCATTCAATACTTAGACTCAATACTGGCACTGAAGGCCCATTCAATACTGAGACTTAATGCTGGCACACACTGGCACTGAACACCCATTCAATACTGAAACTCAAGACTGCCACTGAACACCCATTCAATACTGAGACTCAATGCTGGCAAACACTGGCACTGACTACCCATTGAATACGGAAACTCAATGCTGGCACACACTGGCATTGAACACCCATTCAATACTGAGACTCAATACTGGCACTGAAGGCCCATTCAATACTGAGACTCAATGCTGGCACACACTGGCACTGAACACACAACAAAACTGAGACTCAATGCTGGCACTGAACACCCATTCAATACTGAGACTCAATGCTGACACTGAACACCCATTCAATACTGAAACTCAATACTGGCACTGAAGGCCCATTCAATACTGAGACTTAATGCTGGCACACACTGGCACTGAACACCCATTCAATACTGAAACTCAAGACTGGCACTGAACACCCATTCAATACTGAGACTCAATGCTGGCAAACACTGGCAGTGACTACCCATTGAATACGGAAACTCAATGCTGGCACACACTGGCATTGAACACCCATTCAATACGGAAACTCAATACTGCCACACTGGCATTGAACACCCATTCAATACAGAAACTCAATACTGGCACACACTGGCATTGATCGCCCATTCAATACTGAGACTCAATACTGGCACTGAAGGCCCATTCAATACAGAAACTCAATACTGGCACACACTGGCATTGATCGCCCATTCAATACTAAGACTCAGTACTGGCACAAACTGGCACTGAACACGCATTCAGTACTGAAACTCAATGCTCGCACACAATGGCACTGAACCCCCTTTCAACACGGAAACTCAATACTGGCACATACTGGCACTGAACACCCATTCAATACTGAAACTCACTGCTGGCACTGAACACCCATTCAATACTGAGACTCAATACTGTCACTGTACACCCATTCAATACTGAGACTCAAAGCGGGCACTGAATACCCATTGAATACGGAAACTCAATACTGGCACACTGGCATTGAACACCCATTCAATGCAGAACCTCAATACTGGAACACACTGGCATTGAACACCCATTCAGTACTGAGACTCAATGCGGGCACACACTGGCACTGAACACCCATTCAATACTGAAACTCAATACTGGCACTGAACGCCCATTCAATACTGAGACTCAATGCGGGCACACACTGGCACTGAACACCCATTCAATACTGAAACTCAATACTGGCACTGAACGCCCATTCAATACTGAGACTCAATGCTGGCACACACTGGCACTGAAATCCCATTGAATACGGAAACTCAATGCTGGCACACACTGGCATTGAACACCCATTCAATACTGAGACTCAGTACTGGCACAAACTTTCACCGAACACGCATTCAATACTAAAACTCAATGCTTGCACACACTGGCACTGAACACCTATTCAATACTGAAACTCAATGCTGGCACATACTGGCATTGAACACCCATTCAATACTTAGACTCAATACTGGCACTGAAGGCCCATTCAATACTGAGACTTAATGCTGGCACACACTGGCACTGAACACCCATTCAATACTGAGACTCAATACTGGCACTGAACACCCATTCAATACTGAGACTCAATGCTGGCAAACACTGGCACTGAATACCCATTGAATACGGAAACTCAATGCTGGCACACACTGGCATTGAACACCCATTCAATACGGAAACTCAATACTGGCACACTGGTATTGAACACCCATTCAATACAGAAACTCAATACTGGCACACACTGGCATTGATCGCCCATTCAAAACTGAGACTCAGTACTGGCACAAACTGGCACTGAACACGCATTCAGTACTGAAACTCAATGCTGGCTCACACTGGCATTGAACACCCATTCAACACTGAAACTCAATGCTCGCACACACTGGCACTGAACCCCCATTCAATACGGAAACTCAATACTGGCACATACTGGCACTGAACACCTATTCAATACTGAAACTCACTGCTGGCACTGAACACCCATTCAATACTGAAACTCAATTCTGGCACAAACTGGCACTGAACACCCATTCAATACTGAGACTCAATGCTGTCTCACACTAGCACTGAACACCCATAAAATACTGAGACTCAATGCTGGCTCTGAACATCCATTCAATACTGAGACTCAATGCTGGCACACATTGGCACTGAACACCCATTTAATACTAAAAATCAATGCTGGCACATACTGGCACTGAACACCCATTGAATACTGAAACTCAATACTGGCACTGAACACCCATTCAATACTGAGACTCAATGCTGGCACACACTGGCACTGAACACCCATTCAATTCTGAAACTCAATGCTGGCACACACTGGCACTGAACACCCATTCAATACTGAGACTCAATACTGGCACTGAAGGCCCATTCAATACTGAGACTCAATGCTGGCACACACTGGCACTGAACACCCATTCAATACTGAAACTCAATACTGTCACTGAACACCCATTCAATACTGAGACTCAATGCGGGCACTGAATACCCTTAGAATACGGAACCTCAGTGCTGGCCACACTGGCACTGAACACCCATTCAATACGGAAACTCAACACTGGCACACTGGCATTGAACACCCATTCAATGCAGAACCTCAATACTGGCACACACTGGCATTGAACACCCATTCAGTACTGAGACTCAACGCTGGCACTGAACACCATTCAATACTGAGACTCAATGCTGGCACACACTGGCACTGATCACCCATTTAATACTGAAAATCAATGCTGGCACACACTGGCACTGAACACCCATTCAATACTGAGACTCAATAATGGCACACACTGCCACTGAACACCTATTCAATACTGAAACTCAATACTGGCACTGAACACCCATTCAATACTGAGACTCAATTCGGGCACACACTGGCACTGAAATCCCATTGAATACGGAAACTCAATGCTGGCACACACTGGCATTGAACACCCATTAAATACGGAAACTCAATGCTGGCACACACTGGCATTGAACACCCATTCAATACTGAGACTCAGTACTGGCACAAACTTTCACCGAACACGCATTCAATACTAAAACTCAATGCTTGCACACACTGGCACTGAACACCTATTCAATACTGAAACTCAATGCTGGCACACACTGTCACTGAACGCCCATTCAATACGGAAACTCAATCCTGGCACATACTGGCATTGAACACCCATTCAATACTTAGACTCAATACTGGCACTGAAGGCCCATTCAATACTGAGACTTAATGCTGGCACAGACTGGCACTGAACACCCATTCAATACTGAAACTCAATACTGGCACTGAAGACCCATTCAGTACTGAGACTCAATGCTGGCAAACACTGGCACTGACTACCCATTGAATACGGAAACTCAATGCTGGCACACTGGCATTGAACACCCATTCAATACAGAAACTCAATACTGGCACACACTGGCATTGATCGCCCATTCAATACTAAGACTCAGTACTGGCACAAACTGGCACTGAACACGCATTCAGTACTGAAACTCAATGCTCGCACACAATGGCACTGAACCCCCATTCAACACGGAAACTCAATACTGGCACATACTGGCACTGAACACCCATTCAATACTGAAACTCACTGCTGGCACTGAACACCCATTCAATACTGAAACTCAATTCTGGCACAAACTGGCACTGAACACCCATTCAATACTGAGACTCAATGCTGTCACACACTAGCACTGAACACCCATTCAATACTGAGACTCAATGCTGGCTCTGAACACCCACTCAAGACAGAGACTCAATGCTGGCACTGAAGGCCCATTCAATACTGAAACTCAATGCTGGCACACACTGGCATTGAAAACCCATCCAATACGGAAACTCAATAATGGCACACACTGGCATTGAATACCCATTCAATAATGAGACTCAGTACTGGCACAAACTTTCACTGAACACGCATTCAGTACTAAAACTCAATGCTCGCACGCACTGGCACTGAACACCCATTCAATACTGAGACTCAATGCTGGCGCACACTGGCACTGAACACCCATTCAATACTGAAACTCAATACTGGCACTGAACAACCATTCAATCCTGAGACTCAATGCTCGCACACACTGGCACTGAACACCTATTCAATACTGAAACTCAATGCTGGCACACACTGTCACTGAACACCCATTCAATACGGAAACTCAATCCTGGCACATAATGGCATTGAACACCCATTCAATACTGAGACTCAATACTGGCACTGAAGGCCCATTCAATACTGAGACTTAATACTGGCACACACTGGCACTGAACACCCATTCAATACTGAAACTCAATACTGGCACTGAACACCCATTCAATACTGAGACTCAATACTGGCACTGAAGGCCCATTCAATACTGAGACTCAATGCTGGCACGCACTGGCACTGAACACCCATTCAATACTGAAACTCAATACTGTCACTGAACACCCATTCAACACTGAGACTCAATGCGGGCACTGAATACCCATTGAATACGGAACCTCTGTGCTAGCACACACTGGCATTGAACACCCATTCAATACGGAAACTCAATACTGGCACACTGGCATTGAACACCCATTCAATGCAGAACCTCAATACTGGCACACACTGGCATTGATCGCCCATTCAATACTGAGACTCAATACTGGCACTGAAGGCCCATTCAACACAGAAACTCAATACTGGCACACACTGGCATTGATCGCCCATTCAATCCTAAGACTCAGTACTGGCACAAACTGGCACTGAACACGCATTCAGTACTGAAACTCAATGCTCGCACACAATGGCACTGAACCCCCTTTCAACACGGAAACTCAATACTGGCACATACTGGCACTGAACACCCATTCAATACTGAAACTCACTGCTGGCACTGAACACCCATTCAATACTAAAACTCAATGCTCGCACGCACTGGCACTGAACACCCATTCAATACAGAGACTCAATGCTGGCGCACACTGGCACTGAACACCCATTCAATACTGAAACTCAATACTGGCACTGAACAACCATTCAATCCTGAGACTCAATGCTCGCACACACTGGCACTGAACACCTATTCAATACTGAAACTCAATGCTGGCACACACTGTCACTGAACACCCATTCAATACTGAAACTCAATCCTGGCACATAATGGCATTGAACACCCATTCAATACTGAGACTCAATACTGGCACTGAAGGCCCATTCAATACTGAGACTTAATGCTGGCACACACTGGCACTGAACACCCATTCAATACTGAAACTCAATACTGGCACTGAACACCCATTCAATACTGAGACTCAATACTGGCACTGAAGGCCCATTCAATACTGAGACTCAATGCTGGCACTGAACACCCATTCAATACTGAAACTCAATACTGTCACTGTACACCCATTCAATACTGAGACTCAAAGCGGGCACTCAATACCCATTGAATACGGAAACTCAATACTGGCACACTGGCATTGAACACCCATTCAATGCAGAACCTCAATACTGGAACACACTGGCATTGAACACCCATTCAGTACTGAGACTCAATGCTCGCACACACTGGCACTGAACACCTATTCAATACTGAAACTCAATGCTGGCACACACTGTCACTGAACACCCATTCAATACGGAAACTCAATCCTGGCACATAATGGCATTGAACACCCATTCAATACTGAGACTCAATACTGGCACTGAAGGCCCATTCAATACTGAGACTTAATGCTGGCACACACTGGCACTGAACACCCATTCAATACTGAAACTCAATACTGGCACTGAACACCCATTCAATACTGAGACTCAATACTGGCACTGAAGGCCCATTCAATACTGAGACTCAATGCTGGCACTGAACACCCATTCAATACTGAAACTCAATACTGTCACTGAACACCCATTCAATACTGAGACTCAATGCGGGCACTGAATACCCATTGAATACGGAACCTCAGTGCTGGCACACACTGGCATTGAACACCCATTCAATACGGAAACTCAATACTGGCACACTGGCATTGAACACCCATTCAATGCAGAACCTCAATACTGGAACACACTGGCATTGAACACCCATTCAGTACTGAGACTCAATGCTGGCACAGAACACCCATTCAATACTGAGACTCAATGCTGGCACACACTGGCACTGATCTCCCATTTAATACTGAAAATCAATGCTGGCACACACTGGCACTGAACACCCATTCAATACTGAGACTCAATAATGGCACACACGGGCACTGAACACCTATTCAATACTGAAACTCAATACTGGCACAGAACGCCCATTCAATACTGAGAACAATGCGGGCACACACTGGCACTGAACACCCATTCAATACTGAAACTCAATACTGGCACTGAACGCCCATTCAATACTGAGACTCAATGCGGGCACACACTGGCACTGAACACCCATTCAATACTGAAACTCAATACTGGCACTGAACGCCGATTCAATACTGAGACTCAATGCTGGCACACACTGGCACTGAAATCCCATTGAATACGGAAACTCAATGCTGGCACACACTGGCATTAAACACCCATTCAATACTGAGACTCAGTACTGGCACAAACTTTCACCGAACACGCATTCAATACTAAAACTCAATGCTTGCACACACTGGCACTGAACACCTATTCAATACTGAAACTCAATGCTGGCACACACTGTCACTGAACGCCCATTCAATACGGAAACTCAATCCTGGCACATACTGGCATTGAACACCCATTCAATACTTAGACTCAATACTGGCACTGAAGGCCCATTCAATACTGAGACTTAATGCTGGCACACACTGGCACTGAACACCCATTCAATACTGAGACTCAATGCTGGCAAACACTGGCACTGAATACCCATTGAATACGGAAACTCAATGCTGGCACACACTGGCATTGAACACCCATTCAATACGGAAACTCAATACTGGCACACTGGCATTGAACACCCATTCAATACAGAAACTCAATACTGGCACACACTGGCATTGATCGCCCATTCAATACTGAGACTCAGTACTGGCACAAACTGGCACTGAACACGCATTCAGTACTGAAACTCAATGCTGGCTCACACTGGCATTGAACACCCATTCAACACTGAAACTCAATGCTCGCACACACTGGCACTGAACCCCCATTCAACACGGAAACTCAATACTGGCACATACTGGCACTGAACACTTATTCAATACTGAAACTCACTGCTGGCACTGAACACCCATTCAATACTGAAACTCAATTCTGGCACAAACTGGCACTGAACACCCATTCAATACTGAAACTCAAAGCTGGCACACACTAGCGCTGAACACCCATAAAATACTGAGACTCAATGCTGGCTCTGAACACCCGCTCAATACTGAAACTCAATACTTGCACTGAACATCCATTCAATACTGAGACTCAATGCTGGCACACACTGGCACTGAACACCCATTTAATACTAAAAATCAATGCTGGCACATACTGGCACTGAACACCCATTCAATACTGAGACTCAATACTGGCACTGAAGGCCCATTCAATACTGAGACTCAATGCTGGCACACACTGGCACTGAACACACAACAAAACTGAGACTCAATGCTGGCACTGAACACCCATTCAATACTGAGACTCAATGCTGGCACTGAATACCCATTCAATACTGAAACTCAATACTGGCACTGAACACCCATTCAATACTGAAACTCAATGCTGGCACACACTGGCACTGAACACCCATTCAATACTGAGACTCAATACTGGCACTGAAGGCCCATTCAATACTGAGACTCAATGCTGGCACACACTGGCACTGAACACCCATTCAATACTGAAACTCAATACTGTCACTGAACACCCATTCAATACTGAGACTCAATGAGGGCACTGAATACCCATTGTATACGGAACCTCAGTGCTGGCACACACTGGCACTGAACACCCATTCAATACGGAAACTCAATACTGGCACACTGGCATTGAACACCCATTCAATGCAGAACCTCAATACTGGCACACACTGGCCTTGAACACCCATTCAGTACTGAGACTCAATGCTGGCACTGAACACCCATTCAATACTGAGACTCAATGCTGGCACACACTGGCACTGATCACGCATTTAATACTGAAAATCAATGCTGGCACACACTGGCACTGAACACCCATTCAATACTGAGACTCAATAATGGCACACACTGCCACTGAACACCTATTCAATACTGAAACTCAATACTGGCACTGAACACCCATTCAATACTGAGACTCAATGCGGGCACACACTGGCACTGAACACCCATTCAATACTGAAACTCAATACTGGCACTGAACAACCATTCAATACTGAGACTCAATGCTGGCACACACTGGCACTGAAATCCCATTGAATACGGAAACTCAATGCTGGCACACACTGGCATTGAACACCCATTCAATACTGAGACTCAGTACTGGCACAAACTTTCACCGAACACGCATTCAATACTACAACTCAATGCTTGCACACACTGGCACTGAACACCTATTCAATACTGAAACTCAATGCTGGCACACACTGTCACTGAACGCCCATTCAATACGGAAACTCAATCCTGGCACATACTGGCATTGAACACCCATTCAATACTTAGACTCAATACTGGCACTGAAGGCCCATTCAATACTGAGACTTAATGCTGGCACACACTGGCACTGAACACCCATTCAATACTGAAACTCAATACTGGCACTGAACACCCATTCAATACTGAGACTCAATACTGGCACTGAAGGCCCATTCAATACTGAGACTCAATGCTGGCACTGAACACCCATTCAATACTGAAACTCAATACTGTCACTGAACACCCATTCAATACTGAGACTCAATGCGGGCACTGAATACCCATTGAATACGGAACCTCAGTGCTGGCACACACTGGCATTGAACACCCATTCAATACGGAAACTCAATACTGGCACACTGGCATTGAACACCCATTCAATGCAGAACCTCAATACTGGAACACACTGGCATTGAACACCCATTCAGTACTGAGACTCAATGCTGGCACAGAACACCCATTCAATACTGAGACTCAATGCTGGCACACACTGGCACTGATCTCCCATTTAATACTGAAAATCAATGCTGGCACACACTGGCACTGAACACCCATTCAATACTGAGACTCAATAATGGCACACACGGGCACTGAACACCTATTCAATACTGAAACTCAATACTGGCACAGAACGCCCATTCAATACTGAGAACAATGCGGGCACACACTGGCACTGAACACCCATTCAATACTGAAACTCAATACTGGCACTGAACGCCCATTCAATACTGAGACTCAATGCGGGCACACACTGGCACTGAACACCCATTCAATACTGAAACTCAATACTGGCACTGAACGCCGATTCAATACTGAGACTCAATGCTGGCACACACTGGCACTGAAATCCCATTGAATACGGAAACTCAATGCTGGCACACACTGGCATTAAACACCCATTCAATACTGAGACTCAGTACTGGCACAAACTTTCACCGAACACGCATTCAATACTAAAACTCAATGCTTGCACACACTGGCACTGAACACCTATTCAATACTGAAACTCAATGCTGGCACACACTGTCACTGAACGCCCATTCAATACGGAAACTCAATCCTGGCACATACTGGCATTGAACACCCATTCAATACTTAGACTCAATACTGGCACTGAAGGCCCATTCAATACTGAGACTTAATGCTGGCACACACTGGCACTGAACACCCATTCAATACTGAGACTCAATGCTGGCAAACACTGGCACTGAATACCCATTGAATACGGAAACTCAATGCTGGCACACACTGGCATTGAACACCCATTCAATACGGAAACTCAATACTGGCACACTGGCATTGAACACCCATTCAATACAGAAACTCAATACTGGCACACACTGGCATTGATCGCCCATTCAATACTGAGACTCAGTACTGGCACAAACTGGCACTGAACACGCATTCAGTACTGAAACTCAATGCTGGCTCACACTGGCATTGAACACCCATTCAACACTGAAACTCAATGCTCGCACACACAGGCACTGAACCCCCATTCAACACGGAAACTCAATACTGGCACATACTGGCACTGAACACCTATTCAATACTGAAACTCACTGCTGGCACTGAACACCCATTCAATACTGAAACTCAATTCTGGCACAAACTGGCACTGAACACCCATTCAATACTGAAACTCAAAGCTGGCACACACTAGCGCTGAACACCCATAAAATACTGAGACTCAATGCTGGCTCTGAACACCCGCTCAATACTGAAACTCAATACTTGCACTGAACATCCATTCAATACTGAGACTCAATGCTGGCACACACTGGCACTGAACACCCATTTAATACTAAAAATCAATGCTGGCACATACTGGCACTGAACACCCATTCAATACTGAGACTCAATACTGGCACTGAAGGCCCATTCAATACTGAGACTCAATGCTGGCACACACTGGCACTGAACACACAACAAAACTGAGACTCAATGCTGGCACTGAACACCCATTCAATACTGAGACTCAATGCTGGCACTGAATACCCATTCAATACTGAAACTCAATACTGGCACTGAACACCCATTCAATACTGAAACTCAATGCTGGCACACACTGGCACTGAACACCCATTCAATACTGAGACTCAATACTGGCACTGAAGGCCCATTCAATACTGAGACTCAATGCTGGCACACACTGGCACTGAACACCCATTCAATACTGAAACTCAATACTGTCACTGAACACCCATTCAATACTGAGACTCAATGAGGGCACTGAATACCCATTGTATACGGAACCTCAGTGCTGGCACACACTGGCACTGAACACCCATTCAATACGGAAACTCAATACTGGCACACTGGCATTGAACACCCATTCAATGCAGAACCTCAATACTGGCACACACTGACCTTGAACACCCATTCAGTACTGAGACTCAATGCTGGCACTGAACACCCATTCAATACTGAGACTCAATGCTGGCACACACTGGCACTGATCACGCATTTAATACTGAAAATCAATGCTGGCACACACTGGCACTGAACACCCATTCAATACTGAGACTCAATAATGGCACACACTGCCACTGAACACCTATTCAATACTGAAACTCAATACTGGCACTGAACACCCATTCAATACTGAGACTCAATGCGGGCACACACTGGCACTGAACACCCATTCAATACTGAAACTCAATACTGGCACTGAACAACCATTCAATACTGAGACTCAATGCTGGCACACACTGGCACTGAAATCCCATTGAATACGGAAACTCAATGCTGGCACACACTGGCATTGAACACCCATTCAATACTGAGACTCAGTACTGGCACAAACTTTCACCGAACACGCATTCAATACTACAACTCAATGCTTGCACACACTGGCACTGAACACCTATTCAATACTGAAACTCAATGCTGGCACACACTGTCACTGAACGCCCATTCAATACGGAAACTCAATCCTGGCACATACTGGCATTGAACACCCATTCAATACTTAGACTCAATACTGGCACTGAAGGCCCATTCAATACTGAGACTTAATGCTGGCACACACTGGCACTGAACACCCATTCAATACTGAGACTCAATGCTGGCAAACACTGGCACTGAATACCCATTGAATACGGAAACTCAATGCTGGCACACACTGGCATTGAACACCCATTCAATACGGAAACTCAATACTGGCACACTGGCATTGAACACCCATTCAATACAGAAACTCAATACTGGCACACACTGGCATTGATCGCCCATTCAATACTGAGACTCAGTACTGGCACAAACTGGCACTGAACACCCATTCAATACTGAAACTCAAAGCTGGCACACACTAGCGCTGAACACCCATAAAATACTGAGACTCAATGCTGGCTCTGAACACCCACTCAATACTGAAACTCAATACTTGCACTGAACATCCATTCAATACTGAGACTCAATGCTGGCACACACTGGCACTGAACACCCATTTAATACTAAAAATCAATGCTGGCACATACTGGCACTGAACACCCATTCAATACTGAGACTCAATACTGGCACTGAAGGCCCATTCAATACTGAGACTCAATGCTGGCACACACTGGCACTGAACACACAACAAAACTGAGACTCAATGCTGGCACTGAACACCCATTCAATACTGAGACTCAATGCTGGCACTGAACACCCATTCAATACGGAAACTCAATACTGGCACTGAACACCCATTCAATACTGAAACTCAATGCTGGCACACACTGGCACTGAACACCCATTCAATACTGAGACTCAATACTGGCACTGAAGGCCCATTCAATACTGAGACTCAATGCTGGCACACACTGGCACTGAACACCCATTCAATACTGAAACTCAATACTGTCACTGAACACCCATTCAATACTGAGACTCAATGAGGGCACTGAATACCCATTGTATACGGAACCTCAGTGCTGGCACACACTGGCACTGAACACCCATTCAATACGGAAACTCAATACTGGCACACTGGCATTGAACACCCATTCAATGCAGAACCTCAATACTGGCACACACTGGCCTTGAACACCCATTCAGTACTGAGACTCAATGCTGGCACTGAACACCCATTCAATACTGAGACTCAATGCTGGCACACACTGGCACTGATCACGCATTTAATACTGAAAATCAATGCTGGCACACACTGGCACTGAACACCCATTCAATACTGAGACTCAATAATGGCACACACTGCCACTGAACACCTATTCAATACTGAAACTCAATACTGGCACTGAACACCCATTCAATACTGAGACTCAATGCGGGCACACACTGGCACTGAACACCCATTCAATACTGAAACTCAATACTGGCACTGAACAACCATTCAATACTGAGACTCAATGCTGGCACACACTGGCACTGAAATCCCATTGAATACGGAAACTCAATGCTGGCACACACTGGCATTGAACACCCATTCAATACTGAGACTCAGTACTGGCACAAACTTTCACCGAACACGCATTCAATACTACAACTCAATGCTTGCACACACTGGCACTGAACACCTATTCAATACTGAAACTCAATGCTGGCACACACTGTCACTGAACGCCCATTCAATACGGAAACTCAATCCTGGCACATACTGGCATTGAACACCCATTCAATACTTAGACTCAATACTGGCACTGAAGGCCCATTCAATACTGAGACTTAATGCTGGCACACACTGGCACTGAACACCCATTCAATACTGAGACTCAATGCTGGCAAACACTGGCACTGAATACCCATTGAATACGGAAACTCAATGCTGGCACACACTGGCATTGAACACCCATTCAATACGGAAACTCAATACTGGCACACTGGCATTGAACACCCATTCAATACAGAAACTCAATACTGGCACACACTGGCATTGATCGCCCATTCAATACTGAGACTCAGTACTGGCACAAACTGGCACTGAACACCCATTCAATACTGAAACTCAAAGCTGGCACACACTAGCGCTGAACACCCATAAAATACTGAGACTCAATGCTGGCTCTGAACACCCACTCAATACTGAAACTCAATACTTGCACTGAACATCCATTCAATACTGAGACTCAATGCTGGCACACACTGGCACTGAACACCCATTTAATACTAAAAATCAATGCTGGCACATACTGGCACTGAACACCCATTCAATACTGAGACTCAATACTGGCACTGAAGGCCCATTCAATACTGAGACTCAATGCTGGCACACACTGGCACTGAACACACAACAAAACTGAGACTCAATGCTGGCACTGAACACCCATTCAATACTGAGACTCAATGCTGGCACTGAACACCCATTCAATACGGAAACTCAATACTGGCACTGAACACCCATTCAATACTGAAACTCAATGCTGGCACACACTGGCACTGAACACCCATTCAATACTGAGACTCAATACTGGCACTGAAGGCCCATTCAATACTGAGACTCAATGCTGGCACACACTGGCACTGAACACCCATTCAATACTGAAACTCAATACTGTCACTGAACACCCATTCAATACTGAGACTCAATGCGGGCACTGAATACCCATTGAATACGGAACCTCAGTGCTGGCACACACTGGCACTGAACACCCATTCAATACGGAAACTCAATACTGGCACACTGGCATTGAACACCCATTCAATGCAGAACCTCAATACTGGCACACACTGGCCTTGAACACCCATTCAGTACTGAGACTCAATGCTGGCACTGAACACCCATTCAATACTGAGACTCAATGCTGGCACACACTGGCACTGATCACCCATTTAATACTGAAAATCAATGCTGGCACACACTGGCACTGAACACCCATTCAATACTGAGACTCAATAATGGCACACACTGCCACTGAACACCTATTCAATACTGAAACTCAATACTGGCACTGAACACCCATTCAATACTGAGACTCAATGCGGGCACACACTGGCACTGAACACCCATTCAATACTGAAACTCAATACTGGCACTGAACAACCATTCAATACTGAGACTCAATGCTGGCACACACTGGCACTGAAATACCATTGAATACGGAAACTCATTGCTGGCACACACTGGCATTGAACACCCATTAAATACGGAAACTCAATGCTGGCACACACTGGCATTGAACACCCATTCAATACTGAGACTCAGTACTGGCACAAACTTTCTCCGAACACGCATTCAATCCTAAAACTCAATGCTTGCACACACTGGCACTGAACACCGATTCAATACTGAAACTCAATGCTGGCACACACTGTCACTGAACGCCCATTCAATACGGATACTCAATCCTGGCACATACTGGCATTGAACACCCATTCAATACTGAGACTCAATAATGGCACACACGGGCACTGAACACCTATTCAATACTGAAACGCAATACTGGCACAGAACGCCCATTCAATACTGAGAACAATGCGGGCACACACTGGCACTGAACACCCATTCAATACTGAAACTCAATACTGGCACTGAACGCCCATTCAATACTGAGACTCAATGCGGGCACACACTGGCACTGAACACCCATTCAATACTGAAACTCAATACTGGCACTGAACGCCGATTCAATACTGAGACTCAATGCTGGCACACACTGGCACTGAAATCCCATTGAATACGGAAACTCAATGCTGGCACACACTGGCATTAAACACCCATTCAATACTGAGACTCAGTACTGGCACAAACTTTCACCGAACACGCATTCAATCCTAAAACTCAATGCTTGCACACACTGGCACTGAACACCGATTCAATACTGAAACTCAATGCTGGCACACACTGTCACTGAACGCCCATTCAATACGGATACTCAATCCTGGCACATACTGGCATTGAACACCCATTCAATACTTAGACTCAATACTGGCACTGAAGGCCCATTCAATACTGAGACTTAATGCTGGCACACACTGGCACTGAACACCCATTCAATACTGAAACTCAAGACTGGCACTGAACACCCATTCAATACTGAGACTCAATGCTGGCAAACACTGGCACTGACTACCCATTGAATACGGAAACTCAATGCTGGCACACACTGGCATTGAACACCCATTCAATACTGAGACTCAATACTGGCACTGAAGGCCCATTCAATACTGAGACTCAATGCTGGCACACACTGGCACTGAACACACAACAAAACTGAGACTCAATGCTGGCACTGAACACCCATTCAATACTGAGACTCAATGCTGACACTGAACACCCATTCAATACTGAAACTCAATACTGGCACTGAACACCCATTCAATACTGAAACTCAATGCTGGCACACACTGGCACTGAACACCCATTCAATACTGAGACTCAATACTGGCACTGAAGGCCCATTCAATACTGAGACTCAATGCTGGCACACACTGGCACTGAACACCCATTCAATACTGAAACTCAATACTGTCACTGAACACCCATTCAATACTGAGACTCAATGCGGGCACTGAATACCCATTGAATACGGAACCTCAGTGCTGGCACACACTGGCACTGAACACCCATTCAATACGGAAACTCAATACTGGCACACTGGCATTGAACACCCATTCAATGCAGAACCTCAATACTGGCACACACTGGCCTTGAACACCCATTCAGTACTGAGACTCAATGCTGGCACTGAACACCCATTCAATACTGAGACTCAATGCTGGCACACTCTGGCACTGATCACACATTTAATACTGAAAATCAATGCTGGCACACACTGGCACTGAACACCCATTCAATACTGAGACTCAATAATGGCACACACTGCCACTGAACACCTATTCAATACTGAAACTCAATACTGGCACTGAACACCCATTCAATACTGAGACTCAATGCGGGCACACACTGGCACTGAACACCCATTCAATACTGAAACTCAATACTGGCACTGAACAACCATTCAATACTGAGACTCAATGCTGGCACACACTGGCACTGAAATCCCATTGAATACGGAAACTCAATGATGGCACACACTGGCATTGAACACCCATTAAATACGGAAACTCAATGCTGGCACACACTGGCATTGAACACCCATTCAATACTGAGACTCAGTACTGGCACAAACTTTCTCCGAACACGCATTCAATCCTAAAACTCAATGCTTGCACACACTGGCACTGAACACCGATTCAATACTGAAACTCAATGCTGGCACACACTGTCACTGAACGCCCATTCAATACGGATACTCAATCCTGGCACATACTGGCATTGAACACCCATTCAATACTTAGACTCAATACTGGCACTGAAGGCCCATTCAATACTGAGACTTAATGCTGGCACACACTGGCACTGAACACCCATTCAATACTGAAACTCAAGACTGGCACTGAACACCCATTCAATACTGAGACTCAATGCTGGCAAACACTGGCACTGACTACCCATTGAATACGGAAACTCAATGCTGGCACACACTGGCATTGAACACCCATTCAATACGGAAACTCAATACTGCCACACTGGCATTGAACACCCATTCAATACAGAAACTCAATACTGGCACACACTGGCATTGATCGCCCATTCAATACTGAGACTCAATACTGGCACTGAAGGCCCATTCAATACAGAAACTCAATACTGGCACACACTGGCATTGATCGCCCATTCAATACTAAGACTCAGTACTGGCACAAACTGGCACTGAACACGCATTCAGTACTGAAACTCAATGCTCGCACGCAATGGCACTGAACCCCCTTTCAACACTGAAACTCAATACTGGCACATACTGGCACTGAACACCCATTCAATACTGAAACTCACTGCTGGCACTGAACACCCATTCAATACTGAGACTCAATGCTGTCACACACTAGCACTGAACACCCATTCAATACTGAGACTCAATGCTGGCTCTGAACACCCATTCAATACTGAGACTCAATACTGGCACTGAAGGCCCATTCAATACTGAGACTCAATGCTGGCACTGAACACCCATTCAATACTGAAACTCAATACTGTCACTGTACACCCATTCAATACTGAGACTCAAAGCGGGCACTGAATACCCATTGAATACGGAAACTCAATACTGGCACATACTGGCACTGAACACCCATTCAATACTGAAACTCACTGCTGGCACTGAACACCCATTCAATACTGAGACTCAATGCTGTCACACACTAGCACTGAACACCCATTCAATACTGAGACTCAATGCTGGCTCTGAACACCCATTCAATACTGAGACTCAATACTGGCACTGAAGGCCCATTCAATACTGAGACTCAATGCTGGCACTGAACACCCATTCAATACTGAAACTCAATACTGTCACTGTACACCCATTCAATACTGAGACTCAAAGCGGGCACTGAATACCCATTGAATACGGAAACTCAATACTGGCACACTGGCATTGAACACCCATTCAATGCAGAACCTCAATACTGGAACACACTGGCATTGAACACCCATTCAGTACTGAGACTCAATGCGGGCACACACTGGCACTGAACACCCATTCAATACTGAAACTCAATACTGGCACTGAACGCCCATTCAATACTGAGACTCAATGCGGGCACACACTGGCACTGAACACCCATTCAATACTGAAACTCAATACTGGCACTGAACGCCCATTCAATACTGAGACTCAATGCTGGCACACACTGGCACTGAAATCCCATTGAATACGGAAACTCAATGCTGGCACACACTGGCATTGAACACCCATTCAATACTGAGACTCAGTACTGGCACAAACTTTCACCGAACACGCATTCAATACTAAAACTCAATGCTTGCACACACTGGCACTGAACACCTATTCAATACTGAAACTCAATGCTGGCACACACTGTCACTGAACGCCCATTCAATACGGAAACTCAATCCTGGCACATACTGGCATTGAACACCCATTCAATACTTAGACTCAATACTGGCACTGAAGGCCCATTCAATACTGAGACTTAATGCTGGCACACACTGGCACTGAACACCCATTCAATACTGAGACTCAATACTGGCACTGAACACCCATTCAATACTGAGACTCAATGCTGGCAAACACTGGCACTGAATACCCATTGAATACGGAAACTCAATGCTGGCACACACTGGCATTGAACACCCATTCAATACGGAAACTCAATACTGGCACACTGGTATTGAACACCCATTCAATACAGAAACTCAATACTGGCACACACTGGCATTGATCGCCCATTCAAAACTGAGACTCAGTACTGGCACAAACTGGCACTGAACACGCATTCAGTACTGAAACTCAATGCTGGCTCACACTGGCATTGAACACCCATTCAACACTGAAACTCAATGCTCGCACACACTGGCACTGAACCCCCATTCAATACGGAAACTCAATACTGGCACATACTGGCACTGAACACCTATTCAATACTGAAACTCACTGCTGGCACTGAACACCCATTCAATACTGAAACTCAATTCTGGCACAAACTGGCACTGAACACCCATTCAATACTGAGACTCAATGCTGTCTCACACCAGCACTGAACACCCATAAAATACTGAGACTCAATGCTGGCTCTGAACATCCATTCAATACTGAGACTCAATGCTGGCACACATTGGCACTGAACACCCATTTAATACTAAAAATCAATGCTGGCACATACTGGCACTGAACACCCATTGAATACTGAAACTCAATACTGGCACTGAACACCCATTCAATACTGAGACTCAATGCTGGCACACACTGGCACTGAACACCCATTCAATTCTGAAACTCAATGCTGGCACACACTGGCACTGAACACCCATTCAATACTGAGACTCAATACTGGCACTGAAGGCCCATTCAATACTGAGACTCAATGCTGGCACACACTGGCACTGAACACCCATTCAATACTGAAACTCAATACTGTCACTGAACACCCATTCAATACTGAGACTCAATGCGGGCACTGAATACCCTTAGAATACGGAACCTCAGTGCTGGCCACACTGGCACTGAACACCCATTCAATACGGAAACTCAACACTGGCACACTGGCATTGAACACCCATTCAATGCAGAACCTCAATACTGGCACACACTGGCATTGAACACCCATTCAGAACTGAGACTCAACGCTGGCACTGAACACCATTCAATACTGAGACTCAATGCTGGCACACACTGGCACTGATCACCCATTTAATACTGAAAATCAATGCTGGCACACACTGGCACTGAACACCCATTCAATACTGAGACTCAATTCGGGCACACACTGGCACTGAAATCCCATTGAATACGGAAACTCAATGCTGGCACACACTGGCATTGAACACCCATTAAATACGGAAACTCAATGCTGGCACATACTGGCATTGAACACCCATTCAATACTTAGACTCAATACTGGCACTGAAGGCCCATTCAATACTGAGACTTAATGCTGGCACAGACTGGCACTGAACACCCATTCAATACTGAAACTCAAGACTGGCACTGAAGACCCATTCAATACTGAGACTCAATGCTGGCAAACACTGGCACTGACTACCCATTGAATACGGAAACTCAATGCTGGCACACTGGCATTGAACACCCATTCAATACAGAAACTCAATACTGGCACACACTGGCATTGATCGCCCATTCAATACTAAGACTCAGTACTGGCACAAACTGGCACTGAACACGCATTCAGTACTGAAACTCAATGCTCGCACACAATGGCACTGAACCCCCATTCAACACGGAAACTCAATACTGGCACATACTGGCACTGAACACCCATTCAATACTGAAACTCACTGCTGGCACTGAACACCCATTCAATACTGAAACTCAATTCTGGCACAAACTGGCACTGAACACCCATTCAATACTGAGACTCAATGCTGTCACACACTAGCACTGAACACCCATTCAATACTGAGACTCAATGCTGGCTCTGAACACCCACTCAAGACAGAGACTCAATGCTGGCACTGAAGGCCCATTCAATACTGAAACTCAATGCTGGCACACACTGGCATTGAAAACCCATCCAATACGGAAACTCAATAATGGCACACACTGGCATTGAATACCCATTCAATAATGAGACTCAGTACTGGCACAAACTTTCACTGAACACGCATTCAGTACTAAAACTCAATGCTCGCACGCACTGGCACTGAACACCCATTCAATACTGAGACTCAATGCTGGCGCACACTGGCACTGAACACCCATTCAATACTGAAACTCAATACTGGCACTGAACAACCATTCAATCCTGAGACTCAATGCTCGCACACACTGGCACTGAACACCTATTCAATACTGAAACTCAATGCTGGCACACACTGTCACTGAACACCCATTCAATACGGAAACTCAATCCTGGCACATAATGGCATTGAACACCCATTCAATACTGAGACTCAACACTGGCACTGAAGGCCCATTCAATACTGAGACTTAATACTGGCACACACTGGCACTGAACACCCATTCAATACTGAAACTCAATACTGGCACTGAACACCCATTCAATACTGAGACTCAATACTGGCACTGAAGGCCCATTCAATACTGAGACTCAATGCTGGCACGCACTGGCACTGAACACCCATTCAATACTGAAACTCAATACTGTCACTGAACACCCATTCAATACTGAGACTCAATGCGGGCACTGAATACCCATTGAATACGGAACCTCTGTGCTAGCACACACTGGCATTGAACACCCATTCAATACGGAAACTCAATACTGGCACACTGGCATTGAACACCCATTCAATGCAGAACCTCAATACTGGCACACACTGGCATTGATCGCCCATTCAATACTGAGACTCAATACTGGCACTGAAGGCCCATTCAACACAGAAACTCAATACTGGCACACACTGGCATTGATCGCCCATTCAATCCTAAGACTCAGTACTGGCACAAACTGGCACTGAACACGCATTCAGTACTGAAACTCAATGCTCGCACACAATGGCACTGAACCCCCTTTCAACACGGAAACTCAATACTGGCACATACTGGCACTGAACACCCATTCAATACTGAAACTCACTGCTGGCACTGAACACCCATTCAATACTGAAACTCAATTCTGGCACAAACTGGCACTGAACACCCATTCAATACTGAGACTCAATGCTGTCACACACTTGCACTGAACACCCATTCAATACTGAGACTCAATGCTGGCTCTGAACACCCACTCAATGCAGAGACTCAATGCTGGCACTGAAGGCCCATTCAATACTGAAACTCAATGCTGGCACACACTGGCATTGAAAACCCATCCAATACGGAAACTCAATAATGGCACACACTGGCATTGAATACCCGTTCAATAATGAGACTCAGTACTGGCACAAACTTTCACTGAACACGCATTCAATACTAAAACTCAATGCTCGCACGCACTGGCACTGAACACCCATTCAATACAGAGACTCAATGCTGGCGCACACTGGCACTGAACACCCATTCAATACTGAAACTCAATACTGGCACACTGGCATTGAACACCCATTCAATACAGAAACTCAATACTGGCACACACTGGCATTGATCGCCCATTCAATACTGAGACTCAGTACTGGCACAAACTGGCACTGAACACGCATTCAGGACTGAAACTCAATGCTGGCTCACACTGGCATTGAACGCCCATTCAACACTGAAACTCAATGCTCGCACACACTGGCACTGAACCCCCATTCAATACGGAAACTCAATACTGGCACATACTGGCACTGAACACCTATTCAATACTGAAACTCACTGCTGGCACTGAACACCCATTCAATACTGAAACTCAATTCTGGCACAAACTGGCACTGAACACCCATTCAATACTGAGACTCAATGCTGTCTCACACTAGCACTGAACACCCATAAAATACTGAGACTCAATGCTGGCTCTGAACACCCATTCAATACTGAAACTCAATACTTGCACTGAACATCCATTCAATACTGAGACTCAATGCTGGCACACATTGGCACTGAACACCCATTTAATACTAAAAATCAATGCTGGCACATACTGGCACTGAACACCCATTGAATACTGAAACTCAATACTGGCACTGAACACCCATTCAATACTGAGACTCAATGCTGGCACACACTGGCACTGAACACCCATTCAATTCTGAAACTCAATGCTGGCACACACTGGCACTGAACACCCATTCAATACTGAGACTCAATACTGGCACTGAAGGCCCATTCAATACTGAGACTCAATGCTGGCACACACTGGCACTGAACACCCATTCAATACTGAAACTCAATACTGTCACTGAACACCCATTCAATACTGAGACTCAATGCGGGCACTGAATACCCTTAGAATACGGAACCTCAGTGCTGGCCACACTGGCACTGAACACCCATTCAATACGGAAACTCAACACTGGCACACTGGCATTGAACACCCATTCAATGCAGAACCTCAATACTGGCACACACTGGCATTGAACACCCATTCAGTACTGAGACTCAACGCTGGCACTGAACACCATTTAATACTGAAAATCAATGCTGGCACACACTGGCACTGATCACCCATTCAATACTGAGACTCAATAATGGCACACACTGGCACTGAACACCCATTCAATACTGAGACTCAATGCTGGCACAGACTGGCACTGAACACCCATTCAATACTGAAACTCAATACTGGCACTGAACACCCATTCAATACTGAGACTCAATGCGGGCACTGAATACCCATTGAATACGGAAACTCAATGCTGGCACACACTGGCATTGAACACCCATTCAATACTGAGACTCAGTACTGGCACAAACTTTCACCGAACACGCATTCAATACTAAAACTCAATGCTTGCACACACTGGCACTGAACACCTATTCAATACTGAAACTCAATGCTGGCACACACTGTCACTGAACGCCCATTCAATACGGAAACTCAATCCTGGCACATACTGGCATTGAACACCCATTTAATACTTAGACTCAATACTGGCACTGAAGGCCCATTCAATACTGAGACTTAATGCTGGCACAGACTGGCACTGAACACCCATTCAATACTGAAACTCAATACTGGCACTGAACACCCATTCAATACTGAGACTCAATGCTGGCAAACACTGGCACTGACTACCCATTGAATACGGAAACTCAATGCTGGCACACTGGCATTGAACACCCATTCAATACAGAAACTCAATACTGGCACACACTGGCATTGATCGCCCATTCAATACTAAGACTCAGTACTGGCACAAACTGGCACTGAACACGCATTCAGTACTGAAACTCAATGCTCGCACACAATGGCACTGAACCCCCATTCAACACGGAAACTCAATACTGGCACATACTGGCACTGAACACCCATTCAATACTGAAACTCACTGCTGGCACTGAACACCCATTCAATACTGAAACTCAATTCTGGCACAAACTGGCACTGAACACCCATTCAATACGGAAACACAATCCTGGCACATAATGGCATTGAACACCCATTCAATACTGAAACTCAATACTGGCACTGAACAACCATTCAATCCTGAGACTCAATGCTCGCACACACTGGCACTGAACACCTATTCAATACTGAAACTCAATGCTGGCACACACTGTCACTGAACACCCATTCAATACGGAAACTCAATCCTGGCACATAATGGCATTGAACACCCATTCAATACTGAGACTCAATACTGGCACTGAAGGCCCATTCAATACTGAGACTTAATACTGGCACACACTGGCACTGAACACCCATTCAATACTGAAACTCAATACTGGCACTGAACACCCATTCAATACTGAGACTCAATACTGGCACTGAAGGCCCATTCAATACTGAGACTCAATGCTGGCACACACTGGCACTGAACACCCATTCAATACTGAAACTCAATACTGTCACTGAACACCCATTCAATACTGAGACTCAATGCGGGCACTGAATACCCATTGAATACGGAACCTCTGTGCTAGCACACACTGGCATTGAACACCCATTCAATACGGAAACTCAATACTGGCACACTGGCATTGAACACCCATTCAATGCAGAACCTCAATACTGGCAGACACTGGCATTGAACACCCATTCAGTACTGAGACTCAGTGCTGGCACTGAACACCCATTCAATACTGAGACTCAATGCTGGCACACACTGGCACTGATCACCCATTTAATACTGAAAATCAATGCTGGCACACACTGGCACTGAACACCCATTCAATACTGAGACTCAATAATGGCACACACTGGCACTGAACACCCATTCAATACTGAGACTCAATGCGGGCACACACTGGCACTGAACACCCATTCAATACTGAAACTCAATACTGGCACTGAACAACCATTCAATACTGAGATTCAGTGCTGGCACACACTGGCACTGAAATCCCATTCAATACGGAAACTCAATGCTGGCACACACTGGCATTGAACACCCATTAAATACGGAAACTCAATG
Source organism: Stegostoma tigrinum (assembly GCF_030684315.1). Classification (NCBI taxonomy): domain Eukaryota; kingdom Metazoa; phylum Chordata; class Chondrichthyes; order Orectolobiformes; family Stegostomatidae; genus Stegostoma; species Stegostoma tigrinum. Next base: position 49,511,109 of record NC_081375.1, on the reverse strand, counting down.
CTGGCACACACTGGCATTGAACACCCATTCAATACTGAGACTCAGTACTGGCACAAACTTTCACCGAACACGCATTCAATCCTAAAACTCAATGCTTGCACACACTGGCACTGAACACCGATTCAATACTGAAACTCAATGCTGGCACACACTGTCACTGAACGCCCATTCAATACGGAAACTCAATCCTGGCACATACTGGCATTGAACACCCATTCAATACTTAGACTCAATACTGGCACTGAAGGCCCATTCAGTACTGAGACTTAATGCTGGCACAGACTGGCACTGAACACCCATTCAATACTGAAACTCAATACTGGCACTGAACACCCATTCAATACTGAGACTCAATGCTGGCAAACACTGGCACTGAATACCCATTGAATACGGAAACTCAATGCTGGCACACACTGGCATTGAACACCCATTCAATATGGAAACTCAATACTGGCACACTGGCATTGAACACCCATTCAATACAGAAACTCAATACTGGCACACACTGGCATTGATCGCCCATTCAATACTGAGACTCAGTACTGGCACAATCTGGCACTGAACACGCATTCAGTACTGAAACTCAATGCTGGCTCACACTGGCATTGAACACCCATTCAACACTGAAACTCAATGCTCGCACACATTGGCACTGAACCCCCATTCAATACGGAAACTCAATACTGGCACATACTGGTACTGAACATCCATTCAATACTGAAACTCACTGCTGGCACACACTGGCACTGAACACCCATTTAATACTAAAAATCAATGCTGGCACATACTGGCACTGAACACCCATTCAATACTGAAACTCAATACTGGCACTGAACACCCATTCAATACTGAGACTCAATGCTGGCACACACTGGCACTGAACACCCATTCAATACTGAAACTCAATGCTCGCACACACTGGCACTGAACATCCATTTAATACTCTGACTCACTTCTGGCACTGAACACCCATTAAATACTGTTTTCAATGCTGGCACACACTGGCACTGAACACCCATTCAATACTGAGACTCAATACTGATGCTGAACACCCATTCAATACTGAGACTCAATGCTGGCACACACTGGCACTGAACACCCATTCAAAACTGAGACTCAGTGCTTGCACTGAACACCCATTCAATAGTGAAACTCAATGCTGGCACTGAACACCCATTCAATACTGAGACTCAATACTGACACTGAACACCCATCAATACTGAGACTCAATGCTGGCACACACTGGCACTGAACACCCATTCAATACTGAGACTCAATACTGACACTGAACACCCATCAATACTGAGACTCAATGCTGGCACACACTGGCACTGAACACCCATTCAATACTGAAATTCAATACTGTCACTGAACACCCATTCAATGCTGAGACTCAATGCTGGCACACACTTGCACTGAACACCCATTCAATACTGAAACTCAATACTGGCACTGAACAACCATTCAATGCTGAGACTCAATGCTGGCACACACTGGCACTGAATACCCATTGAATACAGAAACCCAATGCTGGCACACACTGGCATTGAACACCCATTCAATACGGAAACTCAATGCTGGCACACACTGGCACTGAACACCCATTCAATACTGAGACTCAATACTGGCACTGAAGGCCCATTCAATACTGAGACTCAATGCTGGCACACACTGGCACTGAACACCCATTCAATACTGAAACTCAATACTGTCACTGAACACCCATTCAATACTGAGACTCAATGCGGGCACTGAATACCCTTAGAATACGGAACCTCAGTGCTGGCCACACTGGCACTGAACACCCATTCAATACGGAAACTCAACACTGGCACACTGGCATTGAACACCCATTCAATGCAGAACCTCAATACTGGCACACACTGGCATTGAACACCCATTCAGTACTGAGACTCAACGCTGGCACTGAACACCATTTAATACTGAAAATCAATGCTGGCACACACTGGCACTGATCACCCATTCAATACTGAGACTCAATAATGGCACACACTGGCACTGAACACCCATTCAATACTGAGACTCAATGCTGGCACAGACTGGCACTGAACACCCATTCAATACTGAAACTCAATACTGGCACTGAACACCCATTCAATACTGAGACTCAATGCGGGCACTGAATACCCATTGAATACGGAAACTCAATGCTGGCACACACTGGCATTGAACACCCATTCAATACTGAGACTCAGTACTGGCACAAACTTTCACCGAACACGCATTCAATACTAAAACTCAATGCTTGCACACACTGGCACTGAACACCTATTCAATACTGAAACTCAATGCTGGCACACACTGTCACTGAACGCCCATTCAATACGGAAACTCAATCCTGGCACATACTGGCATTGAACACCCATTTAATACTTAGACTCAATACTGGCACTGAAGGCCCATTCAATACTGAGACTTAATGCTGGCACAGACTGGCACTGAACACCCATTCAATACTGAAACTCAATACTGGCACTGAACACCCATTCAATACTGAGACTCAATGCTGGCAAACACTGGCACTGACTACCCATTGAATACGGAAACTCAATGCTGGCACACTGGCATTGAACACCCATTCAATACAGAAACTCAATACTGGCACACACTGGCATTGATCGCCCATTCAATACTAAGACTCAGTACTGGCACAAACTGGCACTGAACACGCATTCAGTACTGAAACTCAATGCTCGCACACAATGGCACTGAACCCCCATTCAACACGGAAACTCAATACTGGCACATACTGGCACTGAACACCCATTCAATACTGAAACTCACTGCTGGCACTGAACACCCATTCAATACTGAAACTCAATTCTGGCACAAACTGGCACTGAACACCCATTCAATACGGAAACACAATCCTGGCACATAATGGCATTGAACACCCATTCAATACTGAAACTCAATACTGGCACTGAACAACCATTCAATCCTGAGACTCAATGCTCGCACACACTGGCACTGAACACCTATTCAATACTGAAACTCAATGCTGGCACACACTGTCACTGAACACCCATTCAATACGGAAACTCAATCCTGGCACATAATGGCATTGAACACCCATTCAATACTGAGACTCAATACTGGCACTGAAGGCCCATTCAATACTGAGACTTAATACTGGCACACACTGGCACTGAACACCCATTCAATACTGAAACTCAATACTGGCACTGAACACCCATTCAATACTGAGACTCAATACTGGCACTGAAGGCCCATTCAATACTGAGACTCAATGCTGGCACACACTGGCACTGAACACCCATTCAATACTGAAACTCAATACTGTCACTGAACACCCATTCAATACTGAGACTCAATGCGGGCACTGAATACCCATTGAATACGGAACCTCTGTGCTAGCACACACTGGCATTGAACACCCATTCAATACGGAAACTCAATACTGGCACACTGGCATTGAACACCCATTCAATGCAGAACCTCAATACTGGCAGACACTGGCATTGAACACCCATTCAGTACTGAGACTCAGTGCTGGCACTGAACACCCATTCAATACTGAGACTCAATGCTGGCACACACTGGCACTGATCACCCATTTAATACTGAAAATCAATGCTGGCACACACTGGCACTGAACACCCATTCAATACTGAGACTCAATAATGGCACACACTGGCACTGAACACCCATTCAATACTGAGACTCAATGCGGGCACACACTGGCACTGAACACCCATTCAATACTGAAACTCAATACTGGCACTGAACAACCATTCAATACTGAGATTCAGTGCTGGCACACACTGGCACTGAAATCCCATTCAATACGGAAACTCAATGCTGGCACACACTGGCATTGAACACCCATTAAATACGGAAACTCAATGCTGGCACACACTGGCATTGAACACCCATTCAATACTGAGACTCAGTACTGGCACAAACTTTCACCGAACACGCATTCAATCCTAAAACTCAATGCTTGCACACACTGGCACTGAACACCGATTCAATACTGAAACTCAATGCTGGCACACACTGTCACTGAACGCCCATTCAATACGGAAACTCAATCCTGGCACATACTGGCATTGAACACCCATTCAATACTTAGACTCAATACTGGCACTGAAGGCCCATTCAGTACTGAGACTTAATGCTGGCACAGACTGGCACTGAACACCCATTCAATACTGAAACTCAATACTGGCACTGAACACCCATTCAATACTGAGACTCAATGCTGGCAAACACTGGCACTGAATACCCATTGAATACGGAAACTCAATGCTGGCACACACTGGCATTGAACACCCATTCAATATGGAAACTCAATACTGGCACACTGGCATTGAACACCCATTCAATACAGAAACTCAATACTGGCACACACTGGCATTGATCGCCCATTCAATACTGAGACTCAGTACTGGCACAATCTGGCACTGAACACGCATTCAGTACTGAAACTCAATGCTGGCTCACACTGGCATTGAACACCCATTCAACACTGAAACTCAATGCTCGCACACATTGGCACTGAACCCCCATTCAATACGGAAACTCAATACTGGCACATACTGGTACTGAACATCCATTCAATACTGAAACTCACTGCTGGCACACACTGGCACTGAACACCCATTTAATACTAAAAATCAATGCTGGCACATACTGGCACTGAACACCCATTCAATACTGAAACTCAATACTGGCACTGAACACCCATTCAATACTGAGACTCAATGCTGGCACACACTGGCACTGAACACCCATTCAATACTGAAACTCAATGCTCGCACACACTGGCACTGAACATCCATTTAATACTCTGACTCACTTCTGGCACTGAACACCCATTAAATACTGTTTTCAATGCTGGCACACACTGGCACTGAACACCCATTCAATACTGAGACTCAATACTGATGCTGAACACCCATTCAATACTGAGACTCAATGCTGGCACACACTGGCACTGAACACCCATTCAAAACTGAGACTCAGTGCTTGCACTGAACACCCATTCAATAGTGAAACTCAATGCTGGCACTGAACACCCATTCAATACTGAGACTCAATACTGACACTGAACACCCATCAATACTGAGACTCAATGCTGGCACACACTGGCACTGAACACCCATTCAATACTGAGACTCAATACTGACACTGAACACCCATCAATACTGAGACTCAATGCTGGCACACACTGGCACTGAACACCCATTCAATACTGAAATTCAATACTGTCACTGAACACCCATTCAATGCTGAGACTCAATGCTGGCACACACTTGCACTGAACACCCATTCAATACTGAAACTCAATACTGGCACTGAACAACCATTCAATGCTGAGACTCAATGCTGGCACACACTGGCACTGAATACCCATTGAATACAGAAACCCAATGCTGGCACACACTGGCATTGAACACCCATTCAATACGGAAACTCAATACTGGCACATACTGGCACTGAACACCCATTCAATACTGAAACTCAATGCTGGCACTGAACACCCATTCAATACTAAAACTCAATTCTGGCACAAACTGGCACTGAACACCCAATCAATACTGAGACTCAATGCTGGCACACACTGGCACTGAACACCCATTCAAAACTGAGACTCAGTGCTTGCACTGAACACCCATTCAATAGTGAAACTCAATGCTGGCACTGAACACCCATTCAATACTGAGACTCAATGCTGGCACTGAACATCCATTCAATACTGAAACTCAATTCTGGCACAAACTGGCACTGAACACTCATTCAATACTGAGACTCAATGCTGGCACACACTGGCATTGAACACCCTTTCAGTACTGAGACTCAATGCTGGCACTGAACACCCAATCAATACTGAGACTCAATACTGGCACACACTGGCACTGAACACCCATTAAATACTGAAACTCAATTCTGGCACTGAACACCCATTCAATACTGAGACTCATACTGGCACACACTGGCACTGAACACCTATTCAATACTGAAACTCAATGCTGGCACACACTGTCAGTGAGCACCCATTCAATACTGAGACTCAATACTGGCACACACTGGCACTGAACACCTATTCAATACTGAAACTCAATGCTGGCACACACTGTCACTGAACGCCCATTCAATACGGAAACTCAATCCTGGCACATACTGGCATTGAACAGCCATTCAATACTTAGACTCAATACTGGCACTGAAGGCCCATTCAATACTGAGACTTAATGCTGGCACAGACTGGCACTGAACACCCATTCAATGCTGAGATTCAATACTGGCACTGGACACCCATATAATACTGAAACTTAATGCTGACCCACACTGGCATTGAACACTCATTCAATACTGAAACTTAATACTGGCACACACTGGCATTGAACACCCATTCAATACTGAAACTCTATACTGGCACTGAACACCCATTCAATACTGAGACTCAATACTGGCACTGAACACCCATTCAGTACTGAGACTCAATGCTGGCATTCACTGGCACTAAACACCCATTCAATACTGAGACTCAATACTGGCACACACTGGCACTGAACGCCCATTCAATGCTGAAACTCAATACTGGCACGCACTGGCACTGAACACCCATTCAATACTGAGACTCAGTACTGGCACACACTGGCACTGAATATCCATTCAAAAGTGAGAATCAGTACTGGCACACACTGGCACTGAACACTCATTTAACATTGACTCTTGATAATGACACACACTGGCACTGAACACTTAATCATTACTAGTACACACTGGCACTGAACATTTGTTCATTACTGGTACTTACCAGCACGGAACACTCATTCAGCACCCACTCTCAAACTAGGTGAAGTGAGGATTTTAACTGTCTCTCCCCCGCTCTGATTCAATTTTCAGTATCATTGTCAAGGGTTTCTGCTGAGGGTCTTCATGTGACTGAAGATGCTGATTTGTGATCCACAGACATTTGGGCACATTGGGCAGGATGTTCCAGGGCTTTTCTTCCTTTTCCAGATACAAGGCTTCCATCCTTTTGTTTTCTCTCGTGCTGTTGCCCTGTTTGAATTCAGTATTTAATACTGGGAATTGTGATGCTTGATGAACAATTTACAACAATTTTGAATAGTTGGCCATGAGCTCCCACCAGTCATTAACATCAGTGCTGTTCTGCTTTTAGGCGGATTTCAGAGTATTCTGTAGCATTTCCTTTCTCCGCTTCCCCCCACCCCCCACCTGCCTCCGCTAAGAACCATCAGAGAGCTGACAGAAAAAGATCCTAGCATGAGAGACTTTTTTCAGCCAACCTGCCTCGAAGTGCAGACCAACATAATTGATTTTGTAAGAGTTTGTCTGATTGCTAATAAAACTGGCTTCAACAGGGACACAATCATTTGTTGAACAATTCTCCCATTAAATCCAACAAGTGTGGCAGAAATTAAAACAGAAGTTGCTAGAAAAGCTTAACAGGTCTAGCAGCATTTGTGAAGAGAAATCTGTGTTAACATTTCGGGTCCGGTGACCCTTCCTCAGTGTGGCAGCATCTTTGTGGTCGAATTTCTGTACTGGTCTTACAGTGGCCTTTTCTGGGAGTAGGCCACACAAGGTATGGAAAATACTCAACATGTTCCAGAGTCTCTCTGTCAGCATTTACATTAGATGGTGTATTTTACTGACTAGATCCAGGTTGATATGAGCTATGGTTGGGACAGGACCTAAAGCCTTAACAATAGGATCCTGGGGAGTGTTGCTGAACAAAGAGTAATTGGGTGCAGGCTCATATACCTTTGAAAATGGAATTGTACTTAGACAGGGTAGTGAAGAAAGCATTTGGTACATTTGCCTTTCTTGCTCAGTATATTTACTAAAGGAGATAATGGGAACTACAGATGCTGGAGAATCCGAGATAACAAATTGTGGAACTGGATGCACACAGCAGGCCAAGCAGCATCTCAGCAGCACAAAAGCTGACATTTCTGGCCTAGACCCTTCATCAGAAAAGCCTTTTCTGATGAAGGGTCCAGGCCCGAAATGTCAGCCTTTGTGCTCCTAAGATGCTGCTTGGCCTGCTGTGTTCATCCACCTTCACACTTTGTTATCTCATTTACTAGAGGAGTTGGGAGGTCATGTTGCAGCTGCACAGGACATTGGTTAGGCAATTTCTGGAATACTGCGTTCAGTTCTGGTCTCCCTGCTATAGGAAAGATTTTGTGAAACTTGAAAGGGTGCAGAAAAATGGATTTTGCTGGGGTTGGAGAGTTTGAGCCATAGGGAGAGGCTAAATAGGCCTGGGCTATCTTCCCTGGAGTGTGGGAGGCTGAGGGGTGACCTTATGCAGGTTTATAAAATCATGAGGGGCACGGATAGGATAAATAGTCAATGTGTTCATGGCCAAAATTGTAGAACATAGTTTTAGTGTGAGAGGGGGAAGATTTTAACGGGAACTAAGGGACTACGTTTTCATGCAGAGGGAGGTGCATGTATGAAACAAGCTACCAGAGGAAGTGGTGGAAGCTGGTAGAATTACAAAATTTAAAAGGCATCTAAATGGGTATATGAATTGGAAGGGTTTAGAGGGATATGATTCAAATGCTGGCAAATGGGACTAGATTAATTTAGGATATCTGGTCGGCATGGAAGAGTTGGACCAAATGGTCAATTTCCATGCTGTACAGCTTTATAACTCTGTGACATTCAATGACAGACCAAATCTTTCATATGCAGAATTGAAGACATTGAGCTTGGCTTGAAAATCTGGAGCAGAGCAGCCAATGATAGTACCAGTCATCCAAATGCATCACGTGTGCCTCATCTCTTAATGTTGGCACAGAGGGGACTGAGCTGAAAGACTTTACCATCAAGATAGTATTTACTGTTGAATGCAGAGGGCAGTGGTGACAATGAGGTGACTGTCAGATAAGTTGTAGATAGTTTGGGGGCAGACAGAAAATTTGCAGAACATTCAATAAAATCGTGTAATTGTCCTTCAATTAGATATTTTATTCAGATGTTCTCCAAGTTAAAAAAGGCATTAGAAGGTATGAGATTTACATTTTGAATTGCAGCCAATGAATGGAGCACACATTAGTGAGAATGACGTCAATAAGATAACCTGATGTGTAAAGCATTGAATAAAACTGAGAAATCAGAAGCAGTTTCATAGCTTTAACATTTACTTCTGCATGTCCTGTTCTCCCTGTAACTGGGATGAGTGATTTGTTCATGTAAATGGTCGGCTGTCACTCTGACATCAACATTTGCACTTCAGACAGAAGGATCACATGCGAGGGCCCTGTCTACATCCTGCTTCTTCCCTGATTAGTCTGGGCCTTCCCACTCAACCACCAGCTGGATCCCTTGAGCAGGCAATTAATGCCACTCGGCGATCTCATTCCACCCCACCAAGTTTACAGCTAGCAATACGTGGGAGTTTAATCGTACAGAAAACCCAAATAGCAAATGTCATTGGGGTTGTTACCCAGCTTCTGGGAGGAGGAGGTCAGAGCACACTGCCTGAGCAAGGGAGTTGGCATCAAGAAGGGAGGGGTCCACTGAGGGTGACACCTGCCCTGTGTGCCAATCCCTCTCCGCCTACTCCTACAACCCTCACCCCCGCGATCCCTTTTCTACTATCACTGACCTGTAGCCTGTGTCCCCCAGCCATCCTGGACTTGAGGAGGCTTCATTACCAGCAGCCATTACCATCTCTGCAGTATACCCGCACTCTCCTCCAACCCCACCACACCCGGCACCTTCCCCTGCAACCGCAGGAAGTGCTACACTTGCCCCCACACCTCCTCCCTCACCCCCATCCCAGGCCCCAAGATGACTTTCCATATTAAGCAGATGTTCACCGGCACATCTGCCAATGTGGTATACTGTATCCACTGCACCTGGTGTGGCTTCCTCTACATTGGGGAAACTAAGCGGAGGCTTGGGGACCGCTTTGCAGAACGCCTCCGCTCGGTTCGCAATAAACAACTGCACCTCCCAGTCGCGAACCATTTCAACTCCCCCTCCCATTCCTCAGACGACATGTCCATCATGGGCCTCCTGCAGTGCCACAATGATGCCACCCGAAGGTTGCAGGAACAGCAACTCATATTCCACTTGGGAACCCTGCAGCCCAATGGTATCAATGTGGACTTCACCAGCTTCAAAATCTCCCCTTCCCCCACCGCATCCCAAAACCAGCCCAGTTTGTCCCCTCCCCCCACTGCATCCCAAAACCAGCCCAGCTCATCCCCTCCACCCACTGCATCCCAAAACCAGTCCAACCTGTCTCTGCCTCCCTAACCTGTTCTTCCTCTCACCCATCCCTTCCTCCCACCCCAAGCCGCACCTCCATTTCCTACCTACTAACCTCATCCCACCTCCTTGACCTCTCCGTCTTCCCTGGACTGACCTATCCCCTCCCTACCTCCCCACCTATACTCTCTCCACCTATCTTCTTTTCTCTCCATCTTCGGTCCGCCTCCCCCTCTCTCCCTATTTATTCCAGAACCCTCACCCCATCCCCCTCTCTGATGAAGGGTCTAGGCCCGAAACATCAGCTTTTGTGCTCCTGAGAAGCTGCTGGGCCTGCTGTGTTCATCCAGCCTCACATTTCAGATCTCCCAGTTAGCTCAGTTGTGCTACATTTAATAACGCCAAGGAAGTCAAAACAGACCTTCTCCAAAAGAGGCATGTGGGATTCTTCCTGCTTTTCCAGCTGGCAGGCAAGACCCCTGGTGACCACATTAAATTCATGCATGGACTATAATATACAGGCTTTTAAAAATCAGGACTAACTTCACCTAGGCAATTCTCTTTGACCTAACTTATCTTCAATGCTTTCAGATTCAGTAGCGTTCTGTACATTGCATCTCTTCAATTTAAGAAAGAAAGAGCCTGCAATAATATAGTTCATTTTACAACTTCCAGGTATCCTACAGTACTTCACAAATCCTGAATGACATTTTGAAGTGCCAGTTGAGTGCTTCAAACTTCCACAAATGTTGGTATCGTAAGGTCATCTGTTTTGGTCATGTTGATTGCCAGCACTGAAGGAAGGCCTCACGTGTACCAGCTGACATTGTGTGTGACACCCTCGCCCCCACAGAAAAATGAGCCCGTCATCATCCTGCTTGCTACTTGTACCTGTTAGGAACCACCTTGATGAGACTCAGGAGCAGATTAACAAGGAGGTGCTCTATCCTCTCTGGTCCCATCTACACCAAATGACAAGAAGGGCTTGGAGTGACTGCTCAAGATGGTGAAGTGGTTAGCACTGCTACCTCACAGTGCTAGGGATCTGTGTTATATTCCAGGCATGTACGACTGTGTGTGTGGAGTTTGCGCATTCTCCTTGTGTCGGCAGTGGTCCGTCTGGGTGCTCCGGTTTCCTCCTGCAGTCCAAAGATGAACACGTTAGATGGATTGGCCGTGCTAAATTGCCCCATATTGTCCAGGGATGTGCAGGCAGAGTGGATTAGCCATGGGAAACGCAGGGTTACAGGTAAAATGTAGGAGTGTTGGTCTGGGTGGGATGTTCTTCAGAGGGTCAATGCAGACTCAATGGTCCAAAAGCCCTCTTCCCTGCTGCAGGGATTCTATGATTTCATGATTGGAGTGATGAATATAGTTCAGCAGAAACTCCCTGATTCTTATTCAAAGGGTACCATTAGCATCTTTCACATCTCCCCACACCCCACAAGAAGGTGGGCTTGTCCTAACATTCCACGTCAAAAACATACCATCTGTCTCTCTCTCTCTCCATAATGTCAAACTTGATGAAACTATAAAGTGACTGAGTTGTATTACTTCAATATTACTTGATGCCTGTGTTTATTGATCTTCTCTTTGTTCAGCTGCTGGGTCAAATATTTATTATAGGTTGAAATAAATAAATTTATCTTTAGAAGTTACCTTTTGTGATGTCAGCTTCTAGTTAGTTAACAATTCATATGACAATTTTTAAATCAAATTAATGCTTCCTTTGAAATTAAAAAGTAATGTCATGTAAACATGTTACATATATTACAGCAGATATTCCAGTCAGAAACTTCTAGTCTATTGTCTCAAATTGAACCCTCCAAAATGAAAGTTTACTTACCATAATTGATTCCGGAAGCTTCTCTGACTTGCTATTTGAAGAATCGTCAGATCAGAAGCTTACAGCATCAATTAAACAAAAGTACAATGTGTGACCATTTCGTTCATCTAATGTTGTAAATCAGAAGTAAAAGATGACATGATCATTTGAAGACATCCCATGTGTTAGTTCCACGCATGTTCACCAATGTTCATCATGCTCTTTCTGTCTCTTTCAGGTCGGAAATCTTGGACTGTTGTTCATGCTGCTGTTTTTCATATTTGCAGCTCTTGGAGTTGAACTTTTTGGGGACCTAGGTGAGATACAGCAGGGACAATACATTTATTTTGAGTTGAAAATTCCTTTGTATTGCATGATACTCATTTGTTGACCTGCTTTCCTCAATTTAATATAGCTCCTGTAACTGGGATTTGATAAGAGCACAGTGGATGACAATCATAGCAAATCATCTCTCAACGTCTATGTATTAGTCTGCAACAGACCCAAACATGAGGGGAGTAAACACTGAATGGTGGGAGACCTTTGGGAACCTGATGTCCAAAATCACTTGTTCTTCTCAAATGTGCTACATTTACAACATTTCATACGTCAGTGCACGCACATAATGTAGCCCAAAATCTTATTTTCTTAAATAATAAAAGTTACCAGAGGGTTGGTTACTCATCAATGAAACCTCTTACATGGATTAATTGCATCAGAATTTAGGGAATCTGCTGTCTTATTGTTATGAGAACAAGGTAGTTTTAACAATGGCTTCTGGCTGCTAACAGCAATGGAAAGTGGTTTGGGATGGTGTTGGAGTGGAGCCCTGCAGCATGGACTGGGCTGTCCTGACTGTTAGACAGCTTGTCCCTGTCCTCCGTAGAGTTCTACTCATGATTTGGTTGTTCCTATCTGCTGTATTTTGCCAATAATCTGGACATAGTTATGGTAAGGAAGCTCCAACTCTTTAGTTCTTTCTTTACTCATTCACGGGATGAGGGCGTTGCTAGCTAGGCAGCATTTATTGCCCATCCCTAATTACCCTGAGGGCAGTTAAGAGTCAACCACATTGCTGTGGGTCTGGAGAGAGCTTACCACCAAAGATATGTTGTGTTGGTCACATTTATCTGGCCAGTTGAGAGCAGAGGTTCAAAATTCAGATTCAATAACACAACATGGCCCAGAGCTAAACCTTTGGTTTTCTCATCTTCTTGATCGGTTCTCTGCCCAATACAGGTGTAACGCATAACATGACCTCTCCCATGGGCAGGGATGGGAGGCAGGTCCCAAATCTACTGCCACTGGAACGGGGATCAAACTCCCTGCTGACTGGGGGTATGGACAATGACAATAGAAACTTCAATTTCTTTCCGTCTCATGGCTGACCAGCAGTCTGTCCCATTTTTACTTTCTGCCATTGATTGTGTTAAACAGATGAATGGCACCTTCGTTAGCTGTCAATTCCCTGTGTTTCTGGCTCAGACGGAGCGACTTACTCATTGCACCTCCTCCTAGGAATATCTGCTCAGATCTCGCACTATAAATGATCACAAAACTGACTGCATTTGCCATCATTACTCCCCTGGTGGTGATTCTACCCATCTCTAGAAGGTGCTCCTCCTCCCAGCCTCCAGTGATCAGGCAACACTCAATGACAATCAAACTGTCATTCCTACAGTGTCAGTCTTCTTATAAAACTCCCTAAAAAAAGTTACCCCTTTTTAAATGAAGTGTGACTGTGTTTTAATAGCGTACAAACATCACAAATACTGCTAAATACTGAAATTACCCCAAAGCTTTGCTTTATATTTATAGAAACATTGTTGGCTTTTCTAAAAGTTTGATTACAATTTAACTTCTTTATCATTTGAATCTTTATCATTTACATGTGAGAAACTGATTTAAAAGTGGAGGATGTTGAATGCTTTTAACCTCCTAGTTAGCTGTATGTGAATACCTCAGTGTTATGCATCCCTTACCATCTTGCAAATGTCACTGTTGCTTGGTGCCTTGACAGCTTCTTAATTTGGCCCCAGATTTAAACTGCTGCCTAGAAACTGCATCAACAAGATCACCAGAGCTTTGTGAGTGGTTTTCTTCAAGGTCAGAAGTGAACACCCTGGCTTCGCTGATGACTGCAAATCCTAGGCCATTGTATCTTGCATAGATTAAGTGAGCCTAAAAGATCAAGGGTGATTTAATGTGGGTTTAAGATGATTAAAAGAGTTGATAGGGTAAGCAGAGAGTGGGGTTTTCAGAACAAAGGGTAGAGGGAAACACAACCATCAATGTAGATTAGGTCATTCTGTGTTGGTATCATGATGACTTCCTCTCACAAACAGTAGTCAAAGTCTGCAACTCACCTCCCCGCCCCAAAAAGCTGTTGTAGCTGAGAGGCAAGAGAATTTCTTTCAAAAATTGAAAATCCAATTTTTCCTTGGTTCAATAGATAAATTTACTATGGAGTTAGAATGTTTCTAGGAACAGGACAAATATGTAGGATTACAGGATGAAGAAAGGGGAATGGTATTAAGTAAATTACTCATTCAGGGAGCCAATGCAGCCATGAAGGCTGAGTGGCGTCATCATAATTGTGCAATATTTAGTGATAACATTGAAAACTAAGACTGGGAAATTTTTGTTCAGCAAAGTATTAAGTATGGGTAAAATAGAGTTAAGATACAGATCGATCATGATATAATTGAATGGTGGAACAGACTAAAGAAACTGAATTGCCTACTCTTGTTCCTTTGATCTGTTGGTCAAGTTAAATGTCTAATTCTGAAGAATGGTCTCCACACTGCTAATTTATTATGTCAACATAACAGAATATTCGCCCTGAACCCTCAGAAGATATTTTATTTCAGTCAACAGTTTTTGTTTAATATCTTCTTTGTAGAATGTGATGACTATCATCCCTGTGAGGGGTTAGGGCGACATGCCACATTCAGAAACTTTGGAATGGCTTTCCTCACTTTATTCCGAGTGTCAACTGGAGATAACTGGAATGGGATCATGAAGGTGAGCTTTTTCCTCCTTTAGTAAAATTCCCAAATCCAAAGGTGGGGCTTCCCAAACTAACCAACGTTGGAACCGTGAGACAAGATTTAATGATTGTAAGCTTCAGCGGCTGGGGGCAGTGCTCGGACTGAATGCTAACAAACATGAGGCCTCTTTAAGTGATGGGCCTGGATTAACAAAGAAGCTTATCGAAGCCTGGTTGCTACTGCTACAAAAAGAATTTTGAAAATTAGTAATGTTCTAAAAACAAAATGCAATTTAAACACATTCCGGCAGATTCAGTATCTCTCCCCCTCTCCCCATCAACCACTCAAGAAAATCCTTACCCCACCACTCAACAAACTCTCACAAACACCTACACCTTCATCTGGAGTCACATGAAGTCTGGGGTATTAAAATGGGGTCACGTGAGGAAAAAGTTTGGGAAGCACTGCTTTAAGGAAATGTAGCCCATCCTGGTGTGTGAAGTGGAAATTATGTTGTCTGATACATTTCAGAACACGGCTTTGACATCCTTTGTTCCCGGCTACAGAATCTTTCACTGAAAATCACTAGTATCTAATTCAGCAAATGTGATCTGATGCCATTCCCTGCTGAAAGTAAGATTTAATATCATTTTCAGGAATCCTTTCTACTGTCCTTCTGTCTATGAGGAAGAAAACGCAACCAATAGCCATATGGCACTTTCCAAGTCCTGAAGAATGTTTCCCACTAATTTGCAACAATGAATTATTTTTGGAGTGAAGTCCCTGTTGTTTTATAAGCCAATCCAGCTGCTAATTCACACATGTAAAGATTGTATAAACATCAAAGAGACAAATATCCAGTTTCTCTGCTTTGGTGAAAATGCTGTAAAACACTGAGCAGGTTTTACATCATCTTTGGAGTGAGGAACAGTCAGTTAGATAACCTTTCACTAGAACAGGAAGATGTTGAAGGTGTGGGTATCTTTTCTTTCTGCCTTTTCATTGGTCATTTTCTATCTTCTGGCTAATAACTTGAAGCAACTCTCTTCAAATGACATCTGTCCTGTTTCTGACATATTAGACACCATCTGCTTCCAACAACGGCTTTAGACTCTGCTGTTTTAATTGTCTCTAATTTGTCAAAATTGAGCACGACTGCAGTCAACCATGCCAATCAACCAAACTTGCAATGTGCATGAAGACATTACAGAGTAAAAGCATCAGGGTAGAACGGTGCCCTGGGTAGGAGTGCTGAACACAAAGTACAGCCTGGGTCCAGTGAGTATTCAGTTCCAGCGAAGCTTATAATCAGCAGCTGGTGTTGTACAGCACATTTTACATTTCCTGCCTACAATCCATTTCTCCCCAGTGAAATTTAACAAGACAAGAGGCTGAAGTAACCTGAAACTTATCAGGTTCCTCTCTCCCCAGATTCCTGTACCTTCCTCAATTTCAAATATCATGCCCCTCCCCCCACCTTCCGAAGCTCTCTTGACCTCAACTATTCCTTCTACCCAGAACAATTTTGTGTCAAGACATTGACCCCCATCTCTCATCACCCCCACCAATTCAATAGTTTAAATTACTGACTTCAGCCAAAGTCCTCATCAGAAGACTTCCTCTTTCAAATCCCATGAATAACTATTATTAAATCTCATTTGAATTTCTCTTCCCAAGTGAAAATGATTCCAATATTTCTTCATAATTTTACTTCCCATCTAAAGTCATCCGAGTGAATCTCAGCTCAACAATTTTAACATTCTTTCTATACTGGAGCACCTAATAGTTGTTATTTAGATTTCTGCATCAAATTAAAATAATTACTTCAATTGAGCCAAATGCCCATTTCACCAGGGGACACTTAACTGACATGACAGTTTGAAGTACATTAAATTTAGTTCCATATTTGAGAAAGCTATTTGTTCCACCTTCTTGAACTTGCAATCATGTTTTCTCACTACTGCCATCCACATAACAGACTCTGAGCTTTCTGTTGCTTTTTTTTAACTGCTTTTCTCCCTCATTGGCAGGATACTTTGCGAGACTGTAACCAAGAGGGCACCTGTTATAACACAGTGGTGTCCCCAATCTACTTTGTCTCGTTTGTGCTGACAGCTCAGTTTGTGCTGGTGAATGTAGTTATCGCGGTGCTGATGAAACACCTGGAAGAGAGCAACAAAGAGGCGAAGGAGGAAGCAGAACTTGAGGCAGAGCTGGAACTCGAATTAAAAATGTTGAATACAGGCCAGGGGAATGTGGACGGTGTGACGTGGGGAGGTGGTGAAGGTGGAGATGCAGGTGACAGCCCTGGGAGTCCATCTGAGTCACTCCAAATCAAGATGGATTCGCCGTTTTCTTTAGAGCCACCATTGGTAAGATACAGTATATTAGTCTGAATACTTCTCATCCACAGAGCATTAATGGAAAGTATTTATACAGCATGGAATTTCTAATCACCAAATTACATGGTAGAATACATACAAAAGAACAGAGCCAAGGAGTCAATAACTTTGATCTAGATAACAGTCCGTTTCATTTAAATCCCAATCTATTATTGCTCAACATCAATAAAAAGATTCATTTAATACAAGCTAAATTAATTTGGGCTAATTAATAGTTAGGAGTCCTGTGTATTATGTAGGATTCAGTCACGTTGGACATGTACCCAGTGAAGTTTAGCAGAATGAGAGGTGTTCTTACTGAAACATCTAAGATCCTGAGGAGACCTGACAAGGTGGATTCTGAGAAAATATTTCCCTTTGCTGGAGAGACTGGAACTCGGGGACACCATTGAAGAAAATAATGGGTTTCATTTTTCAGACAGATGCAAAGAGATTTTGTTTTTCTCACAAAGACTTGTAAGGTTGTGGAATTCCCTACGCTTGAAAACATCGGAGGCTAGATCATTGATTTTATTCAAGGCTGAGTGAGAGAGATTTTTGATAGACAAGGAAGTCAGGTTTTCCAAGCAGCAAGTAAGAAAATGGGACAAAGACCAACAGATCCAGGAGGTGATGGCCTTTACACTTACCACCTGGATCCAGTGGGTCTGCTTAAGGATTCTCTGTAGTCCCACAAGGTCTCCAATCCTCCACTCTGAGGATTACAAGCAGGAATCAAAGGGCAGTAGTTAACTTGGCAGATCAACAGCAGACTCGTGCAAGGAGTTTATTTGTGGTTAACAAATGAACGGTTTCTAATCTCTAGATCAACAAGCATGTTTTAGTGAGTGATCAGAATCAATGAGAGACTTAATAGGCAAGCTTATGCACAGTCAAAAAAGAAAGGCAAGAATGCTAAGATTGAAAATTATAGAAAGGAACAAAAGAAGGCAAGGAGAGTAATGAGTGCCAAGAAACAATAAAGCAAAATCCACTTGCAGATGGTATCATGCTCAATAGAAATTTTTTGTGTGCATCAAGAAAGGACAGATTTAGACATGACAATAGTAGAACATAAGGACAAAACTGCGTGGGTAGAATGAAAACAGATGTATTTCTACATATCCCAATCTGCCAAGCTTATATTCACTGTAAAATTTGACGGTATGAATTGTAGATGGAAATACAATATAAGCAGGCAAATGTTGAGGGTGTGATTTAGGGACTCTGTTATAAAAATCATTAGAAACTAGAGTGCAGGCTCACTAAAAAAAGTGAAAGAGATACAAGACTTCATGAATTAAAACTAATAATATGCTGTGCAATCATTCAGAGTCTTGATCAGAAAGGATTAGAAACATAGCAACAGAAAAATAGGATAATGAAATGTGAGGCTGGATGAACACTGCAGGCCAGCAGCATCTCAGGAGCACAAAAGCTGATGTTTCGGGTCTAGGCCCAAAACGTCAGCTTTTGTGCTCCTGAGATGCTGCTGGGCATGCTGTGTTCATCCAGCCTCACATTTCATTATCTTGGATTCTCCAGCATCTGCAGTTCCCATTATCAACAGAAAAATGGGAACAGGCGCAGACCGTTCAGTCCTTTCGTGGCTGATCATGGCTGATCTCAATATCTTGTTTTCTCCCCATGTGCTTTAGCCCTAAGAACTATATCTAACTCTGATGTGGAGGTGCCATTGTTGGACTAGGGCGGACAAAGTCAGAAGTCACTTGACTCCAGGTTATAGTCCAACAGGTTTATTTGACAACACAAGCTTTCCAGAGCATTGCTGCTTCTTCAGGTGACCTGACGAAGGAGCAACGCTCCGAAAGCTTGTGATTTCAAATAAACCTGTTTGACTATAATCTGATATCATGTAACTTCTGACTATATCTAACTCCTTCTTGAAAGCGTTTAATGGCTTTCTGTGTTATAGAATTTCACAGACTCACCACACATTGTTTGAAGGCAAGTCTCCTCATCATACTCCTAAACAGCCTATCCTTAGACAGTGAGCCCTTGTTTCTGGATTCCCCAGTCATTTGGGAAATGCTTCTTGTCTGGCCCCTTTAGACTTTTATAGGTTTTCTATGAGCTCTTCTTCTTCTGAATGCTAGTGAAGATGGTCTTAATTGACCTGGTCTCTCTCCATACATCAGTCCTACCATAACAACATGAGAAATAGAGCAACAGGCCATCTGTTCTGCCATTCAATAAGATTATTGCTGGTCTTTTTATGGACTCAGGTCCACTTATCTACCCACTCACCATAACCCTTAATTCCTTTACTGTTCAAACATCTATCTATCTTTGCCTTCAAACCATTCAATGAGGCAGCCTTAACTGCTTCACTGGACGGGGAATTCCACAGATTAACAACCTTTTGGGTGAAGATGTTCCTTCTCAACTCAGTCATGAATCTGCTCCCTCTTATTTTGAGGCTCTGCCCCCTAGTTCATTGTAAATAGTCCCAGAATTCAGACTGGTGTTTGGTGCATTGTATTTGGGTTTGGGCATCCCACAGATCTATTTGATTTGGAGGTCAGTGGGGACTCCCAAGAATCATGTCTTGGCAGTGGAAACTCTGAGCTATGATGTGAGGCAGTGTAATTTGGATTATGTCCCAAGAAATAAAGGAACAATCTGATTTAGCTGCTTAAAATAATGAAGAGAGTTTAACAAAGTGGATCAATTCTGCATCTGTCAGCTTCTGAGGCAGTTCGCTTGAGAACCTTCTGTTGAAGTTTTAGTGATTTATTTTTAACTGACTTGTCTCTGATTGTAAGGATACATCCTCTTCTTCTAGATTTTCAATGAAAATTAGTGGACTCAATGTAAAATCTTTGGCTGGGGCTGTTGTGGAAAATGTTTACTTTTCCACCCCATCAGCACCATTTCTCAGGATGTCATGTGGAAGGTAGTCCGTGTTCCCCAGTAGAAATAGAAAGTCTTGCTGACCACTAGATTTTCTTTTCTGGCTCCCTGCTAGCTAGCTACTCCCCACAAATGATGAATCCTTCCTTTTAAAATTCATGTTGGCATTTCCCCCTCAAAATCACCTACCCTGTTCTCGTAGCTTACTGCCCCAACTCTTAAACCTCCTCCTCTCCAATATTCTTAAAAGAGCTGGCTCTTCACAAGTCCCTGTATATCTTTTCCACAGTTTCATGTTTTGTATTGCTCCAACCAG
The DNA here is from genome assembly GCF_030684315.1 of Stegostoma tigrinum. NCBI lineage: Eukaryota > Metazoa > Chordata > Chondrichthyes > Orectolobiformes > Stegostomatidae > Stegostoma > Stegostoma tigrinum. The sequence goes on along the minus strand of NC_081375.1, from coordinate 49,490,478 downwards.
ATTTCTGCCACTGTCGTCAGTCACAAACAGCATTCTCTATGACTGTATCCCTGGTGCATTATTCATCCTCCTTCTTCCTCTTTGACTATGACACCATCCTTCTTCATTCTCCTCTCAATGGAGAAAACTTCTCTCCTCCATTAATCAGTTCAGTGTAGTTGCTCTTGTTTGGTTCCATTTTTACCAAACCAATGGTTTCTCGAACCAACTCTATGATGTTATCCCCAAGGATCTAAACCTCACCTCTCTGCTGTAATATGGTGACATTACTGTTGGGCATGAGATTAGCTTCCATATGTATCATAGGAACTGTACAGGGAGGAAGGATGCCATTCAGCCCATCAACTCTGTACTGATCCTCTGAAGAGTATCCCACCCAGATCCAGATGCCTATCCTATCCCTGTAACCCTGCATTTCCCCAGTGCTAATCAACCTAGCCTGAGGAAAGCACAGCACCCGAAGGAAACCCACACAAACACAGGGTGAACATGCAGATTCCACACAGATGGTCACCCAAGGCTGACATCAAACCTGGGTCCCTGGTGTTATGAGGCAGCAGTGCTAACCACTGAGCCACCTACAATGTATGCTGATGGCTTCTACCTCTACTTGTCCATCACCTCTCTCTGCCCTTTCACCTCTTCTGTATTGTCAGACTCTGTCGAAAGTCCGGTTTTAAATGAACTTAGTCTCATACACATAAATGTTAGGATAAGCTCAGCTCTTGATACAAACTCAGTAAGTACTCATTGCCACTGATTATGTTCCCTCCCCTTCTTATTGTCTCAGGCTGAACCAGATTATTTGAGACCTCAGAAGGTTACTTGACCTAGAGGTGAGCTTCCTTCCCATTTCTTCCTCATTACAGGGATTTCACCTTGTCACGTTGCCTCCCTTCCATCCTCTGAAGCCCTCATCGGTACTTTTGTCCCCTTCTGACTCCAGGTTTTTCCCAGCCAGCCTCCCATTGTCCATAAAGGGCCCTACAAGCATTGACTCAACAAAATTCTGTTGCTGAATCCTATTCCACATCAAATCCCTTTCACTTTTCGACCTTTCGCCTTGTTACAATCAGACCCTGTGTGTGCTTCCCTAATTCATCACAGTTCCAGATGGAATACCCAAGCAAGGAAGGATGAAGTGGCTTAAGCAAAATAGAGTAAACTTTATACTGAATCCAGCCTTGATTTTTTTATAAGGACATACAGCATGGAAATAGACCCTTCAGTCCAACTTACCCATGTCAACCAGGTGTCCCAATCTGACCTAGTCCCATTTGCCTGCATTTGGCCAATATCCCTCTAAACCCTTCCTATTCATGTACCTGACCAAATATCTTTTAAATAGTGTAATTGTACCTTCATCTACCACTTCCCCTGACAGTTCATTCCACATATGAACTACCCTCTGTGTAAAAAAGAAATGCCTCCCACCTTTTTTCTCCTCCCACCTTAAAAATATCCTCTCTAGTTTTGAACTACCCACCCTAGGGAAAGAAAAAACCTTTGCTATTCACCTTGCCTATGCCCCTCGTGATTTTATAAACCGCTATAAAGTCACCCTTCAACCTCCTACACTCCAGTGGAAAAAGTCTCAGCCTGTCCTTATAACTCAAACTCTCCATTCAAGGCGACGTAAATCTTTTCTGAACCCTCTCTAAATTAGTCATATTCTTCCTGTAGAAGGGCAACCAAAACTTAAACAGTACTCTAAAAGTGGCCTCATCAACATCCTGTACAGCCGTAACGTGACATCTGAACTCCTATACTCAGTGGTCTGAGCAATGAAGGCAAGCATGCCAAATGCCATCTTAACCATGAATTGCTGCAGTCCACATGCTATAGGTTGACCCACAGTGCCATTAGAGAGAGAATTCTAGGACTTTGACACAGCGACATTGAAGGAACAAGGATATATTTCCAAGTCAGGATGGTAAGTGGCTTGGAGGGAAACTTTTCAGTGGTGGTGTTGTCATGTATCAGCTATCCTTGTCCTTCTAGATGGAAGTCGGTTTGGAAGGTGATTCTTGATGATCTCGAGTCTTGGAACAGAAAAATCCACAATGCCCCAACATGGTTCATTTGGAATGTGTAATGAAAAACATTAATCCTCACGCAGAGAGATTTCTGAGTTCATTATCTCCATACAAACTGCAAGTTCCCCTTCTTTTTAATCAACCTGTTCAGATATGCTGATATACACCTCCAGGGCAAAAGGGACCTGAATCTTCTGTCCTAGAAATGGGGACAATGTCCAGTATACTACAAGACCCTCTTGCAAGTATACCCATAAGACATTACAGTAGGAGTTGGCTGTTCAGAGAATTCACTCACCTCTGGGAGAGGAAATTCCTTCACATCTCAGTTGTAAATGAGTATCCCCTCATTCCGTAATGTTTGAGATCCTCCCCGCTAATAGAAACAACTATTTCAACATCCACCATGTCAGGCCTCCTTGGAATCTCCAATGCTTCAATATGATCACCATTCATTCTCTAAATTGTAATGTATAAAGGCTTGAATTGTTTGGCCATTTTTGATAAGTCAACCCTTTCATCCCAGAAACTAGCCTAGTAAATACCTCATGACCAACCACCAATGCAAGTACATCTTTCTGAAATGCAGTGTAAAACAAGACTTCCCCATTTTTAAATTCCAATTCCTAAGTAGTACATGCCAGAGTCTCATTTCCCTTAATAACTTGCTGCACCAGTTTGCTAACTTCCTGTGTTTCATGCAAAAGAACACCCAGAGACCTGGGTGCATACTTTTGGTATCCCCAATACAGTGAGCTTCGAACTTGCACAATAACCTTCTAATGTGGCATCTTATCAAATGTCATCTGGAAATCCAAATATACTGCATCTACCCATTCCTCTTTATCTAGTCTGCTTGTAATATCCAAAAAGAGCCCTAGCAAATTTTTCAAATTCGATTTCCACTTACAAAACTATGTGGACTCTGTTTGATTGCATTAAGGTATTTCATGCTATTTCTTCCTTAATAAGGGACACTAATGTTTTCTCAAAGACAGATGTTAGGCCAACTGGCCTATAATCCCTTGCTTTCTGGCTCCCTTGCTTCTTGAACAGGGCATTACATTCATAACTATCCATTGGATTCCAGTGAGTTCTAGAAATTTTTTTTCTTTATTCATTAAAGGAATGAGAACGTCACTGGTTAAGCAGTTTTTATTGCCCATCGCTAATTACCCAGACGGCAGTTCAGAGTCAACCACATTGCTGTGGGTCTGGAGCCATGTGTAGGCCAGACCATGTAAGGATGGCAGTTTCCTTCCCTAAAGGACATCAGTGAACCAAATGGGTTTTTCCCAACAATTAACTCTTAATTCCAGATATTTTATTGAATTCAAATTCCACCCTCTGCCATGGTGGGATTCAAGCCCAGGTCTCCAGAATATTATCTGGGTCTCTGGATTAACAGTCCAGCGATAATCACTAGGCCATCACCTCCCTCGACTAATGCTTGCAGTATCTCTGCAACCAATTCTCTTAATACCTTTGGGTGCAAGTCAATAGTTCCTAGTGACCTGTATGTCTTCAATCCCAAGATTTGCAATCAATCAATTGAATGCCTAAAGTGGGCAATTAACGCCATACGATCCCATGAATCTGATTTGTGCTCTTCAGGGGCTATATTGAGCATATCTGCCTTTCTTGATCCATTGAGCTCCAGGAAAGGGAGTCCCTATCCCAGATAACAAAGTGTGAAGCTGAATGAACGCAGCAGGCCAAGCAGCATCTCAGGAGCACAAAAGCTGACGTTTCGGGCCTAGACCCTTCATCAGAGAGGATGAAGGGTCTAGGCCCGAAACGTCAGCTTTTGTGCTCCTGAGATGCTGCTTGGCCTGCTGTGTTCATCCAGCTTCACACTTTGTTATCTTGGATTCTCCAGCATCTGCAGTTCCCATATCTCTGAGTCCCTATCCCAGGCCTGATCCTCATCTCCACCTGCCTGGTTCACTGACCATGTAAGAGGCAGGCTTAGGACCCATCCCTTACAAAGCCAGATGGAAACTTGAGGAATAGACTAAGTCCTGAGGGGTTTTGACAAGGTGGATATGGAAGGGAGAGATGTGGGAGAGATGAGAACCAGGGTGGGGTGGTGGAGTGCTGTTTAAAAGTATCAGGCCTCTCTCATTTGAAACAGAGGTGAGGTGATTTTCTTTTCTCTCAGTGGGTCATGAGTCAGTGGAATTTTCTTCTTCAGAGAGGGTAGAGCCAGGGTCCTGGAACCTTTTTACGTCAGAATAGATGGATTGTTGAGTAACAAAAGTAGAGGGCAAATGGCATTGGAAGCAGGCAGGAAAGTTGAGGCCACAATCTGTTCGGCTGCGATGTTATTAAATGGCCAGAATGATCTGAAGGCCAAATGGCCCACTCCTGCATTTGCTTTGTACATTCATATGCATCAGCATAGTTTGTGCCCCTCCTCATGTGACTGACAGAAGACTGGGCAGCAGACAGCTCCCCTTCCCAACAAAAAGGTTGGTCAGAAATCAACAAAAGAGACAAAAGGTGTCTCCCTGCAACAACAACAAGAACACACTTCAGGCAGCGACAGCAAAGTCAGAATGGGCCATTCATCAGGCCCTCACCAGGAATAAGGCCCCACTCTTAGGCTGATCTGAGTGGCCAACAGCTCCAGCAGCCCTGGCAGCGCCACCAGCTCAGTAGAGGGCACTGCTGGTACTGCAGGTGCTTTCGTAAAAGAGGATCCTCTCCTGCCCATCTCTGCAAATAAAAAAATCGCCTAACTACTCCTGCCTGCCTGCCTGCCAACACCAACATATTCTAACATGAGCAGTGTATTATTAGAGCCTGTTGAACTGGAACAGATTTAATTGCCCCTCGTTTAGTTACATTTGGCGTGCAGGCTGATTTCCGAGCCCACACAGCCCTTTACTATCGTATGAGCTCAGGGTGAGTGGGAAGATGATGGACTGAGTAAGCACCCTATCTCCTGCTGTCAACATGCCCAGTGGGGGCACTTAATATCCAGCCTAGTGTTTCTAAAAGGGCTGAAGAGACCCCAACAATAACAGTCTGGTGGCTAGGTTTGGGTCCCAATATTATTCGTTAAAAGGTAGAGTTGTGATTCTGGTTAGATGTATCCCTGGAGGATTCATCACATGATCACCCATTGGTAACAGCACCTCGTCTATTCTCCTTTCTTTAACTAAAATAAAGCAAACCCCACACCTTGTTATGCGAACTGATTTATCAAATAGCCAGCTCATAAGTGAAATGGCTGGAGGAAAGTATAAAATAAAAGGGTGTAATACTTTTAATGATGTCTGTAAAGTTTCTGCCAGACTTGCCGGCAGAAACATCCCAGAGATTAATCTTTAATTCTTGGGGAATCCAGGGCAGGAGCGGAGCGGTGGCAGCCCCGGGATTGAAGTACAGTTTGTTCCTCACTGACTCCTTCCTAAACGTGTGTGAAGGAGACTGAACTTCCTGCACAACATTCCCTGTTCCAGTCCTATTCCAGACCCCACCCACAACTCTTTCTCTGATATATCAGTGATATCATCAGTGCTGCTTCCCCCTCTCGTCCGAAACTGGAAGGGTTTATCGATTTTACTTCCAGTTTCTACCGTGCCCTTTGCTTTCACCTTGTCTACCTCTGACTCCTCCCTTCCCTCCCTCAACATCTCTGTTTACATGTCGGGGGGTAGACTGGCCACCAATATTCACTGTAAATCCACCAACTCCCACAGTTACCTGGACTATACTTCCTCACACTCTGCTTTCTCCAAAGACTCCATCCCATTCTCCTAGTTCCTCTACCTCCGTCGCATTTGTTCTGATGAGGCCAACTTCAACAAAGGAGCCTCTGAAATGTCCACCTCTTCCTCAAACATGGACTCCCCAGCTCTGTTGTTGACAGGGCTCTCAACTGGCTCAGACCCATCTCCCATAGCTCCACCCTCACCCCTCACTTCCCTCCTACAACACGATGTCCTTACCTACCATCCCGCCAGCGTTCACATCCAGAAAATCATTAGCTACCACTTCTGCCATCTTCAGCGAAATCCCACCACCAGACACATATTCCCCTCCTCTCCCTCTTCCGCCTTAGCCCACTCTTCCTTCACTACCAGCGCCTCCCAGCAGTCCCACAGCACCTTCCCCTGCAATCACCGAAGGTGCAACACCTGCCCATTTACCTCCTCCACCTCAGCATCCAAGGGCCCAAGCATACCTTCCAGGTGAAGCAGCACTTCACCTGCACTTCCCACAATCTAGTCTACTGCATTCACTGCTCACAATGTGGTCTCCTGTACACTGGGGAAATGATACGTAGACTGGGTGACCACTTTGCAGAACATCTACCATCTGCCCACAAAAAAAAATCTCAAGCTTCCAGTTGCCTGCCACTTCAACATACCACCCTGTTATCTGGCCAGTATTTCTATCTCCCACTTGCTACAGTGCTCCAGCTAAGCTCAGCATAAGCCAGGAGAACATCTCATTTTCTACTTGGAGACCCTGCAGCCTTCTGGACTCAATATCAATAATTTTAGAGCTTGAACTGCACTATGTCCTGGCCCTCACCCTCACACACCAGGCCTTGTTATCACACAGTCTGCTATTACACACAACCCATTGTTAGCCACAAACAGTCTCCATTAACAGCTATTCACCCTCCTAGCAAGATTGTTACCCACTCCATTGTCTGACCAACTGTTTGTCTCTCTCTTTGGGCTCTATCTCCACCTATCATTTAGTCCTTACCCCCTCCCCCCACCCTATCATCTGCATAAAAACCAACATTTTCCTAACTACCATCAGTTCTGAGGAAGGGTTACCACACCGGAAACGTTAACTCTGATTTCTCCTCACAGGTGCTGCCAGACCTGCTGAGTTGTTCCCGAAATTTCTGAAGTCATCATTTCAGGCGTCAGATTATCTGCAAAGATACCTAGACAGAAAATTGTTGGTATCATTTGAAAAATGCAGAAATAAAGTTAGGAGATCTGCATCATTGTCCTTATAAAGCGAGGTACAAAGATACCTCGGTACAAAATCTTTGGTATGAATTAGAAAAATAAAGAAATAAATGTAAACATTCAGCACTACAGACTTTCTAAAGCAGGGAGTCCACCCTCCTTCACCTTAAGACTGGGAGTACATTGAGTCTGCACTGGCTCAACTCTCCACCACCAATGCCATGCCAGCACTGGAGGTAAGTGGAGAGAATAAAAAGGAGAAAAAAAAATGAAACAAGGTAAAAGAAGAAAAGAAATGGCCGGAGCAGACAAGCTCCAGCTCAAGACCCCACTCCACTGCCATCCTAGTAAACATTTTGAATCCCATTCTATCTCAGACCTGTTGATATGAATCAGATAATTATTTAATACCTCATGCCATCTAAAATAAGTATCTGTAAGTATGATGTCTTCATATGAGCATCCTCTATCCCAAATGAGCAACATGTATTCTTTACAATGTACAGCTTCAGGACACAATGAATCAGATTGTTTTCCAAGGTTGTACATCAACAGTTTCACAGTTACTGAATGTGAATGTTATTTAATGGTGTGTTCTTTTTCCTTTCTGTCTCCTACCCACCCTGTGATGTATTGATGCAACCCTTACCCTTCCACCATTCTCTTCCCTGGTTAACCCCTCCACTTTGCCTTCCTTTCCCACATGCCTCGTATACACAGGACAAGCAATTTTTCGACAATGTGTCCCTGCTGATCCAAGGTTCACTGGAAGGAGAGTTAACCCTCATGGACAACCTCTCAGGTTCTGTCTGCCACAACTACGCCATCTCCCAACAAAACAAATGCTGTGCTGACAAACAGGTTAATAATTCTAGCTTCTCTACCAAAGTCCCATGTTCAGACCGGGAACCTAAGAATGGCTCAAAAGACCAAGGCTAAATGAGGCAAAGGGAATCCATTGAAGAGGATACAACAGGTGCCTTTCAATAGTGTCACTCTGATTGATATAGCACATAGGGCATTTTTCCTGAATACAATCAGTCTTATTTTCCATGAGTGGGCATTTAGGGAGTATACTTACATTATAGGCATCATGTGGGAAATATTTCCATCCATCTCCCCACTTTCTAAAGACCAAGTTTTCAATGTAGGTTGATCCCAATGAATTCCGAGGGCTAGCATTCCCGAACCACTTTCCTCTCAAGTCTTATTTTTAATCGTCAAGTGACCGAAATGATGAGGAGGTGAGCTCAGCATCCAGTCAGTAATATAAATGCTTCCGAGTGCAAAGTGGTGTCAGCAGTTGGAGCCTGCAGCGACCTTTCTGAAGACAGTGCCAATTGCATCCATGGCAATGGAGGGGTCGCGCAGGGTCAAACACTGAGCAATGCTACAACTGGCATAAGAAAGTCCAGAAAGGTCAGCCTTGAATAAATGGTGGGATTGTGTCTGGTGACCCAACTGCGAAACCAAAGGTGAAGTCACGCCATTGTGGACCAGACTGTTTGGCTTTACCAAATTAAGGATTTATTCATTAGACAACTGAAGGAGCAGTTTTTTTTCCTCTCTGCTCTGAATGTTTGCCATCCCACGAGCCAGGTGTTGAACCATCCTGGAGGCATTAGGAACCCAAGACAAGGTCTAGGTCTGCAAATTTTCAATCCTGCCCCCATCAAGTCCAATGACCTCAGGCCTTGAAAATCAGGCTCCACAACTCTTTTGGAAGTGTACCTACCACCTTCTGAAGGAAATGAAAGGATGCACCCTCAAGGACAAGCTACCTTATACTTTAGCATTTTAAAATTCCTGAAGTGAAAAACGGCTGATTTTAAACAGTGGATTTACAATTCATCACATCCCAAAGCCCTTTAAAGCCAATGACCTTGAAATGTACTCTTGGCTGTAATTCGGGGAAATTTCTCATAGTAAGACCCTTCAAACAGCAATGTCATAAATAGCCACCAAATTGGTTTCCTCGATCTGTTGGTTGGGGGATAAATATTGGCTGTGGAGAAGACTACGTATTCCTCTTCAAATTAGCGGCATAGGTTCTATTATGTAAACTTAAGAGAGCAGGCAGAGCCTTGTAATGTGTCAACTGGAGCACGTGGTTCTGTACAGGCGTGTCAACGTGAACTTTGTATTCAAGCCTGTGGTAAGACTTGAACCCAGAATGTTCCAACTCCAAGGCAAGCCTGCTATCGGCAGAGCCAAGGCTAACACGCCTGTGGCAAGACACGTGGACGTCTCAGAGAGAGAGAAAAGTCAGGAGCTAAAGTTAAGAGACAGGCCACCTATTAACTTTTCCTTTGTTCTGCCCAATCGTGCAAGATGATTGTTATAAGAACTCCTGTGCACCTGGCAACAATATTCACGTTTTGAACAGCTTGAGTTTGCCAGATGTTGGAGCTGGGTTGCAGTCTGAGTCAGGCCATGCCTATTCAGCTGGATGGGCAGGTATTCAGGTGTTGAAGAGATTCCACTTCTCAGCTTTGTGAGCAATATTCCATTCTTGTACAGTTTTGGACTGCAGAGAGAATTATAAACCCTGAACAGGGGGGCTCAGTTGGAATTAGATTAGATTCCCTATGGTGCGGAAACAGGCCCTTCAGCCCAACAAGTCCATATCGCCCCTTGAAGCATCCCACCCAGACCCATCCCCCTATAACCCACATACCCCTGAACACTATGGGGCAATTTAGCATGGCCGATCCACCTAGCCCGCACATCTTTGGACTGTGGGAGTAAACCGGAACATCCAGAGGAAACCCACGCAGACATGGGGAGAATGTGCAAACTCCACACAGACAGTTACCCAAAGCTGGAATCGAACCCGGGTCCCTGGTGCAGTGCTAACCACTGAGCCAGCATGCTGCCCAATGTGGATGACGCCTTGAAATTCCATTGTGCATTTGTCAGTCTTAAAGCGAATTGCAACAACACTCGATCATGTTTTTGCACCAAGGAGATTAAAGGACCCCACCCTTCCTACAAGGAACTTTATCCATTGGCTGTGTATAATGTGCCTGTGGGACCTTGTTATGCATAATCCAGCTGCTGTGAATCCCTGCTAGCATTGTGAAGTCAGTCCAGAATCTCTTCACTTGTTCAGTATTGGAGGTGTGAGAATAGAGGGCTATTTTTCCCAGTGGAGAGCTCTCTATGTGGGAGACCGTCCCACGTTCCACTTGGGGACTTGGACACATGTAGTCCCATGTTTTTCCTAGTCCCCCATGGTAATCACGTGTCAAAACTCTGAACTATTCCTGATTTTCTGTATCCAGAAGTGGTATCACAAACATCTGAACGGCTCCTCCCATCGCCAAATCCACCTGTGGCAGTTGTCACCTGTTAACCGCCATCACTACATCATCTGTGTTTCCAAATGTTCAGTTTGTGTGCAGAGAAAGTTGAGGACAATGCAGTGACATTAAAGCTGAGCAAGTGGGAGTGTGAGCGCAAAATCGGAATGGAGTTAGATGGGAACCTAAAGCACTCTGTCCACCACCAGCCCCACCCCCTCCCCAGCTGACAGTGGCTCACGGACTCCCAGCCCAATTGTGGTTGTTCGCAGCTTCAGGCAGCTGGCACTAGATAAGATCATATCTGTCAACGGTCTGCCCCTCTTCTGCAGCTATATTCGTATCTTGATGTCCTTGAAGAAAGAACACATAGCAGCGACCAATGACTTTGAAGAGAGGTGGGCACTGGAGGGGGTACAGTGCCTTATCTCCCCATCCACCAGTTTTCTTTAGCTCTCTTCCTTAAACAATTGGAAAGTTGGGTGATGTAATGGTGGTGGTTAATACATTTGGTGTGAACTGCCACAGGTGATTTGGTGATGGAAAAAGCCATTCAGTTGTGTGTGATAGCCCTTCTGAATATTTTTAAAAAAGGAATATTTTGGAGTTTTGACACTCCATTATCATAAGAGACCAGACAAAATGAACACAGTATGTCGAGCCCATCAGGAGACAAGTTGCATATAATCTGTCCAAACAGACAAGCAATGATGCCACTGACTTAATACACTTTGGTGCAAAAGTGGTTCAATTTACGTTAAATAGATTCAGCCTAAGATGCAAACCTCCAACCTTACACTTGTAAATATCTAATCCTGTGTACTAAGGAGCATAAAAGTGATCTTGGGATTTCCTGCTTCACGTGACAGCAAATAAAGTAGCGCAGACTAGAGTTGTAATACCGGATAATGACAAGAGTTGAAACTGCTGTTGTAGAAGGACAGAACAATACAACTACTAGGTCTGGTACCAGCACATATAGGCTATGGAGTTTCTAGCATTAATCGTGGGACTGAATGGATCTGGCTGGGCAGTATTAGAGTGGCTTCAGTTTGTAATCACATGCTTATGCAATGGGATTCAGATTACTGCACTCATTGCTGTTCAGTGATTCCCACTAAGACACCTGTGTTGTGTGAGTGAACTGAACAGCCCCTTGCCTGTGTGGATAAAAGGCTTACAGGCACTCTCAGTCTAGACTCACACATGGGAAAGTCTGCTTCCTCAGCAATGTTTGGCACTCTTCAGACAGAGGTCAAAAGGAGAAGTTTGAAAAAAGATTCTCTATAGTGTTTCAGTCTCAGCCGTAACAGTGGGCATATTTTAATACTTTTTGTCACCCTCCCCTTACTTTTACTGAGTTATATCGTGGTCCATTTTATTGTTTTGGATGTTAGATTGTAGGGGAAGGGTAATCAACAAAAACAATTGATTCTACGTAAATGAAACTCCTACATTTCAAGCTTTCAAATCCTTCAGCTAAAGCTTGCCGAGTCCAAGCCTTTCAGGCCTTGTCTTAAGTTAGCTGAGGTTCCTGATCTGGAGATGGAGCTACTTGCATTGCATTATTTGTTTTTGTAATTCTATTTCCTTCTTCCCTTCTGCTGAGTTCAATGGTCATGTTGAGGTTTGTCAGAGACTGGTGCCATCTTAATGCAATCAATTTAATGCTTTCAGTCCTCACAGGCCCCAGAACAGAACGCATCCAAATCACTCTGAATATTGGATTTGCACACAGGATGAACCAGACCTGAATAATTATCGTTTCTCAAACTGTCCTAACCAAGTAAAGGACCGACCCTGAATGAAGGTCATGATAGCCATTGGAAAAATAGTTTTCCCTCCCAGTTTTGCAGGGCATCAACCATTCATGATGGAGGGTAGACAGATGGCTTGCTGCCAGGTCTCTGCAATTAACGTACTCTCTCATCATTGGCAGAAATCTGCCTCCTTTAACTACTCAATAAATTCACACGGCATTGTTTTGGTAAGGCACAAGAAAATGTGAATTATTTCAGTAAAAACATTTAAAGGAGTGCCTTCAAGCAAAAAAGTATATTTGAAATTCTCGTTGATCCTTTTTTTTATAATTTCTTCTTCATTGCTAGTTACTTCATGAGGAAGGGAGGTTTGTTCTTCACAAGCTAATGTTGTCTTGAAGAGAACTCTGCCTGAAACAATACTGGGTCATGCAAAAACTTTTTGTTTGATACAAGCATGTCCAGGCCCAGTGAAACTTAATGTAATGTAGCATTCACACTGCCAACACAGTGTTCATGTCATTGGAGTAGGAAAGACGAAACTATGGGGAAGGGTGTGATGTTAGGTCTTTGCAATATCTCGCAACAATGTAAAATGGGAGATATTGATAGGTTAACCTGTTCCACATTTCTCCTGATGGAAACTGAGCAGCAGTGAGAAGTGGAAACCCTGACTGATGTTCCTCTCTGTAACCCATCAAAGCTAACTTTCATTCCCCAGAAATCTATCTGCAACAAGCCAGAAGGCCTGCGATCTACCCAGTCTTGTTATTCACTCAATAGTCTTGTCTACCCTTTGCGAAAACAGCAGAGTTAAATAAGACAAATTATAACAGAAACAGTCCCTGGGATGCAGCAGATTAGTTATCATAGAATGGTGCAATACCAGCCATGCCTGTGCTGGCTCTGTGAAAGAATTATCTAGTCAGTCCAATCCCTGCCCTGTTTCCCAATAACTACAAACTTTTAATTTTTACACATCAAATATCTAATTCCTTTCTGAAAGTGACCTTCTTCACTTCAGGTAGTATAACCCAGATTATTTGCTTTGTAGATTGCATTGTATCAGGTGGCAACAATGGAAGCCAATAGTAAGAACCGTTATTGTCTACTGCTGAAAAAAATAGATGTGTTGTTGAAGTTTTTGTCTTGCATTCACGGGAAGGGAGTTGGGGGAAATGGTAATTGTTTCCTGGCCTGATTCTCCACAACCACACCTTAATCAATCAGAATTCACTTGCCAACTAATCAGCAGTTTCTCACATGCTAGTTAATCTGATTTTCCTTTTGAGTTTGGTTTCCTTGGGTGTATCCTAATGAATGTAAGATGAAATGCTTTGAGAGCATATCTCCTTTTCTAGTAATACTCAAGTTCTGTGCTACCAAGTGACTAACTGTGATTGTGTTGCCAAAGGTTTACCTTTGATCCAGAGAACTTGCCATGAATTACTCATAGAGGTAGCAAGGTAGAGTACACGTTCCTACAGCTGGCTAGGTGGTGAGAGGCTCCATCTGGTTCTATTTCATTCTCATTCACCCCATTTGGTTGAATTGCAACCCTTATGTGCATGGCTACGTACCTGAGAAAATTGCAATGCCTGTTGTCCATACAAAATGGAAAATGCATTTGAAAGCAGAGAGTGAGACTGGGAAGAGTGAACTTAGTGTATATCAGCATTTATGTCAAATCAATGAATGGGGCAGAAAGTGGTATTCTGATGAAACCCTTTCACATTTAATATCTTGGTTCTCCAAATTTTAACAGTTTGAACGATGGAAGGCACTCTATTCATGAATTTAGTTCAGACTTGTGCCACCTTCCATTCTCAGTCCCCTACAAATAATTCACAGGCTACAGCAAGAGCGAACATGAGTTATTTTGTTTTATTTAACCTTTGTGTTAAGCATTTCTTACTATACTGTTCACCCTAACAGTACTGAATTCTGGGTTTGATGATTGCTTGGGTGGAACAGCACTTTCCTTGCCATACAGCAGTATCAAAAGTCCTAGAGAAGTTTTTGAGCTTGTATAGTGTACTGAGCTACTGAGCCTCAACCAAGATATCTCTGGGAACTCTCCAACTGGCCTCTGCTGTACAAGTTTTGATTTCTTTTGAGGTGGGGCAGTTGATCAAGTATTAGCCTCTGATTTCTGGGACCTGTCAAATAGTGCCAACATGTGACTGGGCAATGGGCAGAGTGGGCAATGCTGTCCTTGGTCAGACAGCCCTTGGATGAGTGCAGTCTGCAGTCACGTGAAAAATGGGCAATTAACTGTGAAGTAAACATGAGTGGAACTGTCCACCCAGCATCAGCTGGAGACAGAGAGAGAGAGAGAGAGAGAGAGAGAGAGAAAGTTACTCAGCAAAATTATGCCATTTGAGCTGCAAGAAATGGGCCTTTTAATGCAATAAGAAGACAAGTTTGTAGACAGTGAAATTGCAAATGACTGCATCACAGCTGATTGCTGACAGTGAAATGAGCTTGGGTGATGCATAAGTGATATTTAACTTGATTTTAATGTTCATTCATTTACTGACTTGCTTTTCTCTCTGCATGCTGAGTGACACTGGTATGGTATAGCTTGAATATAGTGATACATAATATATAGTGATTTGGAATAGCTCGCCGGAAGCATGTTTGGTAAGAGTGACTGCTTTATGTCTGATCATTCTTTATCTTGTTATGGTATGAGCAGTGTGTTTCAATAGAGTAGGAAACAGCAGCTCGAGTGCAGCAAGCCCTCACAAAGAGGGCACAGGCTAGTTAATCCTTGATTCTGCTTCGATATAAATTCCAAAATAAACACATCATTAGCTCTTAAAAATTTAAATTTAAGTGACGACAGAATAAATTGGCATTTGCAGATTATGGGTAGATTTATTGTTGACAAATTATAGGAAGGATTGAAACTGAAAGGTTCACTCACAATCTGAGATTTTTTGTTTCATGTTTACTCCTGCTGGATTGTGATGGGAGATCAGACCATTACTCCAGAAGTGCCAAGCAAGCTCGGTATTGATGCAGAACTTGCATTGAGAAAAGCTTCAAGAATCCCTATAGTTGTAGCAGTAGTAAGAGGAGGATTAATCTTCATCTCCCTCACTTTGGCAACAGTATGGCTTGCTCTAGGTTTTGCCCAGTTGTCACTTCCACAGCAGATGTTATCTGAAGCAGAACTGTGGACTATAACTGACCCGTTCTACTTTCCACTTCATTCATTCAATCCAGAAGCTGCTGTGATTCTCAGTGGCTTTATCTTCTGTGCAGAAGCACAAGGGTTGACTCAAATATGGTTTGACATTTGGTAAAAGTTATAGTG
The DNA here is from genome assembly GCF_030684315.1 of Stegostoma tigrinum. Classification (NCBI taxonomy): domain Eukaryota; kingdom Metazoa; phylum Chordata; class Chondrichthyes; order Orectolobiformes; family Stegostomatidae; genus Stegostoma; species Stegostoma tigrinum. The sequence continues at coordinate 49,475,118 of NC_081375.1, read as the reverse complement.
ATCGTTGTGGTTATAGATCATGTCTGATTCCCATGAGGCATTTACAAGAGCTCTCAGCAGTAAATCTTGTAATTGCAGTGATCAGGAGATACAAAGATCTCTCAGCAAGAGTCCACATTAAGCAGTGAATAAAAGCAGCAACTAAATGCATTCATTATTTATTTAGCACTGCAGTATTTGTTTAAGACATGCATTTGGATGGACAGGCAATTTTCTCTCTTTATCATAACCATAACTATGACAGGCTCCTCTTTCCCACTCGATTTATATACAGTTAAGGAAGATTAACAGAAATGTTAATGTACCACTGCACTTGGCTAAGCATATGTTCATGCTTGAAAAACCCAGCAGTTATTGGCTTCTGCCTTCCTTCCTCCACTGATAATGCACTCAGCATCATCCTCTGTGGATTTTGGATCAATTGTGCAGCACCGTCGCCACTAGTTCGCAAAGAAAAGTTGCAGCATGCCCTTTCAAACTGACATTGCACTCAAGTTAATAAGTTGAAGTTCATCCAAGAAGAAGTTGGTCTGTTTTGCTTCCAGCAGTTCCATCACTTGCTGATTGGTTGAACAGACTCTCATGGTGTCTGTCATAACCCCTCGATTGTTTTCACTGCATTCTACCTGATGAAAGTCAAGGTTAAAGATCAGTTTAAGGGATATAAGAACAGCCACTGGTGTAGGCAAGCCAGTGGTTATCAGTGTAGCCCTGTAAATGGGGAAGCACCCACCAACCCAAATGATAGATGGTTGTTGTGAAGGTGATCAATCTCATGTAGCATGGGTGCAGAGGATTAAGGAAGGGCAGTAGGTTACTTTGGCTCTTCAAGTCTACTCCATCATTCATTAAGATCTTGGTCAATCTGGTTGAGGTCTCAACTTCACTTTCTGTCTGTATCCCACTGCCCTTGACACCCTAGGCAATCAAATTTCTTGAATAAGTTTAAAGATGCATCCTCCATCACCTTCTGGGAAGAGAATTCCTCTGTCTTAGGTCTCACCAAAAAGAAAAAAAATCTCCACTCTATCCAATGCCCTCAAGATCTTACATGTTTCAATGCAAACATCTCTCATTTTTTTGAAACCCTATTTGAAACAGGCCTAACATGTTCTATCTTTCTTCATAAATAAGTTCTTTATTCCTAAAAATGAGTCAAATGAACCATCTCTGTACTGCCTCTAAGACAATTATGTCAGTTTTCAAATAAGGAGACCAAAACAGTACACAGTACTCCAAATGTAGTCTCACCAATACCCTGTGCAGCTTCAATAAAATTTCCCTATTATATTCCATTTATTTTGCAATAAATAACAGCATTCCAGTTGCCTCCTCGCTTTCCTGCAGTCTAACTATGTGATCCCTCCGTACCACTGAATTCTGCAGTCTTCCTCCATTTAAATAGATACTGCTTTCCTGTATCTCCTGCAAAAATGGACAAGTTCATACTTACCTCATATTATACTGCATCTGCCACATTCGCTTAAAAGTGCAAAGAAATAGCACCAAATGCTGCATAAGGACATTACTGACCTCACCAAAACCTTTGGCTGTTTCAACCACTCTACACCCAAGTCAACCTGAGCATCACCATTTGCAAGTTGTGCATGTTTTAAAATATTTTTCTGCTTTTCTGGTCTTACTATCAAAGTGAAAACATCACACATTATCATACCATGCATTTCTGATGCCTTGTTGCCCATTCACTTAACCTGTGTGTGTCCCTTGGTTTCAGAGACAGTAGGAACTGCAGATGGTTGAGAATCTGAGATAACAAGATGTAGAATTGAATGAACACAGCAGGCCAAGCAGCATCAGAGAAGCAGGAAAGCTGACATTTTGGTACTAGATCTTCAGAAAGATTTCTGAAGAAAGGTCTAGGCCCAAAACGCCAGCCTTCCTGCTCCTCTGATGCTGCTTGGCCTGCAGTGTTCATTCAACTCTACACCTTGTTATCTCTTACCCTATATCCCTTTGTAGCCACTTTACAGCCGAACTGCAACTTACATTCCCAAACAGATTTGTATTGTTAGAAAATGTGGATTATTTTAATAAATCATACAGCACAGAAACAGACCCTTCAATCCAACTCATCTATGCCGACCAAGTTTCCCAAAGTGAACTAGTCCCATTTGCCTCTGTTTGGCCCATATCCCGCAACTTGTCCTATTCATGTACCTATTCAAATGTCTTTTAAATGTTGTAATGAGATTGCAAATAGCTGAAGATTCAACACTGATCATTGCAGCATTCCTACTGGTCACGGACAGCCAACTTGAAAATGAGCCATTTTTCCATTCTTTCCTTTCCATCCATTACCCAGTCTTCATTACATGCTAACATATTGCCCCAAATCCATGAGCCCTTATTCTTGCATATTAACTTTTTGTGTGGTATCTCCTCAAATACCTTTTAAAAATTAAGTGTATTGTATCCACTGGCTCCCCCAAATCAACCCTACCACTTACGTTCCCAAGAATCTTTAATAAATTACTGATCCAAATAGCACTGGAGACCTAATTTGCTTCAAAGTGGAGAAATCTCCAACACAGACCCTCCAACTCAGCGAAACAGTGAGAAAACTGGGAGAGATCAAAGCCTCACATTGAAATACGTACCAACATGAGTTCCAATTGTGTGAAGTAGCTCCAGTCAATGTAAGAGATGTTGTCTATTTTCCCAGAGGATGCTGATGTTATTCTGATTAAACCTTATTCCAGAATTCATGTAGATGATTACAAATCTTTCCAAATGAATTTCTTTGAAAGACCTGAAATATAATTCTTGATCTCAATTCACATGAGTAACAGGCTGGGATCCTTAGCATTTGGCATTACCAGCTCCAGCTAGAATCATTCCTGAGGATTTCAACATCTGATCACCTTCCTGCAACCACCCTGCCCAAGCAAACAGCCTTTAATCCCCATTGCTGCCTTCTTCCAGTATTTTTCCAATAAATGATGCAGTGGCTTGGTTGCACAGAATGTGAAAGATACTGAGGAGGGAAATATGTTTCTGAAGCTTTTTTTTGGCCTTGCATTCACTGGGGCAAACACAAAGATGCCAAATTTCAAATTGGGGACAACAATTTACATTACAGGAGAAGAGGGCACTGATTGGTTGGTCTGTGATTTTACCCCCTTGTTTCCTCGTAGCAATGTCTGGGTGACTCCAGGACAACCCTGGAAGTTTGGCAGCATTGTTCCCTCAAAGGTGCTCCTGACGCAGCCATCCCAAATGTGTTGTGTAGGGACAACTTGCTCGCAAATAGCAATGCCCCCTTTAAGGTGTATGCATGAACAGCTGAGTACAATTCTTAAAGGGACTGCACAGTCCAACCAGCTGGCTGTACACTGCCAGCAGAAGTTAAAGGGAACATCAATGGGTGACCCATTTCCAAACTCAGCTCAGTTCTAATTGGCCCAGAATCTGTCATAGGAAGAATAGTCACTTAGCTCGTCGTAAAGTGGGGGCTGCCAATACTGAGGAACTTTACTCTAGCAAAAGCCTCCCAAGTCTCAGCAAAACATATGTTACCCATTTTGAATTGAACTGGGTGGCTAACTAGGCTATTTCAGAGAGCCATTATGGTCTGGAGTCACATGTCGGCCAGATTGGGTAAGGACAACAGATTCCCTCCTCCAAAAGGCATGAATACATCAGATTCTTTTCTCCTTAAAAGTGTTTAATTGACAATCATTCTATGGATGCTATTACTGATAACTAGCCAAATTCAGATTTAAAATCATCCAAACTAAATTCCATCAGTAATCATTAAGCATTAACCATGGCCCCCAGAATTACTAGTCAGCAACATAGCTGTAATCCCACCACCTCTCCTGCACAGATAAATGAAAACAGGTAAATTTTCTGAATGAACGCTGCATACTATTGTCTCCAGCTGAGATGAACACAAAGGAATCATTTTATCTCTGTTCACTTTTACCTTTTGCCAAACAGGCATTTAAATAAGGTTTTCCAAAACACTGTGCAATATGATCTGTATCGCATTTGTCATATTGATTGCAAATGCGTTGTTCCCTATATCACCGGGTCAGCTCATTTCTTCTGAAAACCGTAAGCAGGTCCTGAATTTTCCCAACTGGAGATCTCCACAACTGAAGTAAATGGTTAGGGATAGTTTTCAAAGGAAGGTGGAAGAAGTTCAGAACAGCTGCAGTCTAAATGATTGTATAGGCAAGCCCAAGGGGCTGAATGGCCTACCCCTTTTTCTTACGTTATGTGGGATATGAACAGGCAGATGGCTCAATGTGTATTTGTTTTTTAATAGTTTCACACTTTCAGGCAGTGTTGTCTGCTCTTTCGGAGTCTCACCTCTATTTTCAAGCAGCCCATGGACTCTTCTGCACACTTTTAAAACAACAGGGGGAACAAAAATATATCCTCTCTGTGAACTAAATTGAATCCAGGAAATAATTTCCAAAACTTGTAGTCAAATAAAAGAGGTAGTCTCAATCAACACATTGGCCAGCAAACCTCTTAATAATATCTCACCAGTGGGATAACCCTCTGCAAAAGAATGTGTGGAAAATTAACTGGGATCGGGATAAAAATGTGTCCAGATGCTGTAATGAACCTGTACTTAAAAACCTGCTACCGTTCTGAGAGAGTTCTGGTAAGTGAGTGTGCAGACTGTGAGGTGTAAAGTCCATCTATGAACTGTTGTCCTAGTTTCTCACAACTGGTCGTCTCTCCCCTGTTTTAGATCCCTCTAGCTGAGATGGAGGCTGTTTCTCTGACGTCTGATATTCAGTCTGAGAAATCGTGGTCGTTAGCACTGACGGATGACTCTTTACCCGATGATGCTAACGTATTTTTACTAAATACGCTGGAAAGCAATGTACATACTTCACACCTGTACTCCACTTACAACAGGGCTCGAAATACTCATCCGGTTTACTTTTTCTTATCCGTTTATAATACAAGCAAAAGAATATGCATGCACCAAACCTCTGATTGACCTCCACCTCAGTACCTTGTTGTTCTATGGTTTGAAGCAACTAGCACATCATTCTCATGCCGTTTGAAGTCAACTCCAGAAACAAGAGGAGACAAAACACACAGTTAAAAGCTGGGTCCTTCTCTGAAAGGCTTAATAACAACTGACCTGAAAATCATCAGCTCAAATTCTAAGATAGTAGGAACTGCCGATGTTGGAGCATCTGAGATAACAAGGTGTAGAGCTGGATGAACACCGCAGGCCAAGTAGCATCAGAGGAGCAGGAAAGCTGACGTTTCAGGTCTGGACTTTGCTGCTCCCTCTGATGCTGCTTGGCCTGCTGTGTTCATCCAGTTCTACACCTTGTTAGCTGAAATTCTAACCCTGTTTGTAAATTTCAAATTGTATGGTCCTTGTCTGCAAGAAAGGAATTCAAAGCACTATAAATACAGTTTATGTCGGGGCTTCCTAAAGATGTGTGTGTTTAGGGGTTGGGGAGGGATGAGGAGTTACAATTTTGGTGCCACAAGACTCAAGGTAGGAATGGCTGTCATTGAAATGGAATGAAATTACAACAGCCTTGTTCCCATTCTAACAGGCCATGAAATAGGGTCACAGTGGGAAAAAGTTTAGGAAGCATTGATTTATACTTCTGTTCATATAAACTCAATTGGAGTAGAAGGGGACTCATGCATATTATGATTAGATTAGATTCCCTACAGTGTGGAAACAGGCCCTTTGGCCTAACAAGCCCACACTGCCCCTTGAAGCATCCCACCAGATCCATCTCCCAAAAACACATGAACCCACACTCCCCTGAACACTACGGGCAATTTAGCAGGGCCAATCCACCTAGCCTGCACATCTTTGGACTGTGGGAGGAAATCCACACAGACATGGGGAGAACGTGCAAACTCCGCACAGACAGTCACCCGAGACTGGAATCGAACCTGGGTCCCTGGTGCTGTGAGGCTGCAGTGCTAACCACTGAGCCACCGTGCCACCCCTTATTTCCCTTTATATTCTCTGCCAAAAGCCAGATACAACCCACAGAGTCACAACATCTACCATGGATTGGACAAGGAAACAGGTCCCTAAGACAAAGCAGCTAGAAACACCAACTGGAGTCAGAGTGGCCATTCCACCAACTGAGCTGCTGTGGCAATGAGCAACTTTATGTGCATATTGTATTGTGGGGCTACAGACCGTGACAGCAGAGATTCCAACACAGGGCTGACCAGGAAAGGTTCTTACCTTCTGTCAAGGACATGTGTTGGAAGGGTACAAAGGTGGATACTCAACATGTTAGCCTGCGTTATGAGCATACCTTCCTTGCCAATCATCAAGTCCTGGTGTGGATCTTGGACCGGAGTTACTGCCTCAGTGACAGAGATGCTACCCATGGCATCTCAAGACCTCCTCCTCTACACCTTTATGGAGGTCTGTTACTGATGAGATGGTAGACTCTCAATTGACTCAACATTTAAATGCCTTCCAGACACTCACTATGTTGCTATATAGGCATCACACCCAGTTATGCCCTTAAAATAGATTGGTTAGCTTTTGGTTAAGAGTTATATTAGATTATTAATATATTTACCCTTGTTTGGAGCTAGCTTGAGTACTGACTGTGTGTTGATGTTATTGATCATTTATCTCTGCCGTTTATGAGTACACTGACATGTACAAAACACAGTATAAAGTAAACCTGCCTGAGCTGTCACAGTTAGCCCAGTACTTGCACTGTGCATGTCTGTGTATTCTGTTGCTGAAATTAGACAGACATCCATAGTCCAACATTATTGAATAATTGCATCCCACTAGGGTCACCAGCTCCGATTACACATATTCTAGCAGTTTCATTCCAAACCTCCAACAAAATTGCACAGTCAAGCAGCCTTTTTCTTATAACCAATGAACAAAATATTTCAAAGAAAATGAACAAGTTTTCGATTAATGTCCCTACGATTTGTCTACCAGTTTCCTGGCCACAGTGTTTAGAAAATTAATCTTTAACTCCTATAGACTCAAGAGCAATCCTGGAGGGATGCATCCCAAACTGCTCCCTACTAATTTGCAGTTCTGACTCAGCATTGTGGGCATAATAATTAGGCTTAGAACCCCAGAGCCAAGTGGCAGTGCAAAAATCAGTTCCTTTTAACGTTGAAACAATTCAGAGAATGCTGGAGAAACCCAACAGATCTGGCAGCATATGTGGAGCGAAAGAGAATTAAAGTTTTGAGTCTGGTATGATACTTTGAATCCTGGTTCTTCCTGGGAAATCTCAGACTTGCTGAGTACTATATTGGACTATCCAGTGGTGGGCCAATAGTTGGAAATCAGACCATCACTTCTTGTGAAGGTTTACACATGAGGAACTAAGATCCCAACTCCCCTGGAACTCCCTGCATGAGTCACCACATTCAAAAGGAGGGAGCCAACTCCAGGTAAGACAAAAATAGAGAGGAATCAGGAGAGGAGAATAAGGAATAAATTATCGGAGGTCACAGGGCAGGTTGAAAGAGTGGCTAATAATAAATTCATGCATCCATGGCTTTATTTATAGGGGTTCAAAGATAAGAGCAAAGAGGTTATTCTTCAGCTAAAGTACGGCATCCAGCTCTGGGCATCATGTTTGAGGAAGGATTATTTTCCTTGCAACAGAGAAGGCTGAGAGGAGATCGGAAAGAGGTCTTCAAATCATTAAGATTCAGAGCTGAGCAAGGGCCCGGTAAAAACATGAAAAGGCAACATGAGGAGAAACTTTATGGCAAGGCGAGTGGTTAAGGTGAGATGAAGGCAAGTTCAATTGGAGAGGATTACACAGTGATTTGAAAGGGAAGTGTGCACTATTACAGGAAGAAAGCAAAAGAATGGCATTCAGTGAAATGCTCATTCAGAGAGCTAGCGCAGACACAATGGGTTGAATGGCCTCCTACACTGAAACAATTCTATGTAAAGGATTGTTTTAGTTGTTAGTTCATTAAGCTGGTGAGAGATGCAATTGAGCATAAACTGATCCTTATTGGAAAAATAAGCTAATAGGAGTCTAGTGTTGGTCATGAACCAATAAAAGGAATTGATCAAGTAGCTGTTGAGAGATATTCAAGGGCACGGCTATGAACAGAAGAATGTTTTAAGAAACAGTTTAACACCAGTGGAAAAGATTTCCTCCAATAGCATATTGTAGATGTGTTCACAGTTTTAATTCACAGAGGACTCCTTTCAACATAGTTATTAGCCATTTGACTGGATTGTAGTTATTAGCCCAATGAAGTGTTTAGGAGAAAAGGGAAGAAACTGTGTTCACCTAAGAACAGATAAAGTAGGATAAACCTGAAAGCAAGTCGATGAGACACAGCAAACTTGATTCAACTAAAAAACACTTTTCTCCATTCTGCACCGATGACCTGATAACATAGCGTGAGTCATGTGATATGACATCACTTGATATGAGGCACAACAGTCCAGCGATGACAACCAACATGTTGTCATGGAAACACTGATCAATGATCACTTCCCCCATTTGGACTGCACTGATCGCCTGCACCTCTGACAATTCTCTGCCCACAACAGACTCAAGATCAGAGAATGTTGTTAAACTGATCTCCCCTCTCCTTCCTTCTTGAAGGTGGTGTCTCCTTGTCAGATTCTGGTTGATGCTGTCCTCCCACCATTTCACTCATCTTTGAGCTATGATAGCATGTGTCAGCCACTCTTCAATGATGAAGGTCATTGAAAGATCCTTTGGACAGCCATCGAGGGAAAGAAACCTCTCTGAGGTCAAGTATAGGATGCACCTTGTGCCCCTTGACTGGGACTAGCTAGCCTCTGTTTCCGATTCTACTACAGATAACCTGACTGATGTTGTGGAGCCAGCAATGAAGGCTACTTCCAACATTTGTTGTAAGAAATATAAATTACTTTAAAAAGAATGAGCTGAATATTCTGAGATTATAAGGCGATGATTACCACCGAGAAACAGAGTTTAGAAAGTCAATGACAAACTCTAAACTCTTCAATTTTGGCAAATCTGAATGATAAGTCCTAGGCTAGGCTTTCCATTCAGAGACAGCATTGCATCAGTCATTGATGAACATCCTCCACATGACAAAACCAGAAAGCATGTTGTAAAACTATCGACACCTAACAAGACTCTGGGCATTTCAAACTAAACACAAAATGTTACACTTTATGTTTATAGCCATCGAATTCTACTATTGGGTTATTTTGCATTGACTTTGGTGGGAAATGCACAAAGGAAGAGTATTTCTAGCCCTGATTTTTTATATAAAACCATCTGCTCCTCTCCGTTGCCCAAGCATTCGACATTTCCAGGCTGATGTGTAGACTAATGCTTTCAACTGTCGCGCAACAGTACCTTTATCTCAAGCCAACATTTCTGGATCTTGTATCTGTCTTCCGTTAGGTCTGCCTGTGCTTCTGTTGATGTCATCCCATCATTGACTGTGTCTTCATGGTACAGTAGCACAGAAATGCTGTTGTGCTATCTTGTAGCCATTGCCTATGACAATGAGTACTATTCCCATCATGCCTCATGCAAGAGCATGTGATTAAGTGTTGACATTGGTTCTGGTAGACAATTTATTTGGAATTAATGGGTGGTGTTAAGCAGATAAATGTGTACAGGTGCAATTCTTCTTATTAGCCTCATGGTACAGATGTAAAATGGTAGGTACATGTGAACAAAAATAACAGTAAATGGTTGCAAGTATTATCTTTCATGCAATGCTTTGTCCAAAATCAGAGAATGACTATTAAGTGCATTCTTCTAGTTCCTCTATATTTTTGCTGTACATTTTAATAATTTTAAAGGTTAAAGCTTCTCAGCCTGGGCTGAAGGACAGGGCAATTTTTACGAAGAGGTGGCAGAATTTAATGAAGCATTGTCATCTCTACTGCCCCGCTCTTAGACATTTTCACCCATCATCAAAACTATGACTTCAAGAATCAGTTCACCATTAAACCATAATGCTAGAGTGGAAGATCTCACCTGTTGTCAACAGTGGGTAAGGTCATGCTTAGGCTCAGTTGTGATGTTAAACTGTGGTCAGAGAGCTCTGCCTTCTTCATGGTTCATATATGAATGTCTGGTTGAGTCAGATACCTGACAGCAACCAGCACCAATGAAACAAGCCCCTGCATGGTGTCACACCTTGAAGACTGGAGAGAATTGACAAGTGCAAAATTGTTCATTTTGGACAAACATTTGCCAAATATATTCCAAAATAAGGCTACCCAGCTGAAACCCGGCCTGATAACAAAAGTGAACTGGATAATCAAATGGTTAAGATGAAGATGCATGGGGTAGCCATTATAGAATGAGTGTCTTCATGGAAAGAAATAGCATGCAACTTACTCTGGAGTTGGTTTGGGGACCAAAATAAATTGAGGTTAGCACCATTTCATATATAGAATGGGAGGCACAATCTACCACATTGGGTGAACTAACACCAATGGAAGGAAGCTACTGTTTAAGCCCCTGGTGATAACCAGTCTGCCAGTTCCTCGCTGACTGGTCTTCCTATGCAAAGCCAGAATTGAGTCAAGTGTTTGGTTAACAGTTTCTCCACAATGCTGCTGGATTCTGAGAGCCTAGCACATTTAACCCCAACTTTTTCTTTTGCACCAAGCCTTTATAGACAATGGCCAATCTGTGGATAGTAGAGATGTTGCATTGAAAATATTAATTTCTTCATCAAAAGCATTTGAGTGCATTCTAACCTGCACTCCGGTCCTTAATTCGGACTCATGCAGCTCCAGTTTTATCTTGAAGTGACATAAACAAGGAGAAGAGGACCAGTTGGGGTAGGAATTGTCTTGGCCATTCAGGCAAAAGGCCACCAGTGATTCCAACAGAAATCATTATCTGCCAGCTGTTGTTTAATGATGGGCAAGGCAAGTTTTTAAGCCCACTGTTTTGATTTTTAAAGTTTAATTTTCCCCAGATTTTCATTTACAGCATATTTTTACTTTTTTGCCCTTTGCTGTCAAGCATACCTTTCCCAATTTGCGTGATAGGTCCTGTCAGTAACTTCAAGAAATTGCTGGTGGAAATGATTAATCACTTGTAGTCATTCACTTGAAGACACTGTATTTGGTAACAAAGAATACTGCACATATGCAGAGAGGATGATATGTTTGCATGAAGCAGCTGACTGATGGAATTGGCATTGTCATGGTTCGTGTACTCACAGAGTGCCCAGTATTGTGTCCTAACGATCTGTGACACATGACTGTCTGTTTTGTGTTGCAGCATAATGAAATTGTAAACCATTGCCTAATAGCAAAGTGATGTAACATGTCCTGCTCAGACGTTTTGAACTTTCTCTTTTTGTTTTGTTGCCTTTCTGTTGCTGTTACTGAAGGATGTTTCTGTGTGTCAATGACCTTCTGCATGAGTGTGTTTCATATTATCAGCAGCTCAGCTTCGTTCAGTTCTCATCCTGTTCTGTGCCCCATGAGCCTCATGGCACCTTTTCTGTCCTGCAGGCTGAGCAGATCCAAGAACAGCAAGCGAAGGAGGAGATCCCAGAGAAGAACCTTCTGACTGTGAGGAAGCCTTTTGTAGGTCGAACACACTCACTGCCCAATGACAGCTACATGTTTCAGCCTGTTGACCCTGCTCCCTTGCAGGGCCTACAGAGATCAGAGAGTAGTCACCGGCTACAATCAGGTATGTCTCATCCATCAGTACTGTATGGAAGTGATGTGGTTAGATATCAGCCACTCATTTGATCTACTCAATGCAACAACTCACTATGCCCAACAGTTCTGGCAAAGGGAATTCAAGTTGAAAATCAATCACATTTTCTACATCAATCCAACCCTCAAAATCCTCAACAATAAGAAAATCATTGCAAAAGATAAGGCTGCATTTGAAAACTCTTCTGCCAGCAGTGGATGGCATGGTGGCTCACTGGTGAGCAATGCTGCCTCACAGCGCCAGAGAACCAGGTTCCATTCAAGCCTTGGCTGACTGTCTGTGTGGAGTTTGCACATTTTCCCCAGATCTGTGTGGGTTTACCAGGATGCTGCCTGGACTTGGAGGGCTTGTCTTACAAGGAGAGGTTGACTGAGCTCGGACTTTTCTCTCTGGAGAGAAGGAGGACGAGAGGTGACCTGATCGAGGTGTACAAGGTAATGAGAGGCATGGATAGAGTCGATAGCCAGAGACTTTTCCCCAGGGCAGGATTGACTGCCACGAGGGGTCATAGTTTTAAGGTGTTAGGAGGAAGGTAGAGAGGAGACGTCAGAGGGAGGTTCTTCACCCAGAGAGTTGTGAGCGCATGGAATAGTTTACCAGTGGTAGTCGTGGAAGCAGAGTCATTAGTGACATTTAAGCAACTGCTGGACATGCACATGGACAGCAGTGAATTGAGGGGACTGTAGGTTAGGTTATTTTATTTTTGGATTAGGATTATTCCACGGCACAACATAGTGGGCTGAAGGGCCTGTACTGTGCTGCACTTTTCTATGTTCTATGTTCTATGTTCCTGCCAGGTGCTCTGGTTTACTCCCACTGTCCAAAGATGTACAGGTTGATGGATTGGCCGTGCTAAATTGCCCCACAGTTGTCAGAAATGTGCCGGCTAGGTGAAATAGCTGTGGGAAATGCAGGGCTACAGCTAAAGGGTGGGGGCGGGTCGGATGTTCTTTGGACAGTCAGTGCAGACTCAATAGGGCAAATGGCTTGCTTCCACATTGTAGGGATTCTACGATTCAAAGTGCTGAGCGGATGATCTATCTTGGCCTCTTCTTGAGCCTTTACTCCCCTGGAGGCCCAGGACACTACAAATGTTGTGGGTCCTGACAAAATTCTAAAGATTTGTGTTCCACCAGCTATGCCAAGCTGTTCCAGTACAGTTGCCATGCTGGCATCTACCCAGCAGTGTAGAAGATTGCCCTGGTTTGTTAGGTAAACAAAAAGCAGAACAAATCCAACTAAGCCATTTTTGTCGCTTCTCTATCATCAGTAAAAAGTGATGGAAGGATTGTTAACAGAGCTGTCAAGCAGCACTTACTCAGCAATAACCCACTCAATGATGCCCAGTTTGGGTTCTGCCAGGGCCACTTGGCTCCTGATCTCATTACAGCCTTAATTCAAACATGGACAAGAGAACTGAGTTCCAAAGGTGAGGCGAGAGCGACACCCCTTAACATCAAGGCTGCATTTAGCTGAGTGTAAGGGAGCCCAGGCAAATCTGGAATCAATGGGAGTCAAGGAATTGTTGAAGTCATACCTGGCAAATAGGAAGATGGTTGTCATGTTTGAAATGAGTCATCTCAGCTGCAGGACATCTCTGCAGGAGATCGTCAGGGTAGTGAACCAGGCCCAATCATCTTCAGCTGCTTTATCAATGATCTTCCCTCCATCATAAGGTTAGAAGGGGGGGATAGTCATCAATGATTACACAATGTTCAGTGCCATTCATAGCTTCTCAGACACTGAAGCAGTCCATGTTCAAATGCAACAAGATCTGGAAAATATCTAGGCTTGGGCTGACAAGTCGAAGTCACATTCACATGACACAAGTGCTCAGCAATGACCTTCTCCAACAAGAGAATCTAACAATCACCCCTTGATATTCAATGGCATTACCATTGCTGAGTCGCCCACTATTAACATTCTGGGTTTACTATTGATGTTAACTATTACTATTGATGAACTGGGATGGCCACAATAATACAACAGCTACAAGAGCAGGGCAAAGACTAGGAATCCTGCAGCACATAACTCACCTCCTGACCTCCTCCTCCCCAACACCACCAACACCCACCACCGCCCCACCAAAGACTGTACACCCTCTACAAGGCATAGGTCAGGAGTGTAATGGAATATTCCCACTCACCTGGATGGGGGCAGCTCCAACAATACTCAAGAATTTTGGCACCATCCAAGGCAAAACAGCCTGCTTGATTGCCCACTGACATTTATACTTCTCTGAGTTCCCTGATTAATTTTCACTCATTAATTCTATCCACATCTGTGTATGCAGCATGTAGGTTAAGCCCCACTTGAGCTTATAGACTGGTGCAACACTTGAGTACAGTACTAAGGGATAGCTGTCCTGTTGTAGGCGCTATTTCTTCGATGCCCTGCTAAACTATTAAATATACAGGTACATGGCACAATGATTATGGAATCTCTCCTGACAGATTCACCAATATTTACCTCTGAACCACATCATCAAGAACAGATAAACTTGTAATTTGTCAGGTATGGGCATGTCCCAATTTGCTGCCACATTTATCTACAAAATAACAATGATGTATAATGTGCTGCACTTTCAGATATTCTGAAGATGTGAAAAACGTGACATAAATTCAAGTTCATTTGTTTATTAATTAGTAAAAATGTTTTTATCTTGCACAGGTAAATTTGATCCAATGGTTCAAAACTTGACAAATAACCATCACTGCTTATCTTTCCCCAGGTTCCACCACCTCAGTTCAGTCTCAGCCCACAGGGGCCACTGGCCGCCTCCAGGTTCCCATCGGGTTGTTCCTTCCTGTCAGCCGTCAGAGCAGTTTTGATTCTGAAACTATCCCGAAGATACCTCCCCCTCGGAGATCTGTGAGTGCTCACAGAATGCTGCGTAGGCAGGTAGGTGTCAGCATCTGTGGGTACAAGGTCCCTCTACCCATCTCAAACCAAAACTGCCTTCTCGTTCTTACCTGTCGGCAGTATTTCCTTTTTCCCTTGTTCAGACATAGCAAGAAATGTGGCTATGCCTTTAACCCAGCACTTACATGTATTTTTTTAATGCTTTCATTTTGAAACATGAAACTAAACCAGGAAAGAAATTGACATTTGAATCTAGGTTTGCAGTACTTACTCATCCTCTAGCAGGTGCTGTAAATCAATCCCAAGTATATCACTTTCTAGAAAGTCTATGCCGCTCTCGGTAATCTATGCCTGATCTTTCTACGCTCTGTCCTACACAAACCTGTTCCCTTTGCTAATAATATGTGCCTATCCCAACCTGTGTCTTCCTACTTTTTATTCAGCCTGTCTTGTGTGCTCTGTTAGACAGAGATCCAGGAGCACAAGTGGACTGTATGCCCCTCCAGCCTATTTCACGTTTAATACGATCATCGTTGATTGTGGACTTCAACTCTTCCTACCCACTGTTATAGACCAGACGAAATCCTCTCAAAATATATTAAGAAGATAGCCTAGACCCTAACTTTTTCTTACTCTAAAGGCAAGTGCCAGCTGTGGCATTCCAGATGCAATTCAATTGGTCAATTGGTTTTGAAGCAAAACATACTTTATTCATACACCTCAGTTAAAGTACAATAAAAGAAAGAAGTTGAGAATAGAGTTAAGACTCTGTTGAAAAACTTAACAGAATAATAGATTATCTAACTACTAAACAGTAACTGTTGGAATATAGTAACAATTCATAAACACACCTTTGGCAAAAGGCAAATTCATTAAAATAAATAGTCTCACATGCAATCTAGCAGCAGGAAGACAGCCCCCACCTTTTATGTGTAACTGAGAGGAAAAATAGCTCCCACATCCAGTTTCAAGATCCCAACAGCAATTGCTACTGAAAGTTTCAAACTAAGAATCTTAATTTTGAAGAAGCTTGACCCCACTCATTCGGGCTGCTTCTATTGTTTCAACTTTTAAAAAAAAACTCAATATCTCACAGGCAGTTTACTTTATTAGATTCAAATAGATAGCTTGTAACCTCTGCGTTAAAACCACTCTTCAGAAAAAAAGGACAAAATACACCTCTGAAAGCTTGACTTCTTAGAGTATAAACACCTCCCAGTCTTGGTCTTGAACATTCTGAGCGTCCATAGCTCACCAAAGCAGACACTTTCAAAGATTCACAATACTCTGAGTGAAGACATTTCTCCTCATCTCAGTGCTCAATGGATATCCCATTACCCTGAGTCATGGGTAGAATATTTTTCATTCTTTTTAAAACTCATTCATGGGATGTAGATGTCACTGGCCATGCCAGCATTTATTGCCCATGCCTACTTGCCCGGAGGGCAGTTAAGAGTCAACCACATTGCTGTGGGTCTGGAATGACATGTAAGCCAGACCAGGTAAGGATGGCAGTTTCCTTCGCAAAAGGACATTAGTAAACCAGATAGGTTTTTCCCTGACAATTGACAATGAATTAATGGTCATCATTTGACCTTTAATTCCAGATTATTATAGAATTCAAATTCCACCATCTGCCATATCCAGATTTAAAGCTAGATCCACAGTACATTACCGGAGTGCCTGAATTAATAGTCTAGTGATAGTACCACGAGGCCATTGCCTACCTTTCATCGCCTACTCTACCCTCTGCCCTCTCTGGTGGTAGATTTGGGTTGGGGGGGTAAACATTAAATCCACCAGGAAGCAGTTAGTTGGAACCTACCCCACATTCCCACACCCACCCTGATTAATTCTGAGAGAGGAAGGTCTATGGCCAGACTTCCCACCCTGCCACCAATGGAGCCTGTTAAGCAGACAATTAATGATCACTGATGATGGGAACTGCAGATGCTGGAGAATCCAAGATAACAAACTGTGAAGCTGGATGAACACAGCAGGCCAAGCATCATCTCAGGAGCACAAAAGCTGATGTTTCGGGCCTAGACCCTCTCTGATGAAGGGTCTAGGCCTGAAACGTCAGCTTTTGAGCTCCTGAGAGGCTGCTTGGCCTGCTGTGTTCATCCAGCTCCACACTTTGTTAATTAATGACCACTGGTCCTTACCACCACCACGGATATTAACCCAGCCATTAGCAAGTCCGTGGTGATGTGAGACACAGGCTTCTTTCTGTCTCCCAGTGAGGGAGGGAGACTGAGGAATCAATTCTCCTTCAAAGGCACTCAATGCCAGATTGAGGGACCCAGCATCGTGAAGGGAGCTGCTTGCTGAAACTCAGCCTCCATCCTAACTGCTGATCCTTACACCCCCGCCCCACTGCCCTCTACGATCACCACCCTGAGAACCCCTCCTTCCCTTGCTTACCTGGGTCGTCCATCAATCTTAGGTGTCTGGCGTTTGGCATTCCAACAGCGACCGTCTCCTTCCCAGTATCACTGCTGAGCAGAAAAGCTGCCACCTCTTATTGGCCAGCAGCTGTCAGGAGGCAGGAAATCTATCCCTATGATCAGGATCCCAGGGAAAGGCTCACCTCTATCTTTATTAGCCTGTGATTTGACTGCCCTTCCCAAAGGATGCAATGCAGTTCTCTTAACTGAGGTCATCAGGCGAGCTCCCTGTCTCTTCAACAAAATTCACCCTTTATCCCCAATTCTAGATCCACTGCCAAGAAAATTAGCCTCTCAGTAACTAACTTGTCAAAACACTTCAGAAAGGATATTGACAAGAATGTCAATTTCAGCATTTGAATTAATCTAATAGAATCTGGGGTTAATCACAATATTAACTAAGAAGGCTGCAATTCTAATTTAACTTTACCCAAACCCTGTCCACTGTCTACTAGGCATCAGTCATGGTGGAATATCCTCCCCTTGCATTGCAGCTCCAACAACATCGAAGAATCTGCACAGCTTCCAGGACAAAGCGGCCCCACTTGATTACCACCCGATCATCCACTAAATTAAATGTTCACTCCCTCCACCCACCGACTCTCGGTTTTTTTGGTGCACCATTTACAAGATTCATCACAGCAACTCGCCAAGCATCGTTCCATAGTGCCTTCTAAAGTCGGTCTCTCCCATAGAAGGGACGAGCAGTTGTATGAGAGGTACACCCACAAGTTACCCTCCACGCCACTCACCATCCTGACTCAGAAATATATCACCATTCCTTCACTGTCACAGTGTCAGAATCAGAGAACTCCTTCCAAGCTGCGAGTGTCCCTTCACACAAGGGCTGCAGTGGTTCAAAAAGGCAGATTACCAACATCTCCAGGGCAATTAGGGAGAAAGAATACAGCACACTGTCGGATGAAAGTCCTTATAGAAGCTGTTTTATGAACCTCACAGAGTAGCAGCTGTTCAGAACTGGTGTTAACATTTTCCTTAAGTAAAATACAGTGGATGCTGCAATTTTGAAGTAGAAATTGCCAGAAGCTGTGCCTTCCAGTAGAGGTGTTGTCAATGAGGTAATGTCACTGGGCTAGTATTTCAGCAGCCCAGGCTGACAACACCCAGGTTCAATTTAAACCCACCCGATAAAATCTGGAATTGAAAGGTTTATCTCAATAACCGTGACCATGAAGCTATCAGTGATTGTCACTGAAAACTGTGCTGGCCTTCTCTGGTCTGATCTATGCGCGACTGGAGACCCACAGAAATGTAGGAACGAAAACAAAAAGTGCTGGGAAAGCTCAGCAGGTCTGGCAGTATCTGTGAAGAAAAAAAATCAGAGCTAACGTTTCTGGTCCGGTAAGCCTTCCTCAGAACTGCCACAGAAATGTAGCCGAGTCTTAAATGGCTGAGCAAGTCACTCAGTTGATGGGCAATAAAATCGGGCATGGCAGTAACATTCCCATCCATTAATTAAAATAAATGCGTCAGTGCTGATAAAAGGCCAACAGTCTGAAACTTTAATTTGGTATCTCTCTCCATAGTCGCTGCCTGAGTAATTGCAAAATAGTCAGCATTCACTTGTTCATCATATATTGACTTACCTGCAATGTGCAGCCATTTCCCATGTAACATTTAATTTATGATCTGAAAAACTTTAGTAATGGTGTTCTGTAGAAGATGACTTATTATTGTAGAAACGCAGTGCATTCGTGGTATACTTGTAGAACTTGCATAACATTATTTGCATTATCCTTGCTGATTCGTTTCTAATTGATCTCCCCCCCTCCCCCCGCTCCACCCCTTCTCTTTGTTTTGACAACATGTAGCTCAGCTTTTTTCATCCTCGATCTCATGGCAGAAGCCCTGCATATCATAGAAACTCTTGTTGCTAATACCTTCATCACCTATTCCCTCCCCCGCTCCCAGGATGGTTACTCTCCTACCATCGTACGCACCTTCTAGACTAAAAAGTGTTCACAGTGAATCTGCTGATGTGTGGAGCCTGTTTCCTTTTTGTGTTGAAGATGGGCTTCCGGCACGAATACTAACACTGGCCTCCCGTTTCCTTCAGTACAAATGACATTTAACAGGCGTGCCACTTCACCTCTACTGCTTTGCAGACTGTTAGTCCCAGATTTTCATGTGAAACAATGTCAATTTTTGAACATATATTTTTAAAATATTTAGAGTTAAAGTGTGGGTTTAAACTATCTTTTGACACACATGACCTAACGGTTGACTAAAGGGAGTGCAGCCAAAGCTACTGGAGAGTAGTGGAACCTCTTGTCATTAGAAGTCTCAAAAGAATGAGAATAATTATTACTTTGTGTGACAGTGTAGAATGAACAATATTGATTCAGACGCCTGTATTATACATTTCTTCTGGTTCCTATTGATTTCGTTTCAAGAGATATCTTCTCTCTCTGTTCTGTGCCCATATACAGGTTTGACCCTCAATGCCATAAGCTCCATATGTGCCACTTGACAGGGCAGTGGTAATATCACTAGATCAGCGATCCAGAATCCCAGGCTAATGGCGACATGGGTTCAGACCCCACCACAGCTGATAGTGAAGCTTAAATTCCACCAAAACCTGGCAATAAAATAGACGAATGAGTGGTGAACATACAATTGACAGCATGAACTGGAGTTGCTACTGTCGATTACATGGTCACCATGATGAACTCACATTTACCTTCAGGTTTTTGTTGAATTCAAGTTACAGATTACTGGGCAATTTGATTCAAATCAAAGGAATTCCTGTCAAAGAGAATCTTCAAATGGCAGCTGGTAGATTTTTAAATTCAAGACCCACAGCTATGTGCTTGAGAAATGAATATCGCTGGCGTGTTGAGATTGTCAAGACAGAAACGTACCCCTCATTGACATCACTTTGAAACTACCCTCAGGCAAATGACTAGTTTGTTCTGACATCATTAAGATTATGGGGTTGAGATTGCCTGCTAACTAAATATATTAATGCAGTGATCATTTGGTGAAAAGTTAAGAACAAGAATATCTGGAGTTAAGTCCCGACTCCAGTTACTTAGATGGTCTCAGTTAGGATGATATACTCGATCCCACTAACACCACTACAGAAAGGAGAATGAATTTTCAGCCAGGCTGACCACAACCCACTGACCCGTGCTGAAAGGTGTGTGTGTGTGTAGACACTGTGAGGGCAACAATTGCATTACTCCTGAGTTCTTATCTCTCCTCACTCAGGCTTAGCCTCTCAAAACTCACTGCTTGGTCACTCACATGCAGAATGGTGTCTTGGGTTAAGCATTTTGGAATCTCCGTAAGGAAAGAATGTCTTCAGGAAAGGCTAATAAAAATTTGATAAAGATTGAAAGGCAATTTGCCTGCCATTTTGATACCCTCATACCTTTGTTGATTGGTTACAGTAAAAATTGAGTCAGACCATTCAAGGCCGTATTCCCTATACTGGCTCACACCCAAAATCATCTTGGACTCACCTGTAGATCTCTTTCATCATCATTTATGGCAGATAGATGCTGGAACAAGCTTACACATGGTACCTCAGGGGGATTGTATGCTGAGCACTGATAATGCCACTGGACTACAACCAGAGGCTACAATATGCTCTGGGGATGCTCAATTGGCAGCTGGTACATTTTAAGTTCAAGACCCACGGCAATGTGCTTGACTCTTAACTGCCCCCAGAAATAGCCCAGCAAGGCATTCAGTTCAATGACAATTAGAGACGGGCAACAAATGCTAGCCTTGCTGGTGTGCCACCATCCCATTAAAGGATAAAGAAAGCAAAAATGATGTTGGACTTGGAAACAACAGGGCATAAATCCAGCCTGGGACACCTGTAGCAGCAGCAATAACACACACAAACAGCAACCAGAATGACCGCCACACTGAAGATGATGGCCAGTATCTGTAAAGGAAAATGACTTACTTTCTCCAGTTTCCATCCTCCTTCTTGACCCTCAAATTTAGGTGCAGACATTACAGTCTTCTAGGTGACCCTGGAGGTGTCTGTACCTCTTGGTCATAGCCAGCAAATTGCTGGTCAGTACAGAGCAGAGGACACTGAGAGTTATAGGCCCTTAGATTAGGTGGAATGGCCACATAAAATTGTTCATGGTACCTAGGGATGTGTAGGATAGGTGGATTAACCATGGGAAATGCAGGGTTACAGGGATATGGTATGGGGATGGGCCTGGCTGGGATGTTGTTTAGTGGGTCCGTGTGGACTCAATGGGCCAAATGGCTGCTTCCACACTGCAGGGATTCTGTGATTATATGGTTCTTATCTCTTTTCTGTCCATTTTGGAACTGAATGATACGGAATAGATGAGGAAGCTTCTTAGCTTCGCAATCCCCAGCCCTTTCGGAATGTTAACATGGAGGCATCGATAGATCGGAAGCCAACCCAAGTCAGCAAGGTTGATTCAGAGACAGTAGGAACTGCCAATGCTAGAGAATCTGAGAAGACAAGGTGTGGAGCTGGATGAACACAGCAAGCCAAGCAGCATCAGAGGACCAGGAAAGCTGAGGTTTTGGGTCTGGACCCTTCTTCACAAAAGGGTCTGAAGATGGGGCCAGACCCAAAACGTCAGCTTTCCTGCTCCTCTGATGCTGCTTGGCTTGCTATGTTCATCCAGCTCCACACCTTGTCATCTCAGCAAGGTTGATGATTGTGAGATGAATGAGACTTATTGTGGGGCACAATGTTTGCAGCAGCATTTTTTTTTAAATGAGCTGAAGTTTATAAGGCAGTGCAGGGTCAGAGGTAGCCAAGACATCAATGGAATATTATGTGCCGGGGCCTGGTTGAGAATCGCAAGCAGTAATCTGTGAAAGAGATGTGTGATATTCTGGAGGGAAAAATTGCTCTTAGTTTGGGGATGGAGGCTTTAGATGCTCAGCTGGCATTGAAGAAGGAACAAGGTCTACTTTAAGTTGAGACAGTGACCAGAGATTAGGCACCGATGGCATGGCAGTTTGTGGAAAGCGAAGATGATGGCTTTAATCTTCCCGATGTTTAACTGGACTAAATGTGGCTCACCCAAGACTGGGCATTAGACAAGCAGCCTAACAGAATAAGGAGAGCAGAGAGGTCAAGAGAAGCTGTATTGTCAAGGGCATCACAGGAACTCAAGTATAGGAACAGGACAAAGCCACTGACCCTCTTGAGTCTGTTCCACCAAGGGCCAGTCTATAGGTGAGGGAACGGAGGGAATCAAAGACACTTTCTTCAGGGATTACACGGGAAATAATGTAAGGGTGACAAGAGACTCTGATGCTGGCAATGCTGGGGTTGAAGGGTGAGAATTGAAGCTGCACAATGGAGAAGTATTGGAGTAGGACAGTGTGGCTGACTGTCAAAGGCTGCATCAACTCATAGAAATGAGGAGGGAAAGGGCCCCACTATCAGTCACACAGGATGGCAAAGATTCATACGTTGAGCTGCAGAAAGGCTGGGCATGTATTCGGGAGGTGATAACCTGCGTAGTAAGAGGTTAGTGCGAATCAGTCTGATGTGAATACATGATGAACACTGTAAGAAAGAGTCTGAGATGGGGACTGTTAGAGACACTACTGTAGTGGAATAAACAGTTGGGATGGTTTTACCTTACCATATCTATGTCCATGTTACTGACAGTGTGTGGCAAATAAGGTCAAGCAACCAATTCAATTTCATAGCGGAGAAGGACAAACAGAGCTTTAGAGTAAACGACAGAACAGACCATGGTGGCCCCTCCATTCCATACCAAACCCGTCTCAAACCAACACCAGGAACTGACACCCTTTATTCCAGGCACACAGCCTACAGTTGCGTAGGTTGGAAAATCTTAGGAATGTCATGAATTCAGCACAGCCCAGTGTTACAGTAGCACAGAGTGCCAGAAATAATTCTGTAGAAACTGTTAGTTTAATGGCTTAGACTCTCTAACTGCACCAAGCACCTCCACTCAATTGGAAATGTTTACAGGAACAATTTGTTTGCCACATAAAGCTCTGTGCAGTTTTGTGCCCTTGGTGAAAGGAGATGGGTGTAAGATCTGCTCTGCTCGGCCACTGAACAGGTGTGGGCAGTTGCAGAACCCACCCATTCACAACTTCATCAAAGGCACTGCCCCAAAGTCACCAGCCGTTAATGCAAAGGCAAAAATTACCCCGAGTGTCACAGAAAGAAATGACAGCCAAATCTGACCATCCTGCCACGGCATAACACAGAAACATAGAAAACAGAAGTAGGACCTCAACATGAAGGGATTATCTACATGATGGGGAAGTTGATGTAAAAGTTCACTGGGGTCTAGATCTGAGGAGAAATATATTACCACAGCATTAATTCCAAATTAAAGGCACTAGACTTTTCTGACATTAAAGATTGTAAAATTCCTCAACTCAAACCAGTTTTGTCACAAATGTAGAATTGTATCCTGCCTGTATTTAATCATCACTGTCTTAGTTAGTGATTAACCAGAACTGACAAGCACATGTGAGCTTAGGTGTGGCTGTTTTAAGCACGGAATCTTTTGCCCCTTTTTGATTTTGCACAAACCAGCATACTTTAAAATTATTTACCAAAGCACCACGTAGATTTAAGAATTGTCAGCACACTAACCTTTCTGTGGCCTATTCTGTTCCTCCCACTCCCCACAATTTTAACACCCTTTTTAGGTTGCTGTAACAAATGACTCTCTGGATCCACTGTGTATGGAGTCCAAGGAAAATTTGCAGGTACAGACTAATGAGCCTTCACTCTTGAATGTGTCTGTGCCGCATGTGTCTGTTGTGCAACCGTCTGTGGTCCTACTGTCTGCCTCACCAAACGCACCAACCAAACATAGTGTCCACATTCAACAGCACCGCCGTAACCAATGCAACATCACTAACTTTGTGACAACGTCACCACGTCATATTCGGAACCCTTTCAGGGAACTCCCTAACTCAGCGGACCAGGAAGTCTCTCAAATCAACAGTGGCAGCAAGAGAGCTTCCAAACCTCCCATGTGCCCTACACTGCCCATGAAAATGTGCAGCAGCACAGGAAACCTCACCATGAAAGACATCAAAAAATTCTACAGCGTGGATACTCAAGGGTTCTTGGCCAAGCCCACATCGTGGTTGGATGACCCTCGGAGACATTCAATTGAGATCTGCTCGTCTGTTGGCACAGCTCCACAGCACCAGTTCTCCGCGGCGTCTTGTTGGGCCATTGGCCAGGCAGTGACAGAACTGGACAGTCAGAAAACAGTACGGCCGAAGCAGAAAATGAGCCCCCCGTGCATTTCTATAGAGCCGCCAGAGGACCACCACACGACGACACAAGGCACTCATGGGCAAGCATCATCCAGTGACATGTGTTTGAGAAGGCGTGCCCCATCCTGTGACTCAGCCCCTCACAAGGAGTCCATAGACCTTGTAGACCCACTGCCTCCTGAAGGCACTCGCACCTCTCCCTCTCCAGTGAAGGATTTGCTGACTCTTTCAAGTTTTTCCTTGGATAAGACCGAGGAGGACCACTGAACTGAATTGTTGAATTGTTTTTTTTGTTGCCAAAAAAAGACAAAAACATTTTTTTTCATCCTTTCCTGACATTAATGAAGAATTCTGCATTCTGACTGGCACTGGAGGTCAAAATCCCGCCAATCACCCTCTTCACTATCCATACAGTAACAAGGGTTACTGCAGCCCTTGCAATGCTGCGCTGCCTTGCACTCAAGCAGGTGACCAACTGACCATTCACCCAGATAGTTCTGCACAGTGGAGCGTCACTTTTGTTTTAATGTGAAAGGTGTTTCCCCTTTTGAAATTGGGAGTTAAAATGCCGAGCGGTAGTGCTGGAGAATTCCAGGATTCACTTTGTAACTCAGTTTGACGCAACAAGGGAGGGGCAATAAATGCCAGCGTTGCCAGTGATGTCCCCATCCCCAGAATTATTATTTTTCTAAACATTGTTAATGACATCCATTTTATCAGATTTCAATTCAGTTGGCCTGGGCATTTTTCCTTCTCTCTGAAAAGGCACAAAGCAAAGATCCCACCATTAATATATTTAGAAGAAGAGAAAAAGTAATATTTATAAATAAAATAAATTGCAATATTTACTCAATCTGTGTGGTTAACTGAAATTTTTGGTTGCCTGGCATCAAAAAATGGCACTCCACTGTAACCATGACTCTGAGAGGTCATCTCAATCTTGAAAGTTAGCATAACCAAGATGTGATTTTAATACTGTACTAGTTGTTTGGGTTACATCCTGTTGCAGGGTTTTGCTGTTTCTGATGTGCATTTCTTCACCTGCTGTCTTTACTTATTTATTTATCAATTAGTTTGCTCCTCAGGACATTGGTCGAACTATAAAGACTCACATCAGTTAGGTTTGGTGTGACTTGGGCTATTTTCAATAGCCTTTAGTTAAAAAAAATTCCAAACCACCCATGATGTCTACAGGATAGTTGCGGAGAATCACTCTGCAAAGCTAGTGGGTGCTCAAGCAGTTATAGAAGGTGGTTCACTCTCGTTCATGTCCACTTTGTTGTGAAGTAAGATACGTTGGTCATGGGAGACCCTGGATAGTGCCATAACATTTCCAAGGATTGATAATAACTGGAACTTGTGTGTTAGATAGATTGAAAGATTCTGTTAATCATTACCGCAACCAAAAGCAAAGGTTCTTCCTCATAAGTTTCAAATGAATCAGTAAATTTCCTGAACAGGCATATTCTGTACATTGAGAAAGGTGTCTCCAACTGCCATGTGTCATTATACTTTGCTGCCTTCCATGTCCAAAGTTGTTATGCCAAACAGAAATAAAGTGATGGGATGAAAGGTCTAGGCCCGAAACGTCAGCTTTTGTGCTCCTGAGATGCTGCTTGGCCTGCTATGTTCATCCAGCTTGACACTTTGTTATAAAGTGATGGGAGATGGCTTGGAAACTAACATGTAGAGTCCCAAAGCCTAGCTGATGTTGACCGTGGCCTTTTCAAAATCTGCATTACATTTTTTTTTGGAAAATAAAAGATGATTTCTTGAATTCAACCTTCTATTCATTTTATTAGGCATGGGATAGTTTGATACTGTTGTAGGAAGGGCCATCTCTTTCAGGCAATCTTTCCCAAGTTTCTCCAGAGATGATGGCATTCTCCATCACCAATACCAAATCAGATGTTTATTATAACAAAGTGTGAAGCTGGATGAACACAGCAGGCCAAGCAGCATCTCAGGAGCACAAAAGCTGACGTTTCAGGCCTAGACCCTCTCTGATGAACAGTCTAGGCCCGAAACATCACCTTTTGTGCTCCTGAGATGCTGCTTGGCCTGCTGTGTTCATCCAGCTTCACACTTTGTTATCTTGGATTCTCCAGCATCTGCAGTTCCCATTATCTCAGATGTTTATTCATTGCTTTCTGTAATAGAATAGTGGATCAATGATTAATTCCAAAAAGGAAATCAATATTTTTAATGAAGGCCTTTTTTTGCCTCACCCATCTGAAGAAAGCATCCAATGGTTCCTGTTGTTTTAGTTAGAGATAATATATAGTGGCAGATGTATGGTCGTTAAGAGTGAACCTCTCAGAGAAATGCCTTCCTGAGTAATTCCCCACAGCAATATCATTTACATTGCCCATGCCCTGCAGAAAGCTTAAGGAGCTGATGCTATCAGAGACAGTCAGGTAATGTTTTATTTTATGTGGTGGGACCAGGGGATTAGAAACCTAAAGGCCCTTATAACACAGACTGCCAGAGTCACCCAGACTGCACTTTGTGGAATAAGCTGGCAAGGCCTACGCTTTGGGTCATCTCACCAAAAACAGCCAGGGTTATGTTGAGAAAGCACCAATGTATTTTGTAGGAATGTTAACAAATTCTGATATTCCAGATGGCAAACAGCAGAGTGTTCTACTGATGTCCAATGTAAGGAGCAGTGTTTTAAGTCTCTCAAATTCCCAGTCACGGGCTTTCCAGTGCTACACGTGTGCAAGATCTTTGTTTGAGAGCATTCTACATTGTACCCTCGTAGCTCAATCACATTGATTCGGTTAGTTCAAAGCACACCAGCACTTTAACATTGCAGATTACTGTATGCAGACAGTCTTAGCATTACAGTGATCTTGACCATTGTTAGTTTGTATGTGTGTGTGTGTGTGTGTGTGTGTGTGTGTGTGTGTGTGTGTATGAGAATGGGTGAGTGTGTGTATGTGAGTAAGCGTGGAAATGTTTGTCAGATTACTGTAGGTTATCCATCTACAGCCATTGCACATACTTTATAGGACCACTCTTATTAAGATCTTACCAGCTAGATATTATGATTATTTAAATGTGAGTATTTGTAACATATTCTTTGTGCTTGAGTGGAAGTCACTCCTGTACAAGAGAAAAATTGTTGACAATGTAAAACGTCAAAGGTTTAAAAATAGCCACTGCTGCAACCTATTTCTTCCTATCCAGCTATCTTCCATATAGACTACATTGCAGAGAAAATACTGATCAAAATAGACACAGTGCAGTGCAATGTTAATATTTATGTAGTATATATTATAGAGAAATTGTATTTAATAGTTGTCAAATTCTATGCTGTATTCAGGTATTTTTTTGGACCATATAGTGGGTCTGTGTGATCAGGGCATCAAAACTAGTGGCTCTTCAATAAGAAACTAAATTAAGATTAATGGATTCTTATAGGGCAGAAGTTCTTCTTAGTTAAGGATCACCTAAACATCCAAAAACCATTACATATGTAATTTTGTTGATCTCATTATTGCTTTCGCGAGACCAGGCACTGAGGATTTGCAATTAATACTGAAGACCTGGATAGATTACAAAAACAGCCAATCTTTTAAAGTTCAACATAAGTTATCAGAATGTGTTGTCTGCTATTCTGTCAATTTTCTGTCAACTTATTTCATTCAATACACAACCAAAATGTTTCATTTTAACTTAAGAGTGTAAGGCTGAATTGCCAGACCACCGAGAGACTGGCAGTAAGCCCCTGCTACCCAAGGGCACTTAAAGAAAAACTATTATTTTGGTGGGAGAGCCTGGAACAAAGCCCTGCAAAATCTGGAACACACTCTCCCAAAAAAAAAGCTCTTGAAGCTTCTTGTTAGGCAAGAGTATTACAAGGTACAGAACCAAGGTGGGCAAATGGGGTTACGATACATATCTAACATGATCACAAATAATGACAGAATAGTTTCTAGAGGGCAACACCTCTGTTCCCCCAAAACCCCTACCCCCAACACCCTGCCAACCCCATGAGTTCCTAATGTGATCCTTTTGGAAGAATAGAAAAAAAATAAAATGTAAGGGCCTCAGAGGAAGATAAATGGTGATTTATTCATCCACATTTTACTTACCTGAATCATCATTTACTCAATCCAGCCCAGCCCTCCAATGATTATTCCAACTGTTGTTACTTAAGTTGGCTGAAGACTTTGTTTCACCTAAATACTTCATACAGAATGCTTCAAATATAAATCTAGCACGACCCTGAAATCGTAAAAGCTTCATTTTTGATATCGCTCACCATTCACAGTTCAAGAAATAGGAATGTTACAGGCTTGAAGCAGCACAGGACCTCCACACTCAAAGCAGCTAAACTCCTTCCATGTGCTCCATTCAACACTTACATTGTTAAAAATAACTGTTTTGTAAAATCACCCTTTTATAAAGAGAAATTGAGGAAAAGTAGTTGGCATAACTCCAAAGTGTTACTAGCTGACAGTTGCTGACAATTGGCTTTGCTCTTATGCAAACAGTTCTATAAAAGTTACACTCTGAGATGGCTCTCACTAAAAGTAGTGTGAAGAATCTCCCGATTTTTTTTCCTTTTTATAGATACATATTAATAGATTTTGCCAAAGATAGACCTACATTTGAATAAAGTCCACTGCAAAAATCACTGTTGGTTTTAACAGATAGATGGATGAATTAATGAATGAGTGAGTGAATGATTACTTTACAAGATGTCAAATTGCTTTTCCATTAACAACAAAAACAAAGTTGCTGGAAAAGCTCAGCAGGCCTGGCAGCATCTGTGGAGGAGAAAACAGAGTTAACGTTTCGAGTCCGGTGACCCTTCCTCAGAACACGGAAACCAAAATGTTAACTCTGTTTTTTCCTTCACAGATGCTGACAGACCTGCTGAGCTTTCCCAGCAACTTTGTTTTTGTTCCTGATTTACAGCATCCGCAGTTTTTTGGTTTTTCTTTTCCATTAAACCTGCCCTTGAAAATATTACAGTTCTGCAACTGAAAACAGGAACAAGATTTTGAGCAGCCCTATACATTTTTTTTAAACATTGTTTTGTTCATTACTAAAACACTCACAGAAAAAGATTTCTTCTTTTCTAATCCTTTAAAAATTTGTACCAAGGGAAAGGCTGAAAAGGACAAGCAAAGAAACCAAATCCCGGGGAAGATTCTTGTTGTCAGATTTGTACATCTGTTTAAAAAAACTCTTTTGAAAATTATTGAAGCTGCAAAGAGGCTATTTTTGCAAAAAAAAATTGTAAAAAAATGAAAAAGTTACTTCGTGACAGAGCTGTTGTATTTTCCAAAAACAAAATGCTTCCATTTCACAGGAAGGTCATTCAGAGGCGTTAATTCTGGTTTCAGGCATCTGAATAATCAATGTTGTCATTGGGGGGGTTTCAAGTCAAATGCGCACTGTATCAATACTAAAAGTAATATTTTACCAAAAAGTGAGGAATGTGAATCGAGATGAATTGTATTCCGATGTCAGCCAGCAGGGATGAGATTTAGAATATTCCGCACTTCAGTTGTGCTCAGAAATCGTGTGATATCCAGGTCACACAGGGGCTTTACTTTTGAGAAGAACAGAATTTAAAATTAACAACACAAGAAGTATTACCTTTCAAATGACAGTGTTGTATTAGTCAAACATTACTTAGCTGGAGTTTGTTGTGAATTTGATAACTATAACTAGTGATGGATTATTCAGATCAGCACTGCCCACCACCATCCTCCCAAAATTGTCAAGATTCAGCAACATTTTTCTAATTGGTTTAAGTTTCCTTTATCAATTAAAATCTGTAAGAATCAATGTCACCAACCTCCTGTAAATTCTATTTCTGTACATGGAATAGTATCTAGTCTGATGTACATCTCTTTAGTCAAGTACATTCTGGAAAATCGAACATATTTAACAATATATATTTAGGTATTTGTTGTTACCGAAATGAACTGAATCCTTTAATAGTCAATGTGCAATGTTTGGGATGAATCAATAAACACACTGATACAGAAGAAGGCATGTGTTGTATGATAGCCAACACAGGGTAGGTGTAAAATATCACTCCCTACTCCTCCTCTTCCTGCTGGCTTGTAAGCAAGAATATTCTCCAGCATTTGCAGCATCTGAAGAACACTGTCTGAAAGCAATGTCTGAAAGTGTCCAAATTAACTCTGAATGGATCAGTATCCAACCAGCTTCTCCACTGTTTTTTACAGCAGTTTTGCAAGAGAATGAGGGGACCTTCAAAAGTAAAGCAGAGAGGATGTGTGTTCAGTGGCAAACATGTCTTGTATTACCACATTTTTGCTCCATACTCTTGTGCAAAACATAGTTCCTTTTAGATAAACAGTGTCCTGATTTTCTCAAATGTTTATGCAGTAGCCCTACTTTTATGTAGATTTGAAAATGAATTTAAATTATGCTTTAAAATAAATAGAAAAGATTCTCAGTGTGTCACTGGTGCCCTCATTTGTTGTGTCTCTTGCTTTGAAAACTGAGATTCAATCTCAGACTGATCTTCACAGTTAGGCTCCTCCTAAACTGTGAGTTTTCTCAGACTCAACTAGATTCCCAATTGATTGATTTGAGAGAAATAATGAGCAAAGTTCTATTTTACCCAAGTGCACATTTCAGGGACTGAAGAGACAAGAATACAATCAGTGCACCCAGCAGTCAGGAAAGCACACGGTTTAAACAGCACCGCTAAACTATTCTAAATAAAGACATAGTAATATTGCAGCTTTAGACAAGAGTTTTGGTCCATTTAGCCCATCTATGCAAGCCTAGTTGTACTTCTAAACAAGCCCAAATCCCAGTTGTTGATTGGAAAAAAGATAAGGGCATTTGTACAACATCCTCTATGACCCCAGGGAGTTGCATGGTGAAAATTAAGTAATTTTGAAGTTTGCCTATTGTTGTATTGTGAGGAAACACGGCAGCAAAATCCTACAACCACAAGGATATGCATGATCAAATAATTTATTTTAATTATTTTGGTTGAGTGATAAATACTGGCCTGGCCCCTAGAAAAATCTTCCCTACTCTTCATCACAAAGTGCCTTGGGATTGCTTATGTCTACATGAGAGAGCAGATATCATTGCAGTTTAATGCCTCATTAGAAAAATGCAACCTCTATCAAAACAGAATTGCCACTGTCACTTTGAAAGCCAGCCTTGTGACTTCGCAAACCCAATGAAGGCTTTTTTTTTATTCCATCGCATTGGCCCATAATCTGCTTCACATATTTACCACAATTTAGTGTAAAGACACCTCCTGGTTTTCCACTGATTTTGCAAACAAAATTTGTACTTTAACTGAAATAAGATACTCACAAGTGCACACTGCTTCTTATTCTCACTGAAACACCTAACAACGCCTTGATTCTTAACGTCCTGATTTCGGAAACTTGGATGGCAATTCCAGCCCAATGAGAACAGATTCAGCCTCCTCCACCTTTTCACAGTTTCCAGAATTGAAAATCTGGATCCAACTTCACTGTTTCTAATCAATTCTGCTTTCCACATCCATCCACAGCTGTTTCAACAGGCATTTAAGTAGCTATAAATTGGGCCTGCTCTAGTTCTGACCCCAAATTTTTATTTGAACTCGGAAAATAATTCATCCCTCTGGATCATAAAGGAATTGTATGCTCTGCTGGTAAACGTTCTATCCCTGATTCAGACCATAACATTAAATATGGTGTACGCCACATGAGACTTCTAACTAAACACAAGTTTCTGTTTGGCATTTATATCTTATCCTTCCATCCAGTTGTACAGTTCAGGTCTTTTCTGTCCTTCTTTCCATATATGTTTTTCTGGAACACCATCACAGAACTCTTATGGTACAGAAGGAGGCCATTCAGCAAATCATGCCTGTACTGGCTTGTTGAGTGAGCATCATTACATATTTGTGACCTCTGTGCTTTTGATCCTCAGTATCAGGCAATATTTAACACTGTAGGTCATGGAATGTCCCTTTTAAACGAAACAGCAGGTCTTTCGGGATTCTAAAAAACAAGCAACATTTACCAACTGAACAGCATGCTGGGAAAACTGGCCAACTGATCAGCATGCTGGGAATTAGATCAGGCCAAATAAGATTTGCAAAGAATTTGTACCTTGATTGAATATATTGAATAGGCGTTAAATTAGACAATGGAACTGAGATAGCATGCCAGGGAGCTTGCAAGCTGTTCATCTCGATTTACTATTGAATAGGTGCTGATGAGCCAATGCTGGTTAGATTTCAGGTGAAACAACACGAGTTTCAGCAGAACTGTTTTGGAGACAGCCCAGTTCTCAGAGTTGGCTTAATCAATGGATAAATTATTATATTCAATACTATCTGTTGTAACACCCTTGCCGGGTCAGAAACTCAATTTACGTGGAGTAATCAGATTATGATAATCACACTGTTGCATCGGACTGCTGTCACTAAATGATGGTAAGGCGCGAAAGTTGCAAATGACCCTGATAACTATTTTTAAAGGTTGCTCAAAGAATAAATAGCAACATCTTGAAAAATATCCATATCATGGAGGAGATGCTGGACGTGATAAAATGCATGAAGGTGAATAAGTCCCTGGGACCTGATCAGGTGTACATTAGTACTCTATGGGAAACGACAGAAGGGATTGCTGGGCCCTATATCATCGAGAGCCACAGGTGGGGTGCCGGAAGACTGAAAGTTAACTAAGTGGTGCCACTATTTAAGAAAGATGGTAAGGAAAAGCCAGGCAACTGTAGACCGGTGAGCCTGGAACTGGTGGTGGGCAAGTTGGGGGGAACCCCGAGGACCAGGATTTACATGTATTTGAACAGGCAGGGACTGATTAGGGATGGTCAACGTGGCTTTGTGCGTGGGAAATTGTGTGTCACTAACTTGATTGAGCTTCTTGAAGTAGCAAAGAAGATTGGTGGGGACAGATCAGTGGACACGATTCATATGGAGATAACTAGGTGTGGAGCTGGATGAACACAGCAGGCCAAGCAGCATCTTAGGAGCAGGAAAGCTGACGTTTCGGGCCTAGACCCTCCATCAGAAACTGGAAAGCGTTCAGAAAAGATTTACTACGATGTTGCTGGGGTTGGAGGGTTTGAGCTGTAGGGAGAGGCTGAAAATGCCAGGGCCCTCTTCCCTGGAACACTGGAGGCTATAGAGGTTTACAAAATCATGAGGGGCATGGATAGATTGAATGGCCGAGGTCTTTTCCCCAAGGTGTGGGAGTCCAAAACTAGACGTCATAGGTTTAAAGTGAGAGATGAAAGATTTAAAAGGGACGTAAGGGGCAATTTTTTCATACAGAGGGAGGTGAGTGTATGGAACGAGCTGCCAGTGGAAGTGATGGAGGCTGGTACAATTACAACATTTAAAAGGCATCTGGTTGGGTGTATGAATAGGAAGGGTTTTGAATGATATGGGCCAAATGCTGACAAATGGTACTAGATGAATTTAAGATATCTGGCCAGCTTGGAAAAGTTGGACCGAAGGGTCTGTTTCTGTGCTGTACAACTTTATGACTCTGTAACTTTAGTTTGGCCAGCTGTAACCAGGGTGATGTAAACTTCTTTACAATCCTGCACTTCCAAAGCAGAATTTAAATCAGTGTGAGACCACAGGCATTTCAAAACATTATAGTTATTCGAGAAATTAGAGGGAAAGACGGGTTTAATAGAATTGTACATATATATCTTGTATTTCAACAACAATAAACCACATCCCATGGCAAATCGCATCTCATTAATAATGTAAAACAAGTCCCACTATGTAAGCGATGAAATCAGAAAGCAATGCTTGCAACACATGCTTTTCATTTGACATGTAATCAACTCATATAAAACACCCAAAAACAGTTTCTGCTGCCTTACATTTTTATAGGAGCTGAAATGATGCTCAGTAGAAATCAGAGTTGCATGGTTTAGACGATAAAACATGTCCATTGGATGAACTTCTCATCGGCGGCCCTTAAAATACAGCAGGCCAAGAAGACATGAGCAGCCAGGTTGTGGATCAATATAGTGAGAACAAGCAGGGACCAGCCCCGTCTGCATCAACCATCAGGCATTTTTGGAGAGCTGGAGGTGGGCATTTTTAGTTTTCAAGCTTTGGGAAAGGGCAGGGGCAGGAGTGAGAAAGGGTTAAGACAGAAAGTGACGAGAAAGCATAGCGGTGAGGTCAAGAGAAAGAGAGGAAGCTGGTGGCGATGACTGGGAAGGAAAGGGTGTTGGTAATAATGTCGGGGAGGGTGGCGATGAGGCGAAGGTGACAGAGAAATAGCTTGACAGCTTCGAAGAGGGTGTTGACTTCTTTGACATGTGGGAATTTTTGTGTATGTCAGCAATAAGGTTTTAGTGTGTAGGGTAATGTAGCTTTTTTATTCAGCATTGATCAGTCAATGCGCAAGATGGGAATAGTTTTGAAGTTTTGAGTTCTGAAGGAGAGCCACTGGACCCGAAACGTTAACTCCGCTTTCCCTCTGCAAACACTGCCAGACCTGTTGAGACTTTCCAGCAAATTCTGTTTTTATTTATGGCTTTGTTATGCACCTGAATGTGTTTACTACAGCATTTATTAGTAAGAAAATGATCTCTCACCATTCCCTTGACATCCTATGAAGCAGCCCATGCCTAAATGCAGCAACACTAACAATATTCAGGGTGATCCATGGCAAATGGAATTTGTAGAACACAAGTGATCATCTCCAGCAAGAATCTAATCACTAACTCTTGGCACAGATGACGTTATCATTACCAAATCCTTCACCAGCAATATACTGGAGGTCACCACCCACCAGAACCTAACTGCATCCTCATAGGCTTCCATTGCAGGTAGGAAAGGCTTTCTACAGAAAGTGGCTCATTTCTTCAATTCTTAAAGCCCCGGCACCATCTTCGAGTCAGGAGGACGGTCAAGTAATCCCTACTTGCCTGGATGGACGCAACAGTGACAACACTCAAACAGTTCAACAGCATCCTGAACAGAATAGCTCCCTTTTGTCAGCGTTCCATCCATCATCTTAAACAGCTACAGCCATCACCACTGGCAAACAGTGGCTACAGTGTGCAGCATTGCTGCAGCAACACACCAAGACTTTAAAAGCAGTAGTTCATAAGCCTCTGCCTCCATGCCAGCATGAAAACGCAGCTTCATGGAAATTCCATCAACTTCAAATTCCCCAATAAACCACAGATTTGGGCACACAATCGTCACTTCCCTCATCAGCGCCAGATCCTGCACAATCCTGGAACTCTCCATCTGATAGCAATATGGGAGCACTTTCACTCACACAAACAGCAGTGAAGACCCATTTTCTCGATGGGTAACAATGGATAACAAACACTAACCTTGCCAGATTCACTCAAAGACAATTACATTTTTCAAACTTGGATTAGTTACAAGCAAATCCCTAAATTCCATCTGTCAGCTTTAACTTGAAACTGTATTCTTACACAATTCAGGGATAGCTTAATACATGGAGTCATAAAGTCATAGAGATGTACAGCACAGAAACAAATCCTTTCATCCAGCTCGTCCACGCTGATCATCCTAAATTAATCCAGTCCCATTTGCCAGCATTTGGCCCATACCCACCTAAATCTTTCCTATTCATATACTAATAGAGATGTTGTAACTGTGCCAGCCTCTACTGTTTCCTCTGGCAGCTGATTCCATACACACACCACCCTCTGTGTGGAAATGCTGTCCATTAGGACCCTTTTAAATCACCCCCTCTCACCTTAAACCTATGCCGTCTAATTTTGGACTCCCCCACCCCAGGGAAAAAGACGTTGTCTACTTATCCTATCCATGTTCCTCATGATTTTATAAACCTCTATCAGGTCACCCCTCAGCCTCCGACGCTCCAGGGAAAATAGCCCCAGCCTATTCAGCCTCTCCCTGTAGCTCAAAGCCTCCAACCCCAGCAACATCTTTGTAAATCTTTCCTGAACCCTTTTAAGTTCCACAACATCCTTCCTATAGCAGCGAGACCAGAATTGCACACTGTTCCAAACATGGCCGAACCAGTGGTGCTTCAGAAAATGAATTGGTACATGGAATGCACAAATGGATCAGGACTTGTACATTTACCAATGTATGGAAGAATCTGTACCTAGGTATCAAGCATTTAAGATGGCACTAAAGGTAGTGACTTGCAGACTTGAGTATGTGACAATAAAGCTAACTCAATTCAATTCAATGTGTCATTTAATATTGTTTGGGTCTCAGCTGCAGTAACCACTATGTACAATGCTCACCTGGTTGAGAAGTACAATATTGACTGTGGAGAAGGGAGGACTATGTTGGAATTGCAAAAGACATTGTGTTACTGTGTCACAATGATGTCAATTTGCCAAATATGATCCAGCCAGCAGTAACTCTTCAATCGTAATATAAGTGAGCTTACAGCACCACCTTGTGAGAAAGAATAAGTTTTTCAAGTGTGAGAAGGGAAGTGAGAAGGAAACAAGAGATAACCACCTATGCTGGAGTCAGAGATAACACAGTGTGGAGCTGAAGGAGCACAGCAGGCCAGGTAGCGTCAGAGGAGCAGGGTCCCTTCTGAAGAAGGGTCCCGAACTGGAACATCAGCTTTCCTGTTCCCCTGATGCTGCCTGGCCTGCTGTGTTCCTCCCGCTCTTTACTGTATTATCTAAGAAGAGCAATAGATCATGTTTTTCCTGTAGGTTAGAGATGGTTTTGTAAATCTCAATAGTGAAGCTTGTGTCGAGGTCTAAGTGCGCATGACACAGACAAATGATTGCTTTGTATATAACCTCAGATACATATAGGCAGTTCAGTGGTTAGCACTGTGTCTGCGTGGGCTTGCTTCAGTTTTCTCCCCACAATACAATGGCGCGCAGGTTAGGGTGGATTGGCCATGGCAAATGCAGGGTTACAGGGGTAGGTCTGGGTGGATTGCTGTTTGGAGGGTCAGTGTGGACTGGATGGGCCAAACATCCTGTTTCTAAATTGTAAGGATTCGATGAACCGATTTGGAAGGCTTCATGGGGAACTGAGTGCCAACATTCCTCCAGACAAAGCTGGGCAGTAAAGTCAAAGAATGTTGAACTGTATGTCCTAAGCAATAGGATAGAAATCAGAAAAGGTCATTTATTACTCAAAACCAGCACTGCCAAGCAGGTAAAACTCCATCGGGCAGGAAATTTCTAGTTGGACAGTGGAAATGTTTTAGCCATCCCCAAGAAGGATTCATTTGGGCAGATACTGGATGTGAAAGGAGATTTCATCGAGAATGTACAGAGGTGAAATCGAGATGTTGGAAGGAAATGTACAAACCTTCGATCCAAATGACCCTCAAGCACCATCTCTGACACATGACAGGCCTTATAGATTGTGCATTTGGACTTATCAGTGATCTCAGAAATCATTGAGTCAGACTTGAAGCTATCCTCAACCCCAAGTGACTCTCTAAGCTGTTGATTAATTAAATTGAGTGAGCAAAAAAAAATCCTGTAAGAGAAATTAAGGCAGAAAATACAAATCGTGTGAAACCACAACAATGCACTGGAAACGACCAAGAGACTGTTCTTTGTTGGCACATACAGAGTCACTGCTCTGTATAGAGCATGAAAAAATCAACACCAAATATTACACAGCAGGAATGCTGCTCTAATTAAGTCGCACAATCCCATTGTTTTTATGAAAGCACCATTAGTGGCTCAATGGGGAGTTTCCAGATGGCAGCAGTACCTGACAAAAATACACAACTTGCTTCAACCAATATTATCAAAAACAGATTAACTTGGCACTCACGTATTTGTTATTTTCAGGACCTTGTTGTGTGCAATTAGGCCTCTGCATTTGTGTGCAGAACTATACTTGGGGTTGTGTGGCTGGAGGGGTGGGTTTGGGGGTTTAGGATGCTCTTCTGAGGGTCAGTGTGGACTCAATGGGCCAAATGGCCTGCTTCCACACTGTAAGCTTCAATCAACAGCAACTCATGGGGCTGTAAAGTGCACAGGAAGATCATAAGGATTTACTATGTTGCTACAAAAATGTAAATTCTCTCATGCTGTACCAATTGTTGAGGCCATCACTTCTTTATCCTCATTTTTGGTTTGGAACAGTGAGCTGAAGTTGAGAGGTAAACTTTGCACTTTCAGCAACAGCTTATCTCTAACCAAAAAGGAAAGAACTAACAAACAAATTGATGTTTGTTCCTGGGAACAGGCCTGCAAGGTTAATTGCAGATTGTTTATTGTTCTAAGAACACAGCAAACATTTTGACACCAGAATTGTATTATACTCAAGCAATGGCAGCTGTTTGGATGTTAAAAGGAGCAAAATTTTGCCATTTTTAAAAATGCAGAAAGTAGTAGGGCTGTGAAAGCTACTCCATGGAGCTCTGGTTGCTCTCTCGTTATCAAATTGTTGAAAGTTCTGAGAAAATAATTCCGGTCCATAAGAAATAAGTAAAAGTCTCCAGTGGTTCTAAAGTCACTGCTCCATGCAAAATGTAAAGGCCCATGTGCCTGTGAACAACTCATTATCCAAGGACTGCATGAAAGTTCAGCAATTATCATTCAAAACTGGCCAATTACAACATTGTTTTAAACTTACCTCTTAACTCTCTGTTTCTCTGTGAGAGAATATGGGCTATATTCAAAGAAGATTGGGTTTAAATCATAGCCATTAATTAATGATCTTAGATAACTAAGTGTGGAGCTGGATGAACACAGCAGGCCAAGCAGCATCAAGGGAGCAGGAAAGCAGATGTTTCGGGCCTAGACCCTTCTTCAGAAACAGGGAAGGGGATTCTGAAATAAATAGGGAGAGAGGGGGAGACAGATAGAAGATGGATAAAAGAGAAGATAGGTGGAGAGGGGACAGACAGGTAGCAGTTTCAGGGCCGAAGAGATTACGATAGAGTTGCAGTGGGAGACAGATCCACTGAGGTCTTTCTGGAGGGAAGTACCTTAAAAACAATTTTAACTCCACTGCAAAGCCTCTTCTAAGGGTGAAGAAGTTACCCTCCTCCCTTGAAAGAGACACAGAGACAGAGAGAGATACACACACACACACACACACACACACACACAAATAGGCAGAGAGAGAGGTGGGGAGAGACAGAGACACAGGCAGCAAGACAGACACACACCCACACATGCAGAGAGAGAGACACGCACAAAGAGATGTACAGAGAGAGAGAGAGAGAGACAGGCACATATACAAACAGCAAGAGAGATACACACACAGAGCGAGAGACACAGGCACACGGACAGACAGCACGAGAGATAGACACATGCAAGGAGCGAGAGGGACAGGCATACACGCAGAGAGAGAGAGAGAGACAGATAGGCACAGAGAGAGAGAGATAGAGAGAGACAGAGAGACAGAGAGACAGAGAGAGCGAGACATACTGAGTGAGCGAACGAGAGAAAGATGCAGAGTTAGAGCAACAAGAGACAGACACACATACAGAGAGAGGGAGAGAGAGAGATACAGATAGAGAGGGAGACAGAGTGAGAGAGACATATACAGAGAGAGGGGGGAGGACACAAACACAGGGAGGCAGACAGACAGAGAGACAGAGACGTAAGCTGAGAGCAAGAGGGAGACACAGAGTATCACATTCACACAAACGGACACAGAGAGAGGGGGGCACAGGCAGAAAGAGACAGACACAGGCACACACTCACACAGACACACACAAACACAGGCACACACGCAGAGAGAGAGAGGCAGACAGACCCAAGCGCGCGCGCGCACGCACACACACACACACACACACACACACACACACACAGTGAGAGAGAGAGAGACACACACATAGAGACATAGGCACACAGGGACACACACACACACACACACACACACACACACACACACACACACACACAGAGTGACAGAGGCAGAGAGAGAGAGCAAGATGCACATGCAGACAGTGAGAAAGAGACATACACAGAGTGAGAAAGGGCGACACAGAGAGAGTACCACGCACACAGATACACAGAGGCAGGCACAGGCAGACACACATAGAAAGGCAGAGAGAGAGACAGACAGAGAGTGAGAGACACACAGGTAGAGACAGTCAGACACACACAGAATGAGAGAGAGTGAGAGAGAGAGTGTGAGAGTGTGAGAGAGAGTGAG
Organism: Stegostoma tigrinum; assembly: GCF_030684315.1. NCBI lineage: Eukaryota > Metazoa > Chordata > Chondrichthyes > Orectolobiformes > Stegostomatidae > Stegostoma > Stegostoma tigrinum. The sequence goes on along the minus strand of NC_081375.1, from coordinate 49,434,751 downwards.
AGAGTGAGAGAGTGCGTGTGAGAGAGAGAGAGTGTGAGGGAGTGAGTGAGTGAGATTGAGAGAGTGTGAGAGAGAGTGAGAGTGTGAGAGAGAGAGAGAGTGTGAGATAGAGTGAGAGTGAGAGTGAGAGAGAAACAGGCTCACAGAGAAAAAGACAGAGACACGCACAGTGACAGACAGACGCACACACACAGAGGAAGAGAAGCAGACATGCAGAGAGCGAGAGAGACAGACAACCACTCAGAGCGAGAGAGATACAGAGAAACAGAGAGAGAGTGTGTGTGGAGTCTGAGGAGGTAGGGGAAGCCCTTAATGAGTTTTTTGCTTCTGTCTTTACGAAAGAAACGAACTTTGTGGTGAATGAAACCTTTGAAGAGCAGGTGTGCATGCTGGAATGGATAGAGATAGAGGAAGCTGATGTGCTGAAAATTTTGTCAAACATTAAGATTGACAAGTCGCCAGGCCCGGACCAGATTTGTCCTCGGCTGCTTTGGGAAGCGAGAAATGAAATTGCTTCACCACTTGCGAAGATCTTTGCATCCTCGCTCTCCACTGGAGTCGTACCTGAGGACTGGAGAGAGGCAAATGTAATTCCTCTCTTCAAGAAAGGAAATAGGGAAATCCCCGGCAATTACAGACCAGTAAGTCTCACGTCTGTCGTCTGCAAGGTGTTAGAAAGGATTCTGAGGGATAGGATTTATGACCATCTGGAAGAGCATGGCTTGATCAAATACAGTCAACACGGCTTTGTGAGGGGCATGTCATGCCTCACAAACCTTATCGAGTTTTTTGAGGATGTGACTAGAAAAGTTGATGAGGGTCGAGCTGTGGATGTGGTGTATATGGACTTCAGTAAGGCATTTGATAAGGTTCCCCATGGTAGGCTCATTCAGAAGGTCAGGAGGAATGGGATACAGGGGAACTTAGCTGCTTGGATACAGAATTGGCTGGCCAACAGAAGACAGCGAGTGGTAGTAGAAGGAAAATATTCTGCCTGGAAGTCAGTGGTGAGTGGGGTTCCACAGGGCTCTGTCCTTGGGCCTCTACTGTTTGTAATTTTTATTGATGACTTGGATGAGGGGATTGAAGGATGGGTCAGCAAGTTTGCAGACGACACAAAGGTCGGAGGTGTCGTTGACAGTATAGAGGGCTGTTGTAGGCTGCAGCGGGACATTGACAGGATGCAGAGATGGGCTGAGAGGTGGCAGATGGAGTTCAACCTGGATAAATGCGAGGTGATGCATTTTGGAAGGTCGAATTTGAAAGCTGAGTACAGGATTAAGGATAGGATTCTTGGCAGTGTGGAGGAACAGAGGGATCTTGGTGTGCAGATACATAGATCCCTGAAAATGGCCACCCAAGTGGACAGGGTTGTTAAGAAAGCATATGGTGTTTTGGCTTTCATTAACAGGGGGATTGAGTTTAAGAGTCGTGAGATCTTGTTGCAGCTCTATAACACTTTGGTTAGACCGCACTTGGAATACTGCGTCCAGTTCTGGGCGCCCTATTATAGGAAAGATGTGGATGCTTTGGAGAGGGTTCAGAGGAGGTTTACCAGGATGCTGCCTGGACTGGAGGGCTTATCTTATGAAGAGAGGTTGACTGAGCTCGGTCTCTTTTCATTGGAGAAAAGGAGGAGGAGAGGGGACCTAATTGAGGTATACAAGATAATGAGAGGCATAGATAGAGTTGATAGCCAGAGACTATTTCCCAGGGCAGAAATGGCTAGCACGAGGGGTCATAGTTTTAAGCTGGTTGGTGGAAAGTATAGAGGGGATGTCAGAGGCGGGTTCTTTACACAGAGAGTTGTGAGAGCATGGAATGCGTTGCCAGCAGCAGTTGTGGAAGCAAGGTCATTGGGGACATTTAAGAGACTGCTGGACATGTATACGGTCACAGAAATTTGAGGGTGCATACTTGGATCAATGGTCGGCACAACATTGTGGGCTGAAGGGCCTGTTCTGTGCTGTACTGTTCTATGTTCTATGAGAGACAGACAGACACACACACACACACACACAAAGAGGGACAGTGAGACACACAAACAGAGACAGGCAGACAGAAAGACACACAGAAAGACAGAGACACACACACAGGCAGACAGAGTGAGAGGTAGACAGCGAGAGAAGATTATGGGAAACAGTAAGGGGGGAAAAAAGCTATCCTTTGCAAATTTGATGAGTGCTATTGAAGAAGCCTCCAGAGCAGGGTGATCCAATAGACCTCATCCAAATGACCTTTGACATGAAATTTTGCACAAAAATGTATCATAACAGTTTCATTCTCACTGTTGATATTCAACATGCTCGGTTAGAAATTGGCCACATTGTCGATTAATCTGGAAATAACGGCACCCATTAGCATCTCCCAAAGAGCACCTCCAATTCCTACCTACTAACCTCATCCCGCCCCCTTGACCTGTCCATCCTCCCTGGACTGACCTATCCCCTCCCTACCTCCCTGCCTACACTCACCTCTACTGGCTCCATCCCCACCCCTTTAAGTTGTCTGTCTCCTCTCCACCTATCTTCTCCTCTATCCATCTTCAATCCACCTCCCACTCTCCCTATTTATTTCAGAACCCTCTCCCCATCCCTCTTTTCTGATGAAGTGTCTAGGCCCGGAATGTCAGTTTTTGTGCTCCTAAGAAGCTGCTTGACCTGCTGTGTTCATCCAGCCCCACACTTTGTTATCTCTGTCTGCTGCTGATGTGTACTCACAGGGTCTATGGTTAGCAAGGCTGCAGATGATACCAACATTTTCAGAGTTAAGCCAATACAGGCATGAAATCAAATGTAAAGAAATGTAGGTGTGCTAGGAGGAGTGGAGGTACATTGTCAGATGGCTGTTAGTGTGAACGCAGGGATGCGTATGTTAAAGGAGGTATTTCAGAATACCTCACTCCGAGATAGTAAGAACTGCTGATGCTGGAGTCAGAGATGACAGTGTGGAGCTGGATGAACACAGCAGGCCAGGCAGTATCAGAGGAGCAGGAAAGCTGATGTTTCGGTTCAGGACCTTTGTTTATCTGAAGGGTCCTGAACCGAAACATCAGCTTTCCTGCTCCTCTGATGCTGCCTGGCCTGCTGCGTTCATCCAGCTCCACACGGTGTTAATTCAGAATACCTTGTCATTTCCTATTGTTTGCAGGCACACTACTGAAAAGGTTGGAAGAGGAAAGGATTTGATGCTAGAGAACTTTGTGACCTGTGCACAAAGTCACTGGAGGGCATGTGACTAAAGTTAATAGTACGGTCATCACCTTTCTGTGTAAATCAAAAGCCAACATTATGTCGTTGTGCAGATTACTGATTAGATGACACTCAGTGGCACACCCAGTTTTGAGCTTCTCACATGCTGGGGAAAATGTGTTGCAATGGATAAAGATTCAGAAGCTAAAAGAATGATTCTTAGTTTAAAAAGACCATGTGATATGCTCCAAGCTATTTCCAACTGAGCAGTGTAGGCTTAAGCTACCTGATAGAGGTGCGTGAAATAATTGAAGAGTTGGTTAGCTTGACTTCTGGACTTTGACAGATTGCAGAACAGCAAGGGACATGAAATTAAAACTGCATGAGGAATACACTGGACTACTTTTCCGAGGTCAGAAATCACACAACACCAGGTTATAGTCCAACAGGCTTAGTCCTAAACACTAGCTTTTGGAGCCTCTCTCCTTCTTCAGGTGTTAGTGAAGTGGTAGTATCAGACACAGAACTTATAAGCAAAAGATACACACACACACACACACACACATTCACTCTCTCGTTGCACTCACCACACACGGCATTTAGCCTGTATATTCCACAAAGGACTGTGTATCAACTCTTAATAGTAAGATGAAACGATCTTTATTAGTTATAACACAATTAATACTATAATAACCATTAGGCTACAAACTAACATTTAGTATGATATATCTGCCAATTAATACTGTAAATCTAAGTGAGTATCCTGTGCTTTAATGTAACTTGGAATGTTCAAACATAACCCACACTAGACTTTGACCTTGATCCACATGGTGATGGTCGTCTGGTCTTCCTCTCCCAGTGGTCCCAGGGGCACCTCTTCTTACCGCAGTTGGTCTCGAATTACCACTCGTGGGGCGGGAGGACATTTCTGAAGAAGGGTCTAGGCCCGAAACATCAGCTTTCCTGTTCCTCTGATGCTGCTTGGCCAGGATATGATGGCACCTTGTAGCATGCAGTGGAGAAGGAAGGGAGGTTCAAAGGCACTACTCTGGATGGATGTCAACAAATTAACGCAGTGATAACATGTCCACATACCCAACTTATTTGAATGAACATGCACTATGTGGCTTCAAGACAAACACCAGGCTAAGGTGTCCCGTAGAGTCTCGCAACCGGGTCACTGACATAACCCGGGTAGCCGACAGGGGAGAAGGGAAATATTACCTCACAGCCTGACTTAACACACATCAGTACGGGAAGGCACAATGCGATGTCACCAAGACCACTTTTTGTATTAGGTCACACATATCAGTCACAGTAGGCTGTATTCAGCTGTTAAATATACACAGAAGGGAAAGGGTGAAATTTAACGCAAGTGGGGAACTCCGGCAAACTTTGGGAGAATGCCTGGAGAGGTATGACACTGGTCTCAAATCCATGCTAAAGGAGTTACACCAAATCCAAACCCAATTGGCCACGACCCTTAGAGCCTTCACCAAGGTAATACAGCAGGCCAACAATGTCAAAGAACGAATAAAAGAGAATAAAGTTACAACTTGGTGGGAGGATTTCTGGGTCTGGGGCTCCAACATACAAATCCATCCCTAGGTTTGTCTCGCGTCACTCTTGTCTGTGCTGTTAATCCTGGTTACCCTGGTATTCCGCATCATCCACACTGTCAAATTCACCCAATGGAAAAGAGAACTGTCATAAAGACTGAGCAGAGAGCCCTCACTCAATTCAGTCTCCCTGAGCCTATTAACAAGGCACACTATTGCAACACTATAGTTATACATTCTTACATTGAAATTACCTAAGTCTGCAAGCTAGCTGTTACTATGCACTTGCTTATTTTGTGTCTGTAAATTAATTACATCAAATTTATAATTCAATTAACCAGGCATTTAATTGCATCAAATAACTATACATTACATACCTACTAATGGTTTTAAAGCATCCTATTCTATGGTTTTGAGAGATATTGTATTATGGGCTTCTTTACCTTGGTATCATAAAAGTCCTTTTTAATTGATCCATTCATGAACACTTCATATTTACTACTACCACTGTGTTCTGGTTCATTCATAACCTTTACTAACCACCCATTCACAGGTGTCATATTTACTGCCAATACCGTGTTCTGGTTCTTCACAGCTTTACCACCCACGTACCAGCGCACTATGTTATTATTACCGCATCCATTCATAGAACCTCAGTCACAGTTAGCCATTTCCTACGTGCTATCTGTAAGAGTTCAATTGTTTGAGCGAATGTTGAACTTTGCTTGAGCTGCTATGATCAGATAGTCACCACATTGAAATTGGTCTGTGATCACGTGATCCATCACACTTCACACCCAGGATCAAGAGGAGGAAGTGTGGACGGACAGGCCACTCAAAATGGCAGAATTGAGTAATACACCAGGCATGTTGGGAAATCAAGCCAAAGTATCCAGGCAAAGATACTGAAATAAACACTCAAACATTGTACTTTTATTGGGTGTACCCATAACACACCATCCTCACATTCCCCTGCATCTGGAGGGCCAAACCATAAGTATCCTGGGCACATATAGCCTGGTCTGTCCAATGTTTCTTGTGTGTTGCTTCTGGTGATGACCCTGATGAAGTAGGTTCTGATTATGTTTCATGTGGCCATGGTTTTCCTGGGGGAAGATGAAGGTTGTTTCTGTTGTTATCCTTGCTTAATATCTAAATAGTTTGTACTGCGAGTAATGCACACACTCAAACCACCCCCCTTAATTTTTTGAATGAACACCCATATTTGATGCAGGGGTTAATCCCATTAGCATTTACAAGAATGTGAATTGGTCCCACAGGACCTATACACAAGGGTGGAATTGCATACAAGTGCTGACCTTCAGAAACAGTTGCACCTCAGCTGGGTCATTGTTAGAAACTGTTTCATCCTCTGGTCTGGCTCACTGAGCCATCTCTGATTTGACAATCGAGGAGCTGGATTGGGGGTCGGGGGGCATGCTCGGTTAAGATAGTCAGGGAACTTAGACCAACAATATAGTCGAAGTACTGGACTGCCCACAAGATTGCAAGGAGATGTTGTTCAAACATGGAAAACCCTTGTTCCACAGGCAGTAGGACTATGGAGCTGTAAGCCACTGGGCCTAGCCGACCGTGTCATTCCTGTAGTAGAACGGCAGCTATTGGATGGTCAGTGGCTGCAACTTCTGGGGCGTATGGTAAGTCAGGGTTAGGAACTAGCAAGGCTGCTGCTGTTCCAAGGGCATGCTTTAAATCAGTTACTGCCTTTGTACATTGGGTTGTCCAATTCCAGGCAATGCTCCTTTTCAGTGACTCTGTGAATGAGACCACTTTGGTGGTGAACTATCCATGTGGTTCCTGCAGTATCCCACTAGACCCAAGAAAGATCAGAGTACACTAACGTCTGGGGGAATTGGGAGTCGTGTCACATAATCTATTCACTTTTGGTCACAGGTGACTATGGTTCCCAAGCATTTTACCCTATGCTGTAGAATTCATGCCTCTTGCAGGTTTATTTTAGAACCCGTAACGTGCAAGAAGTTGAATAATTCACATAGGACTTGGATGTGTTCCTCCTTTGTTTCAGTTTAAAAGAGTAGGTCATCTATATATTGAATTAGGCAAGCAGATGAGAAAAACTATTCTAATGATAACAAGGTGTCGAGCTGGATGAACACAGCAAGCCAAGCAGCATTGTAGGAGCAAGAAAGCTGACGTTTCAGGCCTAGACCCTTCATCAGAAAGATTTCTGAAAAACGGTCTAGGCCCGAAACATCAGCTTTCCTGCTGTGTTCATCCAGCTCAACACCTTGTTATCTCACATTCTCCAGCATCTGCAATTCCTATTATCTCTAAACTTTTCTAATGCTTTGGCTAACTGTCTGTGGAAAACCGAGGGCGAGTTATGGAACCCTTGGAGTAAGCAGGTCCAGGTATATTATTGTTCCTGGAAGGTGAATGCCAATTTATATTGACAGGACTGATGTAAGGGTACGGACCAGAAACCGTTACTATCAAGTACTGTGAAGTATTTTGCTTGCGGGATTTCCTTCATTACTGTGGTTGAGCTGGTGGCTACTGTTTGCGCAGTGAGGCGATGACTTTATGGAGTCCTCAGGAGTCAATAATTAAGCATCATGAACTGACAGGCCAAATTGGGGCATTATTAGTGGGGGCTACAGCTTTGCAGCACTTCTTGTAATGAAAGACTGTTAACCACCTTATCTCTCCGCACCATCCAACCGCCCCCCCCCCCTCCCCGCCTGTCTATTTTTGGGTCTGGCCCCTCGATTATCACTTCTTCCAGTATATGCCAGCCATGTTTATGCTGGGCAATACCTCCTTGTGTTTCATAATCACTTCTGACATAGCCAGATCCTTGGTCATTGTTTGGTTCAATTCCCTAACTCTCCTATTGTACTGATCCAATTAAAACAATCTCCTGTTGAGCTGATGGGTGGCACCCTGTCAATCAGGGGCATCTTCTGTACACAGGCATTTACTGGATCAGTGGCAACGTTATACCTAGTCATGTAATAGACAGAGGATGCGCTCTGTGTCTGGGGCAAGGTTAACTAAGATAGCAGGCTGTTGGCATGTAATGTCACTGAGTATAATTTCCATAGGTTCACTCTGTACCTCTCCTGTGTATGGCTAGTACATCCACTTAAAACAATGGTCCACCAGGGTGGACCATTAAATTTTGAGGTGTTTAGGGTTGTGAGGGAACCTCTGATGGTCATAACCAAAAAAGGACCAATTCTCCCACTTTGCCTTTACAGTAACTCTGTGAAGGAAACAATGCAATACTCACTGTTTTTATGCTCCTCCTTGAGGAATGCAGGCTTCTTCCTCAAAAATTGAGGATAATATTCCAAATGAGGTGAGCCAACCTCAACAAAATGTTGATTCAATCCCAATTTCAAATGAGTTTTTAAAATCAAAAATCTATTCTCATGTTCTGAACATGGGAAAAAGAAATTGCCTATTCCTATCTTGATTACAGAGGAATAAGTTGTCCAGAACCTCCTTACAACAAGCAATAATGGTGCAATGTCAAATTAACCTTTGCTAAAATTTGTAATATATACAAATCTAAGAGGAAAAAAGGTGCTTTTTGGGCAAAAGTGAAATGGTTAACAAACAGAAGTAATCATTTTATCTTTTATTAAACAGCATTATTTAATAGCTTGATTTTAAATACATTCAGAATCTCAAAACGTGTACAAAAAAACTTTTTTTTCAGAACTTATTTCACATAGTTAACTGAAGGAAACAAAAGTATTGTTTTAATAGATAAAAAGAACATTATAGGTACTAAAGAGGCACAGCCAACAGGACTGAGAAGTTGCACGCCGGTCTGGGATCGCAAGCAAGCAGCTGAGTCTTTCAAAATCCACTGTCTATTTCTGCCTTGTAGCTATCATATAGATTACCCACAAACAATAGGGCACTTTGCTGCAAATCTCAGGCCTCAAAATGTAGACATCTTAGGAAAAAACATGTTGCAACGTCACATCATGACACTATCGACTGCCAAAGCCAATGCACACAGATCAAAAAGAAAGTAGGTTAATATGCACAGCAAAGCATCAGCAGGGAGAGCTCTTGTACAGATTCAAGGACCTACCTGCCAAACTTGAAATAAGCTCAAGAATCAACTGTGGCAGGCAATGAGAAATGAGAGTGACCTGAGAGTCTACTTTTCACAGGACTTTATCAGCAAACCTCTTTCAAATTTCACGCTCAAATTAAATTGATTAGGTGACCTGCCACAACTACACATTTTGACATCAATACTTTGAAATTAGGAACCCAGTTTCCAATGGAAACCGTTACCAGAACCCTAAACATAACCAAAGGCCAATAAACTACTTTAATTTGCTTTGAAAACACACAGTTAGTTAATCAATCAGGTCAGGTTAGCCAGTTTATCAAAATCTTTATTGCTCCAATTAGCAGAAGATTCTGTTACTAGTCAAACTACACAGAGATTGGCACACTGCTTCTAAATTTCTTCCCAAGTTGCGCAAGGAAGTCTGGCAGAGCCATGGTTCCAGTGCACTTATTTCCCCTCCCGTAAAAAAAACTAAGTCAGTAAAACCTTCTGTTCAGAAACTTGCATAAAATGGCTATCATCCAGAACAATAATGGACCGTTTACAGGCATCAAGCACCAAGCATAACCTATAAAAGGTGAAAAGATCCTTCAATGAGTGGCAACCACAATTTGATGAGACTTTCGACCCCCATCCCTCAACCACTGCACCGTTGAGAAATGGAAAAAACTGTTGTATCAGGCATTATGGATCAGTTGACATGGAGTGTGAAGTGACTGTGTCAACAGTGCACACATCCAGTAAGAATCAGCGCTAAATACCTATTTACTCAACACTGGTCAGCAGACAAATTCATGTCCATTAGTTTGAGGTAAATTTCAGTGCAGCTCCGAGTTCAATGAAAGAGCAATCGCCAACTGTGTGGGCCTGCTTAGCTTTGGGGGTGGTCTCAATGTTCCATTGTTTGGTAACAAAAACAAATTGGGAACTTGGTTGCTTCTGCAGAAACAGGCTGCGAAGTTCAAGGCATTTAAAGTGCATAATTATAAATTGTTTTTGTCCTGCTCAAAACAATAAAACAGACAAGAATGCATGAAAAATTATGTACACTTTGTTAAACATGTCTATGATGTCTAAATCTGCCAGTGAGGAACAAACCACAGAGTGTTTTGACAATTATTTAAAACCGAACTTAAAATTGAGAATTGCAAAAGACCCAACATTATACAAGACGGATTTTTTTTAAGAAAGTGCTCACTGAACTAGCCATATCAATACTGTAACATTCAAAGGTCTCACCCTCAGTTTTACATCTGACTGAGAATAAAGCTGCCTTTCTTCTCAAAAACATATGTTAGTTATTTTTGGGTTAATTGGAATGCTATTAACCGGTGAAGACGTGTTAAATTGCTTCCATATTGGCCTCAAGAGGGATGCTTACTCCAACAGTTCCTAGTGCAAGTCGTTAGCACAACTAACCACCTCGTGCTAACATGCTGGATTTTCCAAGGTCAGCTCCCAAGGGTGTAGGAAACCTACAGAGGCCAATGTAAAACCTTATGATTCCGAGCACTGACCTGGAACTTGTGAATCAAACAACTGCCAATCTTGTGTATAGTTGTTTCAATTCAAAAAAACCACATTCCAACAGAAAAAAAATTCAATGTTTACCACTGCTAGAATTTTAGGCAAACAAATTGCTGTTTAACCCCCTACAGATCGACACAGCAACGACAGACAGGATAACCTTTACTCTAAATTATGCAACAGACAGCATTAACAAGGCAAGTTTTACTGCGCTATCTCACTACCAGTATTTTCTATTAGAATACTTAATTCTTCAAATTCAGCCTGCAAACCCAATTAATAGAATTAAACAGGCATCAAACTGGGAAATTTCAAAAGTAATTTCCAAGCCTATGGCTTCCCTGCTTTAAAAGTAGGCTTTTGCAATCATTATGCAAAGTAAATACAAGATATGCAAATTACTTCCAATTACTTGCATTGTAAGTATTTTTCAATCAGTCCGAGACAAGTTAGTTCAGTTCTGGTGATTTAATAAAACATCTGCGCACAAACTACTCGCCCAGCACAGCTCATCCAACTTCCTCCTCCATTTATCGATCACATCAAATCCTATGACCTCTTGAAGCTTTTCGTGATTCCACTTCTGACACACAACAGATGGGACACAAGAGAAACAAAGTCACAAGTGGATAAAGACTTGCTCACCAAAACAGGAGGAAAACTGTAAAGGCCCAGAGCAGATTTGAAGCGCAAGGTGACTGAGCTATGAGCAGCTCCTACTGTTCATAACAAAAGGTGGGCACAAAAAGTGCTCAAGGCTAGAACAGATGTCAGGAAATAATACTTCACAAAGTCCTTCAAACTTGAAACTTTTCTGTTTAAGGGAATGGAAGGGAAAACTCAGTCATTAAACATTTGGCAGTGACAGAGAAGGTCTGAAGGTTTGTATTAAAAAGTTTAACTCGGTGGAAAGAACTCCACAATCCACAGTTATATGGCCAAAAGCTACACTATTGTTTGGATTGGAGAGAGGTGGTAGTTGATGATCATAAGACAGACAACTAAAGACAAAAATGTACCCTTTTCAGAGATGTCTAGCAGCATTGTTCATTGGGAGTGAGGGGGCAGAGTTGGAGAAGAGTGGATCTGCATCGTTATCTGTGCTGCTCCTTATTTACAACCATCAGGCTCATTAAAAACTGATCAAAAAACAGAGATGGCACCAAGTCTGATGAGAGAGCCAAGATCCAGCAACAAGTTAGACACAAATTTAGGGGCTCTAAAAGTGTCAGATGGAATGAAATGGAAGGCACAAATGAAGGAACTAGTTAATATATTGTTTAAAACGTCATAATACATACAAGTAAAATTAAAAGGCTGTTAGCAACTTCTGTAATTAATGTATCCAGTCTCGGTAAACCAGTAACCAACAAATGGAACACTGAACAATGGTGCTAAATCAGGAGTCGTCAGAGAATGCCATGCTGAAATTGGTGCTCTACCTAGACCACACTTAACATGTCCATGGTATACACACCAAACCACAAGGATAACATTCAAACTGCAAGGGCAGTGCAGATTTTAGTGCAAGATGCCATGATATGAACAAGTCCTACTAAGCTAAACTGGCTAGGATTTTTTAAACAGACTGGCAGTCCAGGATATTTTGCTGCTGCTTTTTGACATCACGTCCTACAATTCAATCCTGAAAATCTCTTGAAAACCAAATCGTTCTGGTTGTGAGGAAAAAAACTCAAGAATCGTCCAAAGTGGAGACCTTTTAGGAGATATTTAAGATTTAAACAGCAAATTAGTAATAGCAAAGTAGGTATAATACTTCTTAAATTAGAGAGCATGGAATGCGTTGCCAGCAGCAGTTGTGGAAGCAAGGTGATTGGGGTCATTTAAGAGACTGCTGGACATGCATATGGTCACAGAAATTTGAGGGTGCATGCATGAGGATCAATGGTCAGCACAACACTGTGGGCTGAAGGGCCTGTTCTGTGCTGTACTGTTCTATGTTCTATGTTCTAATAGGAGTGGACACACACTTATACTGATGAAACTCATTGTCAGTCCTAAGTTTAAGCTCTTCACACTGGGAATGATCAATTTCAAAACGATTAAAAAAAAGTAAAGAATCAGCTGGATTCTGTGATTCACAGCCAAAGGAACGGCAGGCTTTAATTAGAAGGATGACCCAAGATAAACCAATTGGGCCTCCTCACTCATCTTAATCTCAATGATTCTGCCTCTTTAAAACCACAAACTGAGGAACTGTTCTGCATTAAGTTAGAAGAAGAACAGAAGAATAAGAAGAATGACGTGATGAAGTAAGGACATCACGGGGCCGCATTTTCACTGATTGGCCACTTCTATCATCTGTTGCACATCAAGCAGTTTCTCTCTGGGTTTGCCTGCTTTCTCTCCATTTGCCACTTCAACATTGTCAATCTTTTCCCATTCAGGAAACGTAACTGGGCGAATACCTAAAAAAAAAAATCAAATTTTAAAACCAGTTACTTACACATAACTCAAGAATCTTTTTAAAAACCATAGCCTCTTATCACAGCAGACTACGCACAGAAAACAAAAGAATCAAGTCAATAGAATTACAGAATATACCAATGTGCACTCACATATGCAAAAGATGGTTCCAATTTTCAACATTATAGTAGCCCACAGATAGCATAGTTGTTTGTAGTAAAAGCTTTAGTGTTGCTGAGTGACAGGCTGAAGTTTTATTTTGTCTTGCATTCAATCAGGACAGAATTACAAGATCAAGTCTCAAAGGAATCAACAATTTAGACTGCATGGAAAGTGGACTTTGGCAGAAAATGGAGAATCCACCAGGAAACAGTTAATCACCAGGCTTTTTAAATTCAAAGATCAGTCAACTATTATTGGTCCAGGCATTCCCATTTGGATGCATCAGGGAAAAGCAGCCCTCAAACTTCAGTTTAACCGAAAATGCACAATGAGTTCTGTCTGCAGAAGACAGAGCCCTAAAAATAAACATACATGGCTTCTAGCCAGATAACCGAGCCACATGGCAAGCCTGACTGATTTTTTATTGTGCAGATTACCAAGGTTAAGATGGTTTAGCAAATGCTGTCCCTCAGAAGAATCTCATCTCATGTCATGTCAGAGTCCACGTTGACCCTCACAAGCATGGTGGGTAGCACACACAGACTGCCTGTTACACAGCAAATCCTTTCAACTGTGTATAATATAATTCTCCAGTCGCTAGGGTGTGGTCTATGTACCTGGCTCAGAAATCAAATACTAGTGTAATGAGTCATGAGCCACAGGGGCCACTGCTGGAGCCTCAATAGTTTATAATTCACCTCCATGACTTAGATGAAAAAACTGAGGATATGGTTGCTAAATTTGCTAATGATGTAAAGATAGGAAAGTGAGGTCAAAAGAATACCTAACAACTAAGTAGAGGCATGCAAGCAGTTTAAAAAACTGTGCAAAGATTGGGCATTAATGGTATTAGAACATGGGAGGACATAAGTAGTTTGGCAGGGAGAAGAATAAAAGGAAATAGATTATCTAACTGGCAAGCAATTAAGACTCAAAGGAATCTGGGTGCCCTATTATATGAAATTCAATAAAGTTATATGCAGCTATTGAAAGAAAATAGGAAAAAAGAAGTGTTGTTACCACTTATTGTGAGGCGAGTTGGAAACCAAAGTAGAAGTATTGTGATTCCGTTAAATGGCACACAGATGAGACCATGTCTGTAAGGTTATGCACAGTATTGATCTCCTTATTTGAAGATGGATGTACAAGCTTTGAAAGCAGTTCAGAGAAAGTTTTCTAGGTTAATACCGGAATAGGTGGTTGATCATTTGAGGAAGAGAGTTGAAGATTAGGCTTGCATTGTTGGAATTTGGAAAAGCAGGAGTTAAATTTGATTGGAACATACTGCAGGGTCTTAAGTGTGGACATGGAAAAGACATTTCCTCTTATGGGAGGATGCAAAGTTCATTTTTTGAGTGTCAGGAGCTGTCAATTTAAGAGAGAACTGCGTTCATTTTACTCGGGAGGTTATGAGTCTTTGGAATTCTCTTCCACAAAATGCAGGCTCTGAACATTTTCAAGACAGATGTATATAGGTTCTTCATAAGCAAGTGGGTGAAAGAATAAGGGAATGTGGAGTAATCAGACCAGCTATAACCTTATCAAACGGTCGAGCAGTCAGCAGGTGAAGTGGCCTATTTGTAATACGTAGGTCACATGTTCTGTCTACCACAACCTTTGACTAGAGGCAGACTACTACTTTATTGTTATGCATCCACTATGGCCCACTGTATCTTCAGAGGCAAAGTGTTTTTCAAATATTGTGGCTTTTCTGCCCCCAGTTCTAGGTGATGTACCCACACTTTGGTTCAAAAGAATCACAAATAACTCCACCTAAACTGATCTTTGCCTCTCCTGAAGTGCACAAGTTAAATTAAGACATAGCCCCCACCCGAAGAAAAAGAAAATTGTAGGAGACTCTCCATAGGTTGAGAACAATTGAATGAGTAATTCCTTTTGTAGTTTCTCAATTCATTACGAAAATGTTTCAAATTACAAACCTCGTTGTTTAAGCAAAGTCTCGATTACTTTAGATCCTCCTTTTGAAGCAGACACATCTAGTAATCCTGATCGTACATCCTCCAGCACTGTCTCAGCTGTTTCAAAGCCATCATGCATTGTGGTTACAATGACTCCAGTCGGTCCCCTTTTTACCCAGCCACTGCAGTAAAGGCCTGGGAAGGGTAAAGAATAATTTACAGTTTTTAATCATCTAATACCCAACAATTAGAATTGCTTCACGCTATTTTCAAGCATAATTATTCAATTTCTAGGCTTTTTCCGCTGCATCAAGAAAAATCCTTAGTTTAGCGGAGCTCCCCCAAATTCCTGGCACTTTGCCTTCTTCAAAACTACCCAATTGGTACTCTTGAGCTAGTATCGCCAATTATGCTCAACACTTCAAATTCATCCTGTTTGCAAAAGCCATAACCCCTCCCAGATGACCCAGTACAAGCTAGGCAATAATTGGAAGTGGCCATTGCTGGTGATGTTAGTGTTTATTGTTCATTCAGGGTGTGCCAAGGCATTGGACTGACTCTGTAACACAATCAAGTGGTCTATTAGGTTACTTCAGGAGGCAGTCAAGAGTCAATCACTGATGACTCGGGGCTGAAGTCACACACAAGCTAGATGGTGGCAGCTGAATTGTATTAGAAAGGACCTTAGTGAGATAGGTTTGGAAAAAAAGAAAAATTTCAACATCCTCATGAGTACTTTTGCTAATTCAACTTTGGTATTCCCTGCTTTTTCAAGCTTTAACACGAGCTGTGTGAGGATATCACTTGTGAAAGTCTCTGCACTACTAGTTCAGTAAAGTAATCACTAAGCTAATATACACAAGTTTGTTGTATACAAAGCTCAAGTAACATCAGAATGAAAAATAAAACATTGGAGCTGCATTCATCCTGAAGTGCTTGCTGCTAATCAACTTAGCCACAGTATCCTGAAGTTTTTTATCCCTAAACATTCTTGATTTTCAACTTTCAACAGAAGTTGAACCTCATTTATTTAAAATCGGAGATAGTCCAGTAAAGGTTCACTAGGCTGATCCACGGTATGGAGGGATAGGGGCCTATACTCACTGCAATTTAGAAGAATGAGAAGCAACCTTCTTGAAATACGAAAAAGATTCCTGAGGGACCTGACAGGGTAGATACTGAAAGGTTGTTTCCCCTTTTGGGAAGAGTCTAGGACAATGGGGCATAATCTTAGAACAAGGCGTTGCCCATTTAAAACAGAGAAGAGAAATTTCTTCTCTCACAGGGTAACGGATCTGTAGAATTCTTCACTGAAGCAGATCCTTGAGGCTGGGTCATTAAGTATATTAAAAATCTGTCTATTGCAGCCTTGAATTAGTAAGGAAATCAGAGTTTGTCGGGGGGGGGGGGGGGGTTGCAGGGAAACAGGAAAAACAAAGCTGGGGATTATCAGATCAGCAATGATTCATTCCATGGCGGAGCAGACTCAATGGGCTGAATGGTTTACTCTTTTCCTACATCTTAGTCATGGGGTGAGAGAAGAGGATCAGTACACCACGTTCTGATATGAAAGTCTCAAAAATTATACATAATATCTAATTGTAAACAAAATCACAGAGTACTTATAAAATAACTTGCACATCAGTTTAAAGTCAGTAACTTATTCACTATAGGTCACTGGGGAAAAAACAATTCCTACATCCCCACAGTTGGGAGGTGTCACCCAGGGACATGAATTTTAAATCCTTACAGGTCTCCAATTACAAAAATGACCTTGATTTGCCCATTACAATTGGATCTTTAACCCAGAGACATTCTAGCAAATCCTTGAGGATATAATTTCCCCCTACAGAACAAAGCTACAGGATTCTCAAGTGGAATTTCTTCAGTATAAACCATAAAGGGTGCACAAACACAAGAGAGAAGTGCAGAAACTTAGACTAATTTTGAGCTTATTCAGAATTGGGGAACCATAATATTAATTATAATGTGCAGCAGTCCATTCAGTGCAATAAGCAATGTCACTATGCAAAACACTTTCTTTGCTATGAAGTATCACAAGAGATATATACTTAGCATAAAAACTTGCTTACTTCTAAAGTAGCTCAACACAATGCCCGAGGTAGGACCTTGCTCAAGATGATGAACAATAAAATGCTGAAATGTCTGCACCTTTCAACAGTAAACTGATGTTTCATGAGAAGGCCTCCTATTATTAGAACTCTAGTTCAGACAACAAGTCCATTCCTGAAACGTCAGTCCATAATTTCTCTCATGAGCCAACAGACCGTTGTTTAAGATCTAGTTCTGCAGAACTACCAACTAACCTGGTGCATGCAGGACCCGTCCAAAATTATTTGGGATAATTCCTAGTTGATGATCAAATGGAATGCAAGGGTCAATGGGATAGCTTTTATAGCCAATGCTGCTCAGCACCAATCCACACTCCAGATCTTCAACGTCTTCTGTTTGCACGAACTTTGCAGACTCTCCTAAACCCTCAGGAAAAAAAGAGGAAGGTTCTCCAGTAGTTAAACCAAACCTATACAATCTCAGAGATCTTCTCGTCCAGCATTGAAGGTGCAGAATGAATTGTAACATTAATGATCCAGGTTATGAAGAAGATCAAACAAAATAAAGCATTTAAGTGAACATTTGATCTATCAATTCAAGTTGATCTAGGATATTTAACATAGCAAAACAGCACATGGCAATTTTCAGAACTGCTACCAATTTATACTCGACACTAAGACACATTAGAGATAAATTTTGACTACTAAGGCATGCGGAGAAAATACTTTGAGGGCAAAGCAGAGATAGCAGCTCACTATCATCTTTTCAAGGACGACAAAGAATGAGTAACAAAAACAGTGACCTAGCCAGTGTGACCTTCATATTCCAAGAAGGGTTTTGCTTTTAAATTCATGATCTGTTTTTTTTAAAAAGCACTGATGCAAAGTGCAAGGGCCAGATGGCCTCCGACTGTTTCTATTTCTCATATTCTGAGGACAAGTCACCAAAAAGTTGGTCAAAGAGATCAGCCTTAATGAGCATTTTAAACAGGCAAAGAAATATAGAGAGATGCAGAAGCTTGAAGGTAATTCAGAAGCTTGCGGCCCAAGCAGTCAAAGATATGGCAAACATCAGGGATGTAAGAGACCAGACTGAAAGTACACAGCAGACATTGCCTACTTACAAATCCGTAAGGTACAGTATTTATCTTCACTTATTCTGCCCTCAAACTGCAAATAAATCTTGAAGCTTTGCCTCACACCCAATAACAGTAACCCCAGATGCGGTACACAATGCTAACCAGGCCTACCTCCACTTTGTTAACAGATAGCCGAATCCCAGCTACACGTTTGCCATCATTACTTGGTATAATTTCCAAGGGGCTCCGTAGGAACTGAAGACCCCATTCCTTGGTAGCTGCAGCATGGCGCTCAGCTTCTTTCCCAGAAGACTTTTCAAGTGCAGTTTTTATCAGTAGTTCAGTTAGCCGTCTCCTTGGTCTTGGCAGGTCTGGAGAGTTAACAGAACGGAGAATTTAAGTTAAGCAATTTTCTTCGTTATTTCACTGATAATGGGCTTTGCTGGTAAACTTAGTATTTGTTGCCCATTTATGACATGCTAGGCTAATAGCATTCAACCATATTTATTTGGATCTAGAGTCACCAAACTTTTATTAAATTGATTTAATAAAGGATGGGTTTTAATTCCAACGAGAGATTCAAACTCGGGTCTCCAGAATGTGGACGGCACGGTGGCCCAGTGATTAGAACATCTACTACACAGCACCAGGGACCCAGGTTCAATTCCAGCCTCGGGCAACTGTCGGTGAGTTTGCACGTTCTCCGTGTCTGCGTGGGTTTTCTCCGGGTGCTCCAGTTTCCTCCCACAGTCCAAAGATGTGCAGGCTAGGTGGATTGGCCCTGCTAAATTGCCCATAGCATTCATGGATGTGTAGATTAGGTGGGTTATAGGCTGATGGGTCTCGGTGGGATGCTCGGAGGGTTGGTGTAGACTTGTTGGGCCGAAAGAGCTTGTTTCCATACTGTAGGGATTCTATGACTCTATGATCTCCAGATTACCACCAGGCCATCACCTCCCCTAGGAACCTTTACTTGGATTCTTAAAGAGGAAGACGTGTGAGCAGACTTGTGGTGTACCTTGCAGGTTACTGCATACAAACAGAGCCTACAGGAAGTAATACCCATGATCAAGTACCAAAAGACAATTAAGAGATTCTAGGTTTGTAACCAAGTTTTCCAAAGAGAAGGCAGGAACTGCAGACGCTGGAGAATCCGAGATAACAAGGTGTAGAATTGGATGAATACAGCAGCCAAGCAGAAGAAGAGCAGGAATGCTGACGTTTCAGGCCTAAACCCTTTTTATCTGATGAATGGTCTAGGCCCGAAACGTCAGCTTGCCAATGAAACATCGGCAGCTCCTCTGATGCTGCTTGACCTGCTGTGTTCATCCAGCTCTACACCTTGTTAAATCCTTACAAAAGAGAATACCATTTGAGATTGGATCAGGTACGTCACATCAAATTTAAACTATTATTTGACATTGGTGTCAAGAGAACTCCACAGCACATGGTAGAATCATCAACCCAAGGCACATATTTTCAAATGGAGATCAGAAATCTCAATGATCTGGTGAAGTCGGTTTGCCAACTGTTAGTCCTCGAGTTGCTGCATTTCTTCACTTACTACATTTAGGCACACAGTAACCAACATTGGAATGAGAGAACTTAAATTTACAGAAGCATGTTCAGAACATATCAAAGCATCTCAAGTTACATTTGGAGGGGTGGCTGCTGTTTGCCTATGTAACAGCAACTAATTTGCATACCAGGTCCATAAACAGCAAGTGAGGTAAATCGGAGATATCAAAGTGCAAAGCTGGATGATCTGGTAAATCTGGTTTCGTGGCATTGATTAAAAAGTGAAAATACCGGATGTAACACTGAAGAACCCTTCTGCTATTCTCTGAATTCATACATGTGCCATTCTACAACCCAAACTAAATGCTGTAATGTTATAACCATTGAAATTCAAGGGCTTTTCAAAAAAAACCTCTTTTTCCTCCATTTTTAAGGACTTTCCTTAGGGCATAATCACAATATAAAGCAGATGGATTCAGCCACCCCAGGTTGATCTTCCAGAAAGTTCACATTTCCACTTTCAAATTAGAGATTCCTTGAACATTCAGAAAATGTATCCATGCACTTGAAATGGCCAACACTCTCCTTATGCTAGCGAGTTTTGAGAAGGTTTGTAGCTCAGGTTGAGGTTCTGGATGTGAGTTTGCTCGCTGAGCTGGAACGTTAGTTTTCAGACGTTTCGTCACCATTCTAGGCAACATCATCAGTGAGCCTCCGAAGAAGCGCTGGTGTTATGTCCCACTTTCTATGTTTTTTTAAATAGAAAGCGGGATATAACACCAGCGCTTCGTCGGAGGCTCACTGATGATGTTACTTAGAATGGTGATGAAATGTCTGAAAACTAACCTTCCAGCTCAGCAAGCAAACTCACATCCAGAACTCTCCTTACGAGCAGAGGTTGGTCTAAATACTTGGAAACTACTCCTGGCCGCTTTTGCGATCAGTACAGATCTGAATACTTTAGGAGGCTGGTCAAATACCAAAATAGTCTTTTCCTTGCAAAATGCCATACTATGCTTGAATAAAAAAGTATCCGGCTTTTGTAAAGGCCCTCAATTTCAAAGAAGGTAAATTTTACAGACATTTAAGCAACGTTTAAATGCTTAGTCCAGTAACAGGCATCATTGTTTCACTTATGTCTTGCTTGTCTATCTACCCAGCACTTAACACAGCTGGGAGAGATAATACGAACTGCAGATGCTGGAGAATCCGAGATAACAAAGTGTAGAGCTAGATGAACACAGCAGGTAAAGCAGCATCTCAGGAGCACACAGCTGGTGTTTCCTTTCATGCCATTTGGATTATCCCTGTTTACTGCGGATTATATCTTCCTAGTGCCATACAAATGTGTTTAGTTATAATAACATTTCACTCCAACAGCTAATATTATTCCAGACAGTAAACTGTTAAACAGAAGACTTCTTCTCCTTTACTAAAGTCTTTTTTAGGCCTTTTGCAATAAATTCAACATGACTATAAAGCGATTTTTTTTTTTCAGTTCTTGCAGTTTATCACTTAGCTCTTGCTCCCACTTTCTAACTTTGTTGATTGCTCTTGGGGGTTTACTTAATAATTGCCAGTCATTCAAACTGCCTAATTTGTCAATACGTTCAGCCTTCTTGCTAAGAGTGCCGACTGACCAAATGCATTTATATCATCCAAAACCTGTTTAAGTTCTGTAATTTCTAAGTGACATTTTCTTTTCAATACTTCCCCATCACTAAATCTTTTGTTTGTGATGTTCCAAATGTGCTTCATAGCAGGTGCTTGCAGATGTGCACCAAGGGGAATTTGCTGA
The DNA here is from genome assembly GCF_030684315.1 of Stegostoma tigrinum. Taxonomy (NCBI): domain Eukaryota; kingdom Metazoa; phylum Chordata; class Chondrichthyes; order Orectolobiformes; family Stegostomatidae; genus Stegostoma; species Stegostoma tigrinum. The sequence goes on along the minus strand of NC_081375.1, from coordinate 49,413,421 downwards.
AGTTTACAAAACAAGACTGATGAAACTGAACACCTTAAATTTTCTGTTGATCAAGGACAAAATTGTGGCAGATGGAATTCAAATTAAGCATGTGTGTGGTATCCATTTTAGATCCAAAAATGGATAAAATCGGGTACTTTCTAGATGATATGAAAGTAAATACAGAGGATGTCCAGAAATCTGGGATGTCAAGTGCATAGGTCTTTAAAATGTCATAAACAGTTACAGAAAATAAATTAAGACAGCTAATGTAATGCTGGCCTTTAAACCTAAAGGACTGGAGTATAAAGAAACACAGGTTATGCTGCAGTTATTCAAAACCCTATTAGACCCCAGATCTGCACCGCACCTTAGGAAGGATACATTGACCTTGGAGGCAGTAGAATGTAGGGTTACAAGAATCATACCTGGCAGTTATGTTGTGAGGAGAGATTATACAAAAAAGGTCCATACCCTAATCGAATTAAGAGAGGTTAAGGGGTGATCTGATCAAAGTCTTCAAGATATTAACAGGAGAAGACAGGTAGATAAACTATTTCTACCGGTTGGGGATTATAGAACGAGGGCCATTGATCGGACTCTAATTCTCAGACTTTCAGGAAAGATGTTAGGAAGCACTTCTACACACAAAGGTTAGTAGATGTTTGGAACTTTCTTCCACAAATGGGAGTGGATGCTCAATCCAGATGGGCCAGATAGGTATACGGAATAGCTATGACCTCAATGAATGGTGGAACAGGCTCAAAGGGCTGAATGATATACTCCTGTTCCTATGTAGTTACTACTCAATTTTTACATTATCTGAACAATCTACCATTACACAAAGTTCTTCAATCACTCCTTTTTTCAAGTGTTCTGCTTCAACTCTTCATCGACTGAGAATTTTTTGCCCACCAGCTTGATCAACAGCAATTCAAGGACCAAGTTGATAACATGAAGCATCTTTGCAAGCCTGTTCTGCCATGTAGTCTCTGAAGAACATAATTAGGCCTTACAGGAACAAACTCTGACCTTGCATATTCATACACTTATTTCCACCAATCTCACTGCACCAAGAGGGACTGGTTGCCTCATCATGTTGTGTAGAAATTCAAACAAGAATGCTCTTGGTGCAGAGATAAATTATTTGAAATAAATGACTCCGAATGAAGTGCCAACCAAAAGACATTTAACTGCTTCTGAAACGGCTTGCTACGATTTGTTGCCTGATTTTGAGACAGAAGGAATTGGCACTACTGATTTCATGACCCAACTCATATTGCATCAGATGTTCAGCTGGTTGCATGTTTCAATTGTGACAGCATTTACACTAAATTTAAGCAAGCCCAGAGTCGTCTCTCAAGCTACATGGCAGTCTCTTATGTTCAATTAGCTACAAATTCTAGGTAGACTGACTACTCTGATTGAAACAACACACCTATTATGATGTTTAGGAACTTAAACACAATCAAACCTGGATGAAAAGAAAAAAAATCAGTGAATTTGGAAACCTCGTGCAAATATTCAAAACAGTAGGGTGTACTTACATTGCACATCACTAAGTGTACCTCAGCAAGCCACTAGAAATGTCCAAACTGCAGCTAACTATTCATTTCAGATGAGCATACATGCTCCCAGCAGAGAACAGGTTAATAATTATTCCACTCTACATATATTCTGCGGTTCAGCTCGGCCATTATTTGATATTGCACAAGACCTTACTTACATCAAGATTTCCCAACCTCCATTTACAAAAATTAGAGCTTAATCCTAAGCATAGGTTAAACCCATTGTCAACTGAAGAGTCATTTCGTAGTCCAGAACTTGAATTTTGCTGAAAAATATTGAGATTTGGCATCCTGCACCCATTAGGATATCTGCAAGAAATACTAATGTAAAAGGAGAACATTTTTAACAAAATGACGAGAGTATGATAATTGGTTACCAAGTGGTCTGTGATTAGTAGAAGCAGTGTCAGAGAAAATAAACCCAGTTAGATAATGACCGATAGTTAATTTGTCACTACTCACCCTTCTAATAACCGCCAGTCTTTGTTTAGGTTTAAACCAGGCAGGTTGACTATAATTGGTTAAAACATTGTCCTGCGCAATGAGCCAGAATGGCCTTCCTTATCTCAAATGAATAAAATGGAGTGCAATATTGTTTGTCTCCACAGACCAGACCACTTTTGGTCATACGCAATTTCTAACACACGCTAACGTGCCACACTATGAATCCAACTAACAATCTTACATTGGTTGTTAACATAGAATTGTTAACACACTCATACTTGTTCCCTTTTACGTTGGCATTCTTATGAATTGCGCAGGTAAATGCAAGACAGATTGCTTTGACAAGTGCTGTTTTTCAAGTAATAGTCAAGTTAACTATGGTTAAGTTGATATGAGTTTAATCCCACATTATCCCTGATGCCCTTCATAAAGTAAGATTGATCATTTTCCAGTCTTCTAGGACCTCTCCTGTGACTTAAGAAAATACAAAGGTTTTGTACAAGACCTTAATTTCCGCACCTGCTTTCCTCAACGTTCTGGGAACTTATCCACATTGGGCCTTTACAAAAGGCCCAAAGTCACCTCTTTTATATTGAGATGTCCAAGAATATCAACACATCCCTCCTGAGACTCAATCTTCCACATCCTCATTCTTTGTGGATACTGATGCAACATATCTGTTACAGGACTTTACCCACTTCCTCCGGCTCCATGCATAATTTCCCCCTACTGTCGTCAAGTGAGCTACCCTCTTGCTCCTTACACATGTATGAATGCCTTGAGATCTATCTTAATCCAGTTTGCCAAGGATATTTCATAGCTCTTTTTAGGCTCCAATTCCTTGTTTATACTCTTAGGTGTTTCCAGCATCCTAACATACAAGGGGATGCATGCAAACAAGTCCACAGTTCCCTGAAAGTGGCAACACAAGTGTATAAGGTGATCAAGAAGGCACATGGCATGTATGTTTGACTTCAACACAGTCAGGGCCTAGAGTATAAAAATTGGCAAGTCATTTTGCAGCTGTATAGAACTTTAAGCCACACTTGGGATATTTTACAGTTCTGGTTGCTACCCTACCAGAAGGGTATGGAGGCTTTGAAGAGGGCACAGAAATGCTTTAACAGAATGTTGCCTCATTTGGAGGGCATTAGCTATTTGGAGAGATCAGATAAACTCATTTTGTTTTCATTTGAGCAGCAAAAAATAAATAAATAAAAGGTGGCCTGGTAGGAGAGAGACATGGTTAGAATGGATAGTCTCTTCCTCCCACGTAGAAATGTCAATTATTTGGTAAAAGGGAAAAAGTTTAAAGGAGGTGTGAGGGCAAAATTCTTTTTCTCCCCCCCTCCAAGAGCGTGGTAAGTGCTTAAAATGCGCTGCCAAAAGAAATAGAGGTGGTGGATACAATGCAACCTTTAGCAGGCATCTTGACAGATGTACGAATAGGCAGAGAATAGATGCACAAACAGTGCATACACAAAAGGCTTTTCAGTTTTGAAAGGCATGTGTTGGTACAGTCAGCTATTCAACCTGGAAACAGATACTTCGGCTCGTTCATGCCAAGCACATACCTCAATATTACATCATCCCATGTGCCAGCTTTTGGCTCATATCCCTCTAAACCCTTCTTTAGAATATAACCCATTCTGAAGCCTTCTAAAATGTTGTAATTTTACCCACCTCCACCACTTCCTGTGGCTGTTCATTGCATACACAATCACCTTCTGTCTGATTAAGCTGACCCTCAGGTCCTTTTTAAAATCTTTCCCCTCTCACGTTAAATAGATGCTCCCTAGTTTTGGGCTCCCCTTACCCCGGGTTAAAGGCCTTGACTATTCACCCTATCTACGCCCCTCATGATTTTAAAAGTCTCCATAAAGCTCACCCCTCAGCCTATGACACTCCAGGGGAGGAAAAAAAAAAGTCCCAGCCTATTCAGCCTCTCCCTCTCACTCAAATCCTCCAGGCTCGTCAACATCTCGTAAATCTTTTCCGCACCCGCTCAAGTTTAATGACATCTTTTCTGTTTCTGTGCTGTAATGTTCTTTATATGCACATTATCCGTACAGCAAGCGTGTAACATTTACTTAGTTTTGTTCAGGGCCTACAACATTGTTTGTTGTCATTATTATTGCAAAGATTGTTCAACCATAAAGACAGTATCACATGTGTAGATATTCTATACTTATACCTAACGTTTAAAAAAAGTTAATGTATGATCAAAAGAATTATGTGCACCCAGCACATTTAAGTGCACACAGATTCCCACCTGTGAATCTTTTCTTATTGCAGGTTTCTTTCTTTGATACCGTAATAAAAATGTTAACAAAACAATTAAGCAATATTTTCATGGCTGATAAACCACAAGTTAAGGACTTTAGGGCAAATGGTCAATTTCAAGGATTGAGGCTCATTGAACCACAGTGAGTCATTCAAAAAGAACCTGTTTAATCCAAGTGTTTTAAGGATTCCTGGAGCATTAAAGAACCTGTATTTGATCCATTTCTTGGGCTAAAGATTTGTCAAAATATCTGCAAAAAGATGGGTTCTTCATTCTTCTTGTGAAAAGTTACTAGAATGCGTTTCAACTCTTCGTGAGATTTTCACCCGTGATAGCACGCTACAATAGAAACGAAGCAATCTAACCTTCAGATAAAAAAAGTGCGATCCTGTTTTAATTCTTTCACGCAATTTAAGAACCCAAACCAGATTTGAGACTAAGAAAATCTCACAGGCCACGAGAAAATAGTGCTGTGAAGACAAATTTTCTTTTGAATTCCAGGCATTTACATGAAGGGCAAAACCTAAGCCACACTTCAATTTTAAAAAAGCGCTTCAAAAACTAAAACAAAAAGCAAAAGCAGGTCCTAAATAAAATAGTTTCACCTTTAACAATCTGCTTGAGCCCCACAAAGTCACTGGGATTGAGCAATGGACGAGTACCAGGCAAATTAATCATCTCACGCAATTCCTAGAGAAAATTGACAATACAAAAAAACTTTCAGCCCCATGTGCACTGTCTTTTCAGGATTATAACCAGCATAGTTAATAATGAACGAGAATTATTAAGCAGGAAGAGAAAGGTGCAGTGTTTTTTGGATTTCCTGAAGACATTTCATAAAGGAGCCACATGGAAAGTTACTGCACGAGGTAGGAGTTTATGGAAATGGAGGCAACATGCTAGCACTGGATTGGTTAACACAGAAGAGAGTGTTGGGATTAATAGGTCTTTCAAACCTCAAAAAGATGCAGTGGTGGAGTGTCACAAGGATCAGTCATTGGACCTCAAACGATTCACTGTCGACACTGGGGTTTCCCGACTTAGGAACAGTCATACTTCAGAATGTGATCGGATATAGCGGTGTATTAGTAATTTTGAAGATCAGACACGCAAACATTTCCTTGCACTGATAAACAGCTATTTTATTGCCTCGCATTGTGCGCTGACTTGTATACAAAACTACTTGCAAGTGGCCTCAAGCACAAAACCGGTTCACAATCCAGGGACTGTTCGTATTGATGTCTTGCAGGAGGGGAATAGTATGTAATGTATCAAACTTGATAATACAAGAAAGAGGTAGGATGATAATTAAGGAATCTGTAACATAAGTACAGTAAGCAGGCAAAAAGTTAGCAGATAGTTTAATGTTGGAAGGTGAGAGATCATGTATGTTAATAAAAAGAATCAAAGGTGGACTATTATCAAACTTGAGACAAAATAAAGCAGCACAGGAACATTGGAACGTTCTTCTGAATGGGGAAAAAGAGAGTTAGCTAAGTGCTGCAAATAATTAAGATGACAAGTGAAAATTCTGGCCTTCATTAGCTTTACAATTCTAATGTGGCAAAGTCTTGTTACAACTATAGAGGCCTATGGTGAGATGACAAATTAGGAGTTGGAGGCCAGGGGCAGATAAGCCATCATTTAATTGAATGGTGGGACTGAATGGCCTACTCCAGCTCCTATGTCCTCATGGACAGTAAAAGATGCTAGAAAGCTCACCTAATCTCAGCAAATCAGCACTAGTAGCAAACAAAAAATTGGAAAAACTTTTGACAAGTAGTCAAGGATATCTACAAGTTTCACCACTACTGAACAAAAAGGGAAACAGCGAAGCAACTGCAACTTGGATTTCACTCTAGCAACTCAAAAGGCTCTAAAAATACTCTAAACTGTAACTGTCTTTATCTGCCACTGGGTAGTGATCAGTCATATAGTATACACATCAATATAAACTACATCATTTAATTAGCTAGTTAATGTAAGTGAACTGGCTACGTTGTAAAATATAACATTCTAGCTGTTATCTTTAAGTCATCAGCGCAGATTTTAACAAAAAAATTACAAAACACTGGTAGGTTTGTGGAAAACAGCAGTGAATTAAACTGACAGGAGTAGGCTTACCAAGCTGCATGAAACAGCTTGCTTACACACACAAGATATTTATACTCTAATGGATCATGTTGCCAACTTTATGAAGTTACCATACCTTTATGGTAAAGGCAATTTGGAGAGGTCCTCTTCGTCCAACGATTAGTACCCGCTTCACATTGCTAGCTGCTATAGCTTCCAAAGCATGGCTAGCGATATCTGTTTTCTGTAAATAATACTTAAATACATGTATTTACGTACATATTATTTAATACACATGCAAATATCACAAAATTACAATTAGAACACTCTGAAAAGGAATAATATTTAGAGCTTCAGGAGGAAGTTTTCCAATTCATGCTACATTAATATATATTCCAACATTATTAACTGAAACAACATTTGAATTCATCAGGTTGCAATTCTATCCTCCCACCAGCTTTTCAGCTCCTCAGCCAAAAACACCTGCAAACCACTATATTTCTCTGTTCCCTAAATCAGTTGATTTTTACAACTTACCCAAGGTTATACAGAGGGTCTGTTCCTGTGCTATACAGTTCTTGGGCCCACAATGTTGTGCCAAAAGTGATGCCAAATGAAACTAATCCCTTCTGCCTGCCCTTGCTCCCTCCATTCCTTGCATACTCATGCACTTAGCTAAAAGTCCCTCAAATGCGCTTATCATATTCGCCTCCACCACCATCCCTGGTAGTGTGTTCCAGACACCTACCACACTACAGGAAACTTGCACCTCATATCACCTTCAGGTTTCATCCTCTTTCCTTAAGTGCATTCTCCCTAGTATTACAGATTTCAACTCCAGGAAAAACAAAATTCTGGCCGTCAACTTTATCTATACAGTTCATAATTTTATAGACTTCTATCAAATCTCCCCTCAGCCTGCGCCACTCAAAAGAAAATAATGAGGTTTGTGTCGTCTCTCCTTGTAGCTCTAATCCAGGCAGCACATCCTGGTAAACTTCTGCTGCACCCTCTCCAAAGTCTCCACATCCTTCTTGTAATGGGGCAACCAGAATTGAATGCAATACTCTAAGGTCTAACCAAAGTCTTGTAAAGTTTGAAGATGACATGGTGTACTCAATTCCCTGACCAATAAAGACAAGCATGCCACATGCCTTCTTTACCGCCCTATCTACTTGTATGGCTAAACACACTAAACTAGAACAACAGTCACTTGATGGCTAGGTGTCAATAAATATGGTGAGAGAGAATCAAAACTGGCCATTGTTTCCTTTTATGTAGGAGGAATCAAGCAGTGCAAAGGAATTTCTCTGTAAGTCACTGATTAGTAACTTCTTAATTGTCATAAACAAAAAAATGCCACCAACAGGATAACATTTAAGACAAGAATTCGCTAACCTTGAGTAAATCAATTGGAGACAGGAGAATCCTGGCCACATCCAACGCCACATTTCCATGTCCCAGGACAACTGCTGTCTCACTGCTCAGTTCAGGATTCAGCTGCAAAAGAATATTTGACAAGATTTTAATTTTGTATTTGAAAAGTAGTCTCATTAATTAATATTAACTCAACATTCAGCAAGTGGAATGAAACAAAACTGCAGATGTTGCAAGTCTGAACCGAAAACAAAAATGGCTGGTGAAACTCAACAGGTCTGGCAGCATCTGTAGGGAGACAAAAACAGTCAGTCAATGTGAAAGTCCACTCACCCTTCTTCAGAACTGAGCGTAGTGGTATACATGTGGGGTGGGGGGGGGGGGGGGGGGGAGGCACAAAAAGAAAGGGATGGACACAAAAAAAAGGATGGATGACAGCATAAAAACCAAAAGAATTGCAGATGCTGTAAATCAGAAACAAAAACAAATTGCTGGAAAAGCTCAACAGGTCTGGCAGAACCTGTGGAGAGGAATTAGTTGACAGTTCCTTAGAAGGCGGCAGTATGTTTAGGAGAAGGGAGAGCTGTTAACAGAGCCATAACTAAGTTAAAAAATGGATTGGCTGAGCTGAAAGCAGCCCATGTTATGACAGGGATGTAGGGATAAGTAAAAGACACAGACAGAGGAGTTTAGGTTTTGGAATTACTGAATTCAACATATAGTCCTGAAGGCTGCAGGATTCCCAAGTGAAAACAAGACATCATTCTTCCACTTTCCATGGAGTCTCAATGGAGCAGGCGCAAGACAGAAATGTCGGCCTGGGAACAAAGTGGCAAACATCTTAAAACTCTTTTTTTTGCAGACAGAACATTAGACATTCCACAAAGCAGTCACCTAATACGTTTTGTCTCCCAACATAAAAAAGAGACCACACTGCAAACAGCAAATACAGCAATGTAGATGGAGTGAAATGCAAGTAAAGCACTGCTTCACCTGAGGTCAGTCTGGAGTCTTGGACGTTGAGTAGGGAGGAGGTAAACAGGTAGGTGTTGCACCTTCTGTGTTTGCATGGCAAGGTTCCAGGTGAGTCATTGGGAGCAGAGAGGAATGAACCAGGTGTCCCAGAGGGAAAGGGATGCTGACAAGGAAGGGGAGGAGAATGAATCTTTTGGCAGAATCCCACTGGAGGCGACAGAAATGATTGGTGGAAAAATCCATAAAACAGGACTGCATGGGCAGACTCATGATTTCTGCCCACTCCTGCCCCACATGAACTTGCTTCTCCTTACATTGATGCAATTCTTTTTCTCACCTCATCCAGTCCCTTTCCCACTTATATTCAAGATTCTTCTGACTCTACGTGTTCCCATCCACTGCCACCCTCCTCCGCTTGGCCAAGCATGCCCTCATTTTAAGCAACTTCCCCTTTAACTCTTCTTGCTTTCTTCAGATCAAAAAATGTGGCCCTGGATACTCCCATGGGCCCCAGTTATGTCTGTCCCTTTTTGGCACTCATTAAACATTCATTGTTTCAGTACTATTCTAACCCCATCCAGAACTCTTTCTCTGGTACATTGATGACATCAGTGCTGCTTCCCTCTCAAATCCAGAACTGGAGAAGTTTCTGTTTTGCTTCCCATTTCCACCCTGCTTTTACCTGGTCCAACTCTGACACCTCGTTCCTCAAGATCTATTCCCATTTCTGAGGAATAGGCTGGCCACCAGCATCAATTACAGATCCACCAACTCCCAGTTACCTGAATGTACATCCTCACACCCCGCTTCTTGTAAAAAGACTCCATTCCATTTTTCAAGTTTCTCCATCTCCACTGCATGTGTTCTGACGACACTACCTTTTAATTGGGGGGGGGGGGGGTCCCCAGAAACACCTACCATTTTTATCAACCTAGGATTCCCCACCATTGTGGGTTGCAGGGTCCTTAGCCAGGCCCAACTCATTTCCTTCAGTCTTCCCTTCCCTCCCACAACACCAGTAAGGATCCTCACTTTCCATCTCACCAGCAATGTCCAAAGGATCGTAAGCCTTCACCTACCTCCACTCCGTTGTCAGCATTTTTCAAGGACCATTCCCTCTAAACAGTGTGGTCCACTTCTCCATTCACAATATCTCCCTACACTCCTACGACACTTTCCTATGAAATCGCAGGAAGTGTTAACATCTGCTTGTTCACTTCCTCACCAAAGCCTCTGCTGTTCCAGATGTGGCCTCCTCTACATCAGGCAAACCAAGCAGAAGCTTGGAGACCACTTTGCAGAACACCTACGCAGGGCTCACAACAAACAACTGCACCTCCCACTCGCGAACCATTTCAACTCCCCCCCCCCACTCCTCAGACAATATGTCCATACTGGGCCTCCTGCACTCCAACAATGATGCCACCCAAAGGTTGCAGGAACAGTACTTCATACTCCGTTTGGGAACCCTGCAGCCCAATGGTATCAACGTGGACTTCACAAGCTTCAAAAATCTCCCATCCCCCAACCACTTCCCAAAACCAGCCCAGCTTGTCCCTGCCTCCCTAACCTGTCCTTCCTCCCACCTATCCCCTCCTCCCACCTCAAGCCCTACACACTAGCCTCATCCCACTCCCTTGACCTATTCATCCTCCCTGGACTGACCTATCCCCTCCCTAACTCCCCACCTACACTCACCTTTTAATGGCTTCACTCCCACCTCCTTAGCCTGTCTCTTCTCCACCTATCCTCTCCTTTATCTATCTTCTATCCACCTCTCTCTTTTTATTTCAGAATCCCCTTCCCCTCTCCCATTTCTGAAGGGTCTAGGCCCCAAACTTCAGCTTTCCTGCTCCTCTGGTGCTGCTTGGCCTGCTGTGTTCATCTAGCTCTACACATCATTCCAGCATCTGCAGTTCCTACTATCTCTTTCAACAATCTGGAGATAGTTATCATCAGCGCATTCTGAAATATAATGTAATGTAGTTTTCCAATTAACTTACATTTTTATTTTCAGGTAAACCGTTGTACCAGCCTACAAATGTTCTTGCAGAATAGACACCCAGTAGATTCTCACCAGGAACATTAAGCGTTCGATTAGTTTCAGCTCCATAAGTCTGGGATAACCAAGTACTTTGTTACTGGCAATATAATAAAATGCTTGCATTTTCATGAAAAAAAAACAGGTACAAAGACTTCACAATATTGAAAGTTGAATAACTGAACTGCAATGGTTGAAATCTAAAGAAATAAGCGAGAGATGCATCAAGGACCAGTATTCAGAGTTAGCATAGACAAGATGTTTTATATTGTGTCAGGAAACGGACAAACATTCAGGAAATTAATGACTTCTTACCAGTATCAGAGCATGGTAAGCTTGTTTCAGTTCTTCTATGCTTATATCCTTCCCAACAGCAACATTGCCATAAAACGAGCAGCGGTTGTGATGTGCTGTCTGGGTAAATGCATTGATGACATTCTGCAGGGCGGAAATATCATAAACATGCTGATCATTAGATGTGGGTCTTAAAATAAATATTTCAAGTAACACAAAGCTGAATATTTTAAGATTTGTGCATCATTGCCTTAAAAAGAATGGGAGATAAGAATGACGTGGGTTTAATTATCACCATATACAGGTCTTCATTAATAACTCAAGAAACTTGCTACCTTCTGTAGTGAAGCAGGCATTTTGTGCTCATTCAAATCAATAACAGACAACTTACTGCATCACACACTCTCAGTGAATTCCAAAAAAGAAAAAAGTCCTTGAAGTAAAAAGTTATCTAGATTTATTTTATAACTAAAATGTTTTAGGTCAATGCAGGCATCCACAAACCATCACATATAACGTTGCAGTTTACATCTGTGAACAGTTTTGACCAGAGGCACAAGGTTTCAGCACTGGACAATTTGTTACTACGATTGCCTGTACCATTAGTCATAACAAGCTCAAAAGATAAGACATTCAAGTGATAAATCCAACTTCTATTCATAAAAATATTTATCTTGCAGCATTTCAACAATTGTAAGTAATAGGAGGTACATATGGAGAGCAGATAAATGAATTCAACAGCCTACAACACTTCATATGGAGGGACTGCATCTTACCAAATTTGACACCAAGGAACAGCAAACACATTACAGAATCAAAATTAAGCCAATGTAAAGGCTTTTTTTTGGAAAATCAAAGAGGTGGAGAATCAGAGTAGTCAGACAACTTTATTCGACTTGGACATAAAAGTACTTCAATTTGTTAGGGCAAGCTTGCGTGTCCATTTTTAATCTTCATTCAAATTTCTTGTCTACATTTAATAAACTATGGTTCATTAGGTAATGGTTGAGTATATACATCTAGACTTCAATTCTGCATATGTTCCATGTCTAATAAGGTTGGCAGCAGAATCCTGTTCAATGCCAAATGGAGACTGAACGAACCTTCACTTCTGGATGGTCAGGGGCAACACCAAATCTCACAAGGCCAAATGGGACAGGCAGTTTCTCATAGATGTCAACCACGGATGATTCATGGTACTGGAACACAAGAGTAAAGATAGCAAATCATTTATAGTGGCTGTCCCCCTCCACTCAAATTATGGATTTCAAGATACCAGATTGCTGCTATGTGAAGAAAATAATGCAGAAAATTGAAGAGTAAACCATACAGAATTATACAGCTTCCAACCTCCAATCCTTAGACAAAATCTAATTTCTGATATTAGAAAGTAAAACACAAATTTTAAGGGCATCCAAATCCTGAAAGAAGTAATTATCAGAAACATTTAAGTCTTTCCTGCAAAGTTTAAAGAGAAAGATTCAGACCTGTAACTAAATTAAGTAACAAGAACTACTAAAATCTGTCAAATCCAACAGGGGTGGAAAACAAAAGACTTCCATATATACCTTGCACAGAACTTTCAGCATATTCTTTACAAACACACTCAATTTTGTCATGCACATAGGCACAGGCACAGGCATATTTATCTACTAGGCCAGTGTAAGTGAGTGGAGTTAACTTGTAGACTTGGAGTCAAAGTATTGGGTTAAAAAATGCATTCCTTCAGCTATTATTTTAGCTACCCACACATACATGTCAGAATGGCTTTCCCAAACTCTTTCAGCCAATTGTGTTATAACTTGGAAGTGACATTATTAATTACATTGTACTCAATTCATTAAAGTAGCCAACACTGGATGATTCCATTATTAAATAAAATGCTAGGCATTTTAATAAATTCAAGCTAATAAATATGAAGCAATAGTGGTCTACAACTATAACCAAAGAGTATTAATGTCAACTTCTCACCACTCCCTGCACAAATTCTAAACTCAAGATCCACACTGTCACTTGAAAACTGGAACTGAGTATAATTTGGTTGCTTCCCCCCAGTAAAACTGTGCCAACCTCCTCTTCAGAACCACAATTACCTCTCCCAGATAGTCATTCCACCCACCAACCTTGCGCCAGCTCAGTGTTAGTTATCCAATTAATTCCAGCCCCTTACCCTTTCCTTATGTTCCATAAATATATACCTCAAATATATATCTGAAGGGTCCAGAACCAAAATGTCAGATTTCCTGCTCCTGATGCTACTGGGCCTGCTGTGTTCATCCAGCTCTACACCTTGCTGTCTCAACCTCCAGCATCAGCAGTTCCTACTATCTCTACCTCAAGTACTTTTTTTAAAAATGTTACTGTTGAATCCCTTCCATAATCACAATAACACTCGGCCAAAACAGTTCTTGCGTTGCAGATCTAGTCCATTTATCAATCACCTTGGCTACCGGTTCCCTACCTTCCTGCCACTGGAAACAAGGTACCTCTCTATTTGCTATAACATAATCATTCATGATCTTATCATTACTTAGTCCCTTTTTAAAAGGGAAGGCTACCGTTTCTTAAGTCTCTTCACACAAATGAATTCCATAGTCCCTGCCATTATATGACTAAAAACTTTTCTATACCTTTCCCATGACTGAACACCACCTCTGAGTCCTAAAATCTTCTACCCTGTATTTTTGAGTCTTCCATTCTGTATGCAAGCCATGACACATCAGCATGCTGTTAATAATTGAGTACTGATCCTCTCCTCCCTCAACATCTACATATGTAAACTATCTGATTGTGACCAGGACCAACAATCTTAGATTACTGTATTCTCTCCCCATTCCAGGTAGGTCTGAGTCACTAAGGCCAACTGCAAAAACCTACCAATGCTCAACTGACAGGATCACTCTGCAGTTATAACAGATTAAGGCCAAGGACATTTCCAATCTGTGTGGTCCAGTACAACATCAGATGATGCACCAACTAAGTTACACGTACAAAAATCAATAATTATGAACAGAAGAGGACATTCTACTCCTCAAAGCTCCATAAACTACTCTATTTACTCATTTAAATATCCTTTACAACACTAACTTAGCAAGGAGATTTATCAGTTTTAGTTTTGAGAAGTTTCAATTGCCCACCCAAGTCTCTTCCAGAGAAACGTCCAAGTCACAACCCAACCATTCACAACCTTGGTGTCCCGTTGGACCCGAGAGGAGCCTAATTCAAACCTGCCATTACTAATGCCTTGTGAAATGTTATTATGTTAAAGACGCTACATAAATACAAGCTGTTACCTCGTACTGTGTACTTCATTAACTTGGATTATGTGCTTAATTGGCAGAGGCCTTCATACAAAAATTTTGCGGAATAACATTCACAAGGGTTGCCTTTATTCAAGATTACCTTAAGCAGGTGTTGGGCAGTGTAGAAACCTGCAGGACCACTACCAACAACACAAACTTTCAGCTGAGGATCTGCTTTGGAGGACAAGCATCGGACTCCTGAATTGAGTACAAAGACAAAAGACTACATCATTCACAGTGAATTCAAAAATAGTTTGCATTGCATGAAACAGATCAAGTCAACACGTTTAAGACAAGTACAGCCACTTCACATTCCTTGCGTTAAATCTGGTTTAGGAACATATAACAACAAGACTCGGACAATATTAGGTTTTGCTTGACATGCAGAAACTAACATCCACACCACAAGTGACAGTAATATCAAGAACCAACAAGAGAAAATCTAGCTTTTACCCTGTGACATTTAAAAACATTACATACAAAAACATCTTTACTCAGAGTAGTAAGGGAATGGAACGCTTTGCCTGCGACGGTAATAGATTCGCCAACTTTAGATACATTTAAGTCGTCATTGGATAAGCATATGGACGTACGTGGAATAGTGTAGGTTAGATGGGCTTGAGATCGGTATGACAGGTCGGCACAACATCGAGAGCCGAAGGGCCTATACTGTGCTGTAATATTCTATGTTCTATTACTATTGCTGAATTCCCAATAACATTCTGGGGACAGATTAACACTGAAACAGAACTGGACTAGGCATATGAATATTGTGGCTAGGAATCCTGCAGCGAGTAACTCATTTAACACCCCAAAGCCTGTTACCACCTATAAAGGCACTTGTCAGATCAGGGTGATGATCCAGGGCTGATGATCCAGGGCTCTTGTGGTGCAGTAGTTGTGCTTCCACATCTGGACCAGAGCCCTGAGTTTAAATCCCACCTTTTCCTGAGATGTCATAACGTCTCATCAAATTAATTAAAAAATATCAAGTACATCATGGAATAGTATCTTCTTGACTAGATGAATGCTGCTGTGGCAAGACTCAAGAGATTTGACAGAAAGCAAGACAATGCAGCTCACTTGATTAGCACCACCACATCCACACACTCCACCATTAATACTCAGGAGCAGCAATGCATACCATCCAAGATTCACTTCAGAAATTCACCAGTGATCCTTAGACTGTACCTTCCAAACTCATGACAGTTTCCATCCAGAAGGACAAGGGCTGCAGCTGCCAGGAAATACCACCACCTGCAAGTCCCCCTCCAAGCCACTCACCATCCTAACTTGGAAATATATCGCCATTCCTTCACTGTCACTGGGTCAAAATCCTGGAATTCCCTTCCTGACAATATTGTGGGTCTACCTACAGCAATGTGGAACGGGCAGAGATTCCAAAAGATAACAACGTGTGAAGCTGGATGAACACATCAGGCCCAGCAGCATCTCAGGAGCACAAAAGCTGACGTTTCGGGCCTATTCCCTTCATCGCCAGCATCTGCAGTTCCCATTATCAGAGATTCCAAAAGCTTGTGTTTTCAAATAAATCTGGTGGAGTATAACCCAGTGTCGTGTGACATCGGGAAGGCAGCTCACCAGCACTTTCTCAAGGACAACTAGGGGCGGGGAACAAACACTGGCCCAACAGCCCATGAATGATTATCTTCTTTCTTAAGAAAAAAAGACAAAGGCAGGCTCCTTGACAGCAGTAAAAAGATATAAAGCAGCGCACGCTGCTGCAGAGCTCACAGAATCCCCACAGTGCAGAAGCAGGCCATTCGGCCCAACGAGTCCGCACCGCCCCTCCGAAGAGAATCCCCCCCCCCAACCCTAATCCCTGCATCTCCCACCTTAGACACGAGCACAGCCAATCCACCTGACCTACACATCTCTTGAGAAGCAGACAGTATTCCAGCAGTTAATTAGACTGACTAAAAGATGACTGAAAATTAAGTGAGCCGGGGGGGGAGGGGGGGAATATAAAGTTACTGCCCAATGACAGCCAACAACACAAGGCCCAAAACACACAGGAGGGAGCATGAGTTTCCCACAGCAACCTTCCTCCCGCCCCCACAGGAATCTCGGTACTCACGACAGTGCGGTACTGCCGTGTGACAGGCGTAGGCCAGCCCGCGGGCGAAGAGCGCGGCCAGAGCCCCCACCGCTCGCATTGCCCCCTCTCAGTCAGTCAGTCAGTCACCGCCGCTACCAGCGAGATCCCAATCCGAGGCCGGGTCCGGGGTCCAGAAGGCAGCCGCATCGTCACGTGGGGCCCGATAGGCGGGGTCTCCCGGTCTAACCAATCGAAACGCGGTGTCCTTGACTGACCACGCCCCCGTGTAAAATACGTGCATTGTGATTGGCTACTGCGCCTTTGCGCTGTCTGCCTCTTAATCTTGAACCGATGTTATCGTGTAAGATTAATATTTTGGTGCATGTTGCCCCGTTCAAACCTACTTGTATTTTGCATTATTTCATTTGGTGCATGTTGCATTCTTCACACCTATACTGTATTTTTAAATATTTTATTTGGTGCATGTTGCCCCGTTCACACCCACTGTATTTTGCATTATTTCATTTGGTGCATGTTGCACTCTTAATACCGGATGTTATTGTCACGTTGGAGAGAGTGCAGATAGGATGGATTTGAAAAACCCCATGTCCGCTAACAAAGTGGGAGGTCAATGGCAAGAGAGCATTTATCCTCATTTGTTCATGGGATGTGGCCACTGGAGCAAGGCCAGACCCTAACGAGGTCTTCATTGTCAGGGTGGCTGAGATAGCCTTCTCTAATGGGCAATCGTGAACCAGAGGGTCTATTCTTCACAATAATGGTTTGATGATGAGCCTCAGTAGGATTTGCTTTTGATTCCCACATGTTTAAAAATTAGAGACGTTTGAACCCATGGCTGAAAGCATTAGACTTTATGAAAATGCTCCCATGTAAGGTTTAATTTTGTCATTTTTCTTCCAACATTTATCACATCTGTACATATAAAATGGTTCATTCCAGCAATGTTATTGTCATCAGCTAATACAAATCATTCCATTTTTATTCCTTAATCTCGTGTCAATCCTCACTATTTAGTGACAGCATTTTAACTATCTTCTCTAAATATAGTTGATGTGCCAGTACTATGAAATACTGCTTAGAAAAAGGAGTCAGAAACTAAATCATTCATCACACATTTAAACCTACTCGTGCCAAGTATTATTTGGTCAGGTTCATCATTTTTTCAGAATTTTATTTACTTTAGTTATAGAGTCAGAGAGTAATACATCACCCTTCAGTCCAACCCGTCCATGCCAACCATCATCCCAAACTCGTCCCACCTGCTTGCACTTGGCCCATATCCCTCCAAACAATTTGTTATCCAAAGTTCTTTTAAATGTAACTGTACCCGCATCCACCACTTCCTCTGGAAGTTCATTCTACCCATGAACCACTCTCGGTGTAAAAAAAAATTGCTGTTTATGTCTTCCTAAAATCTTTTTCCTCTCACCTTAAAAATATGCCCCCAGTCTTGATATCTCCCAAGCTAGGAAAAAAAACATTATCTATACCCCTTGTAATTTTATAACTCTTTATAAAGTCACTCCTCAACTTCCTCTGCTCCATTGAAAAAAATCTTAGCCTAAAAAAGATGTTGTTCATGACATAAAATGAAACTTGACATTTCTGTATTTTTGCAGAATTATTTTTGGAAAGTTGAATGCTCTGGGGACACAGATTCAGATCTCACCAAAGCAACTCCCTACTTTTATTGAACTCAGTGTAAACGCTAGAAACCTCATGTTGTCTTCCAATTATATAATTTACAGCCTTTCAGTCTCAACTTTGGGTACAATTTCAGATCATAATGCTCCCATTTTTCAGTAAGTATTAGTGAGTATTTGTTGAATGCCATTTAAACTTACGGTAGACACATCTGTTTTTGTCCCAATGCCATATGCTTTTCCATAATCATTTGTTCTGTCATTCAGTCCCCCCTCTTTTCTACTAAGATTTTATTTTGTATTTTTCCCCTTTGCACCTTGCCTTCCCTACCACTAAAGCCCCTTACATCTCCAAACTCTTCCGGTTCAAGATGATACAGCTTTTTACTGGTTTACTCCCACATTACACCTGAACAGCTTGGTATCTTCGAAATTCCTGATATCATTGGCTACATGTGCAATATTTTGCTTTTGTTTTGGAAGAACCAAGTGTGAAGTTTACAAAGGCACATGTAAGGGTTTGAATATTGCTCAACAGAGATAGAACTTGACACTAAAAATACAATGAGACAAAAGTCAGCAGTTGTTGTGAAGGGGAGGGGAATGGATTGGAAACTTGATTGGACTGAACAGAAAGCCAAGGTTCAACCTGAGACTATGGCAATGGATAGGAATGAAGTGGCCGAAGTACGGGAGTTGTAGCAAGGACCAATGGTAGTGGATATAGTTTTTCTGATGTTTAATTAAAGGAAATCAAAACATCAAACTGCAACTCAAACAACTGCCAAACTTTACAACATTAGCCACTTGTTAATTTATGTCAGAAGTCCTGATTTGTCTTTTATGAATTCATAATGTAGTTTATCTTGATATAATGATTACACATTTCTATCTCATATGCATCTTTTCCAATAGCATTAGGCAGGCCAAAATTATTGCGCAATCCTCCATGCTTTCCTGAACCACTGCAGTCCTTGTGATTAGGGAACTCTTATACTGTTAGACATGAGTAAACAACCAAATGGCTTGATAAGTGATTTTGAAACTTTTCAAGAGTCGACTAAGTGGTGTGTAACAAAAGTGACATGTAGGTCAGACTATTAATGAATAGGTTAGGCTTTTACCACAATCAGATAGCTTTTGCTGTTCATATTTTCCTAGTCCCAGTCAGCAAATTGACAAATTATCATGGAGGGATATTAATTCATAATCTCTGGGACTGTAATCCAGTGTAACATCGCTACATTGACAGGAAGTGTTGAAAGGATCAGAAGGTCTCCATTTACGATTGAAGAGTCAAAAGTTTACCACTTTCCTTTGAAGCCAGTTAGCCTAAAAGTTGCAGTAGCAAAAACTTTGGAATAGCAAATTAAAGATGAACTTACTAAACATCCTGATAAAAGTACAGTAACTTGAATCAGCCAACATAGATTTGGGTAGAAGAGGTAGATTGGGTTGATTCCATGTCATTTCTGTATAGTACAGGGCTCTGACATCATGAATCAAACGCTTCTAGCACAAGAGTTCTGAGGAAGGGTTACCGCACCCAAAACGTTAACTCTGTTTCTTCCTTCACAGATGCTGCCAGACCTGCTGAGCTTTTCCAGCAACTTTGTTTTGGTTACTTCTAGCACAAGGGTGCTTATAGTTTCACTTGGTACCAGGCAATCACAAAGGAAAGAAATACTGTAGTTGACAGAAGATCCAAGAAAAACAGATATTGACTTGCTGAAAATTAATCAACCAAGGAGTGTATATTTCTAACTGCAAAAGAACCATACATTTAACAATAGCTGCAGTTTTTAATCACTACACTCCCTTTTGTCGGCAATCCGATAGCAAGGCTCAAAATTAATCACTATCAATAAAGTGTATGACAAAAGGACAGAGTGTCAGAATAAAGTTGTGCTTTAGAAATGAAATCTGATTTGAAATAATAATAGTAATTTCTTCACATGGAGCAAACATTGAAATTCCAATTATAAAGGATAGGAAGGATTGAAGGTTTGAGACAGTATAAGCAGTCAAAGAGTGGTACTCAAGTATCACTTTGTTTTCATAAGGATTTAATTTGTTTTCCTTATTTAGATATTATATCTCTGTAACTTTGGCTTGTGAAAATCTCTGGTCAGCATTTGATATCCCCTTCAATTACAAAGTCTGCTTACAGTGTGCAATTATAGCTGATCCAGCATATAAATGACTGTAAATGAAGTAATTTAATCCAACAGGTTAAACAAAGATGCAAGAACTGATTGCCAAATAGGACAACTACAAAATTGTAGGGTGGGGAAAAGCATCCATTTCTGGCAACTTTGATAAAACCTGTCAAGAGTAAAACTATTTAAGAATATCTCGAAATTCTAACAAGCACATGCTTTAATTTAGGTAGTTAAAATAACACAACATTACCTTTCTGTAGTGATGACTGCGGTGGTTAACCTTATTTTGAGTTTGAAGAAGGACATCTGCTCACAACATTCGAAAGGACTAATCCAGTAAATGGCAGAACCCTTAAGTTAGGCAGAGGGATCTGGGTGTACAGGTACACAGTCACTGAAAGTGACACTGCAGGTGGAGAAGGTCGTCACAAGGCATATGGCATAGTTGCCTTCATTGGCCGGAGCATTGAGTTTAAAAATTAGCTGGCAATGTTGCAGCTTTATAGAATCTTAGTTAGGCCGCATTTGGAATATTGTGTTCATTTGTTGGTCGCCACACTACCAGAAGGATGTGGTGGCTTTGGAGAGGGCACAGAAAAGTTTTGCCAGGGTGTTGCCTGGTATGGAGGGCATTAGCTATGAGGAGAGGTTAGAGAAACTTGAATTGTTTTCATTGGAATGACGGAGTTTGAGGGGCAACCTGATAGAGGTCTACAAGATGATGAAGCACATGGACAGAGTGGACAGTTAGAAGCCTTTTCCTAGAGTGGAAGAGTCAGTTACCAGATGCCATGGATTTAAGGTGCGAGGGGCAAGGTTTAAAGGTGATGCACGAGGCAAGGTTTTTTACACAGAGGGTCGGGGTGCCTGGAACTCACTGCCAGGGGAGGCAGTGGAAGCAGATACAATAATGACTTTTAAAGGGCATCTTGACAAATACACAAATAGGATTGGATTAGAGGGATACGGTCCCTGGAAGGGTAGGGGGTTTTAGTTGTGACAGGCAGCATGTCGGTGCAGGCTTGGAGGGCTAAAGGGCCTGTTCCTGCACTATAATTTTCTTTGTTCTTTATTTCCATGTTACTAATTATATTTTCTAGTTTTCCAACATGACAAAATAATATCACATGTAAGGATATATTCATGTTCTTCTATGAGTATATATCTTTTCTTCTCCCTCACTGTCACACTTCAGAGAAGTGAATACAAAAATGAAGGCATACATGCGTGCACATTGCTGAGGGAGTGCTAAACAATTATAGAGTCATAGAGATGTACAGCACGGAAACAGACCCTTCAGTCCAACACATCCATGCTGTCCAGCAATTCGAAATTACTCCAGTCCTATTTGCCAGCATTTGGCATGTATCCCTCTAAGCCTTTCCTATTCATGTATCCATCCAGATGCCTTTCAAATGTTGTAACTGTATCAGCCTCCATCATCTCATCTGGCTGCTCACTCCATGCCCTCACCACTCTCTGCATGAACAAGTTGCCCCTTAGACCCCTTTTAAATCTTTCCCCTGCCCCCCCTCGTTTTGGAATTACCCACTCCAAGGAAAATACCTTGACTATTCAGCCTATCTATGCCCGTCATGATTTTATAAACTTCTATAAAGTCACCTCTCAGCCTCCGATGCTCCTGGGAAAATAGCAGTCAGCAGTACCTCTTTCACCTAAACTAAATCCCCAACTGTCCTCTGCAGGCACAGGTGAAAGATTCTACTTTGAAATGGAACAGGAACTTTAATCCTTGTGTCCTGGCCAATACTTATCTTGCAATTTATATCACTTAAACAGATTATCTGCTCATTATCTCATTGCAATGTCTGAGACCTTGCTGTGTATAAATTGGTTGCTGCATTTCCTACATTACAACTGCGCTTACAGTGGTGTTTTGTAAATTCCTATTTTAGAAATAAAACCAGTCTGACTTCAAACTAAAACGCATACAGATTCTGAACAAGGCCTCACACTTAGCATGCATTGCCTGAACTAAAATGTCACCTCTTCTTTCTACTGATAATACCTTTAGTTCTCTCAGGACAGTGACTTGAAAGAAATTTGGGGATATATACATATATATTAATCTTTAAAACCTTCTAACAGATTAAAGATTTAACAGTATCATAGGTTTGTTTAATGCATCCTCATCAGTGGTGTGACTCTTTGATCTTTTACTTATAAATTCTGTGTCTGATAGTACATCTCTCACTAACACCTGAAGACGGAGCGAGGTTCAGAAAGCTTGTGTTTTCAAATAAACTTGTTGGACTATAACCTGGTGTTGTGTGATTTCTGACTTTGTCCACCCCAGTCCAATGCCAGCACCTCCACATCATTACACTTCAAATGGACTTATTCAGTTGTAAAATACTTTGGCGTATTCTGAGGTCAGAAGAGGTGCTACATAAATGCAAACTTTATTTTTTATTAAACAATCCACACATTTGAAAATATTGCCGGTAAACAATGAAGACCTGGTGAAAACAGTTCGTTAAGACAGACTACATCAAAAGGACACTTTCAAGGGCTGGCTTTAAAGTGTACCAAAGTTCTTCACAGAATAAAATCAGACAAAAATTGACACCCTGGTAAACAAGGAGATATTAGGTTGAAAGCTTTGTTTACAGGGGTAGATTTTAAGGAGGGCTTTAAGGGTGGAGAAAGTTGAAAAGGCAGAAAATAGAGCAACATCATGTTCTCAAATGGAGGAACAGATTTGAGGGTCTGCATGACTTAACCTCTTTCCATTGCTCCAGAAAGGTTCAGGAAGAGAATTCCAGAGCTTAGGGCCCAGGCAGCTGGCAGTATGGCTGCCAAAAGTCTCCAAATAGAGTTGTGGGTGTGTATAAGATTGAGGCTTGGGAGTCAAAGTATCAGACAAAATGTATACAAAAGAAAGGAGGTTTGTAGTAGCTGTGGAAATACACTATGCTGTGCAATTATAGAATGAACCTTGAGTAATTATATAGATGATTATGTAAAATAGATGCTGTGATCCTGTAGTTACTGTATGTGCTAAATATAGCTGCTGCTGTATTGTAAATAAACGCTGACCTGATGAACCATCTACGTACAGGGAATCAAACTGGAGGTGGGGACTGCAATAGGCAGACAGAAACTTAGCAGTTCATAATCCTAATTGATGGGAGATGGTATTGAAGTGGCTAGATTCCCTTGTTCATCTCTGCGCTATGAGAGAATTCCATTCTAAACTGCACTGAACGTCACTTTGACTATTTGGGTCTGAAGTAAAATTTGTTAGTGTACACTGTATCCACCTCTTGACCCATGTCCCACCACTTCACAAAACTACTGATAATCTCCAGGTCTTTAAGTTAAAATTTAGAACTTTGGAAAAGTCTCTACATTCCACACCTATTGTTGTATAATCAAGCATAGTTACCTTAATTGAGAATTCCAATAATGGGCCCAGACACTTATTGCACAACATTACCAATGCTGGATGGAGCACTGTATCAGACAAGTTATTTCAGAGAGATGGTATAGTTGGTGGTCATGATAAGCATGGATTACT
This sequence comes from Stegostoma tigrinum, assembly GCF_030684315.1. Classification (NCBI taxonomy): domain Eukaryota; kingdom Metazoa; phylum Chordata; class Chondrichthyes; order Orectolobiformes; family Stegostomatidae; genus Stegostoma; species Stegostoma tigrinum. The sequence continues at coordinate 49,389,658 of NC_081375.1, read as the reverse complement.
GATTGTAGAAAGAAGAAAAGACCAAGGAAGTAAAGAGTTGTCACAGTTTTAAGGAACTAAAAATAAGGAATTAGTGTAGGAAACCATACAGCAACTCTTGATTTTAAAAGATTGGGAATGTGAGAAGGAGAAGGGATTACTAAAAGCTCAAAGGACCAAGTGAGTAATGGCTTCTACAGCATAATAATATAAGTTGTTTGAATGTTTTATGTGAGGATTGAGTAAGATTATTTTAAAATTGTGTAACTTAATGCGAGCATAATGATAATTAAAAGTAAGGAATGGATTTTGTAGGGGTCTGAGAAATGTGGACTATGGTGAGATGTGTGGCAGAATCAGATGGAAGTCCGACAAAGCTCATCACAACTTTGGGAGCAACTCGCACTATCTTTTGTAACTTTCATTTGTGGCAGGTTTCTCGGAAACAGCAGAGTATTGTCAGTTAAGGGGTATTATTACTCATTAGACATCTTGTCACTGGCCTCATTAATTATCAACTTTCTATCTTACCAAACAAGCTATCATCATAAAATTTCAACATTCAATCCAGAGCAGATACCTGGCGGGTTCAACACAGTGCTTGCTCCAAATTACCTCCACGTTGCTTGCAACTAAACCGCAGTCCAGGTCGTAACCAATGAACATCAGCTACACACACCCCTCGTCCATGGATCTTGGCATCCTGCAAATGCCAGCCCCTCAGGACCATCATAGTGCCTCTCTGATAACTGGCATTGTACCCTGGAAGCAAGACTGCGGGGCTTACTGCAATGGAAGGCTGCAGCAGGGTGGCTTTGTGCACATGGACAGCTCAGAGGTTGGAAGAGGCTGCATCTCAGGGCTAATTCTCTTAGCATTTGCTCACTTGGTCCCTGCAGATTCATACAGCCATCCCTGCTTTATCTTGCCATTCCAATGAGTGTAGTCACACAGCCAGGCAGCTTGCTTTCCTGATCCGCAGTCCCCAGTCTAGTGGTGAACTCTTGCTGTGCGACAGTGTACTATGTTATTTCACACTTACACCAGGTGTGAGTAGCTTATGAAGCAAACATACAGCATATACTGTCAGACATATCTCATCGTTTTACAGGTGTAATCTTCACAGAGGTCCAAAGAGACACCCATCAGTCAGTGATTTCAATCACAGTTAGATCAAGGGCAGCCTCTGATGCCAGTCCAAGGGATTGACCATAGTCAGGTGTCCACCCAGGGTGATCTCAGTCAGAGGCTCCATGCCTGTTCGGTCTGCGGAATTGGTCACAGTCACTTCTGTGGATCTGTAGCAGCTAGTCCAAGATCAGAGCTAATGCAGACATGGAAATGTCCAGCCACTGGTCAGGGAATGGTTTCTTCTCATCTGGCACTGCCCAGTCAAGTCGCTCAAGGGAATGGGCCACAGTCAATCTGTCGGCTGCATCCACAGAAACAAAGGTGGGGAGAGGGCAAAGGGGCAAGAGTGAAAGAGACCTGGCAAGGGTATTTGTCACAGAACTGGGGAATGCAGGCTCTGGGGAAGGCAGGGTTACAATTGTGAAGGAGTGGCAATGGTACCTGCAAGGGTATTATATGATAAAGCAGGGCTGGGCAAGGTGTAATGCAGAGGGCAGCAGGGTCATCCAGGGTCAGGAGCACCCTGGCTTTGGGGTTGTGAAGGGTGTGAATGACCATAAATGGCATGGCCACCTCTTATCCCAGGGGCTAGGGGCTGAAGTGGGCAGCTATAGACAAATGTAGACAGGTTGTGTGGGAATATTGGGAAGTGTGAAGCCTGTGGAGTTTATGAAATGGGCTATTAGGCAGGGGATATGGATGTCTGCAGCCACACTGACACACAGAAATGGAAGCTAGAAGCCACTGGCTGAAGAATGCCCACTGTTGCCTTCTGTAATGCTGGAAATTGAAAGTGTGCAATGGGCAAGAAAATGGCTGGCACCACACTTGGACTGGGCAGGGGACATGACTTGACCTGTGAGGGAGGCGTCTGCAGCACCAACCAGTGTTTCCTCGAATTATCTCACTGGCTGCCTGGGAGATAATTTTTGAAACCAAAATCAATGCCATGATCAGCATGTTGATACTGATTGCAGAACATTAGAGCAACCAACCAGCTTACAGCCAACATTGGCATCAAATGAGATAGGACTCTTATCGGAAAAGAACACAGGCACACAGACCTATGCACTGTATAAATCACAGAACTGCAGGATTCCCATTCCCTTATTGTCCTCATACATTGCCCTCCTTTGTGTCTTGCAACCATCTGCCACAGACACTGCTGGACAATTCATTCACACCAACATTTTTTGACATGGAGGCTGTGAAAGAATAAAAATGTTGCATGAAGAGGATCAAGGGTGTCAGTATGACCCAATACCACGTAAACACTTTGTTTCTCTCGATTCTGGATGATGCACTAAGCTCTCAGCACAGACCTCCATCCATGGAACACCGTGAGCTGCAAGCCCCAGAACACTGCATGGGCTGTGAGCCCTGGAGCAGTGCAGGCAATGAGCCAGTACAGCACAAGGAATGAGCTGGTACAGCGCAAGATTTGAGCCAGTACAGCATATGGGCTGTGAGCTCTGGAACACCACGTGGGGAATCCCAAGTCCCGGAGCAGCACAAAGTGAGGCAAATCCTGGTAAAGCATGACTTACCTTGTTGCTGCTGAGTGCCAGTGTGGAACGGAGTGGGGGCTGGTGTGATGTGGGACATTGGTCTGGCACCACATGCTGAGCTGCTGCTGTTTGGTACTCTTACCGGACAGTAATATAAATCCTTACTTTTCAATCCTCTTTTGTATAACAACATTCCTTTTTTAACTCTGTAAGATTTGTACCTAGGTACTTGTAGTTAAGATGGTGTCATTAAAAGGTAGCCATTGTGAAAATGTTTCACTGTACTTCTGTTCTGGAGTACGTTTGAGAATGAAGGATGTTTGATGCTATTCTATTCACCTGTGGCCATGAACTGATGTTGAATAGTGTAATAATGCCATTCGGCCCCAGATAGAAAGACTAACAAACGGAAGGACTGTTGAAATATACTTTGCAAACCATTATCACCCATTATCCCAAAGTGCCTTCAACATATTTATTTCCTCCTCTCCCTCCTATTCCATCTTACAATACTCCCTGGTTCCACTGCTGGACTGGAGGGATTCTGCTCAGCAATGGAGCTCGCTGACTGTCGAGGTTTGGTCAGGCCACCACAGGGCACTTGTGTTTGGATGGCTCCAACATGCGGAGGGTCTACCTGTAAGATGGAAATCATTCCACTTGGCATGAGCTTGCAAGTGTCAGAGGGAATCAGGCAGGGTGGAGGTGGAGGGCCCAGACATATCCAGAGTGCCTCGAGAGGTGAATTCTGTGGGGCTTGTGTGTGGTTTCTCCTCTAGCTGGGTGCTTCCCAGCAGCGCCCTGTCTCCTCGAAGATGGGGCATCTGGAGTGTACGCCACGTTTCCTGTCCTGGTCCTGACGGCTAATGGCTAGGTGATGTGGACTGTCTATGGGTGTCCCTCTCCAGCACAGTCTGAGGGTGCTGCGCCTGGCTCTTGATGGCAGTACCATCCTGTCCATGGAGGTAGGCAGCTGGCTACATGACTCACTGTACTGCTGCAGCTTCTGGGCAATGAGGGGAATTGGCTCCCACATCCCTGTTTGCTGCTCTTGCCCTCCCTGTGCATGTCAGCAAAATTCCTTATTCCCAACCCCACAGGCATCTCACCCACTCGCGGGGTGAGCAGGTGCCTGGTCTCCAGCAGGCCTCTGAGTATCAGCAACCTGGGACTTGCTGGCTGTACCTGCAAGAAACAAGCGAGAGAAAATGCTGCAGTCAGCGAGTGGAAGTCACATAAAAGGAATGATGCTGACAGTGGAGTTAATATGAGGGCTGTATCAGAATGAGAAGCGGTACTCACTCAATAGGTGAGATATGGATGGGCCAGGGTTCTCTCCTTGAAGGGATAAAGGAGCCTAATGTCAGCCCCCAACCCCAACCCACCCCATACGGCCTCACCCTGCCCAGTTATTGGCTGTCTTGTCCAATGTTGAGAGAAAGTAAAGGATTGAGTGAGATCAAAGTGGGTGGCACAGATGTTAGTGCTGTTACAGGTGGGGAAGGAATGTGAGAGTTTCTGAAGGCATGTGAAGGCAGCACAGACAGCCAGTTAGTGGTGGTAAGAGCTTGTGTTGGGGAGGTGAGAGCAAGTAAAGGACAATGGTGAGAGTAGCAATGCATGAGTCCTGATGGGAGGCTGGCGTAGCAGATAGAGTTTTTTTTCCCTTTATTTATTAATGGGATGAGGATGTCGCTGACTAGGCAGCATTTATTGTCCATGCCTAATTGCCCAGAGGGCAGTTCAGAGTCAGCAACATTGCTGTGGTCTGGAGTCACGCGTAGGCCAGACCAGGTAAGGATGGCTGTTTCCTTCCCATTAGCTATTAGTGTCATTAGTGAACTAGGTGAGTTTTTTTCTGACAATTGGCAATGGATTTATGGTCATTACTAGATGATTAATTCCAGTTATTTTATTGAATTCAAATCCCACCATCTGCCATGGCAGGATTCAAACCCGGGTCCCCAGAATGTTATCCTGGTCTCTGGATTAATAGTCCAGCGATAATACCACTAAATCATTGCCTACTGAGTGTGAGATAGCTGAGAGAAGATTGTGGCAATTCCCTGGTGCAGGTCATTGATCTTTTTTCAACTCTGTTGGCTGTTCCTACCCACTCTGGAGATGGGATTTACTTCAGCTCAGGCTGCCAGGCACTGGTGGCATGGCCTCCTCTGCTGGTCCTCTAGGAAAAGGACTTCTGTCCCTTGTGTGACCCAGTCCACCAGTATCTCCAGGACCCATCAGAGAATAGAGCCATCTCTTACTCTTTCATGTAGAGATGCTGCCCTTTTCTGAGCTTCAGAATCACGGTGTTTGGCCAGAGGCATACTGGTCATTTAAAGGTTGCACAGAAACAAGAGATGCTGGTCTTTCGGCAGATATCTGCTGAGTGGGGAGTTGTTCCAGGAATGGCACGTGGCAAGATAGAGCCAGAATCAGATGCCACAGTAGGTGTGGGAGGTTATTAATGAGGTGAGTCTGGTAAGTTATGGCAAGAAACCTTGCTAGGCCTCAGGGAGAAGAATCCTCCGAAAAAACTTGATACAATTTGGAATCAGCCAAAGAAATGTAAGATTCAGCAGAATCTAGCACTTATATGCAATGCTGAAATGTAAGATTCAGCAGAATCTAGCACTTATATGCAATACTAAGAAATCTCTTAAAGCATTTCGTGTGTAATAATTATACTGAAGTTCAAGGATTCTTAACAAGCAGACAAATGCAACACAGATAATTACTATAAATTGTGGGTTGGGGTCCCTTACATTTACTCAATTTGGTAAACAGACCTCAGTTTAACATCTAAGGTGAAAGGTAGCACCTTTAGCAGTTCAGCCTTTCTTCAATATGGCACTGAGTTGTCAGACTCAATTTTGTGGGTATGTCTCAAAGTGAACTTAAAAACACAACTAGTTCCTTTTTCAAAAATTGTTTTTCTTCATGATGTGTGCATCACCGAGAAGCCCAGCATTTATTGCTCATCCCTTATTGCTCCTTAAGAATTTAATGATGAACCAGCTATCTGGAACACTGCAGTGTATATGGTAACTGTGCTGAATTGTTGTTTCAGAATGAAATTATGGTTTTAGGTGTGGAGTAACATGTAGGCCAGATCACATTAGAATGGCAGATTTCCTTCCCTAAAGGTCATCAATAAACCAAATTGGTTTTTACAACAATTAATGAATGTTGCCATGATGCCAGTACAGAGACTAGCTTTCAATTCCAGATTTATTAATTGAACTTTAAATAACATCAGATGCCATGACAGGACGTGAACCCCAATCCCCAGAGCACGAGGCTACAATCCTGAAAGACATCACCACCACACTATCATCGGCCCCTAAAAATGACAATGTATATAGAACGTGCAAAATTTTCAATGACAATGTCAGAACAGAGAGAATACAATTATCAGGAATTACTGAGCCAGCTGGGGATGCTTTCTCTAGGAAAGGGAAGGCTGACCGAAGCCTTAAAATTATGAAGAACAAAGAAAATAAATTTCCACTTGAGGGGCCATTAATAAAAGATAGTCCCTAAGAAATCCCATAAGAAATTTAGAACTAACTTCTGAAATTAGAGACAGTGGTAAGAATGTGGAACTCACTGCCATATGAAATCATTGTGACAAATAGCATAGATGAATTTAAAAGGAAACTTAATAAATACACAAAGGAGAAAGGAACAGATGGGGTACATTGACAGGGTAAATGAAGAAAGATGGGAGGAGCCTTGTCTACACTACAAACACTGCCTGAAACCAAGTGGTCCAAGTGGCAATTTCTGTGTTAGATTATTCTGCATAAATCTATCTCAGAAGCAAGCTGCTACCATGAATGCTAGCACTGACAGACAGGGGGCACAAATTAAAATTCAGAAATTCTGAGTTCAATAACTTTGGATTCTGATTCCAGCCTTCCAAGTCTTTTATCTACAACATACCCAGTTAAGACATGGCTTGTTTTTGACACAATCACCCACTCTCATATACACCAAGGCCTATCATCAGTCTAAATGGGTTGCATTCAGTACAGCTCACCGATTCTATCCTAGTCTCTTGTTATCACTTATTCAGCTCTCCTTCTGTCCTGGCCCGGTATCTATATTCTCCTTGTTTACCTATGCCTTTCATATCTCTCATTCTCTGAGCTCCATCTCCACCTATCCATTCAGGCAAATATTGTCAACGGTGTGTGTTTATGGAATAGCTGTTTCAAGACCAAAAAGTCAACAGTTAAAGCTTCTTTAAATATGCATTTCATAACTTCAATGGAAATACTTCTAAAGGTGAGATCACCATTATCTTACTAAACCATACAGCAGCTTCCTCTTTAGAAGAGATGAATATTGGTAGTTTTAACCTGAGGGTCCCCATGCCTCAGGTGAGGTAGAGAAGGAGAATGCTTCATGGTAACTTTAGTTGGTGCAGGAATTGACCTTATGTTGCTGGTGTCACCCTGCGTTGCAAACCTACTGTCCCACCAACATGGAAATGATGAGGTTACTAATGACCAATTTGCTGTAACCAATCACAGTTTTTTTCTGAGAGTTGTACAATTTCAGGACATGCATACCAAGCCATACAATTTTTTTCTTTCAAAGTCTAAAATTAAACCCTACTTGGATAAAATAAAAAATAAGTAGACTTTGGTTGTCAACTTTTTGTTGATCTGTACTGTCCTTTACCTATGTTTGCCAACAAAGAACAGTAAAGATTATAAATCATCTGCATTGTGCAAGCTTCCTTGTCCTGAAATCTAGTTTTCTCATTAGGTCTAACACACCATTCCAGATTACAGTACCACTGTATTTTGATTGGGTCACTCCTAAAAGAAATGCACTGAGCTTCATGCATAGTTAAATTCACATTCTTAATTTCAAAATTTATTATTATTATTCTGACTCTCATTGGAAGAATTACTGTAGAACAGACAAAGCTGCTAAGTGACACAGGCATAAACTGTTAGGTTTACCTTGCTTCTCATAAACTTGAGATCCACTTTTTGATTCGCATGTCCTATTTGATGAATCCATTTCTCGCTCATCTGCAGGACTACATCTTGAGTCATACACTAAAGCTTGGCACACCTGTTGCAAAGGTACAATAGGGAAAGGCAGATGTCTATGACTCTCCCGCTATGGTACACTGAGAGTAATAAATAGTGTAAACGTCACTGCATGTTTGACATGGAATGAACATTGCTGCAATGTCAAATGAATAAAACAAAGAACTGCGTATGCTGGAGATCTGAAACAAAGACAGAAATTGCTGCAGAAATTCAGCAGGTCTGGCAGCATCTGTGGCAAGAAAGCAGAAACCAGACAAAATGCAGTCTGGGCAACCGAAACACATATTCTGTCTGCAAAAATGGCCCCTGAGCTTCCAGTTCCCTGCCACTTCAACATACCACTGTGTTCCCTGACCAACATTTCTGTCACAGGCCTGCTGCAGAATTCTAACAAGCCTCAGCACAAGCTGGAAGAACATGATCTCATTTTCCACTTGGGGATCCTGCAGCCTCTAGGACTCAACACTGAGTTCAATAACTTTGGATTCTGATTCCAGCCTTCCAAGTCTTTTATCCACAACATACCCAGTTAAGACATGTGATAATGGGAACTGCAGATGCTGGAGAATCCAAGATAATAAAGTGTGAAGCTGGATGAACACAGCAGGTAAGCAGCATCTCAGGAGCACAAAAGCTGACGTTTCGGAACCCTCTCAGAAGGGTCTAGGCCCGAAACGTCAGATTTTGTGCTCCTGAGATGCTGCTTGGCCTGCTGTGTTCATCCAGCTTCACACTTTATTATCCAGTTAAGACATGGCTTGTTTTTGACACAATCACCCACTCTCATATACGCCAAGGCCTATCATCATTCTAAATGGGTTGCATTCAGTGCAGTTCACCCATTCCATCCTAGTCTTAGCTCTTGTTATCACTTATTCAGCTTTTCTTCTGTCCTGGTATCTATATTCTCCTTGTTTAACTACACCTTTCATATCTCTCATTCTCTGGGCTCCATCTCCGCCTATCCATTCATCTCTCCCCTCCAACTCTCCCACTACCCCGCCATCATCAACTCCAGCGTAAATACATTTTCCTAGCTGCTAACAGTTCTGATGAAGGGTCACTGGACTTGAAACAGTAACTCTGCTTCCTTGCCACAGATGCTGCAAGACCTGCTAAATTTCTCCAGCACAACAAAATGTGTAGCTGGATGAACACAGCAGGCCAAGCAGCATGCTCCTGAGATGCTGCTTGGCCTGCTGTGTTCATCCAGCTACACACTTTGTTATCTTGGATTCTCCAGCATCTGCAGTTCCCATTATCTCTGATCACAAATTTCTCCAGCAATTTCCTTTTCTGTGGAAATCATAAGCTCATTTTGCAGCATTTCGGTTCACATGAAGAAGGGGCAGGCTTTGTTTTCAGGTAGACAAGACTAAATAAGTGCTGTGCTACGGGAATTGGTTCAGGGGTCTCAACTGTTTACAATTTACATAAATGACTTGGATCAAGTGCAGAAAGTTACCGTTGCCAAATTTGCTGACAAAACAAAGATACTTGTGTGGAGGTCATAAGAGATTGACGAGAAGATATCGAGATAACAAAGTATGGAGCTGGATGAACACAGCAGGCAACGGGATGAAGGGTCTAGGTCCAAAATGTCAGCTTTTGTGCTCCTGAGATGCTGCTTGGCCTGCTGTGTTCATCCAGCTGCACACTTTGTCATCTTGGATTCTCCAGCATCTGCAGTTCCCATTATCTCTGACAAGAAGATATTGATTGGTTAGATGAGTGGACAAAGATGTAGGAAATGGATTCCCATGCAAGAAGATGTGAAATTGTCCATTTTGTCAGGAAGAATGAAAAAGAAGTATGTTATTGGCATAGTAATAGATTGCACAGATCTGAGATGCACAGACAGTTGGGCACCATGGTGCATGGATTACAAGAGGTTAATTTGCAGGCAAGGCAAGTAATTAGGAAAGCTAATAGAGTGTTATTGTGAGGGTAATTTAATATAAAATTAGGGAGGTCATCTCGAATTATATGGAGCACTGGTGAGACCTCATCTGGAGTATTGTGTACAGTATTGGTCACCTTGTTTAAGGAAGAAAGTAAATGAACTAGTTTACAGTAGGCTTGCTAGACTAATACCAGGACTGCACAAGGTGTCTTTATGTTGGAAAATGTATGGTGGAAGCAGAGTGTTTGAATATTTTTCGCAGGGGTGGATAGATTATTGTTAAGGAATTGTGTAGAATTATGTGTGGTGAAGCAGTCTGACAGACTACGATTGAAACTGTTCCCCTTGCAACTTTATATAAAGACAACTTTGAACAGCGGCAATCACTTGCTAATGAGTATGATTGTCAACACAGGAAATTCCCTGTCACTGGTCACGGGTTCTGTGGATCCTTGTGTGACTGATGAGCCCAACCCTAGAGCCATAAATTTGACCACACATTGGCAGGCGTTTTGGGGACGTGGACTTGGTTCTTGCTTGCATTTTGTATCTCTTGATACAGAAGCTTCCTTCAAGTCTTTTTCTTCTGAATTGGGGTCTCCCATGTGTTGACATTTTTTTACTTCAAAACATGTACTTTATCCATTGAATTAAATCTTTATTTACACACAGTTAATGAAGCCGTTCAGATCTGTACTTAGAAAAAAAACTAGCATTGTAATTCTGCTTTCTCTATGGTTACATGTACTTTAATAAATTTTCTGGATGAAGTGTATTTCATGCAATTTGAGCACGGAATGCAATTAAAGAGGACCTGAAGTCTCGTTTATCACAAGCCTTTGTGTTATTTGAGTCGAAATAAAGCAGAACTGTAAACAACGCGACCACCCAGAGCAAGTGATAAGTGAGGGTTCACCAATGAAAGACTCAGCACGCGGCAATGGGCGTTCCACCAATCACAACAGGCGGAGCCCATCGCTGCCATGGCGACGGCCTCCTGAGTGACAGGCCGCCCGGCGCTGCCATGGCGACGGCCTCCTGAGTGACAGGCCGCCCGGCCCAGTTACGCAGCGGCGGAGGAGGGAGGCTTCAGGTAAAATCGAGAGGGAGGTCGGTGGGCCGCAGGGACGGGGAGGGAAGAAGTGGAGGCCCGGCCTTTCCTCCCCTCCCCCTCGGTCCGCACTTCCCGTCCTTTGTTTCCAAACACCGCGAGGCCTAGCGGTGGCCTACACAGCCTGGGGCTGGAGTGAGTCAGCGAAGCCTGTGCTGGTGACTGGCCTGGTCTTTGTCGGTGGGGGCGTTAGAGAGGGACTCTTTGTTTTTTCTTTGGGAAGAGAAGCGGGTGGGAGCAAACGCTGGTTTCCTTTTGTAGCGGGCGGCGCTTCACCTCTTTGTTTGAATTCAAGCCCCATGTGGACTCGCCATTGAAGGCGGTGTTTGTTGGAAAAGCCGCACCGCCACAAAGAGGGGCAGGCAACTGGAGCTCTGATTCACTCACCGCAACCCGGGCACCCCTCTTTATTCAATACAGGCTGCTGTCTCCTTGTTCAATAAAGTCTCAACCCTTCAGCCTTCATTGATGAGCATTGTGCAAGGTAATGACTCAAGATATTTCGCAGTGTTCGCCCCAGAAGTTTAAAACGCGTCCGTATCCACACCCTCGCTATACTGTGCTTGTGCTTAGTCATAAACTCTTTCGTCTCTGGATCGTGGTGTTTGTTCCCGGACCGATCATGGACAAGACTTCCTGACATGAGTTACTCCGGTGATCTGTACATTTTTATCCTAGTCCCTGTGTTTTCATGTCATTTGCCTCGGGCTTGTTCTGCATGCGATGTGACTTGTTTTCTTATTGGAGCACCTGATTTCAAAGCCACACGAACCAACCTTCGTATTTTTTAACGTCTGAAGTTCGTTTTGACTACTACGTGAATTTTTTTTTAAAAAATCAGTTCCTGTTGGCTTTAGACTTCCACAGACGTTCGGTTTTTTCATGAAAAGTTCCTTTGTTCCAAAAATATCTATATATTTTAAAAAAAGGAACAGATCAAGCCAGAGGATTCAGGCCCTCGGAGACTACAACTAAATTGTTGATCCACTGTTGTCAGAATGTACTCTGCTATCCAATACCAATTTTAGCTGAACTTATCAAATAAGGCATAATAAGTTGAATAGTTTGTTTTGATCCTCCAAGAAATAACATTTGTCAACATCATTACAAGTTTTTTTTTACAATTTTATTTTTGTCCCACTCAGTTGTAATACAACCTTTAGCTCTTTTTTAAACAAAGTAAACATAAATTAGGTTAAAAGGTGTTAAATCTCCCACTACTTTACGAGCTGTCTCAGCCTTCTTATCGTGATATGCAAGTTTCATTTCCTGCTCTCGGTGCAGCACATGTACTTCCATGTCTGTCTGTGAGATCACGTGAGCGGCCTTGTTCCATCCACTTAGGATGCGACTCTTCAGTGTGCTATGGTAATTAGTAGAAATGAATGAGACTCTGCATTCAGCACTAACTGAAGCGACGGTCTTTGTGTCTTGATGAAGCTCCCTGTTAAGGACAAAGGATAACGCCTTAGCGGTGTGTTCTTGTTTCACAGTCCTACTGTTTAAATATTAGTAATCTTTAAATATATTACAAAATCTGGCTGCTAAACTTTTGAGTCTTAACTGCGGATCAGTGTCTTTTGATGTTCTGTCTTTATGTTGTGTTTTCACTGTTGGTTGGGAACAGTGTTGTGTGTAACACTGTTTAATGTTAGCTTCCATCAAATGTTAGTGTAAAGGTTAGTAATTCAGCAACTGCAGTTGGGGTTGGGAATTTTTTTCATTGACTTCATATTTGAACTAAGTGTATACCTATAACAGGATTTTTTTTTTTAAAAGTACAGTTTCTGTGTATAATTTTTAAAAATGTTTGGAAACTAGCTGAAAAAAACAGTAGACATGTTTTTTCCAAATATTTTTCTCACTATTTGTAGATTTGTATTGCTTGAAAATCAGTGTCCATGTGACAGCTATAAATAAACTTTGCTGTTTTGATAGTCAAATATGTGTATTTTATTAGCCTGGTTGAGCTTAGCTCCAGACTTTTATATGGTCCATTTTGTTGTGCTGTGGACATTGTAGAAATAATAATTTGTATGCAATCAAGGAGAATGTAATGATGAGACCTTAAATAAGACACCAACAGTAAATTGATGAAGAAATCATTTAAAGTTTTATGTTTTAGAAACTAAAAACATGGAATGATATTAATGGTATATATAATTCCCATGCGGCCGTACCTCCAATATAAGCTGCTGTATTGAAGAGTGATAATTGAAGAAAGTCAGCAGGAAATTGTGAGGAAGGAAGAAGAGCTGTACAAATGGAATGTATGACTACTTAATAATGTGAAGATAGGCTGACTTCACTCAATCTATTTGGATAAAGCTCACTTTTTAAAAATTATTTCCCATTCTAAAGATAACCAGCCATGCTTCACAATGTATTCTATTTTGTTTCAAAGCTTCAACTAAGTTACTTACCTTCAAGAAGAGAGAGAAGTTTAATCGGTTTCTTCGAAACAAATTATTTATTAGAAGACTTACACTTTTCAGTATACAAGAGGCCAGTAATTAGGGAGTGCTTTGTGTCAAAGCTACTCCTGTCCTTTGCTTTTTCAATACTCGGGTGTATGTTGAACAATACTGAGACTCTTAAATTCAACAGAGTCCTGCCCAACATACATTCCTGTGATGTCATGGTAAACAGACAAACCAGATTTTTGTACGTTTTCTGTTGATATGGGCTTGCTCCATTGTGAGTAACTGCTCTTTTTTGCCTATTCAAAACTTAATTTTAAAATAATCCTGGGTGAAACTTTTGGATTTGACATTATTCTATGGTATAGTAATAAATGTAGTTTTCCATTGGAATTTATTCAGTAGATATAGCTACTCATAACTACACTATGCAATTTCCATGAAATAGGGTTTTTATATAAGGATCTTGTTGATTTATTACTTACTGATTAAAACTAAGTGTGTTTGTTTTCTTTCTCCAAAAAGCAGAGTGAAACAAAGAAAGTCCTGTAATGGAGTCAGGACAAGATCAGACTGATGGCTTGCAAAACAGAAAGGATGACTTAATTAATTTCAGCATCCCTGTGGATTATCAGATTGATTGCTCAAGAAATCAGAGAGAGGGGCTGCAGGCGAACGATTCTCTAGAACTATTGCACAGTGGGACCATGGATACACAATACAGTTTGTGTACTAAAAATGTAGCTGAAGACCTGGAGACCAACACAGGGTCTACTGTACCACAGACTGATAAGGTACACTTGGATGATGCCATTTCCAGTACTACAGTTACAGTCTCTTATGTCAATCGACCCCACCTGTTCTCTTCCCAACGGATATTGCAGCATTCCTTGCATGAGCAGCCATTGGCATCACTCTTTATTCCATCTGTTTGCGTACCGTCTCAGCAGATGGTGCCAGTCTCATTAGAATCATCCATACCGACCAATTTTGTTGACTCGTCATTTGAAAGCTCTGTGTTGGCACAGTCTGATGATCTGGAGCCCATTAGAAGAGGCCTTGAAAATGGAATTGACTGTAATATTATGAACCAACACAGCCTGAAGGTGCTGGACTTGGATTTACCATTGGCCTCTTCTGCAGTTCATGAACCTGGATCATGTGATAGTCCACTCGAACAGGCATTAGATACTGCAGAGGAAACCTTGTATGAACAGTCAAGTGTTTCAGCTGAGTTGGAATCACATGACCCTCCGTACCAGTTTTCTGGAGAAATACGTCAGGAAGATGAATGGCGGAATATCGTAAGTCCTGCTAAAACTGATGTTCAAGACTCTGAAATTATTGTAATAGAACTGACTCGGCCTTCAGTGTCAGAGAATAGACCAAACGGAAACCTGCTGGGCAGAGTGGAACACTGTGAAACACAAAATGGCACTGTTGTCTTCACTGATGTTGAAAACTTGAATAACCAGTATACAGAGGTTGAGCCTGAGCCTGTTTGTGATTTGAGCAGGGGTTGCAAAGAGCAGACAAAGGTCGAAAATGTCTATGAATGTTTGGAGGTTGCAGTATCAGCTGAACCTGAAGCAAGCCTCAGTGAGGAGACATCCAATAAAACATGTCCAATTGACTTAACAGAAGTGGAGCATAATGTTTCCACAGTTTGTGACACAAGTGGACTAGCTCTAAATTCCTTGAAAACGTCACCAAGTTTAGTAAGACAAGATGATTGCCAGAGAGCCTATGTGTCAAGTTATGAGGAGGCAGCCACTGTATATGATGTGCTACAAAATTCTGAAGAAACAATGCTTAGCACAAGCGGTACTGCAGACCTTCACCGTTTTCAAGTAACAGACATCCTTTCAGAACAGGATGTGAAAACTGGAGAGTGGTCTTGTGACCAAGAAGTAGCTTTTGCATCTGACCTAAAGAACAGAAAAAGACATCATTCAGAGAGCAATGCTGAAAGCACTCAAACTAACAATCTCATGGAAATCAATTGCAACTCACCAGACAGTACAATTTCTCCAAGTAATGGCGATCTGACACCAAATCTTAAAGTAACCGAACAGTCCGTGAGTAGTGATGATAGCTGCATGGAGGTGGAAAGCCAGATTTCTATCAGTGATCCAAATGGTGCCCTGTCTGCAACCAAATTGAATTTGAAGGAGAGCCCTGAATCAGAACAGGTTGTTAACAATGTATGTGAGGACAGCAGAAGCTCAGCTTCTTTGAGCGAGCAGATGTTTCCTTCTTTGCAGAAGCCATCTGTTTCAGAAAGTAACCACCCCAAGATAAAGCCTTGCTCCCTTGAATTGCATAAACTAAACGTTCTTGAAACTGAAGGGAAGTGTGACGTTCGAGGATATGTATTAGACCTGAAAAAAAATAATGTTGCATCAATGGCGTGCAGCATTTCTATGAGTCTTTCTTTAGCCAAGCCTGGAAAAGTTGTTGAGGACAGAGAAGAGGCAGACCCTGTTGAGAACTACGAAAAAAGTGATCAGAGCTCCAGCACGGACAATGTTTGTGAATTCTTGTCTGTTCGGGAAGGACCACAAATTCTTAGTAGGCGAAAGCTAGCCTTGGTGGCCAAGCCTGATGACAATGATGTAGTCTGCATTTCTGAAGAGGAGGATGATAGTAGTTTAGTTACAAAAACTGATATGCACCAGGATCAGGCTCAAGTTCATGAGAATAGGAAATGGAGGACAGCAAGTCAACAACATCTGAATCAGAAGAAACTTGCAGATCAACTTCAACAAAATGACAACAGCATTGAGCCCAAGCATTTTGAAAGGAAGATTCTTCCACCAAGGCAAAGAGGAATGAGGCTGGAACAGATTGTGCAAAATATCGTCACTCAGCCTAAGTCAAGAACATCAAGCCTCAGTGAAAGACTGCGAAGAAGCAGGGATACACGGACTCCTACCAGGTTTCAACCACCAAGGTACAAATCCTGCAGTTCTACAACAGAACAAAAGTCCAAGGGTAGTGCTGGGTGCTCTCCCTGCATCAGGGATTCTGTACAAACAATGACTTTGGAATACAAAATACAAGAACATAATGAAGCTAACCAAGGAGAAACCAGTACAATAACTGTGGAGAAACTGAACAAAAATAAATCTACCTCAATTCCAGGCTCTTGCCAGGGACATGCAACAAAATTGAGCACTCCTATTTCCCCTTCCGCATCTTTATGCAGTGCCTCTTCATCTTCAAAGCAGTTGACAGAGATCTCCCGGAAGGGCCATCCTTCAGGCAGTAAGCAAGAGTTTGGTAAAGGTGACCTCAAGTGTATAAACAGAAGGAAAAGAAAACAGCTAGAAAGCACTAAGAATGCCTTGCAGCCAAAGAACTGTGTGTCTTCCCGACAGCGATCTACGCAGCAGAGGACAAGGGGCACAGCAAGAAAGAGAATACGCAAACCAGCGGGTAAAAAGCGGCAAACACGACGACACCAACCCTCGTCATTCTTTGCACCTGAAGAGCCAGAGATAAAGCTAAGAGCATTGTCTCTTAAGGTTGAGGACAGACGAGATAGATACGATAGTTTTTCACCTTACATTCGGGTAGAGACAAAAGGTTATTCAACGTGTACTGTAGTAAACTATGCTGAGGAGGATAATAACAATCTTAAACAAAAGAAACATTCCCAACAGCAGTCGCATGGTGCAGTTCCAAAATCATCTTGCTTGACATTGGGTCCTACAATTAATGAGGCCTCTCTCAAAAGCTTGCTGATCTGTTGTCTTTGTGGCCAGTCTGCAAATGCGATGGAACAAGGTGATCTTTTTGGACCTTTCTATCCCAGAGGATATACACCTTCAAGTAGCCAAACTGCCCACTCAAAAGATACTAAGACTGAACAACCTAGCACAGTTGTTTCTAGTGCCAGTTGTAATTCTGTTAGGAATGCAGTAAATAAAACTCCAGGACAAAATCAGGAGTCTAGAACAAGGGAAGGTACAACAACACGTGGCCAGAAACGCAGAGGTTTGGACAGTGTTGAAGAAACCACAAAATGTTCTGATAGTAAGAAGCCCAAGAATGAATTGTCTTTGGAAGAGTGGTACCAGCCTCCATTGGTCCCAATGGACAGTAACGAATATTGGATGCATGAAGACTGTGTGACGTGGTGTGCTGGTGTATTTCTTGTAAGAGGGAAGCTGTATGGTTTGCTGGAAGCCATTAGTGTTGCACAGGAGACGGTAAGTAAGATGAGACATAGTTGTGTATTATACAGATGTTAGCCAGCTTTAATCCCTGAGTGGATGTAACTTAAATCCCAAGCTTTTGATCTTAAGTGAGAGTGAATTAATGGCTTCACCAACATTGCCCTAATATTTCCATGAATGAATAAAAAGCATTTGTTACAGTTTCCAAATACTCAGTGACGAGCAAGAAGTGGAACATTGATATAACTGCCCTTTACATCCACTTATCAATGAGTAATTCAAGCAGAGCCTCAGAAGTTAAGACAATTCTTGAAATTTGTTTTTGGTTAAAGCATTGAGTGATTCTGGCTTATAGAATTTTCTGTACAAATTTTCTTAATTGTGTAAAAATAGTTTAAAGGTGATGTTCTGCAGACCACCAACAATATACATGGTGTGTTCTGCAATTCCACCAGGCAAGCTAGGAGATGAGATGAACCTTTTTCCCATGGATAAAATCAAAATATCACTAGTCAACCTAAGATTGTTGGTCTGCACTGTTCTGTGTTGGTACTGAGATAAGTATTTTAGAGAAACAGTGGCTTTTGTTTGGGGCAGGTAAACTTCTTATTTGAGATCTCTTTCCTGTTCTAATGCAAAGAGGTTGCAGCTGCATGTTTCCAGTTCCTCTCAGCCAGTTCCCGAGCTACACACTGTATGGAAAGGCATTACAAGTTTAACATTCCATCACTCTTCCTGATTCTGAAAATCCAAACACTTACTGACCCACTACGTTAACAATTAACCTTTAGTGATTTTCTCCCACATTGTCTTGTGTCCAGCTGACTTGCAGCAAGGAAATGCACGGAGCAGGCTGGCTGATTCTTTCTTCTGCACTGTGCCCATCACTCCTTGACATTGACATTATCTAATTTTTGCCTTCCTGTTTCAATCTACTGTTGTGGATTGTCAGAGGATTTAAATATCAACTTTATGAGCACGTTTATTGTTTTTTTTTTGAAGTCTAAAATGGAAAGTGTCTGCAAACTACTGAAATATGCAAAGTTGAATGCTTATTTAAAGGCTGCTTTATTGCCCAGGAAGTGCATGTTGAATTTGCATTTTAGTACAAGGCTTAACATGTATCCTGTGTATAATTGTGTAATTTCTGAAGAAGGGTCTAGGCCTGAAACGTCAGCCTTCCTGCTCCTCTGACGCTGCTTGGCCTGCCGTGTTCATCCAGCTCTACACCTTGTTATCTATAATTTTTCAGTATAGCTTTTAGTTTAATGGAGTGTCAGTATCTTAAAATAATCTATTAAGATTTTGTTAAAATATTTGCTTAGCTTGGGCTGAAATTTGATTTATAGTTAATAGTTATTCAATTTGATGACAAAGGAAACTGATTTTAGCATTTCCATCAGATGGTCTTGAGCCTTGACCTGTTCACTTCTGTCATTGTAATTAAACACAACACATATATACTGTACACTTTTGGAAAAGATGCCTAACTTTAGGCAAAGAATGCAGAAGTGATGAAGGAATTCTTTTTGGGAGGGCACATGGCCCAGTGGTTAGCGCTGCTGCCTTAAAGCGCCAGGGACCTGGGTTTGATTCCAGCCTCGGGTGACTGTCTGTGTGGAGTTTGCACATTCTCCCCATGTTTGTGTGGGTTTCCTCCAGGTGCTCTGGTTTCTTCCCACAATCCAAAATGTGCAGGCTAGGTGGTTTGGCTGTGGCAATTTAGCATAGTGCCCAGGGATGTTTAGTTTAGGTGGGTTAGACATAGGAAATGCACAGGGATAGGGTAATGGGTCCAGCTGGGATGCTCTTTGGAGGGGTGGTGTGGACTTATTGGGCCCAATGGCCTGCTTCACACTGTAGGGATCCTATGATAACTACTGCACCATGATTATCTCCAATATGGGATTACTGGAGTGAGTTTTCAGCTACCCAGGGATCAAGTTAAATATAATCTTTTAAAGCAATGACATTTTTTATTAATAATAGAAAAAAACCTATGCCTTACCTCAGCTTTCCTATTTTTCATTAGAGGACTTGTGTTTCATAGAATCCCTGCAGTGTGGAAACGGGCCCTTCAGCCCAACAAGCCCACACCGACCCTTGTCCCAGACCCATCTCCCTACAGTCCACCTAAGCTACATATCCCTGAACACTATGGAAAATTTAGCATGGCCAATCCACCTAACCTGCACATCATTGGACTGTGGGAGGAAACCAGAGCACCTGGAGGAAACCCACATGACACAGGGAGAATGTGCAAAATCCTGTCTCCTGCACTGCCTGCTCTCTCATTCCAGGAGGGCGGCAGTCCGTAAGAGTCACTGGTTTGCCCACCTTTCAGCTCTTTACCTTTAATGTGGAGGCAGTCCTGTTTCTGACTGTCCCAAGTGACCGGCTGACAGTTGTCCAAGTCCCTGGACTGGTACCAAATGTTGCCCTTGAATTACTGTGCAGATGCCCCCTGACTGAAGCCTGCTGACAAGCTTCCTGCCTTTGCACTAAAGGGCAAGGCATGACAAAAGTAATATGAGCCCAGCATCTTTGGCCAAATTGGCAGAAAGCCAATGGCAGTGCAAGAATGGGAACATTCATGTATTCTTGGAGAGAGTGAATGCTATGTCAGCAAACAAAAGCCTAGATAGGTAGCATGGTCCAGTTCATGAGCTGGATGCATGCTCCTCAGTGCAAATTTCTCTTGAAGCATTACAGGTAGGTTTGGTGCAACATTGAAGTGCAGAAGCATCCTGTAAGTTTGGAGATGTACCATGAGGGTTTTTAAGAGATTAGTATGTCAGTTGCCAATGTCCATGGTCATTGGGTGCATGTGGCTGGTGCCCTGAAGCATGATCTGATATGTTAGTGCCTGGTACCCAACATGGAGGTCCTTTGGCCAAGCTGCGTTATTGCTTCAGTTACCTGTTGTAATTTCCATGAGGATTTCTTGACATCTTGCTTGATTGGTACATTTGGTAAAATGGGAAGCTGAATATTAATGAAGTGAGTTTTGCCATGATAAGGTATGTAACAAGCTTAATGCCCCTTAGTTGATATTTTGCTACTATCCTGCAAGAAACTCTAGTTGCTGTTCGGCAAAAGAAAAATAGATGGAGAAAGTTGCTCCTGATGTTGAGAATTCTGGTATTCTCATCCCATTTTGCCTTAGCCCACACTGTTGAAACTCTTAAGATTCTGACCTGTGTGTTTTGTTCCTGCAACTATAACATCCCTTCCAAAAGCTGTTTGTCTTGCCTTCCTTTGATACTGCTCTGTTTTGTATCAGTTTGTACTGAATTTCTTTTCTGCATGTGGTTGTTTATGTATCTTTTATTTTCTTGGCTTGCCGCATAATCTGCTGTAATGGGTGGATCTTCAGGCTGATCAACTGACACTTTAATAGTATACCAAATGAATGCTTCTGTCATGGCTGAGCATGATCAGCTCTTTGGTTGGTGTTAGACAGCAAGAGGTCTGTGAGGGCCTCCTATGTCTAATACAGTGGCAGAGAGCACTCACCCACTGCAAGTATCCCCGTAGGAGAGTGAATACTGATAAAACAAAATTCAGAGCTAGGGACTGGGAAGCTTGGAGGTGGAAATGCACCTATTGAGTGGAATGTTTGTTCCAGAATGTGGTGAACCACACCCTTCACAATTTATCATTCCTGCTTTGGCCTCTGCAGATTTCTTATTCCCTGCCACTCCCTTTTTTAGGCTGCTTCAGTTTTTGCCTATGATTTTAGAAATGTTTGCTTTTCAGCTGCTCTGATAATGGATCTTTTTCACTTTCTCAAGTAAAGCTACCTCATATGATTTTTAACTCTGGGTTCCTTGTGCCTTGTATTAATGCAATGTGTACACTCCCAAATAAAATCTTGCTGAGAAATGATACATGTGTGCTGTCTTACTTTTAAATGCATTGATGTTAACATTTTTAATGCATTGCAAAATTTAACATGAATATAGTACACTCTGCAGCACATCTATCCTAGAGAATTACATCACATTTAGAGACTTTTTTATTTTAGCAAAATGGCTTCTTCACAAACTTTGACACGTTTTGTCACGTTAGTTTCACTTTCTATTTCAATGAAATGCGTAAACTAACAACTTTATAAATTTTATTTTTTTTAAGCCTTTGTGAAGTGCCTTGAGATGCCTTTTCCTTTGCAAAGGCATTATATAATTGCAAGTTTTAATTTAATTCTGTTTCAGCTAATAATTCTCATGTGGCCATACTTTAAAATGAATAGTAAAATCAGTTGAGTGACATGATAGTGAACATAGCTAGGTCTGATCACTGGAGTTGGAACAGAGCATTTTAACCTGTTTCCTAATGCTTTTCTCCCTGAGTTGACTGTTTGACCTGAAGGGAGTAACTTTTTTGGGTGGGTCTGTCTAAGTGTTGGCAGCTTTCTCACATCACATTTGCTTCACTTGCAAATCACTTTAAGCCTGTGTCTTCTTGTGCTCAATCTTTTTATGAATCAGAAGTTTCTCCCTGTCTAGACCTGTCATGATTTTGAAAACCTCTGTCAGATCTCTTCCTAACCTGCTACTCCTCCTCTGCAAGGAGAACAGTCTCAATCGCTCTAATCTTTCTTCATAACTGAAGTTTCTCATTTCTGGAACCATACTTGTAAATTTCTTCTGCACTCTCTAATGTGTTTGCATCCATACTACAGTGATGTCCAGAACTGTACATGCTACTTCAGCTGAGTATCTTCTATTAGTTCAGCATTTATTTTCTTTATTCATTCATGGGATGAGGGCATTGCTGGCTAGCTAGTATTTATTGCCATCCCTAATTGCCCAGAGGGCAGTTAAGAGTCAACCACATCGCTGTGGGTCTGGAGTCGCATGTAGGTCAGCCCAGGTCAGGATGGCAGTTTCCTTCCCTAAAGGACATTAGTGAACCAGATGGATTTTTCCTGACCATCAGCAATGGATTCTGGTAATTGTTAGATTCTTAATTTCAGATACTTACTGAACTCAAATTCCACCGTCTGCCATGGCAGGATTTGAACCTGGGTACCTGGAATGTTATCTAGTTTTTGGATTAACATTTCAGTGATCATACCTCTAGGCCGTTGCCTCCCCTAATAACCACCGTGTTTTTATACTCTGTGCCCCTTTCAACAAAGGATACTATATGCTTTATTAACTGCTTTCTCCAACTGTCCTACCACCTTCAGTGACTTATGCACAAAAACATCCAGGTCCTTCACTTGTACCTGCTTAAATATCATGCCCCCCATTTTCTGTGCCCATGTTCTTCTGACTGAAATGCCACATCTCTCACTACTCTGCATTGAGTGTCACCTGCCACCTATGTGCCTATTCCATCAACTTGTCTGTGTTCTCTTAGAGTCCTGTGCTATTCTCAGTTTCCACTGTTTAAGTTTTTTGTTTTTAATGCACATGTTGAAATTAGAACATAGAACATTACAGCACAGTACAGGCCCTTCAGCCTTCGATGGTATGACAGGTCGGCACAACAATCTGAAGCCCATCTAACCTACACTATTCCATGTACATCCATATGCTTGTCCAATGACGACTTAAATGTACTTAAAGTTGGCGAATCTACTACCGTTGCAGGCAAAGCGTTCCATTCCCTTACTACTCCGAGTAAAGAAACTACCTCTGACATCTGTCCTATATCTTTCACCCCTCAATTTAAAGCTATGCCCCCTCGTGCTCGCCGTCACCATCCTCGGAAAAAGGCTGTCCCTATCCACCCTATCTAACCCTCATTATTTTATATGTCCCTTTCATACCAAGATCAAGTTAATTACTGTATATCAAAGACAACAATGCTCCTAATACTGATCCACTGGACTTCCAGGACAAACATTCCTCCAACTTGAAAAATATCCATTGACTACTGCCTTGCTTCCTGCCCCTCATCCAATTTTATACCCATGTTGCTGCTGTTGCCCCTTTTACACCTGAGCTAAACGTTTCTTACAGATCACTTGTGTGGCACTGTGTAGAGTTAAGCATATTTAGACTTGAGTCTCTTCAATTCGCTTCATGTCCTGCTTTTAAAAAACACTCACAGTAGGAACTGCTGATGCTAGAGAATCTGAGATAACACGGTGTGAGGCTGGATGAACACAGTAGGCCAAGCAGCATCAGAGGAGCAGGAAAGCTTGATGTTTTGGGTTGGGACCCTTCTTCAGAAACACTTTATTTCTGAAGTGGTGTCCTGACCGGAAACATCGAGCTGGACTGCTGTGTTCATCCAGCCTCTCACCGTGTGTATCTTTCTTTTAAAAAACAGTCATTGGTTTCTTGTTTCTCTCTAATCAATTGATCAGTACTTTAACTGCCTCAAATTTTAGATAACATCATAGAGCTGGATGAACACAGCAGCCCAAGCGGCATCAGAGGGGCAGGAAAGCTGATGTTTCTGATCGATTCAACTCCATACTGTGTTATCTCAGATTCTTCAGCATTGGCAGTTCCTTCTATTTCTGCCTCAGATTTTATCCAGTATTATTTCATCATTGGCCAGTTCCCCTCCATGTCTTGATGATTCCCTTATTCCACCAACCTAGGAGTTGGCACATTCTGTAGCATTCGTTTGCGCTCTTCTAAATGCCCATTCCACAGTTTTTATATCCCTAAGGTGCTAATCAAGAATTGTCTGCTTCATTCCACATGCCTGCCACACTGAGATGGGAAAAGTAATGCTTCCTTATCTTGAATCCTGCATGAGGTTTGTTAATCTCATATGCATGTCCAAGTTAAATAGCCTATCTATATCTACAGTAATAATTCCTCCTAGCAATTAAAGATTTGGATTATATTATCTTTCAGTTTTCAGTGCGGATCGTCAACCTTCTCTGTTGCAAAAATTGCATCAGTTTGGTCTGTGACAGTTTTTTGTACCAAAGGTGAAATTAAAGATAAAACGGTGGAAAGGAACGATAACCTGAAATCACCAGAGACAAAAGAGCCTGACCTGAGTGCACTCAACTGTTACATCTTTAATCACATGTAATTTTTATCCATTTTGTCTCATACAGTTGGGACAACTCAGCGATGCAGTACTACAAGCCATCAACAGCATTAACTATTGAACTTCTGACAGCTTGCTGTGGCAGGTCTTCAAATATCTTGCCTTAGCTGTTTCCTGGAATTGCTGTTGAATCTGTTTTTTAGTACAATGCGCTGTATGGTTATATTGAACAGTTTTATATTTATATTAATATTTTGGAAGATTTCTGACTGATGTAGCCTGGTGTTTTTGGACCTGCTTTTTAGTGAAAATATATTTTCCTTTTAAATTGCAAAATGTATTTGAAGATCAGATACTTTGACGCCAATGCGGCTGCCCTCCAAGGGGATTACCTTATTTCTATTCGGTCAGCCCCAGCATTGAGTATGCGCAGAGCCTGACGCCAGTTGAATTATTGAGAGAGCAATTGTTTTAAAAGAAAATTAAGCTACCTAAAACTGCTTTAACTTAATCCCAAAGAGTAATGATCTAGCTGAGAGAATGGCTATATTTATTTTTGGGAAGATTTAAAGTATTTTTTTTCCCTCACTTCACTTAGCATATGCGATTCTACCTTTTGACTGAGGATTTGACCTGACGTAGACTTCTAATGAAGATGTTTTTTGGTAATAATCAGCTGTTTTCTGATTTTCATTTTCCCCCTTCCATCTTTGTATTGGGCTTACTTTGCTTGGAGAATCCTGGATTTTGTTGAGTGCTTGTTATTGACAATTCACAGAACTCTGCTTTAGGAATTGTGGGTTAGAAGCTATATTTTTAAATTAATTCTTGGGGCACACTGTGTTGGAACATCAAACTACAGTAATGAATTTTTGAACTCTACAGTTTTTCAAGTATATCATATGGTTGGGAAACAAAAGCATTTGCTGTTTAAGTTTTGAGACTAGCTATTATTCATGAACATAAGCAGTCTTGGTAAAAGACTTACTATCACCCTGCTGACTGCCGTCTCCTGTTTTAGCGTTCATTCATCAGTCTCTTGTGAACTCGCTTCTTTGATCTCTGTTTATTTGAATGCCATCTTCTGTTGTTGTACATCAGGCACACTCTATTCCATATTTTACATGGCTCCTCAGATTTTAACAACTCAGCCTGTATTTAAATGAAAATGTAATTTTGTTTAATGCATGGAGCTAGACTGGCAAGGAGTTCTTGCCATTTCTTGCTCCAGTTAAGCAAACTAACCAAGAGGAATACTAACAACCTATTTGGGTTTCCTGCGAGCTTTGTTCTTGACAACCACAGGTTCAGAGTCATTTGACAAGAGACTTTACCTAAACATAAGCTTCAAAATCTCCCCTCCCCCTATTGCAACTCTCTCAACCAACCCAGCTTGTCCCTGTTTCCCTAACCCATTCTCCCTCTCACCTATCCCCTCCTCCCACCTCAAGCCACACCCTCACTTCCTACCTACAAACCTCATCCTGCCCTCTTGACCTGTCCGTCCTCTGGGGACTGACCTATCCCCTCCCTACCTCCCCACCTTCTCTCTCCTTTACTGGCTCCATCTCCGCCTCTCTAACTTGTCTACCTCCTCTCCACCTATCTTCTCCTCTATCCATCTTTCATCCGTCTTCCCCCTCTCTCCCTATTTATTTCAGAACCCTCTCTCCCTCCCCCCATTTCTGATGAAGGGTCTATGCCCAAAACGGCAGCTTTTGTGCTCCTGAGATGCTGCTTGGCCTGCTGTGTTCATCCAGCTCCACACTTTGTTATCTTGGATTCTCCAGCATCTGCAGTTCCCATTATCTCTGCTTATGTTGTGTGCTTGGTTTTAATATTTTGGGTAAAATGCACTCGTAGGGAATACAGCAGACTTCGTATCAGTGTCTATCTCTCAATCTGCGTGAGCTTCCAACCACCTTTAATCTGACATCTTGTATTGGAAAACCTTCTCCACTTTGTGTTTTCCTTGGTGGAACAATTATAGGGCATAGTTTCCCCATCCAATTAACTTACAATCTTTTTAAAACCCAGGCTTGAGAATCTCCCAGTTCAGTGTTTTGTGATTGACGTTTTTCAGCCTTGTAAACTTGGATTCTGTGTTGGGTATTCTATGGTTTACAATTTTTATAGCTGCCTCCCAAATATGTGCATTCTTCCTTTTAGTTATCAGGTGGAATAGCAAGCTCTTTCATGCCTGACTTATTCCAAATAATACCTGTCAATCTCCTGGCAATTCAAGTTGAGTGTTATTGAGTTTAAGGAATTAGGGAGTGGAAGATAATTCGGCCAGGACATTTGCACACACTGTTCGCTTCTCACGAGCCCAATTACAGTTTTGCTTTTTTAAAATTTTTCTGAGTTCTGATAGCCACATTTAAATTGGAAACTGTCAGTGTTAAACTTGTCATGCTTAGAAGATAATGGTAGAATTGCGAGGGTTGACATGGATTTATGAAAGGGAAATCATGTTTGATGAACCTCTTGGAGCAATTTTGAGAATGTTGCTTATAACGTAGATGAGGGAGAGCTTGTGGTTGTGGTGTATTTGGATTTTCAGAAGGCTTTTGATAAGACCCCACACATGAGGTTATTAAACATAAATGAGAGCATGTAGACTTAGAGATATTATACTGTTAAGGGCTGAGAATTAGTTAACGGACAGAAAATAGTAGGAAAAAAAGGTTAATTCTCCTGGGTGATCTACTGTACAGCTACAACATTTAAAAGGCGTCTTGTTGGCTGTATGAATAGGAAGGGTTTGGAGAGATATGGGCCAAATGCTGGCAAATGGGACTAGATTTATTTAGTCAGCGTGGACAAATTGGACACAAGCGTCTGTTTCTGTGCTGTCCATCTGTTAGACTCTGTTACTAGTGCAGTATCATGAACACTAGTGTTAGAATAGCTGTTCAAAATCTATACCAATTATTTGGTAAAGGGACCAATGCACACGACTGGGTGGGAGTTGAGAGGGGTATGCAAGGAGGTCTCAAGGAATTTAGACAGGTAAGAACATGGCAGATAAAATTATAGTATGGATAAATTTAAAGTTACCTACCCAGGTAGGAAAAAAGATAAGTGTTTCTTAAGTTTATGATAGGTTAGGATGTCTTGATTTCCAAAGGATCTGGGTATCCTTGATCATGAGTCACTAAAAGCTAGCATGCATGTGCAGCAAGATAATAAAATGTGAGGCTGGATGAACACAGCAGGCCAAGCAGCATCCCAGGAGCACAAAAGCTGACGTTTCGGGCCTAGACCCTTCATCAGAGGCTCTGATGAAGGGTCTAGGCCCAAAACGTCAGCTTTTGTGCTCCTAGGATGCTGCTTGTCCTGCTGTGTTCATCCAGCCTCACATTTTATTATCTTGGATTCTCCAGCATCTGCAGTGCCCATTATCACTGATGCATGTGCAGCAAGCTTGGCTGTCCCAATGACCTACCTATTCCCTCTCTACACTGTTATTCCCTTTCTATAACCATTCGCATGCCTCCATTCCAGATATTTAGAAAAGATTGGAAAATTACAGCACTGAAGGAAGCCAATTCTGCATGCATCGGTTGAGAAACAAGCCTCCCAGCCTAATGCCATTTTCATCATTTGATCCAAATCCCTTGGAGGTTATAGGACTTTAAGTGCATACATAAGCACATCTTTTAAATGTACTGAGGATTTCTGCCTCTACCACATTTTGAGGCAGTGAGTTCTAGAATCAGACATCAGCTGCCAGATCGCATTGTTGATATGCCCATAGTTCAAGCTGGAGATACCAAGTGCAAATTAACAGGAACATTGTATTTGTGACTATATAGCCACACAATTGGATAGGACTGTCAAATGGACATGTTGCGTTGCAACACATGGTTGAGTCTCACTCATTGCTCCCAATGCAGGCAGTACATAACCTTTGTGTCAGAGATAATGGGACCTGCAGATGCTGGAGAATCCAAGATAACAAAGTGTGGAGCTGGATGAACACAGCAGGCCAAACAGCATCTCAGGAGCACAAAAGCTGACGTTTCGGGTCTAGACCCTCCCTCAGAGAGGGGGATGGGGAGAGGGAACTGGAATAAATAGGGAGAGAGGGGGAGGCGGACCAAAGATGGAGAGAAAACAAGATAGGTAGAGAGGAGAGTATAGATGAGGAGGTAGGGAGGGGATAGGTCAGTCCATGGACAGGTCAAGGAGGCGGGTTGAGGTGGTAGGTGGGAGATGGACATCCTAGATGTCCACGTTCTTCAAGGACTGCAACTTTACCCCTGCAGTGGTCGAGAACGCCCTTGACCGTGTCTCCCGCATTTCCCGTGGCAGGTCCCTCGCACCCCGCCCCCGCCACAGCCGCCCCCAGAGGATCCCCCTCGTTCTCACATACCACCCCACCAACCTCCAGATGTGGCGTATTGTCCTCCGGCGCTTCCGTCGTCTGCAGTCCGGCCCCACCACCCAAGCTATTTTTCCATCCTCGCCCTTCTGGAGAGACCACTCTCTCCACGACTCCCTTGTCCGCTCCGCACTCCCCTCCGGCCGCACCCCACCCGGCACTTCCCCTGCGGCCCCGGGAAGTGCTACACTTGCCCCCACACCTCCTCCCTCACCCCCATCCCAGGCCCCAAGATGACCTTCCACATCAAGCAGATGTTCACCTGCACGTCTGCCAATGTGGTATATTGTATCCATTGCACCCGGTGTGGCTACCTCTACATTGGGGAAACCAAGCGGAGGCTTGGGGACCGCTTTGTAGAACACCTCCGCTCGGTTTGCAACAAACAACTGCACCTCCCAGTTGCGAACCATTTCAACTCCCCCTCTCATTCCTCAGACGACATGTCCATCATGGGCCTCCTGCAGTGCCACAATGATGCCACCCGAAGGTTGCAGAAACAGCAATTCATATTCCGCTTGGGAACCCTGCGGCCCAATGGCATAAGTGTGGACTTCACAAGCTTCCAAATCTCCCCTCCCCCCCCCACTGCATCCCAAAACCAGCCCAGCTCGTCCCCTCCCCCACTGCCTCCCAAAACCAGCCCAGCCTGTCTCTGCTTCCCTAACCTGTTCTTCCTCTCACCCATCCCTTCCTCCCACCTCAAGCTGCACCTCCATCTCCCACCTACCACCTCATCCTGCCTCCTTGACCTGTCCATCTTCCCTGGGCTGACCCATCCCCTCCCTACCTCCTCATCTATACTCTCCTCTCTACCTATCTTGTTTTCTCTCCATCTTCGGTCCGCCTCCCCCTCTCTCCCTATTTATTCCAGTTCCCTCTCCCCATCCCCCTCTCTGAGGAAGGGTCTAGACCCGAAACGTCAGCTTTTGTGCTCCTGAGATGCTGCTTGGCCTGCTGTGTTCATCCAGCTCCACACTTTGTTACATAACCTTTTGTGTGCACTCCTCGTTTAAACGATTTAATATGTAGCTAGTGCTAAGTACACTGTTGAGTGGCTGTATTTCTGAGCAGAAGAGTCATAATGCATGTTCACATTAGCCTGCACTACTAAAATCTAAACTCCTCAATGAGAGAGATGTACTTGCACTAGAGCAGAAACTGGAAATCGCTGTGAAAGTGAATTTGACTTGTGAAAGATACACGAATGATATTATGTGGCAGAGACCATGTGTTAACAGTTTAGGTACAGCTGGAGGCTTGGGAGAAGAGGTTTCTATCTGCAGAAGGTGTGGAGCACCTATAGAAAAACACTTGAGCAGTGAGACCAGATAGACTTAGTGGGCAATGCTATGAGTCTAACAACCAATGACCTGGATATGGCATTAGAAGAAGTTCATTATGCACCCTCAAATGTCGACTTTCCACCAGATGCACGTTTTGTTTTACACACTGTTCAATATACCATCCCCTATAACTCACTGACTATTGATCATAATTCCTTCATCAGGTTCATTGTTTCATCTCCTTTCAGATATTTTCTGATCAACCTATTTAGAGATGTTATGACACATCTTTGGAACAGATGGGACTTGAACCTGAGTCTCTGGCTCAGAGATAGGGAGGCTACCACCGTTACCAGGGTCCCATACATCCTCTAACACCACCTCCGAGCTGCAAATCTCGTATTTGCATCCCACACTTTTGTTCTTTACTAGCTATTGAACTTGCCTTATTGTCCAAGCTTTTGATCATGCGATCTGAAAATTCCTTGGATACCTTGGTATTGAAGTGAACTTCATAACATTACGATGAAGCGTCTTGTGATGCTTCTTAATACATCAAATGTACAAATGTAGAGCAAGAATAGGCCATTCAGTGTCTCAAGCCTTCTTCGCCATTCAATAAGCTCATGGCTGATATAATTGTAAGCTCAAATTTGCATTCCTGCCTACCCTTGATAACCTGTCGCCTCCTTGCTTAATAAAAATCTATCTACTTATCCCTTAAAAAAATTTTAAAACTATTTCCACCATGTATTCAGGATGATACTCATAAAGTCTCATGACCCTTCTAAACACACATCACCTCAGCTCCGTTTTAAATGGGTCATCTTTGATTTTTGAACAGTAACCCTTTGGTCTAGATTTGCTCAGAAGAGGAAAGATCCTCTCCACATTTAACTTGCCAAGTACCCTCAGAATCCCATCTGATGAAGGGTCTAGGCCCGAAACGTCAGCGTTTGTGTTCCTGAGATGCTGCTTGGCCTGCTGTGTTCATCCAGCTTCACACTTTGTTATCTTATATGTTTCAATTAAGTTGCCTCTTGCTCTTCTGAACTCCAGATTAAAAACCTAGCATATCCAACCTTTCCTCAAGACAGCCCATTTGTTCAAGGTAATAGTTTACTAAACCTTCTATACTCTACTTTCAATGTATTTGCATGTTTTCTTAAATAAGATGACTTACTGGGATAAACAGCACTCCAGACATGGTCTCGCCAGTATACTATACAGTCAAAGCATAGCCTCACTCCTTTTGTAATCAGTTCCTCTTGAAACAAATCATAAATTCTGTTAGCTTTCTGTATTTCTTGCTATACCTTCATATTACTGAATCTATTGTTATGGTCAAGGGGCCACATTCCTCTATCTCAGCTGTGCAATCTCTCACCATTTAGATAAATATTTTGTATTCTTCATTACCAAAATGGAGACTCTCATATTTTTCCACCTTCTTTTCTATTGGTCACATACTTGCACAGACACTTAACCTATATATTATCTTCTGGTAGCCTCCTTATGCCCTCTTTATTTGCTTTCCTATTTGTATTTGTCAACACACACTTTTTTTCTGCCCTTCGTGCAAGTAATTTATATAAGATACAAACAGCTGAGATCCCAGCACCAATCCATTGACACATTACTTGTTGCATATTGCCAATTAGGAAAGACTCACTTATGCCTACTCTTTGCTTCCTGTTAGCCCGCCCGTCTTCTGTCCTCCAATATGTTACCCGCCCCCCCCCCCCACCCCATGCCATGAGCTTTTATTTTCTGCACTTTATCAAATGCCATCTTGAAATCTAAGTACACCACATCTGTCAGTTCCCTTTCATCCACAGTATGTCTTATCTCCTCAAAGAGATACTATCGCCAAGTTTGGGGGTGATGTGAAAATAGATGGGAAAACAAGTGGCGAGATGACAGAGTCTGCAGAGGGTGAAAAATGCACATAAAGCAAGTGGGCAAAAAGCTGGCATGTTGAATATAATGTGTGATTATGCAGGAAGAATAGAGATGCTGAGTATTATTTAAATGGATCAAGACTGCAGAAACTACAAAAGAGAGATTTGGGACTACTTGTTCATGAATCTCAAAAAAAACATCCAAATTCAACAGATTACTGTGAATGGTTTTGGGCTTCTTGTATAAGGAGAGATGTGCTGGCATTGGAGGCAGTCCAGAGAAGGTTCATTGGCTAATACCAGGTATGGAGGGACTGTTTTATGAAGGGAAATCCTGTCTTCACTGAAATTTAGAAGAATGAGATGCATCCTTAATGATACATATAGGATTCCTAGGAGGCTTGATGGGGTATATGCAGTAAGCTTTTTCTTTTTGTGGGGCAGCCTAAGACCGAAGATCATAATCTCAGAATAAGTATCACACATTTAAGACAGATGAGGAATATCTCCTCTTGGGAGTAAATAGTCTGTGGAATTGTTTTATTGCAGGGAGTTGTCAAGGCTGGGTTGTTAAATAAGGCTGAGTTAGATCCTTAATCCATAAGGGAATCAGATTTATAGAGACACGGCAGGAAAGTGGAGTTGAGGATTATCAGATCAGCCGTGATCTCACTGAATGGTGGAATATTCAATGGCTTGAATGCCCAATTCTGCTCCTACATGTTATAGTCTTAATTCCAGTAGATAGGGAAATCACGTGCAACTATTCACAAAACCGTATTGACTTGGTCTGACTCAATGTAACTTATCCAAGTGTCATCCTATAAGTTCTTTAAAAGTAGCTGCTGATAGTTTCCCTAAAACAAATGTCTAGTTAACTGGCCTGTAATTCTGTCTTCCTCCCTGTTTGCATAATTTGGATAATTAATTATTATTGCTATTTTCCAATCTGTTGAAACCTCCCCTGAATCCAGTGGGCTTTTATGAAATCAAAACTAATGCATCATCTATCTCATAAATGCAAACTGTATAAAGGCAAGTTGTTTTCATGACGGCCACGATACCTAAAAACATTGCACCACTGACAGTCCCCTTTGCAGGACAGAGTGATGCATGGTTAGAGGCAGCAGTTACTAACAGGCATGGCTGCATGCTTTTACTTTTCCTGAGGAGACCATGCGCCCCATAATAGATGTCAAGTTGACGATACAAATGAGAACCAGGCTAAATATCCAAGAAATGCTTTGATTTTTAAAAATAAAAGGACTTTTAAAACAAAATTCAGATCTTGAAATAAATATAACAATTTTTACATTATTCTATAAAGCTTAAGTTCCCAAACAAAAAATTGTGGAAACCTTAAAACTTTACAAAAAAAAATGGTACCAACGTCGTAGGGTAAGATGAGGTAGCTGAGAAACTGGATGGATGAAAATTTTATGATGAGGAGATAACGGAAATGTAGATTTTACCAAAAGTTAACACGTCAGTAATAGAAGATGAGATGTATCTGAGAATACTGAGGGAAATTGCAGATGCACTGGTTACTGACTTTCAAACCCTTCCTAGAGACAGGGCTGATGCTGGAAGACTGGACAATTTCAACTGTTACATCCTTGTTCAAAAAAAGGATATATGGAAATACCCAGTAACTACAGGTCAGCCAGTTTAATCTTTTTGGTGGGAACGCTTTTAGAAATAGTGAAATGGATCCTAGACAAAATCAACAATTATTTGGAGAAATGTGGATGATTTGAGTGCAGATTGTGTTTAAGTAATTTGACTAACTAGTTTTTGATTGAGGCTAAGTACAGTTAATGTGGTATACATGGACTTCCAAAAGGTTTGTGATAAAATGCTACACAACACTTGTTTGTCAGCAAAATTGAATCCTGTTAAATAAAAGAGACAGTGGCAACATGGATAAAAAGGTGGCTGAATGACAAAAAAAACAGAACATTGGTGAACAGTTATAAAAATAAATGCTGGAGATATTCATCAGATGAAGCAGCATTGTGGAGAGAAATCAAATGAATATTTTACAATGGCTTTGATGAAGAGTTATCAATCTGAACTGTTAGCACTTACTGTGTCTCTTCTCTCCCTCCCCCCAACCTTTTCTCTCTGTCAATTATAGAGATGCTACCAGATCTAGTTTTCTGGTTTTATTCTAGATTTTCAATATATGCAGTATTTTGCTTTTGTTGTAGGTAGAATAGTGTTTTTTGGGACTGGAGGAGGTATCTAGTGGGGTGTTTCCAAGGGTAGATATTTCTTTCTGCTTATTTGGCCTTTATTAATTACCTGGACTTGGGTGTTCTGGGGTCGCACTCGTTTGAACATGATTTAAAATTTGGAAGTAGTCTGACAAAGTAAGATGGACAGTGATAGGTTTCAAAAGGATGTATATGGAATGGACTGACACAGAGGAAAGTGATAAATTTCATTAGGAAGTATAATTCTAAAGGATGCCCAGGAATAGAGAGGCTGGGGATATAGCTGCATAAATTGTTAAAGGTTATGTCGTGGGCTGAAAAAGCTGCTGATAAGTTATATGGCGTTCTATATATAGTTCTTTAAATATGAGTAGACAGTACTAAAATAAGAAAGTTATGGTGAACCTCAATCAAACACTTGTTGGGACTCAACTGGATTATTGTATCCAATTCTGTGTACTTCACTTCAAGAAGGATCTGAAGGTATTGGAGAGATTGCAGTAAAGATTCCTGATAATAGTTCTGGGGATAAGTGCCTTCAGTTATCTGGATAAATATGCTTGGACTACTGTCCTTATGGAAAAATTGATTGAAAGAAAACTGGATAGAGGTATTCAAAATCAAGAAGAGTTGAACAGATTTTGGAGGTAGCAACAGATTCGAAGACTTTGTAGGGAATAGTTTGGAGAGGTGGATCTTTGGCTCAAATGTTGGATTTTTGAGCAGAGTGGTGATGATGCCAGATTTAAAGGAGAGAGCAAAAACCTGAATTCTAATAAGCTTTGTACTGTTGGCAACCATGGGTCCCAAGAGAGAATCAGTTCCATTGCAGGGTCACTGGACTAGAAACATTAATCCTTCTCACTTTCAGTTGTAGTTTCAGATCTCCAGTATCCGCAGTTCTTTGTTTTATGTTGTTATCCAAAGACAGAATGTTGGGTGGGCACCAGTTTAGAATCAGACTATCAGTGGTGGGTGTCATGGACAAATTAAATTAGAAAAGGAATGAGGAGAGATGCAAGGGAAACAACAGAGATAAGGAAGTTCTGGGCTAGGGCAGTGATGGTATAATAAGAAATTTGGTTAACATGGTGGGAGGGAAGACACAGCAGAAGCAGCCGTTTGGGTTTTCGGTTTTTGTTGCAAAGAAGTTTGAGCCTCTTGCACTTTTTGAAGGTGATGGTAGAAGGGAGAGGGGTTTAAGAAGAGTTTAAAATGAGAAACCGGGCATTATATTTGCATCACGTGTGGTACTTGTAACGAGGAAGGTAAGGTGTGTTGTTGAATGGGGAGTAGGGGTTACGTTCACTTGAATTGTAGTCTGACACTATCCTCCAATGCTGTGTGGTAGTGAAATTGTTTAAAATCTGTTCAATCACATTTTCTGCATCAATATGACTTTTGTTTGGAGTATGCTGTTAAGGTATGTGTTTATGTGCATTGTGTACTAGATTCATGGACCATGTGATCAATAGATAGTCCTTGTCACCCAGTAGTACTCTGGTTTGTTGTAATAGTTCAAATGCAGATGGTTGACTGGGCTGCCATGAAATTAAGGTGTAATGACTAAAACCAGTAATTAACCTGAAATTGGATGTTTAAGGAATGGAATTCCATCCTCCGGTATCTTAGAATTGACAAGCAGTGTCCTCACGTGATCAGAATGCAGTGAATAGTGTCATGGGAAGTCAACAATCCTTGCAAAGTCATGTACTCTGTCCATCTGCCTATCTCTGATAAGAGATGGTGGAACGGTGAGCTTGAGTAGATACCAAGAAGGAAGCAGAGAGTTGGTGGAGATACTAAAGAATTCTGCTAATGTCATAGTAAAGGAGAACAGTGCTGAAAAATTGGATTGAATATAAGTAAAATGGAGATGCTTAAATAGTTAGTGTACCTTTTGAAAGGAAGGGAGAATATAATGTTCTGTGAAATAATTTCTTCTTACATGCCCCATGTAGTCACATGATGTGGGTGTCAGTACAAAATAACTGAAATTGGATATTGATTGCTGCTGTTCTCAAGATATCTTGTTCCAACCTGGTCGCTTGTTTTTCATCAATAAATATTACCTTGTTGAATCATTCATAGATTATCCCTTCAAAAGTAACTTCAGTGACAATCATAAATACTTTACTGCATTTTGTAAATTTAAGGAAGGTAATGTGAGAGAAACAATGTAGTTGGATAATTCAAGACCGTAATGGTAATTTCATTCTCTTTCTAACTTTAACAGCTTTTTTAATGTAAAGAGAACTATCTACTGAGTTACATTTTGTAAAATTAATGACAGACTTTGAGTTCTGGAATTTAGCAGCCACACCTCACCCACTAGTCCCTTTCGTCAATACTTTAGCTGATTACTCTACTCAACCTTTTAAGCTATCTTTTGCAACACTGTCTATTTGAAACACATTACCTCTGGATTTTATGGTAAACCTATCCCATATGATCAGCAGGATTCTCGTGAACAAGAAGCTGAGTATATATTGAATAATTTAATGGAGGCTGCAACGTTGCGAGAGAGGAACCATTTCCATGTTTGTCCTCATTCTAGAAATCAAACAGTTCTGATGTAAGATGTGATGAGACTGACATTACTATGGTTGTAAGTCTGCCCGTGCTTTCCTAGTTAAATGGACCAGTGAAGATTTGTATCTTTTCATAATGTCTGTGGTGAAATCAGAGGCATTAACCTCCTCAACCTTATGTTGTGTTAATTTCCTCACTCCTAAAAGTTTCTGGTACACAAAGAAAAGATGTTTTTAACTTTCCATGCTTATGTTAGGTCATCTATATAAAGAGTTGGCCTTTGGGTTGCATCTCTTGATCAAGGACATTGAATTCTGGTGTCTCTTCTTGATAGCCAAAATAATATTGATACCAAGCTTCTGCTTGCCTCACACCCTTGATTTTCATAAAGGAGGTATGGCAAAGATATACTGCTCCTGTGAGTTGTCTAAACAGCCTGTCCAACCAAAAAAGGGCAAGATTAAACTGGTGCTTGTGTTCTGTTTATTGTGTGCCTTCTCTACAGCCAGTGAACAGAATGTCACTGGATCCCGTTCTTCAGCTGCTATGTCAGCCTGAAATATAACTTTGATTTATTGAAAAGTAGCCTCATTTCCCTCGTCACTTTTATGGATCAATGAGTAGTTGAGACCAGAGACTATTGCAATTTTAAAGGGAAATAAGGACAAAAATTTTAAAACATTGATTGAGGGAGGAGAGCATGGTGTTGTCATCTATTTGGATTTGTGTACCAAAAATCTGGTTCTCATCAAATGGGACAATTTTTACGTTCCACATTATGGTTCTAAAGCATTATTCATTTATGGATGTGAGTTTGCTCGCTGAGCTGGAAGGTTAGTTTTCAGACGTTTCGTCACCATTCTAGGTAACATCAGTGAGCCTCCGATGAAGCGCTGGTGTTATGTCCCGCTTTCTATTTATCTGTTTGTTTCCTTGGGTTGGTGATGTCATTTCCTGTTCTTTTTCTCAGGAAATCTTCTGAGAAAAGTTGTTAGATTGCATTACATAGATGGTACACAGTGTTACCAGTATGTGCTGGTGGTGAGTAGAGTGAATGCTTAAGACAGTGAATGAAGTGCTGATTAAACAGGCTGTTTTATCCTAGTTGGTGATGAGCTTCTTGAATGTTGTTGGAGTTGCATTCATCTAGGAAAGTGGAATGTATTCTATCATAGTCCTGACTTGTTCCTTGTGGTGATGAGTGGGCTTTGGGAGATCAAGAGGCAAGTTACACATCACATAACGTCTAGTTTCAAATCTGTTTCTATAGCCACTGTGTTTATATGGGTGGTCCAGTTAAGCTCCCGGTCAATGGTAACCTGCAGGATATTGTTAGTTGGAATTTAGTGGTAATGCTATTGAATGGTGAGGAGAAACTGTTAGATTCTTCCTTGTTGGAAGCAGCCTGAACGTTGTCCAGATATCACAGACTGTTTCAGCATATGAGGAGATGCAGCTGGTACTGAACATTGTGCAGTCATGACCTAATGATGAAGGAAAGGTCATTGATGAAGCACCTGAAGATGGTTGTTGATCCTGAGAAACGCCTGTAGCAATGAGCGAGGCTGAGATATGGGCCTTCACCAACCACAGCGATCTTTCTTTGGGCCAGGTATGATTACTCTGAGGAGCTTTTTCCTGATTTCTGTTGACTTCAATTTTATTTGGGCTTCTAGGTGTCACATGCAGTCAGATTCTTGTCTTGATGTCAAGGGCAATTGCTTTCACCACCCTTTTGCATTCTTCTTTAGTTCGTGTTTGAACCAAAGCTGCAATTAATCCTGTAGTCAAGCGGCCCTTTGTGAGGAAGAAACTAGTTGGTGATCTGTTGGAAGGCAACATTTTGAATGTTGGAAAATATGTTTGGGCTTTTTTTTAAATGATTGAAACCTTGGTTAGGATGTTTCTGTTTTAATATACATGGTTCCCTTATTTTTCACACCCACCTAAGTCTTTTACTAAAGCATCTTGTTAAATTTCAGACAAAGGTTCATGTGTTTTTCTCTGGGCACCAAATGTATTTGCTTTGCTATGTGTGATATCGTTCCAATTAAAGCTGAGAAATCTAATGTTTCAACTGGTGGCAGATGCCTCATGTTTATAGGAATGCTGCAATGAAATGTGTTGTTGAAATGTCACAAACCCAAATCTTATGGCTGGTCAAAAGACTTTTAACTGCAGAGGAGAGGGTGTTAGATTCCTGCAAGTAGTATTTTTGATTTATAGGCTTTCTCTTTTGATGGTGTCTTTCGACATGAATGAGCACAAGTTGCAGTTGCAGCTCCTCAACATATGTCATATGACTTGCATTATTTTCTGCAAGATCCTCGACCAGATGAAATAAAAGCTAAAATTATGTAGCGTGAGTTTATAGGTTCTTCCAGCATGGTTTCCCCCCGCCCCCACCTCTTTGACTATATATGGAATTGAACCTTGCCTTGAATCTTGAAAAGGATCAATATTGTGAGTGCAAGATAATAAAATGTGAGGCTGGATGAACACAGCAGGCCAAGCAGCATTTCAGGAGCACAAAAGCTGACGTTTCGGGCCTAGACCCTTCATCAGAGAGGGGGATGGGGTGAGTGTTCTGGAATAAATAGGGAGGG
This sequence comes from Stegostoma tigrinum, assembly GCF_030684315.1. Taxonomy (NCBI): domain Eukaryota; kingdom Metazoa; phylum Chordata; class Chondrichthyes; order Orectolobiformes; family Stegostomatidae; genus Stegostoma; species Stegostoma tigrinum. The sequence goes on along the minus strand of NC_081375.1, from coordinate 49,350,456 downwards.
GGAGGCGGACCGAAGATGGAGAGAAAAGAAGATAGGTGGAGAGAGTATAGGTGGGGAGGTAGGGAGGGGATAGGTCAGTCACGGGAAGACGGACAGGTCAAGGAGGTGGGATGAGGTTAGTAGGTAGATGGGGGTGCGGCTTGGGGTGGGAGGAAGGGATGGGTGAGAGGAAGAACAGGTTAGGGAGGCAGAGACAGGTTGGACTGGTTTTGGGATGCAGTGGGTGGAGGGGAAGAGCTGGGCTGGTTGTGTGGTGCAGTGGGGGGAGGGAACGAACTGGGCTGGTTTAGGGATGCGGTGGGGGAAGGGGAGATTTTGAAACTGGTGAAGTCCACATTGATACCAATAGGCTGCAGGGTTCCCAGGCGGAATATGAGTTGCTGTTCCTGCAACCTTCGGGTGGCATCATTGTGCAGGAAATGCGGGAGACGCGGTCAAGGGCGTTCTCAATCACTGTGAGGGGAAGTTGCGGTCCTTGAAGAACTTGGACATCTGGGATGTGCGGCAGTGGAATGCCTTATCATAGGAGCAGATGCGGCAGAGGCAGAGGAATTGGGAATAGGGGATGGAATTTTTGCAGGAGGGTGGGTGGGTGGAGGTGTATTCTAGGTAGCTGTGGGATTCGGTGGGCTTGAAATGGACATCAGTTACAAGCTGGTTGCCTGAGATGGAGACTGGGATGTGCTGGAGATGGCCCAGGTGGACTGAAGGTTGGGGTGGAAGGTGTTGGTGAAGTGGATTAACTGTTCGAGCTCCTCTGGGGAGCAAGAGGTGGCGCCGATACAGTCATCAATGTACCGGAGGAAGAGGTGGGGTTTGGGGCCTGTGTAGGTGCGGAAGAGGGACTGTTCCACGTAACCTACAAAGAGGCAGGCATAGCTGGTGCCCATTTCCCGCAACACATCCCACACACCCCGCCCCCGCCACAACCGCCCAAAGAGGATCGCCCACGTTCTCACACACCACCCCACCAACCTCCGGATACAACGCATCATCCTCCGACGCTTCTGCCATCTACAATCCGACCCCACCACCCAAGACATTTTTCCATCCCCACCCCTGTCTGCTTTCCAGAGAGATCACTCTCTCTGTGACTCCCTTGTTCGCTCCACACTGCCCTCCACCCCCACCACACCCGGCACCTTCCCCTGCAACCACAGGAAATGCCACACTTGCCCCCACACGTCCTCCCTCACCCCTATCCCAGGCCCCAAGATGACATTCCACATTAAGCAGAGGTTCACCTGCACATCTGCCAATGTGGTATACTGCATCCACCGTACCCGGCGTGGCTTTCTCTACATTGGGGAAACCAAGCGGAGGCTTGGGGACCGCTTTGTGGAACACCTCCGCTCAGTTCGCAACAAACAACTGCACCTCCCAGTCGCAAACCATTTCCACTCCCCCTCCCATTCTTTAGATGACATGTCCATCATGGGCCTCCTGCAGTGCCACAATGATACCACCCGAAGGTTGCAGGAACAGCAACTCATATTCCGCCTTTGAACCCTGCAGCCTACTGGTATCAATGTGGACTTCACCAGTTTCAAAATCTCCCCTTCCCCCACTGCATCCCTAAACCAGCCCAGATCGTCCCCTCCCCCCACTGCACCACACAACCAGCCCAGCTCTTCCCCTCCACCTGCTGCATCCCAAAACCAGTCCAACCTGTCTCTGCCTCCCTAACCTGTTCTTCCTCTCACCCATCCCTTCCTCCCACCCCAAGCCGCACCTCCATTTCCTACCTACTAACCTCATCCCGCCTCCTTGACCTGTCCGTCTTCCCTGGACTGACCTATCCCCTCCCTACCTCCCCACCTATACTCTCTCCACCTATCTTCTTTTCTCTCCATCTTCGGTCCGCCTCCCCCTCTCTCCCTATTTATTCCAGAACCCTCACCCCATCCCCCTCTCTGATGAAGGGTCTAGGCCCGAAACGTCAGCTTTTGTGCTCCTGAGATGCTGCTTGGCCTGCTGTGTTCATCCAGCCTCACATTTTATTATCTTGGATTCTCCAGCATCTGCAGTTCCCAATATCTCTAATATTGTGAGTGCTTTGTTCTGAAGAAGTCAAGTTGCATTGTCCTGTAAGATATTACCTAGCTTAAATTTGTTGATTTCTGTGAAATGTATTTTGTTTTCCAACACCTTTCTGACGTTGACCTTCTTTCTGCAGCTCTGTTCCATGTGTGAGAAAACCGGTGCCACTTTAGGCTGCTACATTAAAGGCTGCCCCCTTAAGTACCACTATGCCTGTGCTGTAAATAGTAGTGAGTATCTTTTTTTGGTGATTGATCAATAACTAGATGTGAAGTCCTGAATAGAAAACAATTTTGTTCTCGCGGTGTTAATGCTTTCTGCATTAGAAAGAATGCTGGTGATTTAAATTGATGAACGCCAGTGCCATGTGTGCCAATAAAATGAATTTGGTACTACAGTCAATTTCTTGGCATCTCTACAAATTTGAATTATCCAGAAATTCAAATTGAGAAATTGTAATAAGGTGACTGTTAAGTGTAATTGGGATCATTTAAATTTACAGGAATGGGTCCTTCATAATTTATTCCATTATTCTAAATAATACTCAGATTAGATTTGATGGAACAGTGGAACTGATTTGGAGCTGAGGTAGTATTTGTTGAAGCCTATTAAGCGGTTTATGACTAGTCTAAAGTACTGGGTCATCGCCTAGTTTTGCTTATCAGTACTAATATGTTTCAGGCAAAATTGTATTTAAGTGTATGTCCTTCTGTATTGAGTTATGCTGTTATGCGGTGCTGTTAATTTATCCCCACTGCACTATTCTCACCTTTTTTCCATCCTGCAGTAACAAGCTAGTACTTTCCAAATGGTCTACAGCTCAAAATATTGACACTTGCCCAATTTGAGAAAAGCCTTGCAGTTATGTGGCCGGCTGTAATATTAATAGCATAATCATTTCATACACTCACCGTACTGCGCTAAAATCTGTGTCAAGCTGATAAAAGGTATTTTTAATTTACTGCCTGTATTAATCATTATTTTTGATAACGGGATGGGTTAGGAGAAGAATAGAAAGATGAAGGGAGGTGGGGGTTGAAATTCTCTAAAATGATTCAGAGAAAGAAAGGCAATCGAAGCACAGCCAGAATGCTTGATTCTGTATTGAAACACTTTGCATTGTCCCACTGGGCTGGTGAATGGTTAATGGGATCTGTCAGCCAATACAGTGTGTGATGCATTGGCTGATGGATCCATTATCCTGTATTGACCTTTAGATTCTGAAGACATCTCCTGTTACAAAAATCTGTGGTATTATTACTTTACCCCCTTCCCCTTTAAAAGTAGCAGAAACAGATGAATGCCAGCATGGGAAGCTTAGTCACTTACCCTGAATGAACATCACCATGATAGTCATGTCACCCAGCTAAATGACAGCACAAAAATTAACTGTAGGACAATGATGTGAGACTCTGCTTGTTTCCAGCATTGTGATCCCATGGGGATTGAATGAGTGAACGATTGAGTGGAGTCAGAGTGAGAGAGGAAGTGAGTGACAGTGATTGACTGGAGTGTGTGTGTGTGTGTGTGTGGTGGGCTAGATGAGTAAGAGATTAGGGTCTGAGTGACTGGAAGGCGATTAAGTGAATAACTGGATACTGCGCGTGAGTGAGGTGACGATGATATTGAATGGTCGGAGCAACGAGTGAGTGAATGGGCATATGAGTGGTGGGGTTGGGAGGTGTGACTGACTGGTGTGGAGTGAATAAGTGACCACAGGTTAGTGCGTGCGTGAATGATTTGGTGGGTGTGTGTGACTCGGGGATAGATGTCAGTGAGTGGATGACTTGGGTGTAGGAATGAGTGAAAACTGGAGTGTGATAAGTGAGTGAGTGGTACAGTGGGGGTTGAGTGAGTGAATGACTTATTGGAGTTTTGGTGGGTATGTTAGTGACTAGGAAACTAGCTGGGTGGGTGGGTAGATGAATGAATAAGTGGGTTAGTGCCTGCGTGACTGAGGTGGGACAAATTAGATTATTTAGTGGGTCTGAGCAGACACACACACAACCCCACTGTCGTCCTCCTCCTCCTATTCCCTACCACTGCAAACATCCATATAGCAAGCTGGGACAGGAGGAAAATCCAAGCTGAAAGGCAACTCATTTCCAAACCCAACTTATAATTTGGAGCGTGTGCCACCAGAGAGTGAACCAAAGTCCGTGTTAGTTCAACCCAACTCCTTAACTCGGCCTCTGCTGTTGTGATCAAGTCTTCCTTGTGATCAGTCTTTTTCATTCTCTGACTATGAAAGTGTGAGAAAAGGTTTTAGTAGTTCCGCTGTTTGGAAATTTAAAAACGTAATTAATAAAATCATCATTTAAACAATCAGTACATTGATTTGGAAAGGATATTTTCAAAAATTCGCTGATGCTGTTGTGCAAGCTTTATGTTCCTGAATGAGAGAAAGTTGGACATTCCTGCTTAACAGTGATGTTGCTTTGATCTGAGGCTATTCTTGCTCCCAGGTTCCACTGGATACTTACAGGCGTCTCACAGTCTTCTCTTTGACCATGCCAGTTTCAGTTCTTTATTCCTATCTACACTCACTCCCTCCATAACCTTACTGATTACCTGAATTAAGGAGACAGAGTAAAACATAATCACCCTATAAAGCCTTGCATTCATATTACCTGGCTTGGTGTCCCCTTTTTAAATGGAGTTTTGAAATCATGCTGATTATTGTAGAAAGCAATACCATTTCATTTTCTGTTGGTTCTAGATTAAGGTATCTCGCATCATAAAAGGAGGCCATTTGACCCATTGCATATATTAGCCCTTTGAAAGAGGTGTACTGTCATTCCCAAGTTATTTTTAAAAATGAAATTAAACAGAATAAATTTGTCTCTTTTTAAAAATTTAATGAGATTAGTGTTCTTTGCTGCAGAGTTCACAATTAACATGTCTACTTATGCGCAGGGAATATTTATGTTTGTTAATTATGCCTACATTGATTTGTGTCTTTATTCCAGAATGTTTCCTAAATGAAGATAATTTCTCAATGAAATGTGCAAAACACAAGGTATGGTATTAATGTAGCGTTCATCTTTTACCACATATAAACTGAATTCACTTTACATACTTTCAGAGACAAAATCTTAACTTTGTATATTTGTTTCTTCTCTTTGGGCGAAATTTTACCCTCAATGGTTGTAGCATGAGTACTAGCAAGAAAGATGGGAAAATATAGTGAGAATGAAAAAAAATCTCGTTCTTGATGTCAAGAAAAATTTTCCCCTCCAGAGTCTTACAGCATAGAAGCAGGTCCTTTGGTCCACCATGTCTATGCCAACTGACAAATATCAATGAACACTAATGGCATATGTCTATTTCTTTCTTTCTTTTATTTTCTCATCAATATTCTTAGTCATCCAGCAATGATTCTGTGATCCATTTATTTCTCGTGTGTTTGAACCTAGTTTGCTCCATGGTTGTTTTTGGTGAATTAAGTGAGCAGCCATTATTATAAGGTTGGAACAACTACCTTATTTCCTTGTATTACCATCTCACTTAAAACCCCACTCACCTTATTTATATTTTGCTTACAGTTCTCATTTCCCTCATGGCACAAATGCCTGACATGTAAATGAGTACAGTTTCACTAAATGCTTGTCCTAGCCATCTTGCAGCCCTTTCTTCAGAAGAAAGCCGAGCATCCTCCATGGCCACTTTGATCCTTCATCCATGCATGTCCGCCACCATCTTTACCACTTCATCATGCCAGCTGTTGGACCAGCTCAGACACCACTTCAGCCCCTCAACACTTTACTTTGGAGCTCAGAGACACCCCTGATTTGCATGTTCCTCTCAGATTGCTTTGCATGCAGTGATGCACACATCTTGCTTTCTTAACAGTCACTCATTTTTAGTACATACTTGAGGCTGGTACTCTGTGTACTTCACATTGCTTTCTTAGCCCATGCTGCCTGACTTCAACACTGAATTACAGATGGCCAGACTCGGTTGCATTGCTTTCTGAGTACAGAGGAAGGTTTATGCAGCTTATCGTTGAGTGCACTGGACAGGCAATCTATCAGCCAGATAAGGGTGAACATGTCTCTGTGTGGCACAGTGCCACCTCACTGTCACGCCATCAGCATGTGACAACAGTTAACATGACACATACATTGCATGTGCTTTAAGTGAGTAGCCATTTGTGAAATTGGAAAGGAGAAGTACTTGGCTGAAAGGGAAATACAGTACCTCAACAATCAGTCGGTGGCTAGTCCGATTCCATTCATGGGTCGGCCACAGGCAGACATTTGGTTCTGTTAGAGTCTGGAGAGCTCTATCCTTGCAGTCCGAGGATTGGGTCATGATCAGACTTGCAGGTCAAGTGCAAGCAGTCCAAGAATTACAGGTGGCCCAGTTGGGTTGCTGTTGAGACATTACTGTGGGGGATTAAGATAAAATAAAAAGAGAGATTGAGTATGATGGAAAGGGATGGAAGAGCAGTTAGTGGTGATGCATGAGCAGGAGCGGTGGTGAGATGTCTCTGGTGCATGAGTAGGAAGCCCAGAGGACAGGAAGTTTTTGAGAAGATGAAGCAGGCAAGGGCTATTGAATAGCCATGATTCATGAAGAACTGAGAGCTATTGTCCATGAGCCTTTATAAGATGTGTGTGCAGTGGCAAAGTCAGAGTGAAACAACTGCACCTCCCAGTTGCGAACCATTTCAACTCCCCTTCCCGTTCCTTAGACGACATGTCCATCCTCGGCCTCCTGCACTCCCACAACGATGCCGCCCGAAGGTTGCAGGAACAGCAACTCATATTCCGCTTGGGAACCCTTCAGCCCAATGGTATCAACGTGGACTTTACAAGCCTCAAAATCTCCCCTCACCCAACTGCATCCCAAAACCAGCCCAGCTCGTCCCCGCCTCCCTAACCTGTTCTTCCTCTCAACTATCCCCTCCTCCCACCTCATGCCGCACCCCTATTTCCTTCCTTCTAACCTCATCCTACCCCCTTGACCTGTCTGTCCTCCCTGGACTGACCTATTCCCTCCCTACCTCCCCACCTACACTTGCCTTTACTAGCTCCATCCCTGCTTCTTTAACTTATCTGTCTCCTCTCCACCTATCCTCTCCTCTATCCATCTTTTATCCGCCTCCCCTCTCTCCCTATTTATTTCAGAACCCTCTCTTCCTCCCCCATTTCGGATGAAGGGCCTAGGCCCAAAACGTCAGCTTTTGTGCTCCTAAGATGCTGCTTTGCCTGCTGTGTTCATCCAGCCCTATACTTTGTTATCTCGGATTCTCCAGCTTCTGCTGTTCCCACTATCTCGGAGTGAGTGGTTGCCCTGTGAGTGCAAGGTAACAAAGAGGAGATGATGACACTTAATTTGCAGAATGCAGAAACTCCTTTACCTTCTTTCTATACTGCTGTGTGTTACTTTCCAGCCAGGACACAGCACTGACCTGGTCTGCAATCTGTTCTCAGGTAGGCTCTGTCAGCTGGCATGGCTTCCTGCAGCAGTCGATTGCGGGGAGAAAAAAAGGCCCTCCTCCCCATTACCCCATCAATCAACACATTGAGTCCCTGTCTGTGACATGGAGAGTGAGCTTTTCTTTCCTCTAAGCCATGTGTTCAGTAGTAACAGTCAAGCACTGCAGTTGTGAGGGCCAGTTCTTGGCTTGCAGCATCTGAAAAAGTGTACATTTGGGTTTTAAATATGGTACCAAAGTCACAAAAGGCAAAAGTCCCAGCAGTGGCAAGTGCTTCCATTTCTCTGTTGTGCATTTCCCCGAAAAGGCATTGAGAATCCTGTTGCATAATGCATAATGTGAAGAGTGGTAAATTGCCTGGGAAGTCTCTCTGTGCCATGATAGACAGAGTGCTACAAATCTTGCTTGTCAAATTCTTTAACTGAAAATGGGGAAAATTTGGCCCTGTGTCTCTTAACCAGATAGTGCCTGGTAAAGATCACAATTAGCACTACTTGTTCTAATTCAGTTGTATTAGATGGTAGTAGAATAGTTTTCAGTATATTTGTGGATGCTCAAGTATAAACAAATGATGCTGCTCAGATTATGAATTCAATTGTCTGTGTCCATTGGACCAAAGGAAATTACACCAAACAAAACAGTTGTTTCTCGATGGAGGTGAATGCCTGTAATTTTTCAGATAAGTTGCACATTTGATACTGAAATCACCAGAGACTGCCTTCATGTTGTACAACTTAAATATTCTTTCCTTGAATGAATCCAGCAATATTTTTGTTTTGTACAAATGGAGTCATTCGGTAATTGATGCCAAGAATCTCAAGATTATTTGGAACTTCTAAAATCGACGTCAGTGCGGCCTCGGTTTTAACTGGAATTCTTTGTCTACAGATATTTGTATCTAGTCAGCAAAGAGTTGAATCATTGCTTTGAAATGTTCTACTCAAAGCTATACGTGGTTCTTAATATGTAGTCCGGCTGCAATCCTGTCTATGGACCTCACAGGCTGTGTTTTCTCTGTAGGGAAAGAATACTAGTCAATGCTTGATGAGTTTATTTAACATAATTTTCTGCCATTCTTTAATTTTTTAAAAACTTTAACTTAGTTTTAATTTAAGGTTTCCCTAACAAATGACATTTAATCTCTGTTAAAGGAGAAACTTGGCACAAATTTGTTGGTTAGGATGCGAAAAGGAACTGAAAAACCACTCCACGAACAGGACCAAACGATTATGAATGTTTTTGCAGTGGAAGCGAGGAGTTGCCACCATTTTAAAACTAGTCTGAAAATTCTTCCAGTTCCTGGCATAGCAACTAATTTGTCTCAATGAATCCTGTATATTTTATAACACTGTCTTATGAGCATGTCATATTCTTATGATTTATGATGGGCTGATACTTTACTGCAAGAGCGCTATATTATTTAAGGTGCCATTCCAAATGAGAGATTAACTGAATGCCCTGTCTGCCATAGACATAAATTATCAGACTAGAGGAGAGCATGGAGGACTCCTGTTATTGTAACCAACATTTTGCCAAGTAACAACATCAAAAACAGATTATCTAATGATATTGTTTATTTGCTGTTTATGGCATCTTGCTGTGCAGCAGTTGCATAGTTAATGACAGTGGCTGCATTTCACTTCATTGGGATGTCCTAAGAATGTGAAAGGTATTATTTATCAGTAGACTCTCTTTGTCACCATGAGACATGTGTGATATTGTACAATTATTCCAGTGATTAATCACTGCCTTTGTACTAATTCTTATTCAAGAGTTCAGCTCCCTACAGCTTAATGTTCCACAAAAACACAGTATTTAATTCCCCAGGAAGAGTTAGATTTTGTTTTTAAAAAAACAGAAAACCTGCAATAATTATTTCATAATTTGCAACTATTTAAATGGATATAACCCTGTCATAAGACAACCTGCTCATTCCAGATATCAATGTACTAAACATAATGTCAAATATTTGTGCATAAACTTATTCAGAAAAGGTCTTTATGCCATGTAATGCCTTGATGCAGCATTCATAGCATGAGGGGCTTCAGTGTATACAGGCTTTCCTCATGGGGAGCAAATATGTACTAATTTAGTTCACTCCATAAGTCAATTATTTTGAGCAGAAGTTAATTTAAAAGCTTTTGTTTCAGCACCTCTGAGAATCTGGGGAGAAAGGGCTAATTATAAATGCATATTTTGACATCACAATCTTGGATTGTGAGACTTTTTATTAACGTGTCAAATTTTGAAATTCACACAAACACACAATTAGGAGCGGAGGAAGCCATTCAGCCCCTTGAGCTTGATCTGCCATTCACTAAGCTCACAGCTCATCCACTTATGTTTTAAATTCTGAGTTCCCATCTATCTCCCATCTAACCTTTGATTCACTTGCCATAATGAGAATCTGCATATCTCTGCCTTAAAAATAATCAATAGGCCCATCTCTATCACTTTAGGAAGTAGGCAATCTCACAATCCTCTGCAAAAAAAAAAATGAGATTCTGGTACTTGTTTTTGGAGGAGAGAGGGCAGAAGGCACGTAGAAGGGTTTCAGAAGGTAGTTTTTAGTAAAAGATATTTGTTCAGGAGAGGTTGGGGCATTACCTTTACATTTCAGGTGCAACTTGGAGTAATGTACAGCTTTGAAAGACAGAAAAAGGCCCCAGTCGAACATTGCGATGCAGTCAGATATAGCTCAATCAGTTAGGCACTGTATCCATTCAAAGATGTATCCCTTGGGTTTGAGGGCAGATGAGAATAATAATACCAGATCAATTGCTGCAGAAGCGTAGTGATAAATGGAGTGCTGAAGGTTTGACTTTTGGTGTACTGCAAGTCCAGTTGTAAGTAAACAGTTTCTTCTCTGGATGGACAGAAGTGCCATTCTTGGAAGACATACCCTTACTTCCAGAATGAACAATAATAACTTATATTAATCTCAAAACCACTACTCCATAATGGCCACGCATTGGTATTAATATATTGTGGAACTGTATCTGTGTGGATTATGTTAGAGACGCTGGGATTGTTCTCCTTTGAGCAAGAATTTAAGTGAAATGTGCAAGGTTATGATAGATTTAATAAATGAGACAAAGAAAGAGTAAGTCTCCCCAGCAGCTATTGGTGCAAGGATCAGGGAATTAAGGTTTGGGCAAGCGATGCAGGATAAATGTGAATTTCTTTGTTACTTGCAAGGATGATGAAAGCAGAATGAGTTCATGAGTTCACATTGAAATTGGAGGGACAGTTAATGAGAATAAATTTACAGGGCTGTGCAGGAAAATGAGACTGATCAGTTTGCTCCACAGAGAGTTGGCATGAATTTGATGGGCCAAGCGGCCTCCTTTGCTGTAATGTATATTTTGCTTTCTATCATGTCTTGTGTAACTATTTTCTTTGCTCACTTATAAGGACAAAGCTCTGAAAGTATCAGCAAAGGGAGAAAGCAGGTGACAGTGATACTGAGGCTCAAGTCTACTGAACTGTAAGTCAAATCAATCTGTATCTAAATTATTAATTTCACACAGCATGCTGCTACTTGTAATGTGGCAGCAGCTCAAAAGTGCAATATTTGACTGGTAACTTGTGCTTGAGTGTTGCACCTTATGCAACAGATTTGTTTAGTTAGCAGAGTCATGGCAGATAGTGAAGTTACTATTTTCCCATTCTCTTGTGAATAAACCTCTAGATTTCCACCAATAAAAGCCCCCAAACGTGAATCCCAAAACTAGGTAAAAACCTGGAAACATTAGCATGCAGCAGTTCTGTTTAGCACAGGGAGCACCTCCTCCTTCCTATATAATCAAAAGAGAAGGCTAGTCCATAGCTGCCTCTGGAAGGCACAGTGAAGTTCTGAAGGTAAGGAGGTGCTAATGATGTACCCAGTGTGTTTTAACACTATCTTCTGGGAGATAGGCTCGTAGGGTCCTAGGGATATTCAGCATGGACACAAATCATTCTGTCCAAATCATCCATGCTGACCAGATATCCTAAATGAATCTAGTCCCATTTGTCAGTTCTTGGCCCATATATCTCTAAACCGTTCCTTTTAAAAGACATCTAAAGGGTATATGAAATGTTGTAATTGTACTAGTCTGTACCTCTTACTCTGGCAGCTCATTCCATACACTCACCACCCTCGGTATGAAAAAAAAAATGCCCCTGCACCCCTTTTAAATCTGTCTACTCTCACTTTAAACCTATGCCCCTCTAGTTTTGGACTCCCCTACCCTGGGGAAAAGACCCTGTCTATTTACCCTATCCATGCCCCTCGTGATTTTATAAACCAGCTGCAACTGGGCTAAGGGAACCAAATTCAGGGGCATAAACACGAGGAAATACTTAAGGAAAATGTTCCTTAGGAATCCCAATTATGATGTTTTAAAAGCTGGCTTTAATGAACTGGAAGTCCATTACCTTCCTAATCTACAACATCATGGTTATGCATAAGCTAAGAGAGGAAAATGAGTGAGGGAGAACATAATAAATCCACTGCATCATCATTATGCTGAACAGGTAGAGACTTGAATCACGATGTTAGTTTTATCATAAGCAGTAAACAGCATTAGTTCTCTGAGACTTGTAGAAATCTTTACTAGTTTGATGGATTCATCATTTATTTATATATATATATATATATATAGATTTTACATCTGAAGACCTGACCACAATCTTCAGGAGGACAGTTAGGCATGGGTAGCAAGTTCTGACCTTGTCAGTGATGCCCACATCCTGTGAAAGAGTGAATTGTGCCCTATGATCTCAAACCTTGAAACAGAAGCTATTTCAAAATACAGTTGCTTATAAAAGTGAACATGATTCAAAGTAGTGCTTTGGAGTGGGGAAAATAATACAATCCTAGTGTCACTGAATTGGCAGTTATATTAAAGGTTTCTATTACAATTAATCAATTCGAGTTCTGTGCCTATTCTCATTTTTAAACAGCAATATGTGTATAGACACTGTACCACTCTTAGTTATGTTTGTGAATGAAATGAGTTTGGTCATTCTTGTGAGGTATTCCACTGTAATACACTATCTGTCATAGGCCAGACAGAGAAGTGTTTCAATTTATGAGATTGGTATGAAAGGAGTGTTACTGATTAGGGAGAATAACACAGCTTTACTGAGAGAAGACTGATTGGAGGGCCCATCCAGAGAGGCCAGATGGCTAAAGCTCAGAAATAGGAAGGGTGCAGTCACTTTGGGGATTGTACTACAGGCCTGCCAATAGCCAGCAGGAGATAGATTATGGAAAACTGTTTAAAAACAACAGGGTTGATTTGGTAATTTTAACTCCCCTTATATTAATTGCGACTGCCTTAGTGCCGGAGGCTTGGATGGATGGAATTTGTTAGGTGTGTCCAGGAGGGTTTTTGAAGCATCGTGTGAATAGCCCAACTAGGGAAAAGGCTGTACTAGACCTGCAATGAGGTGATCAAAATTTCAGTGAGGAACTATTTTGGGAACAGTGACCAAAATTCTGTAAGTTTTAAATATATAACCCAGCCTAGAGAGCTCTACAGTAGATACCACATTTATCATATATACAGAGATATATATGAATCTAGCTATTTTTAAAGGTAACCATACTTAGAACTTATTAAATCCCTTAAATTCCATGTTCTCTCCTCACACCGTGATGTATACTGTACAAATATAGAGGAATGTGAAGAAATCAGGAAGGAACTCAAGCTAGGAGTTAGGGCTAAAAGGGGCCATGAAGTGCCCTTAGCAAATGGGATTAAGGAAAATCTCAATGTGTTTAAGAAACAAGAGGGTAGCTAGGGAAAGGGTAGGTCCACTTGGGTACAGAGGAGAGAATTTGTGCATGGAGGCAAAGGAAACTGGTGAGGTTCTTAACAAATACTTTGCATTGGTAGTTACAAAGAACATGGACCTTGTGGTTGATGAGTCTAGAGTGACTTCAGAGAATGCTGATATAAAAAGGTGCTGGGTATTTTGCAAAGCACTAGGGTAGAAAGACCCCAGGAATTGATGGGGTCTATCCCAGAATACTAGGGGAAGCAGGTGAGAAAATTGCTGGGGCCTTGTATGAAATCTTTGCATCCTCTTAGTCACAGGAGAGGTGCCAGAGGACTAGCCAAAAATGATTGAGTGTAAGGTGGTGGATGTTGTCTCTGTGGACTTTAGATTGCCTACAGTGTGGAAACGGGCCCTTCGGCCCAACAAGTCCACACCGCCCCTTGGAGCATCCTACCCAGACCCATTCCCCCCCCCCCCCCCCCCCCCCCCCCAATAACCTACACCCCCTGAACACTACAGGCAATTTAGCATGGCCAGTACACCTAGCCTGCACATTTTTGGATTGTGGGAGAAAACCGGAGCACCCGGAGGAAACCCATGCAGACACGGAGAGAATGCGCAAACTCCGCACAGACAGTTACCCGAGGCTGGAATTGATCCTGGGTCCCCGGCACTGTGAGGCTGCAGTGCTAACCACTGAGCCACTGTGCTGCCTTTAGCATGGCCTTTGACAAGATCTCTCATGGCAGGCTGAAGGTGAAGTCACATGGAATCCACTGGTACGATAGATACAGAATTGGTTTGGTCATAGAAAACAGAGGGTAGTGTTGGAAGGGTGTTTTTCTGACTGGAGATCTGTGACCAGTCGTGGTCTGCAGGGATTTCAGTTGTATGTAATATGTATATTACAAATGATATGGAGGAAAATATAAGAAGTCTCAGTAATAAGTTTGCAGATGACAAAAAGATTGGGAGAGCTGCAGATAGTGATGACAATTGCCAGAAGATACAGCAGGGTATATATAGATCGGGGACTTGGGCAGAGAAATAGCAGATGGAATTTAATCTGGACAAATGCGAGGTGATGCATTTTGGAAGGTCTCGTGCAGTAGGGAGTTAATATACAGAGAGAGGTCTAGCCATACAGATCCACAGTTTCCTGAAAGTGGCAGCCCAAGCGAATAAGGTGGTCAAGAAGGTATATGGCCTAGTTGCCTTCAGTGTTCCGGGTGTACAGTATAAAAATCAGCAAGTCATGCCGTAGCTTTATAGAACTTTAGTTAGGCCACATTTGAAATATTATGTGCAGTTCTGTCCACCACACTACCAGAAGGATGTGGTTTTGGAGAAGGTATGGGAACAGTTTACCAGGGTGTTGCCTGGTTTGGAGGGTATTAGGTATGAGGACAGATTGGACAAGCTTGATTTGGTTTCACTTGAATGTTAAAGGCTGTGGGGTGACCTGATAGAAGTTTATAAATTTATGAGAAAATGGATAGTTGGAGTCTATTTCCCAGTGTAGAAATGTCATATGCTCGTGGCGCAAGTTGCAGATAAAAGGAGTACGTTTTTAAAGGAGATTTGAGGGGCATGGTTTTTTTTAATACAGAGGGTGTTAAGTGTCTGGAATGCACATCCAGAGGAGATGGTAGAAGCAGATGTAATAGCCATGTTTAAGAGGCATCTTGACATATACATGAACAGGCAGGGAATTGAGAGTAATAAAATGAGAGGCTGGATGAACACAGCAGGCCCAGTAGCATCTCAGGAGCACAAAAGAACAGGTTACGTAGGCAGAGACAGGTTGGATGCAGCGGAGGCGGAGGAATTGGGAATAGGGGATGGAATTTTTGCAGGAGGGTGGGTGGGAGGAGGTGTATTATAGGTAGCTGTGGGAGTCGGCGGGCTTGAAATGGACATCAGTTACAAGCTGGTTGCCTGAGATGGAGACTGAGAGATCCAGGAAGGTGAGGGATGTGCTGGAGATAACCCAGGTGAACTGAAGGTTGGGGTGGAAGGTGTTGAAGTGGATGAACTGTTTGAGCTCCTCTGGGGAGCAAGAGGCGGCGCCGATACAGTCATCAATGTAACGGAGGAAGAGGTGGGGTTTGAGGCCTGTGTAGGTGCGGAAGAGGGACTGTTTCCCTATTCCCAATTCCTCCTCCTTCGCCGCATCTGCTCCCACGATGAGGCATTCCACTCCCGCACATCCCAGATGTCCAAGTTCTTCAAGGACTGCAACTTTCCCCCCACAGTTATCGAGAACGCCCTTGACCACATCTCCCGTATTTCCTGCAACACATCCCTCACACCCCGCCCCCGCCACAACCGCCCAAAGAGGATCCCCCTCGTTCTCACACATCACACCACCCCACCAACCTCCGGATACAACGCATCATCCTCCGGCACTTCCGCCATCTACAATCCAACCCCACCACCCAAGACATTTTTCCATCCCCACCCCTGTCTGCTTTCTGGAGAGACCACTCTCTCTGGGACTCCCTTCTTCGCTCCACACTGCCCTCCAACCCCACCACACCCGGCACCTTCCGCTGCAACCGCAGGAAATGCTACACTTGCCCCCACACCTCCTCTCTCACCCCTATCCCAGGTCCCAAGACGACATTCCACATTAAGCAGAGGTTCACCTGCACATCTGCCAATGTGGTATACTGCATCTACTGTATCCGGTGTGGCTACCTCTACATTGGGGAAACCAAGCGGAGGCTTGGAGACCGCTTTGCAGAACACCTCCGCTCGGTTCGCAACAAACAACTGCACCTCCCGCAAACCATTTCCACTCCCCCTCCCATTCTTTAGATGACATGTCCATCGTGGGCCTCCTGCAGTGCCACAATGATGCCACCCAAAGGTTGCAGGAACAGCAACTCATATTCCGCTTGGGAACCCTGCACCCTAATGGTATCAATGTGGACTTCACCAGCTTCAAAATCTCCCCTTCCCCCACCGCATCCCAAAACCAGCCCAGTTCGTCCCCTCCCCCTACTGCATCCCAAAACCAGTCCAACCTGTCTCTGCCTCCCTAACCTGTTCTTCCTCTCACCCATCCCTTCCTCCCATCCCAAGCCGCACCTCCATCTCCTACCTACTAACCTAATCCCACCTCCTTGACCTGTCCGTCTTCCCTGGACTGACCTATCCCCTCCCTACCTCCCCACCTATACTCTCTCCACCTATCTTTTCTCTCCATCTTCGGTCCGCCTCCCCCTCTCTCCCTATTTATTCCAGAACCCTCACCCCATCCCCCTCTCTGATGAAGGGTCTAGGCCCGAAATGTCAGCTTTTGTGCTCCTGAGATGCTGCTGGGCCTGCTGTGTTCATCCAGCCTCGCGTTTTATTATCTTGGATTCTCCAGCATTTGCAGTTCCCATTATCACTGAGGAAATTGAGGGTCTTGGATCATGCAGAGGCAAAATGGTTCTGAGTTTAGAAAGGCATCTTGTGTTGGCACAGGTTTGGTGGGCTGAAGGGCCTGTTCCTGTGCTGTACTGTTCTTTTTTCTTTGAGTGCAGTAGAGGCAAGAAAAGAGTATCATATATTTACGTGGTGCTTTCTGTGTCATAAGGAATTCCCAAAGTGATTTGCCACCAATGATCACTTTTCTGAAATGTTAGTCAGAAGTCTTAGGCGTCTTAGTTCAGTATTCTCTTAGCAGTTTAGGAAAGCAAGTGCATTGTTAGTATTTGTTTCAAGACGGCTAGAATACAACAGCAGGGCTGTACTCCTGAGGCTAAATAAGGCTCTGGTCAGACCATATTTACAATAATTTAAGCAGTTTTGGGATCCATGCCCAAGGAAGGATGTGCTGGCGACGGAGGGGGTACAGAGGAGAAGAATGATCCTGGCATTGAAGTGTTTATCATATGAGGAACATTGAGGAGTCTGAGTCTATACTTTGTGGAGCTAGGGGGCAATCTTTTTGAAACTTACAGAAAACTGAGGGGTCTGGATGGAGTGAATGTGGAGAAGATACTTCCACTAGTAGGAGACACTAGGACCCGAGGGCACAGCCTCGGGGTGATCCTTTAGAGCTGAGATGAGGGGGAATTTCTTCAGCTGGAGGGTGGTGAATCTACGGAATTCATTGCTGTGGAGGCTACATCATTGAGTGTATTTAAGATAGAGATGGATAGGTTCTTGATTGGCAAGGAGATCAAGGATTACAGAGACAAGGCAGGAGAATAGGGTTGAGAAGTATACCAGCCATGATGGCTGATTAACCTAATTCTGCTCATATCGTAAGGTCATTGTTGTAAATACAGGAAAAAGTACGGGGGAAACTGCAGAGAGATAAACAGAGTTAGTTATCATAGAATCCCTACAGTGTGGAAGCAGGTCATTTCAGCCAATTGAGTCCACACTCATCCTCTGAAAAGCAGCCCACCCTATCCCAGTAACCCTGCATTTCTCATGGCTCACCCATCTCACCTGCATATCCCTGGGCACTATGGGAAAATTAGCATGGCCAGTCCACCTAACCTGCACGTCTTTGGACTGTAGGAGGAAACCGGAGAACGCAGACACGGAGAATGTGTAAACTCCACACAGACAGTCGTCTGAGGGTGGAATTGCACCCTGGTTCTGTGAGGCAGCAGTACTAACCACTTCACTACCGAGTTCTGAAACTTCGACTCAAAATTAACTATTTCTCTGACCTGATGTTGCCGGACCTGTTGAAGTCCAGCATATTTATACATTGAATTTTCAGCATCTGCATTATATCCAGTCTCTGCTTTTATTATCATTGTTGAGAATATAGGTACACAGTTAAAACACACTGGCTACAGGTGACAGTTTTGCCTTGTAATATTATTGACAGTATTAATATTCATTTGCGTTCCTCCTCTTCACAGATTCCCAGGAGATGGTCAAGATGTTTTGAGAGAGAGTCAGCCTTTACAATGCAGCAAACTGAAGATAAAGAAAGCACTGTGGTCTACCATGCCCTTTATTTTGCATCTGTTGGTTAAGTAGAATGAGTTAATGTTCACATATGTCCAAGATCTTCAGTCATTATTAAGAAGATTATTTTTCCCCTCATTAACAAGACTGTTCGGTGACAGTGATGGGAAGGTGTGTTTCTGTGTTGTGTTTAAACTTTCTGCCACAAGAACAGGAAGTGATCTAAATATGCAGTACAATACCATGATCATCTTAATGGTGCTTCTGTGTGAAATGTCAGGGTTAAAATCACCAAAGGTCCTGTTTCTAGTCATTTGATCTCCACACATTGTGGTGCACTGTCATTCTCAGCCTGCATGGTGATGCTGTAACAGTCAGCACTTAACTCAAAACATCAACACCGGGATTTCTTTGTGCCCTTGAAAGCTGTGGTCTCCTATTTAGTTAGCCCCAAGTGCAGTATAGCAGTATCATCCTCCTGCTAATAGTCAGTATTCAGTTAGTTGACCATGTCAGAGCAATATTGCTGGAAAGAGCAGAACAAAACAACATCACGTTAAAATCTTTTGGAAATGCTCATTGGAAACAGAGAACATGCTGTTTTACACTCATGGAACAAAAGAGGTCAGAATGATGTACTTAATGTGATCTTTTTTTCCCCATAGTTACAGGTAGCTACCATAAAATTGTTTCTGCATTGGTTGTTATTTGTGATTTGCCCCAAAATAGTCTTATGCAAAATTTGCCTTTTTGCTCTTGTAGCTACTTCACGAAGGATTATTATATGACAGGATTTTTGAAAAACTCACTGTAAATGACAGCCTTTTTGTTTTGGCCTCTACTCAAGGGCAAGATCTGTTAAACTGTGCCTATTTTTCAATTCCAGATTCTTTTAATACTTTAAATTCTACTGGCTTTTATGATCATTTGAGAAGCTATGGTTCTTTTCAAATACTTTGTTCCATATATTTTAAAACAAAAAGTAGACTCCTAACCACATTTTAATGGCTTGTTTAAAGGGCCGTTTTATCCAACTGCAATGTGTGTGAGTTGGTGAGCCTGACTCTGGTTAAGGATGGGTGTAACAATCTAAACATAATAAAAATTACAATTTAAAACCATTACTGTGTGGCTTGAGTAAGGGCAACAGACATTGAGTTTGGCTCACTTGACCTTAAGCCCCTAGTTTAGTTGTGTCCTGAAGGAGAAACGTGATGTAGATTTTGTTCTATTTAATACCTCTAGGTTAGGAGAATTGTGTAGTTATTTTGTGTCTTCTAAATAAATTGTGTATAACCCAGCCAAGGGAGCTCTACAGTGCAGATACCACTTTTATCATATATATAGAGATATATATATATATATATATATATATAAATCTATTTATTTTTAAAATTAACCATACTTAGAACTTCATAAATCCCTTAAATTCCATCTACTCTTCTTACACAGTGACTTATACAGCACAAATAAAGCTCAGTTAGGTTGAGCTATCTTGCAAGAGTTATTACAGTTGCCTTCTCAAAAATTCTTGATTAAGATGCATGAAACCAATCATATCTCAGATCTTCTGTAGTCTGGCGATCCAAGTGTACAGATTAAACTGGGAACTGTGACCAGTCTCAAATGCAGTGACAGGTGCTTTAAGCTTTAAAACACTGTCCCCAAACCTTGCTAAATATTGATGATCCTGCAGAACGCTTACATTTTCGTATTTTGTTTCATCTGACTTTTTTGACTTCGAAATAAATGAGTCTGTCCTCAATATTTACAATGTTGGCTGAAGTTCTGTCAAACTTCAGCTCCCTTGCCTAAAATTTACAAATCCCATTCAATTCTTGCTATAGTTGAATAGCTTCAGGCTGCATAATGAAGCATTGCTGATAGCCTCATGGAAAGCAGAACAGATGTGAAGTTCGGAAGAACTGCTTGCTTTGTAGGTTGCTCAAATCACAGTCCCCAAAAACAAGAGAACCCAACTGAGGAAAAGGGCACTTATTGCTGAACCTTTGCTGCAGAGGTTTAGTTTGACCTCAAATACACTTCTCTTCACTATGTCAGCAACATGAGCCAAACATCTTGAGGAAATCTCTGGCTGGACTTTTGTTACATGCTGACTGAGCTAATCCCATCTGAATCAGAATTCAGTGGTATGACATTTAAAGCAGAGAAATAAATTGATCATTGTTCTCACATCTAATCACTGTCCAATTGGGGATATGTATGTGGACTTCTAACATGTTCAATTATCAGTTAGCTTGCTGACATTCATTTACATCTGCACACATGTAGAATGCCCACTGGGTAAGTAGTTCCTGTAAAACTGATGCCCAGCATTGAGTACCTCAGGAAGAAAAGGGAGATGCAGTTTGAGATGCAGTGAAATAGAAGTACAGTTCTGGTAGTCCAGTGATTGCAGTGTTGCTGAGTGGTTTAACTCTCCGTTTGGGCCATAGTTTCTTGTCAGTCATGTGGTAAGTTGAGCAAATTTTATGGTCTCTGTATGTTTTGTTCAGAAGGCGAAATGTTACAAAGCTTGCTGTGATGTTTTGGACAGCTGGACAAACAGAAGTTTACGTTCCAAAGTGTAAAATGAAAAAGCCAAGGGGGAAGAGACGTATTTAACTCTTAGTGGTTTCTGCGCAAAGACTTAGGTGTACAACCATTCAGATATCTAGGAATCAGCCATTTTTTGAGCAAATGCACTTTCAGCACATCAGATTACTGTGACATATTGGATCATTGTAAAGGACCATGGTTTGTAATTTTAGTTGGTTTACTGAAAGATCATTATGGTTATCTTACTGCCTGTAGCCTTGTTAGAAGTCTTGAGATGGTTGAACCTCAGAAGCTAGCTGTTGTGATTTAATTGTTCCTAAAGATAAATGTAAATGTGAAGGGCAAAAATTAAAAAGGATTTTGTTAATTTTTTTTTGTATTCTTAAGTTTTCTTTATTGACGTTCTCCCCTTTTCTCTGTGATCTCTAACGTCTGACATAATGTGTCACCTCTGTTTTTGTTTATCTTGCACTTTTTGGGTTCTACTTTTACACAATTAAAGTTATTTTAATGTAATTATTACAATTATTTCATTATTGTAATTGTTATTACTGTGTCATAGATTTGCTCTTTGAGCTACAGTGGAAGACATATCACAGGGACCTATCTAAATCCCACCAAAGCATGATTCTTCTCTCAGTTCACTCCTACCTAGGAGTGTCTAGAAAGTGGTCAGGAGTTGAATCTGGGCAAATTTTCCTCTTCCCTAAACCAAGGAGAGCTGATTGCCATTCCCTGCTAAGATAACTGACGCATCTTTGGTTCATCATCTAACTGTGTAGATGTTTTTCAGCCACAGGCTGTCCTGTTTCATTCCTAATTCTCACCTTTGGCACTAGTTACAGAATAATAGATGCCACAAAGAACAAGAGTCTCTTTTACACTACAACTGAAGCAGAGTATTTAACTGGAGCAGCCTAACAAGGAAATGAAGTATTGCCTCCTCTTTAACTGTATTCTGGTTAAATGTTAGCTATGCAAATAAACATATTTGTTAACGTCAGCTGTGAATGACTGGGATAGCCTTACAAAAATCAGTCTAGGACAATTTTTAAAAAAAAACACAGCAAGGTAACTTTAGTCTGAGTCACTTGACGAGTCGTAGCTAGCAGTTGATATTTTCTGGTAACTTAATGCCAGAAATGACCAATAGCTCATTTTAAATTGGCTTGAAACAAATCTGTACTTGATGCAAAACAAATGTGTTTTATAGTGACTGTCGAGACTGGATGCCAATTTCATTTCTGAAACCTGTTCATTCCGAATGTTGTCTATTTCTCTTTTACCAACATGATGGTGTTGTAACCGGTTGTAACTTGCTCGTGACTTTGACAGCTGTCCTACAGTGTGCACCATGTTGTCAACCAAAAATACAATGGCAACAGATTGAGTTCTTCCCCCATTTTATTCTTGACTAGAAACTGGTGCAGCAAGTTGCCCCAAACTGAGGCTGAGTCTGAAACTGTGTCTGTGCCCTTCTTTG
This sequence comes from Stegostoma tigrinum, assembly GCF_030684315.1. NCBI lineage: Eukaryota > Metazoa > Chordata > Chondrichthyes > Orectolobiformes > Stegostomatidae > Stegostoma > Stegostoma tigrinum. Next base: position 49,328,239 of record NC_081375.1, on the reverse strand, counting down.
CCCTTCTCTCATTCCTAGTTTTAAACCTTAGTGGCCCACTGGTGTAAAACTGATTACTTCACATTACTCCTACTCTACCGATGCTGCATTTGCTGAGTTGTGCTTATCCTTAGGGCTGGGCTCCTTGCTTTCCAACAATCTTGCAATGTATTATGGAGGCCTACACCCAGCTAGATATGGAAGAGTTCCTACATCGTATGTGGCTGAGATGGGTAAAATCACAAATGAAGATGAACTGTACTGAAGCTACGAACGGAGCTGTTGTACTGGTCAGCATCTATTAATGAAATGAAGCTGGATATTGCTGCCCATGACCAGAAAAGGCAAAGCTAGCTCCACATCCTACATCAACCCTCAAAAGGCTGAGGCACTAATTAAGCAGCAAGAACCTCGTAATGAAGGTTGCTGTACTTGTTTACCAGCATTCACTGCAAATTGTTCGGATGTTTAACCCCGAGGTGCAGCCTCTTGTTGCATAGCAGTTTGGTGAAAAGTGCTTGGCTCGTGGGCTGCAGTTTACTGCTTTAATTGTATTTCTTTATACTGGCTTCATTTTCTTCAAGCTGAACTGAGACTTTTTATATATATTAAAAAGATGTCCTTTAAAATTAGGCTGCAAGAGTTTTATGTGCTTGTTGTATTTTATTTTTAAATTCAAGTGGTGTTTTGTCATTTCTGTATATTTCTTTCCATAAATAAAAATGAACAAGTTTTGGAAATAATTCTTGTGGAATTTGCTTCATATGTAAAGCAACAGTACTAGGTGTGTGTATATGAACTTATTAGTCATATCACTCCAGAGAGGGCTACTTAGGCCTTCACACCTGCTAATATTCTGTCCCCTCCTTGGTTCCATAGTTCTTGACCAACTCTAGTTTTTTAAAAAAAAACCTGTCAATCTCAGTTTTGAATTATCCAAATTACCCATACTTTTGACAGTAGTTTAGTTTAGAGGGCCAGGGAGAATGTTGGGTGGGGTGGGAGAGATGGTGATCTTACAGGTTTCCACCATTACAATTTGTACTTTCATAATTCAATTAACTTGATAGTTGATCCAAGGAGTTCTGCTGAGGTATTGCAGAACAAAATGGGGTATGGAACAATAATAGAGCTGCTTGAGCAGATAACCAACAGTTTGGCCAAAGTCCTTGGTTGCAAGAAGTGGGATGAGAGATTTCAAAGCCTAAGGTTGGAGGAACCCAGATAAGTTGGAGAGTTGTGGGGCTAGAGGTGTTGTGGAGGAATTAGGACACAGGAATTTGAAAACAGGGTGATGATTATGGAGTGAAGTGGGTGGAGAGGATGTTAGATGAACCTGAGTTTATAATGGTGGCCAGCAGACTGTGAGATAGTCAAGAAAAATTAAACATATGGATTTAAGTGTTGTAGTGATGGAATGGTCAGAATATAATGTCAGAGTCAAATATGACACCAACTCTAGTTCAGTTGCTAGAGAGAAGAATGGCATAATGACTATAGAGCTGGGGTATACGATAGGGGCAGGAGGCAGTAGTAGGCTCTAGGGAGGGGGAGAGAGAGAGAGAGTTTACTTTGTCTCACACACATACAGGTTATCGATAACCAGATTCCGTGCTGTGGCAGGATGGAAACCTGATCACGTGAAAATTGAAGTGTGTATAATCAACACTGGGTTATGGCTTCAATCAAGCCTGCTTTTCTGTCCTGTTCACCCTTTTCAATCAAAAATCTAATACTACCTTGAATAAATTTAATGAATCAACCTTGACTGCTTTCTGGAGTAGAAAATCTCCCCCTCATTGGGGGTCAGGGTGGAGGGAGGCAAATTCAACTGTGGAATTCCAGGAAATATAGACATAAATTTGCTAAGTTAATGACAGCAGATTCGAAGAAGGGGATACAAAAGCTTAAACACGTGCCAACAGATTCAAGAACAGCTTCTTCCCTGCTGTTATTAGACTTCCGAATGGACCCCTCAAATTTCAAACCTAATGTTGATCCTGCTTTTTGTGCACCTTCATCGCAGCTGTAACTTTGTATTCCTCATTCTGTTCTATCACTCTATGATCTTTGTATGGTACGATCTGTCTTTTATTGCATGCAAAGCAAAATCTTTCACTGTACTTAGGTACATGTGACCACACTAAATTGCATCAAAAATCTGTGGCGAGAAATGTGGGAGACAGGAAGAGAAGTCGGGTGGTCAGTGATTCAGTGGGAATAGAGTGCAGTACTTCATAAGGGTAGCTCACAATTACCTGAAGGGCAATTGGGGATGGCCCTACCAGAAACTCTCATTACAAGAATGAATTTTTAAAAAAAGGTCACGAAAGCAGGAGGTGAGTAACTTTCAGGCAAAATGAGTTTGAAGATGGCTTGAAGGAAATAAACTAGAGGTTGTGCATTGGGGAACCCTTAGAGAAAGTTTGGCTAGAGAAGTGGCAGAGACGGCAGATAGGATGGTCTCATTCTTCAGTCGACGAGCTGTTCTTATTTGTTTTGGAGGTTTGTGGGGGACACAAAGGTTTTAAGAGATCAGTTTACACTAGAAAACAGAAGCTGGGGTTATACTGATATTCCAGGACTATTTGCAAGGAGTAGTTTTAGCACAAAAACAGGGCATAACGTTGCTTGTGCAGGTCAACATATCTGACAGTGAATGACTTATTCATATTAAGGGTAATTGTTTTAGTGGGCACAAGAGCATCAAGGGGAGAGTGAAGAATGCAGTGGAGTAGATCAGTACCTTCAGAAAAGTCATTCGGAATGAAGAACCAAAGACTGAACAGTGGGATTTTGGAAGTGTAGTTCTTACTGAATTAGGATGAGTTTGGGGTAAATGCAGGAAGAAAGAGTCCACAATAGGGAAGACAGATATGACTGTGAAATTATACAAGGAAGTGACACGTACCCTTGGGTGTGATGGATAATATGAGGCCGCATGAGGTGGCAATTTCAAGGGAGTGGAGGGAGGCTGGCAGAATAGTAAACTCAGGAATAAGTGATGAGATGAAGATTGACAATACTGAGGATGAGGAGTTAGTGGAGAGGCTGAGGAAGGAAAATGATGAACTAGCTTATTGGGTGCTGAGATGGATGGTAAAGAATGAGGATTTTGAATGACATGGTAGGAGTAAAACTAGCTGAGATGTTTAAAGATGGAGAAATTGCTGATAGATTAGGAGACAGATCAAACACACTATCTTTTGCATAAATCTTTTACTGAATAACCTCATTGTAATTTTGAGGTGTGCCTCCTTGCTGTGGACTCCGTACCACCCACTGGACTGATTATTGAACTGATATTGGACTGATCATGATGTCGGCTGCATTATATCTGATAACTCTCATGATTTGGGGAAGCAATGGCCTATTGGTCTTAATCCAGAGACCCAGGTAATGCTCTGGGAATCTAGTTTCAAATCCTGCCATGGCAGATGGCGGGATTTGAATTTAATCAACAAAATCTGGACTTAAGAGTCTAATGATCTAGAAATTGTTGACAAATGTGAGGATAAATGTGTTTGTTGACAGAGTTCCGGTTGGAACACCAGGCTTTCAGGAATTCCCTGGTATGTCTCTGTTTGGCTTGTGCTATTATGGATGTGTTGTTCCAGTCAAATTTGTGTCCTTTGTCCGTATGTATTGAGACCAGTGAGAATTGGTCATGTCACCAAGAGACACATTGACCTGGACCTGATATACAAACCACTGAGAAACAGAACGGAAAGTAATGCCAATCACCCCAGCAAACTGAGGCATATAAATAACAAAACAGGACAGAACACCGACGCTTCACCAGAGGCACACTGATGGTGTCACCTAGCAGGGTGTCGAAATGTCTGCAACCAAACACACTAATTAACAAAAATATTCTGATCCATCTTTGGTAGGTACAAAGCAGATGATTTCCCAATTCCCTACATTGAACTGTTATCTTTTGCAGTTCTGCCCATACAAATCTATCATTGTCCCTTTGCAACTTTCTATGCCATGTACACACTATTGGGTGTGACCATCTGTGTAATCTCAGCAAATTTCGATATGAAGCTCTCTGCTTCTTTATTCAAGTCATTTATAAATATATTGGTATTTATGAACACCATGAGTCACATACTGCCAAAATGAGATGAAGGGGACGTGATGGCCTGGTGGTATTATTGCTGGATTATTAATCCAGAGACCCGTGTAATGTTCTGAGAATGGGGGTTCAAATCCCATAACGGTTTATGGTGAAATTTGAATTCAATAAAAATCTGGAATTACAAGTCTAATGATGACCATGAAGTCAATGTCAGTTGTCAGGAAAAAAATCCCATCAACCCACCAATGCCCTTTAGGGAGGAAAACTGCTATCCTTACCTAGTCTGGCCTACATGTGATTTCAGACCTACAGCAAAGTGTGGTTGATCCCTAACTGCCCTGTGGGCAACTAGGTATGAGCAATAAATGCTGGGCTCACCAGAGACGCTGTCATCCCATGAATGAATGGGAAAAAAATGGACTACCATAGTTTATATCCTTAATCTCCATTGGCTAATGCCTAATCAACTCCTAAGATATGATAAAAAGTTGCCCCTCATTTAATATACTCCTACCTTTACTAGGTCTTACATGGAAATATATGGAATGCCTTCTGAAAATAACATGGGCATCTTTGCATTTTCATAAATTAAACCAGGTTCATTGGACATAACAGAGATAATGGGAACTGCAGATGCTGGAGAATTCCAAGATAATAAAATGTGAGGCTGGATGAACACAGCAGGCCAAGCAGCATCTCAGGAGCACAAAAGCTGACGTTTCGGGCCTAGACCCTTCATCAGAGAGGGGGATGGGGAGAGGGAACTGGAATAAATAGGGAGAGGGGGGACATTGGACATAACAACCTTTACAGATCCAGCTCTCTGATCAGTTTAAGTTTACCCAAATGTTTGTCACTCTGTCACTAATAACAGATTGCGATAACTTGCCCTCCCTAGACCAATAAGTTTGTCTCTTGCTTGCTCTTAGCTACTGACTCACAATGACACTTTTCCGATTCAAAGCGATAATTCTTTACTCAATGTGAATGATCTTCCAGTTCTAAAAAAAGTAAAAGCAAAACACAGCAGAGATCTTAAATAAAAACACAAAGTTGCGGGGAAATTCAACAGGTCTGGCAGCTTCTGTGAAAGAAAGGCAAGTACACATCTAGTTCAGTAACTTATTTAGATTTGAGCTATTTTCTAGCTAATTGGTAAGATCGTTGTTCGGGCAAAGAGTTATTAGTTTACGTTGTATATCAAAAATCTGTCTTTTCCAAGGCTGAATTAGATTTTTGATTTGAGGAAGGACCCGAAACATTAACTCTGTTTTTTCCTTCACAGACGCTGCCAGGCCTGCTAAGCTTTTCCAGCAACTTCTGTTTTTGTTCCTGATTTACAGCATCTGCAGTCCTTTCGGTTTTTAGATTTTTGATCAAAACGGTTATGGGCGACCTGGCAAGAAGGTGGAGGTAAAGGAAGGATCAGATCAGCCATCATCTTTTGAAATAGCAGAGAATGAACAGATGGGCTGAATAGTCATTGCTTTTTCATGATCTCATTGTCACATGCTCCTGTGCTTTAGAATGGAACTGTCTGTTCCTTTATCATTCCTTGCACTTAGTGCTTTAAAACTACCCAGGAAGAAAGGCCTAGAACATCTGACTATTCTTCAATAATTTGAAGAAAGTCAGTAATCCTTGTGAAACAGTTTTTGGCAGCTGTCCCAGATCTGACACCCACCATTAGGCATATCTTTGTTTCTCACTACCGAGGGATTATGTGATGGTTCTATTTACAATTATTTTGGTTTGTAAATGAAATTGCTTCGATAACAGTATGTCTCTGACCTATTTCATCTTCATCTATTTTGGATGCTTATTAACCTCCACATGTGTAGTCCTGTGATTTTTTTTTCATTTCTATGGTGTACATTGTATTCTGTGACAAGTTGGTACATGTAGTCAAAGAATGTTTCGCAAAAATAAAACCACCACTTAAAATCTATGCCTATTGCAGAGTCATAGATTTCTAATGAGGCAAGAAATAGATGTTATCTTTACCACTTCAAGTGATTTAAGGCAATACTGAAGATTTCATGACATTATGTGAAGAGTAATCAATTCCTTGGCTAAAATTCCCAACTTAACTTGTGGCACAGTGGCGAGCAATGCTGCCTCATAGCACTAGGGTCCCTGGGTTTAATTCCAGCCTCAGGCAACTGTCTGTGTGTAATTTGCACATTCTCCCCGTGTCTGCATGAGTTTCCTCCCACAGCCCAAAGATGCGCAGGCTATGTGGATTGGCCATGCTAAAATACCCATAGAGTTCAGGGATGTTTAAGTTAGGTGGGTTAGCCATGGGAAATGCAGGGGTAGGGGAATGGGTCTGGGTGGGATGCTGTTCGGAGGGGTGGTGTGGGCTTGTTGGGCTGAATGGCCTGTTTGCACACCGTAGGGATTCTATGAACTTAACTGATAGTTTGTCATGGAATCTTGCTGTGCATAATGGACTGTCTCTTTCTCCTGAAAATTGTCACTGCACCTAAAAGTATAGAAAATGTTGATATAATAAACCACTCATTGCACGGTGACAACTTTTGATCTGGAAGCAGTGGAGTTGACACATTCTCCCTTTGTGTGGGTTTCCCCTAGGTTTTTAAAGTTTTCGAGAAGATTTGTAGCTTGGGTTGTGGATGAGGTGTAGACTTGCTCATCGAGATAGTGTGTTTGGTTGCAGACGTTCTGTCACCCTGCTTGGTAACACCGTCAGTGTGCCTCCAGTGAAGCATCGGTGTTCTGTCCCGTTTGCTATTTATATGCCTCTGTTTGTGGGGATGGTTGGTATTAGTTCTGTTTCTGTTTTGCAATGATTTGTATAGCGGGTCCAGTTCAATATGTTTGTTGATGGAGTTCCAGTTAGAATGCCAAGCCTCAGGAATTCCCTGGCATGTCTCTGTTTGGCTTGTGCTATTATGGATGTGTTGTCCCAGTCAAATTTGTGTCCTCCTTTGTCCATATGTAAGTGAGACTGGTGACAATTGGGTGTTTCTCTTGGTGGCCAGTTGGTGTTTGATAATTGAGGCCAATGACTCCAGCAAACCGAGGCATATAAATAACAAACGGGACAGACCACCGACGCTTCACTGGAGGTGGAATGGTGATGTTACCTAGCAGGGTGACAAAGCGTCTGCAATGAAACACACCAGCTCGGTGAGCACGTCTACAACTTTCTCCAGGTGCTCTGGTTTCCTTCCGCAGTCCAAAGATGTGCAGGTTAGGCGGATTGACCATGTTAAATAGCCCATAGTATGCAGGGAAGTGCAGTAGATCGATTAGCTATGGGAAATATAGGATTACAGGCATAGGGCAGGGGAGGTGGGTCTGGGTGGGATGCTGTTTGGAATGTCAGTGTGGACTCAATGGGTCAAATGGCCTGTTTCCACATGATAGGGATTCTATGATTCAATGAAAGTTAGGAAAATTTGGAACACTTACCTGGGAGTGGAGCAGCTCAGAGCAGAGAGACACTATAAATAGAGGCCAAGGCTTTGGGCCTAAAACATGAGAATCCAAGAGGCACACAATTCAGCTGCAGTGTCTTCAAAATGAGGTTGACAAAAAGTTACAATTCAAATAATAAAATTGCAATGCAATTGTTTGGTAAGAAATGTCTGTTGGGGACTAACTACAAATTGCTGTTAATTAGAAGGTATTTTAGATTTAAAGAAGTACTTAACTGAGAAACACCAGGATAAAGGTAAAGTGATAACGGGAACTGCAGATGCTGGAGAATCCAAGATAATAAAATGTGAGGCTGGATGAACACAGCAGGCCCAGCAGCATCTCAGGAGCACAAAAGCTGACGTTTCGGGCCTAGACCCCCGAAACGTCAGCTTTTGTGCTCCTGAGATGCTGCTGGGCCTGCTGTGTTCATCCAGCTCCACACTTTGTTATCTAGGATAAAGGTAAAGTCAGGGTCAACATAATACTGCAATTCAAAGGTAAAGTCAATGTAAGCTAAGTAATTAGGAAAATCAACTTGGATTTCTAAAGGGGAAATCACGTTTAACTAACTTGCTGGAGCTGTCTTGAAGAGTTAGCAGAAAGGATCAGTGAGGGTGATGCTATTGATATAGGAATTCAGTGGAATATCACACAACAGGCTGGCTGAATGACAGGAAATGGATATTTTGTGGACTGGAGGAAAACTCATTGTGGACTTCTCCAGCAGTAATGCTTACTTTTCCTGAACTTTATTAATGATCATAATTTTGATGTATAAGAGACAAACTCAACGTTTGCGGAAGCTTAGAAGCATCGTAAACTGTGAGGATAGTGTAGAACTCCAAAAGAACATGGACAGGTTGGTGGAATGGGCAAATTGGTGGCATTTGTAGTTCAATGCAAAGAAGTATGAGATTCTGCATTGTGGTAGGAAGGACATGGACAGAAAATACAAAATAGGGAATGTAACATGTCAACAGGAGCAGGAGCAGAAGGACCTAGATGTATTTGTGCATGGATCATTTAAAGTGGCAGAAACATAAGAGCAGGAGTGGGCTATTTGATATTTCAGGCCTGCTCATCATTCAATATGATTATGTCTGATCAACCAAATCAGTCCCCTGTTGCTGTTCTCTCCCCATACTTGATCCCTTTAGCCCTAAAAAGTACATCTAACTCCGTCTTGACTTCTGCTTTGGCCTCAAACTGCTTTCTCTGGCAGAGAATTCCACAGAAAAATGGTCGACCCAAATCGTATGACCCCCTGGTTCTAGAGTTCTCATCAGTGGGAACATCCTTCCTGTGTTCACCCTGTCTAGTCCTGTCAGAATTTTATGGCTTATAGGAGATCTCCCACCACACCCCGCCTGACCGTTCTTCTAAACTCAAATGTATATTGTCTTTCCTCGATCTGGTGTCTACTCATACATCGGTCCTGCCATCCCAGGAATCAGCCTGATAAACCTTTGTTGCATTGCCAGAATATCCTTCTCGCTAAGTGGTCGTAATGGGTGACTCAATAGTTTGAGGGATAGACAACAGACAGTAGGCCATTCGGCCCTTCGAGCCAGCACCACCATTCAATTATGATCATGGCTGATCATCCACAATCAGTGTCCTGTTCCTGCCTTATCCCCATAACCCTTGATTCCACTATCTTTAAGAGCTCTATCTATCTCTTTCTTGAAAGTATCCAGAGACTAGGCCTCCACTGCCTTCTGGGCAGAGCATTCCATATATCCACCACTCTCTGGGTGGAGAAGTTTTTCCTCAACTCTGTTCTAAACAAGTTCTAAACTAGACAAGTTAGTTTGCAGCTGAGATCATGAATCCCAGACATCTGTTGCCTCCTGGGTACAAGGGTTTGGGACATTTAGGAGGGTGAACAACCAGTAATTCACGTGGGATCAAACAACTGAGGGAGGGACAGCTTGGAGATCTTGCAAGATCAGTTTTGGGAGTTAGGAAGTAGTTTGAAATGCAGGAACCGCAGAGTAGTAATCTCAGAAATACAGAAATGAGCCTCACCATTTAGGCGATGGCAGATCAGGAAAGTAAATTTGTGGCTTGAAGGATAGTGTAGAAGAGAATGGTTTTGATTTTTGAGACGTTAGGATTAGATTTGGGAAAGGAGAAAGCTCGGTAGATCTGATGTTTCGGGCCTAGACCCTTCAGCAAAAAGGTGGGGGGGGGGGGGGGGGGGAGAGGAGAGAGGGTTGTGAAATCATTAGGGAGAGAGGGGGAGGTGGGTCGAAGATGGATAGAGGAGAAGATAGGTGGAGAGGAGACAGACATTTAAAGAGGTGGGGATGGAGCCAGTAAAGGTGAGTGTATGTGGGGAGGTAGGGAGGAGATAGGTCAGTCCAGGGAGGACGGACAGGTCAAGGGGGCGGGATGAGGTTAGTAGGTAGGAAATGGTGCAGCTTGAGGTGGCAGGAGGAGATAGGTGAGAGGAAGAACAGGTTAGGGAGGCGGGGACGAGCTGGGCTGGCTTTGGGATGCAGTAGGGGGAGGGGAGACCCCCCCCTCCGCCCAGTGGTCGATAACACCCTTGACCGTGTCTCCCGCATTTCCCACAACTCATCCCTCACACCCTGTCCCCACAATAACCACCAAAAAGGAATATCCCTCGTCCTCATGTACCACCCCACCAACCTCCGGATCCAATGCATCATCCTCTGACACTTCTGCCATCTGCGATCCAGCCCCAACACCAAAGACATTTCTCCCTCCCCATACTTAACTGCTTTCCAGACAGACCACTCTCTCCGTGACTCCCTTGTCTGCCCCACAGTCCCCTCCAACCCCACCACACCCAGCACTTTCCCCTGCAACCGCAGGAAGTGTTACACCTGCCCCAACACCTCCTCCCTCACCCCCATCCTAGGCCATAAGCCGACTTTCCATTATCAAACAGATGTTCACCTGCACATCTGCCAATGTGGTATACTGCATCTGCTGTACTCATTGTGGCCTCCTCTACATTGGGGAAACCAAGCAGAGGCTTGGGGACTGCTTTGCAGAACACCTACGCTCAGTTCACAATAAACAACTGCACCTCCCAGTCACGAGTCATTTCAACTCCCCTTCCCATTCGTCAGATGACATGTCCATCCTGGGCCTCCTGCAGTGCCACAACGATGCCACCCAAAGGTTGCAGGAACAGCAACTCATATTCCGCTTGAGAACGCTGCAGCCCAATGGTATCAATGTGGATTTCGCAAGCTTCAAAATCTCCCCTCCCCCTACCACATCCCAAAACCAGCCCAGCTCGTCCCCGCCTCCCTAACCTGTTCTTCCTCTCAACTATCCCCTCCTCCCACCTCAAGCTACACACCCATTTCCTACCTACTAACCTCATCCCACCCCCTTGACCTGTATGTCCTCCCTAGACTGACCTATCCCCTCCCTACCTCCCCACCTACTCTCACCTCTACTGGCTCCATCCCCGCCCCTTTAACTTGTAGGCCTCCTCTCCACCTATCTTCTCTTCTATCCATCTTCGATCCACCGCCTTCTCTGTCCCTCTTTATTTCAGAACCCTCCTCCCCTCCCCCATTTCTATGAAGGGTCTAGGCCCAAAACATCAGCTTTCCTGCTCTTAAGATGCTGCTTGGCCTGCTGTGTTCATCCAGCTCTATATCTTGTTATCTTGGATTCTCCAGCATCTGCAGTTCCTATTATCTCTGATACATGCTCTGATACATACAGGATGGATCCTAGGACAAGCCAAACAGAGACATGCACGAGAATTCCTAGAAGCATGGCATTCCAACCTGAACTCCATCAACAAACACATTGGCTCCAAATCAATCTACCATCCTCTGAGAAAAAGAACAGGAAATGACATCACCAACCCAAGGAAACCTAACCAGATAAATAGAAAGCGGGACATAACACCAGCGCTTCGTCGGAGGCTCACTGATGATGTTACCTAGAATGGTGACGAAACATCTGAAAACTAACCTTCCAGCTCAGCGAGCAAACTCACATCCATAGTATCATAGCCCTTGATGGTGATGCAGTTCCTGAAACAGACTCTGTGTTTGGAGGGGAGACCCAGGAAGGGAGCAGTATTTTTGTTGGGTATTTATTATAAACTTCCAAATCGTGGGGGGAAAAAAGTAGAAGAAAGCATTTGTAGACAGGTTATGGTAACCTGCAGGACAAGTTGGGTTGTGATAGTTGGCAATTTCCATCAAACTTCAGAAGGGGTGGGGTGGTGGATAGGGGGTTGGAGGGAAGCGTGGTAGACTGTGGGGCACAGAAAGGGAGAAATTTCTGCAGCGTGTGAAGGACAGCTTCCTGGAACAATACATTTCAATTCTAACAAGATGGTAACTAGAGTTGTAATCATACAGTATGGAAACGGACCCTTTGGTCGAATTGGTCCATGCCAAAAAGTTTCCCAAACTAAACCAATCCCACTTACCCACATTTGGCATAGATCTCTCTAAGCCTTTCCTATCCATGGTACATGACCAAATGTCATTTCAATGTACTAACTATACCTGCATCTACCAGTTCCTCTGGCTGTTCATTCAACTTACGAACCACCGTCTGTGAGACAAAAGTTGTCCCTCCTTTTGAAGTATTTCACCTCTTACCTTAAAAATATGCCCTCTAGTTTTGAACTTGCCCACCCCAGGGAAAAGACCTTTGCTATTATATTTATCTATATCTCTCATGATTTTATAAACTTGCACAAGGTCACCCCTCAACCTTCTACGCACCGGTGTCAAGTTAGCTAAATGGGCAGACACCTGGCAAATGAATCTCAATGTGAAGAAATGTGAGGTAATGCATCTTGGTAGAAAGAACATAGAGAGACAATTGAGGCTCAATGGTACGACTTCGAGGGGAGTACAGGAGCAGAAAGACCTCAGGGTTCACTTGCATGATTCTCTGAAGGTGGCCAGGCAAGTTGAAACAGCCAGTAAGACTCAAACTCAAGGATCGTCTAAACATTTGAATAGCTTCCTTTTGTCCTATGAAATCCTTTGGTTCAATAGTAAGATGACAAAAACTGCACTGAATAGTTAAGGTGGAATCTCATGAGACTCTGTACATTGGCAGCAAGACATCCCTGCTCCTATGCGCTCAGGTCCTTGTGTTATGAAGTTCAATATACCCATTCACTTCCTGCTGCACCTGATACTTGCTTTCAGCGACTGGTACACAAGGAGACCCAGGGGTTTTGGTGTACCACCTCCTTTCCCAACTATCACCATTCATATAACAATCTGTCTACCTAGCTTTTGCTGCCAAAGTGGGCAATTTCACATTATATTTCATAGAACAGTACAGCACAAGAACAGGCCTTCAGCCTACCATGTCTGCACTGATTACAATGCCATTATAAACTGATCCCATCTGCCTGAACATGGTCTATATCCCTCTATACTCTGCCTGTTCATGTCTCTGTCAAATGTCACTTAAAACTTTGCTCTCATATCTGCTTCTACCATCTCCCCAAGCAGCACATTCCAGGCATCTACCACCATCTGTGTAAAAAACTTTCCTCACACATCTCCAATCTCCACCTCTCACCTTAATACTATACCTCTTAGTATTTGACATTCCCACCCTGGGGAAAAAGCTCTCGACTATCCACCCTGTCTCATAATTCTGTATACTTCTATCAGGTTGCCCCTTAGCCTCCAAGATTCTAGAGGCATAATGTCATACAACATGGAAACAGACCCTCCAGTCCAACTAAAACAAGTCCCACTTGCCTGTGTTTGGTCCATATCCGCATAAATCTTTCTTACTCGTGTACTTATCCAACTGTCTTTTAAATGTTCTAACCGTATCTGCATCACCACTTCATCTGACAGTTCATTCCACACACAAACCATCATGTAAAAAATTTGGCCTTTTTTAAAACTGTCTCCTCTCACCTTAAAAATATGTCCCGTAGTTTTCAACTACCACACCCTAATAAAAAGACTCTTGCTATTCAACTTATAGACGTTTGTAAAATCATGATGGGCACAGGTAAGTTCATCCTCAACCTCTATGCTCCAGTGGAAAATGTCCCAGCCTGTTTTTATAACTCAAAGCTTCTAGACAATAGGTGCTGGAGTAGGCCATTCCGCCCTTCAAGCCAGCACCACCATTCATTATGATCATGGCTGATCATCCACAATCAGTATTCTGTTCCTTCCTTCTAGTCCCAGCAACATCCTGGTAAATCTTTTCTGAACCTGCTCCAGTTTAAATAATGTCCTACTTATAACAGGGCAATCAGAACTGCACACAGTACTCCAGAAGAGGCCTCACCAATTTACACCTCAACATGACATCCCAACTCCTAAACTTAAAGGTCTTAGCCATGAAGGCAAAATGCTAAACACCTCCTTAATGACTGTCTACCTGTGAAGCAAATTTCAAAGAATTACATACCTGAACCCCTAGGTCTCTCTGTTCTACATCACCCAGGGCCCTACCATTAATTGTACAAGTCCTGCCTGTGTTTGTTTTACCAAAATGCAACACCTTGCATTTATCTAAATTAAACTCCATCTGCCACTCCTCAGTCCATTGACGCAATTCATCAAAGATCACTTGTAATCTTAGATAACCTTCACTGTCTGATACACTATCAATTTTGGTGTCATCCACAAACTCACTAATCATACCTCCTAAATTCTCATCCAAATCATTTATATAAAAGACAAAGAAATGTGGACCCAGTACCGATGCCTGTGGAATACTGCTGGGTCACGGGCCTCCAGTCTGAAAACACCCTCCACCATCAAGCCAATTTTGTATTTATTGGCAAGCTCTCCCTGAATCCCCCATGATCTAACTTTACTAGTTAGTCTACCATGCAGAACCTAGTCAAAGATTTCAATAAAAGTGCATATAAACAACGTCTACCGCTCTGCCCTCTTTAATCTTTTTGATTGGTTCCTCAATAAACCCAGGCAAGTTTTTGAGATAATAAAATGTGAGGCTGGATGAACACAGCAGGCCAAGCAGCATCTCAGGAGCACAAAAGCTGACGTTTCGGGCCTAGACCCTTCATCAGAGAGGGGGATGGGGATATGCCGCAACACATCCCTCACACCCCGCCCCCCACCCCCCCACAACCGCCCCAAGAGGATTCCCCTCGTTCTCACACACCACCCTACCAACCTCCGGACACAACGCATCATCCTCCGACACTTCTGCCATTTACAATCCGACCCCACCACCCAAGACATTTTTCCATCCCCACCCCTGTCTGCTTTCCGGAGAGACCACTCTCTCTGTGACTCCCTCGTTCGCTCCACACTGCCCTCCAACCCCACCACACCCGGCACCTTCCCCTGCAACCGCAGGAAATGCTACACTTGCCCCCACACCTCCTCCCTCACCCCTATCCCAGGCCCCAAGATGACATTCCACATTAAGCAGAGGTTCACCTGCACATCTGCCAATGTGGTATACTGCATCCACTGTACCTGGTGTGGCCTCCTCTACATTGGGGAAACCAAGAGGAGGCTCGGAGACCACTTTGCAGAACACCTCCGCTCAGTTCGCAACAAACAACTGCACCTCCCAGTCGCAAACCATTTCCACTCCCCCTCCCATTCTCTAGATGACATGTCCGTCATGGGCCTCCTACAGTGCCACAATGATGCCACCCGAAGGTTGCAGGAACAGCAACTAATTCCGCCTGGGAACCCTGCAGCCTAACGGTATCAATGTGGACTTCACCAGTTTCAAAATCTCCCCTCCCCTACTGAATCCCTAAACCAGCCCAGTTCGTCCCCTCCCCCCACTGCACCACACAACCAGCCCAGCTCCTCCACTCCACCCACTGCATCCCAAAACCAGTCCAACCTGTCTCTGCCTCCCTAACCGGTTCTTCCTCTCACCCATCCCTTCCTCCCACCCCAAGCCGCACCCCCATCTACCTACTAACCTCATCCCACCTCCTTGACCTGTCCGTCTTCCCTGGACTGACCTATCCCCTCCCTACCTATACTCTCTCCACCTATCTTCTTTTCTCTCCATCTTCGGTCCGCCTCCCCCTCTCTCCCTATTTATTCCAGTTCCCTCTCCGAGGAAGGGTCTAGGCCTGAAACGTCAGCTTTTGTGCTCCTGAGATGCTGCTTGGCCTGCTGTGTTCATCCAGCCTCACATTTTATTATCTTGGAATTCTCCAGCATCTGCAGTTCCCATTATCTCTGATACAAGTTTTTGAGACATGTTCAAAACCATGCTGACTATTCCTAATCAGACGTTGCCTCTCCAAATGCATGTAAATTCTATCTTTCACAATCACTTCCAACAACTTACCCACCATTGATGTCAGACTCTCAGATCCCAGGATCCTCCTTAAATAGAGACACAACATTAGCCACCCTCCAGTTCTCTGCCACCTCTACACCTGGTTGTAGAGGATACAAATATTTCCATTAGGGCCCCCACAATTTCTTCCCTAAAGGCCAACATCTTGGATCAGGTCCTGGAGATTTATCCACCCGTATGTTTTATAAGACCACCAACACTTGCTCTTCTGTATTGTGAACTATCAATATTTACTTCCCCAAGTTCGCTAAACCAAATTTCTTTCTCCACAGCTAAAAAAAAGTGAAATATTCATTTAATATCTCTCCAATCACTTGATCTTTAATGCATAAATGACCTTGTTGATTTTTAAGGGGTTCTATTCCCTTTCTAGTTGCTCCTTGTGTTCTTGTAAAATCTCTTTGGATTATCCTTAACCTTATCTGCCCCTCCTTGTGTTCCTGATTTCCCTCTTAAGAATGCCCCTACACACACTATACTCTTCAAAAGATTAATTTGATCCCAGAAACCTATATCGAATATCTGAATCTCTTTTAGTTGATGATAGGATTGTTAAGGTGGTGTATAGTGTGTTGGGTTTTATTGGTAGAGGGATTGCGTTTCAGAGCCATGAGGTCATGTTGCAGCTGTACAAAACTCTGGTGCGGCCGCACTTAGAGTAATGCATACAGTTCTGATCGCTGCATTATAGGAGGATGTGGCAGCATTGGAAAGGGTGCAGAGAAGATTTACCAGGATGTTGCCTGGTATGGAGGGAAGGTCTGATGAGGAAAGGCTGAGGAACTTAGGCTTTTTTCATTAGAGACAAGATGATTAAGAGGTGACCTAATAGAGTCTAACAAGATGATCAGAGGATTAGATAAGGTGGACAGTGAGAGCCTTTTTCCTCAGATGGAGATGGCTAGCATGAGTGGACATAGATGTCAGAGCTAGGCTCTTTACTTGTAGCAAGGGCACGGAATGCCCTGCCTGCAATAATAGTAGACTCGCCAAGTTTAAGGGCATTTAAATGGGCATTGGATAAATATATGGATAATAATGGAATAGTGTAGGTTAGATGGACTTCAGTTTGGTTTCACAGGTCAGCACAACATCGAGGGCCGAAGGGCCTGTACTGTACTGTAGTGTTCTATGAGAACCTCAATGACTTTATTCATCCATTGTTCCCTATTCTTAGCAGCCTGACCTTTCACTCTAACAGGAACATAATGCCTCTGAACTCAGAGCACACAATCCTTTTGGGCAATTTAGCATGGCCAATCCACCTAGCCTGCACATCTTTGGATCATGGGTGGAAACCGGAGTACCCAAAGGAAACCACAGAATCCCTACAGTGCAGAAACAGGCCCTTCAGCCCAACAAGTCCACACTGACTCCAGAGCATCCCACCCAGACCCATCCCCCCATAAACCACCTAAGCTACACATCCCTGAAAACTGCAGGCAATTTAGCATGGCTAATCCATCTAGCCTGCACATGTTTGGATTGTGGGAAGAAACTGGAGGAAACCCATGCAGACACAGGGAGAATGTGCAAACTTCAAACAGCCTGCAGGTGGAATTGAACCCGGATCCCTAGCGCTGAGAGGCAGCAGTGCTAACCAGGTGCTAACTTTTGAAAGCATCCCACTTGTCAGTCCAGTGAAAACAATCCAATTTCTCCTAATAGTTAATACACTCCAAACCAGGCAACATCTTAGTAAACCATTTTTACATCCTCTCTACAAACCCTACACATTTTTCCTTAAGTGTGGTGATCAGAACTGCACACTAATTCAGCCACATTTGGTGTATTAAGTTTTATATCGCTGAAATGTGACTTGAGAATTTTCATACTCTGTGCACTGATAGATGAAGACAAGCATGCCATGTGCCTTCTTTACCACCTTATCCACTTGTGTTGCCACTTTCAGGGAGATATGAACTTGCACCCCAAGATTTTGCTGTTTATCAATGCTCCTAAGCATCTAGTCATTTGCTGTATACTTTCCTCTTGCATCTGACTACTCAAAATGCATCACCTCATACTTGCCCAGATCAAACACCATCTGCCATTTCTCCACACAATTTCCAGCTGACCTATATCTTGCTGTGTCCTTTCACAACCTTCCTCATTATCCACAAGCCAAATCATTTATCTATATTACTAACGAGATCATAGCACTGATCCATGTGGAATACCTGCCTTCTATGACCAAGCCAAATTTTGTCTCAAACTTACCAACTCATCATGCATCCCATGTGACTTGATCATCTGGACCAGCCTATCATGAGGGAACTTGTCATAGATCCTGTGGACAAACACCTACCCCACACCCCCAAAAAAAAAAAACAATGCTGGGTGATTATGGAAGGTTTGGGGGCTGGAGGAGATGGGGGACAAGAAAGGAAGACAAAAGCGGAAGAGGAGGAAAAGTACCTTTACTGCAACTGCACAGGTGTTGGTCAATGTAAAAGTAATGTACTTACAGCTCTGCAACTGAACCACTACGTAGAAGAGCTAAACCTATCAATTTACAATGTCGTACTTTGTTTGGATCTTAACAAAAAGATGGAAAGCAGCCATGTTATGACAGAGGTGTACTGAAGAAGTGGTTAATCAAATAATTCAATGCTTGGGTACTTGTCCTTTCTTCTCTATATTCTTGGCAAGAAAGTAGGGCCTTGGAAATTATTCACCAAACTGCAGATAAATACTGCTTTTTTTCCTTCACTCAGTGTCAGACATGGAAACAATCCCAGACTCACTCTCAGTGGGGGTGCAAACAGATGTTTGGTGGCCATGGATTTAACTTTGGGATAGTATGTTATCTCTTGGAGAATAGGACTACCATGTTACTGACCAGCTGCTGGGCATTCTGAAGAGGGAGTGTGGACAGCCAGAGGTCATGGCCCACATTGGGACCAATGGCATGGAGAGAAAGAAAATTGTGCAGGAAGACTTCAGAGAGAGGTGAGAAATTGAAAAACTGGACTTCAAAATTGGTAGTCTCCTGATTACTCCGCGTGCTATGCAGTTGTGAATATAGGAATAGAAAGACAGAGCAGATGAAATGTGGCTAGAGAGATTAGGATTTAACACCCAACCTCATACACCGAGACACTGACACTGTTTCTGGAAAAGTTGAGGACTGTACAAGCTGGACAGGTTACATGTGAACAGAAACAGCAGCAACACTTCGTAGATGGTATGCATTAAAATCCACTCCCAAGATTCACCAAGGCTCCTGAGACAGCTGGTTCTAATCCCATAATCACTACCATCTAGAAAGATAAGGGCAGAGATACATGGGAAATTCAGTCTGCAAGTCCCCCTCTAAACCACAATCCTCTTATATTTTCACTTATGTGTGAAATATTTTCACTTTCCATTACTGTCGCTAGATCAAAATCCTAGAACTACCTCCCTAACAGCATTGTGGGCATACCTACAGCAAACGGATGACAGTGGTCCAAGGCCAATCAAAACTAGGGACAGGCTATAAAATGTTGACTTAACCAGTGATGCCCACATTGCTTAGATGAATAAAAAGTGGGTAGAAACTGTATTGTTGTAGTGCTGAAAATTTTAGTTCATAAGTAGAAAGCCACAAGAGGGCAAAACATGAGTAAGGATTCTAAATTTCAGCTACTGTAGGACTGTGCGCCAACACAGGTCAGAGTTCAGAATTAATTGTTAAGAGGGATTTGCATGGGTAGAGTCGAGAGAGATTTGGTTGAACTAAAGTTTATGGGGTACGAAAGTTGACCCTGAAGGTGGAAATACAGACAGTGAGAGTTCAGCAATAAATAGACACAGTAGGGTGATAGCAGTATTTGTAATAGAGTACGTTTGAAACCACAACAGTGGTCACAACACCAAACCTTGTTGCTAATTAACATAAAAGTTTTGGATTCCAAAATTCAAATGCTTAAATTTGCAAACGATGCCCTAGGAGGAGACAGGAGAATTGAAGGGAGGTCCGAAAACTACAGAATAAACCAAACAAAAACATGAGCAGGGCAAGAAATGCATACAGACTAATGTAAAGCACTTTTCTTTTTGTGTGGAGTTTGCACATTCTCCCCGTATCTGCGTGTGTTTCCTCTGGGTGCTCCGGTTTCCTCCCACAGTCCAAAAAGGTGCAGAGTCGTCGGATTGACCATTCTAAATTG
The DNA here is from genome assembly GCF_030684315.1 of Stegostoma tigrinum. Taxonomy (NCBI): domain Eukaryota; kingdom Metazoa; phylum Chordata; class Chondrichthyes; order Orectolobiformes; family Stegostomatidae; genus Stegostoma; species Stegostoma tigrinum. The sequence goes on along the minus strand of NC_081375.1, from coordinate 49,308,274 downwards.
CCCATCGTGCCCAGGGATGTTTAGGTTAGGTTAGACATGGGAAATTGGGGGGAATAGGTCTGGGTGAGATGCTGTTCAGAAGGGTCGTGTGGACTTGTTGGGCCCAAAATGGCCTGTTTCTGCAATGTAGGGATGCTATAATCTATTGCACGTAGGAAGGCAGAAGGAAGAACAAGTAACCAAATGACAAGTTACATTATCAAGGCAGTAGAATCCAAGCTGAGGAATGTGAGATAAAACCATACTATGCTTTGCAGAGGCCACAAAGAGACAATTACGCACAGTAAAGAGCCAACAGGCTGAACCATGGTGACAGTGCCTGGGTTCCAAGACTTGAGATTTTCAAACCAGGGGGAAAAAAGCACCTCAGAGGAGCAGAGACATACGACAGTAAGCTGAGTGGGAAAAGTTAATTTTGATAACAATTTTAAATTAAGCCAGTGGGAATCTGCTAAGGGTCACAGATTAAATAAAACTTCAGACTGACATGGGGAAACTCTTTCAGCAGCACCAACAGAAGGTCATCGATCTGAATGGTTAAGTCCTCTTCTCTCTCTATAGATGCTGCCAGACAGCCAAATACTTCTAGCATTTTGTTCTTATTTCATTTAAGGTATTTTACTTTTGTACAAGCGTTTTTAAAAGAAGTATCACTCTTTAAATTAGCACCATCTTACAGTCCTTGTGTGTGGGGGGGGGGGGTAAGGAGGAGGAGTGATGGTTGTTATCTGCCTTCTTGAATACAACTGAGCAGCTTGCTATGCCATTTCAGAGGCCAGATAAGAATTAATCACATTCCTACAGTCTGGAGTCACATAAAGGCTTGATGTACAGGATATACAGCAGATTTCCTTCCATTAACGGGGATCAGTTTACGAATTTATTTTTAATTCTAGACATATCTAATATATTGAACTTAAGTTCCCCAGTCACTGTAGCAAGATCTGAGCTGCAGTTTTTGGACCATTAGTCCAGGGACAATCAGTATGTAAGTGCACCCACTTACATATTTAATCTGACTGCTGATCTCTAAGCAGAGTGGTGGATGTAGATGTGGATACTGGAATGGGAAAAGTTATTCTGGATAGATTCCCAAGGATACAACTACCTTTTGTACAAATGATGGAAATGATATACCCAAAGGATCTAAACTCAGCAATAGCACGGATTAGGTATAAATAGGTGTAGCAATAATGTACGCGTCCCATTTTATATTCAAACTCAGATCTAACAGATGAAAAAAAAACTAGTGCAGAGTTCTAATACAAAACCAAATTTTGCTGAATCAATAATTCAATCCTTATAACTTCCATTCAGTGATGTATTCAGTATTCTGGGCTTTTTAAACACAGATGAATGCTCACAAACATTCAGACGTGGTGCAAAAATACTTTATTGCTAACATATGCAAAGTTTGGTGGTGTGGTATTTACAATCACAGACAGCAGTTTTTATTATTGGGAAGTGGAGCAAATTCAGCACATTTAAATAAATACAGGGATCTGCCAATGGCAGAAGTTACGAAGTTACTCAAAATTTCCTCACTCTCTCACACACAGCAAGATGACACCCTTTCTGCACATAGCAGGCAAAAAAAAAGTACCAACTTTTTCAGATCCTACAGTTTTTATTTTGTGAGAAACAGAATCCTTTTGGTGGGCTACAGAGAGAAACTGGAATATGAAACTATCAAAATGACACAAACACACTCCTTCACATCACTCCAGCTCATCATTTTCAAAGTAGTGTAAGCACATTTACTCAAACAACATGTCATTAGTACCGAGTAAATCAGCTATTGTTACTTGCATTTATCTGCACTGGATTCTTCTTTGGAGCATCAGCTACTGTTAAAAGGTGAATTTGAAGAGATCCATTTTTTTGTTCAGATTTTTCCTACAAGATTACATTTGTAACTGCACAAATGGTCAAAGTGCAATCTTATTTCACTTGCCTTCTGTCGTCTGGTGATCACTCAAGTCTTCAATGCCATTAGTTCACGTCAATATTAATAAAAAGTCACGATTACTAAACAGAATACAATAAAAGTCTTGGTGTACTTGTCATGCACAGAAACAAACAGTGCCAGAAGAATAAGGAATAGCAAGTGCTCACCAAAAGATAGATCAATTAGGCTTCTGGTTTAAAGTCTGAATACAGATTAGTGTCAAAAAAAGATTAACAGTACTTATATTTCTGTCTTATGCTGGCAGTTCCTTTACAATTTTCAGTCCAGAGTCACTGTAATATAGTTAGAGATAGTAGGAACTGCTGATGCTGGAGCATCTGAGATAACACAGTATGAAGCTGGATGAATAATGCAGGCCAAGCAGCAGAGGAGCAGGAAAGTTTGATGATTCAGGTTGAGACCCTTTCTTGAGCCGAAACGTCAAACTTTCCAGCTCGGCCTGCTGTGTTCATCCAGCTTCACACCGTGTTATCTTAGATTTTCCAGCATCGGCAGTTCCCACTATCGCTGTAATATGGGATAGGTGCTCCTCACTCGTGGCTGTAAGAAATGGCATGAGCAATAGTATCAAAATGAATAAAGGTCCAAAATCACAGCCAACTTTACCTAAAAAGTTTTAAAAGTTTTAAAGTTTAATTCCAGCCCTAGTTAATGGGCTTACAAAAAAAACGCAAAACAATTATTATGGAACGTTGTGACAATTTTAATAAGATTTGTTTTGTGTGGGAGGGGATGGAGAAAAGAGAGTATTTTGCAGACTGGTAAAATGGGACACTCGAACTTGTATCTTCTGCTCCAAGAATTCAACATCCAGATCAAAATTCAACTTTCAGTCCAATAAACAAAATTGATAATACATGAGCATCCGTTCTCTTGTGGTTATATACAAGTAGTGTCTTTCATACTTTTTTCTCTAAAAAGGATTTCCCATTTTGTTTACACAGTAGCTTATACAGCAGTGTATATAAATCAGCTTTACAGACTGTGTGAGGGACAACAAGAACCCCAAACATTGAAACAAAGAAGCCAATCCCTATGTAGTATTTACAGTTAGAGATTGCAATAAGAGTAATCTGCAGTGCATGGAGCTTAAAGTAAATGCTAGAACTTTATAATAATAATCTAAGGGAAATTAGGTGTGTGGGTGATGTGTTTGCTTTATTAAAATGCAGCTTCTTTATCACAGCTGCAGCAAACCCAAAGCTCACAAAGGGTCATCTCTGAGCTGCAATTTTCTGCAGGGACAAGGTGCTGGTCTTGAACATGCAAAGGAGCTCTTAAAATTCTTTTGTCTCCTTATTTTCAAATAGATGAAATCTCTGTTGAACAGTAAGTCCTTCTTTGAGACTCTGAAAGGAAGCCAGGAAAAACCACAATCAGTGCAGCATACAAAGACATAAAACAGAAATAATCAATGTTTGTACACTCTTACCAGCGCTCTATTACAACTTGCCTAGCAACAGGACAGGGAGTAGACAAAAATCCTAAGTTTAACATTTAATAAGTAACATTCTAAAAAAAAATCAATTCTTTGCACTGTACCTGTTCTCACTGATGCTTTCAGATTCTAACTATAGCATGTAACTTTAAAAGCCAGCTCTTAAATGCTCTCAACGCCCATTGTTTTTAAATTATAGTCTGGATCAATTCAAAGATGTGAAGTATTTGCACCTTTCATATCAAGTAAAATGGTTGGCCCTTATATACATTTTCAGCAGGAACCATATTAGACTTGTAATATTCTTGTAATTTTAAGAAAGGTTTGAAGAAGTTCTAAAAGTCATTGGCTTGATTTATAAAGCACAGGCTGATGAGGTAGCTAACAACTGATAACACACAGAGGTTGGAATTCACAAGTAACAAATAGCTATTTGACATACAGAAACCATCAAATACTGTAGAAAAACAGATTACTTGATGCACATTTTCACAAAAATGTTGCATTGTATCTAATTCATATTGCAAGATTATTTTGTGCATTAAATGATAAACTGAACATTCAGGAAAGTCAACAATACCGTACATGCGTATATACAGGGACAGGAAGGACAAAGACAATGAAAGCTGCAATTAAAAGAGGCACCACACAACTGCAACAAAATAATCAACAAGGCTTTGGTCGGGAATGTCCCATTTTGCTTTCAACTCAAGGTCCTGTTAACTATGCGGTTTCATCTGAGATCCAGGATGGTATAAGCAGGGATTTCTTCCAATTATAATGACTGAAGTCTTCCCAATATCTTTGGTCCTACCTCTTTTTTTAAAAAACAGCTCCAGTCCTTCCTAGGCAACAGGCTGACACTCAGCCAGCCTGGTCATAACATTATTGTTATTTATGACCCCGAGCTGGACTGCAGATCCCCTACCCAGATTATCACTAAAACCTCCGGTTTCCATCTTTGAAAAAATTGCTAATTTACCCTTAAGCTCAGTGAATCTACTCCTGAAACTCTTGTTCCTGCCTTCATTAACTTCAAAGTCAACTTTTCCAATGCACTCCTGATTAGTGTCTGAAATTCTACCCTATATTAACCTAATGTCTGCTGTCTCTATCTAATCTCACAGCAACTCCTGTTCACCTATTACCCTCTATGCTTGCTGATCTATACCGGCTCCTATTAAAGGATTACTTTGGCTTTGAAACATTAATCCATTTTTCCCAAATCCCTCCGTGGCCTTGGTGCTTCCTACCCCAGGTAGTTCCTCCAGATTCACACCTCTCCCACGCATCAGCACTTAACCAATCCTGGTCTCCTTAATATTCTAATTTAATTCCCCACCATTGGTGGCCATGCCTACTGTTGCTGAAGTTCCAAGAGCTGGTATTTCTTTCCTAAACTTCTGTACCACTAATTTGCTCTCATTCTTCAGGAAACTCCTTAAAAATCAACACTACAGGCCAAATCTGTGGTCATCTAACCTAACAGCCAACAGAGGAGGTGCCTCATTTTTAGAATAGTAGCTATCATGTCTGGATTCATTTTCTAAATGTCTTAAGTCAGCAAGCAAGCAGCTGACTGGGTGTGATGGGGACAAAGCGGGTATTTGAGTAAAGAGGGCTGTTGGGCCTGGTTGGGGTAATTGAATCTTTTGGGATAAACTAGGTTACATAAGATATGGTCCCGAGGGAAGGGTAATCAGATGAGGAATAATATGCTTGGCTTGCAGTTGGTAGCTGTGAGGGTTGTTATGGTGCACTGTTCAGCTATGGTGGTTAATTTCTCATTTAGACCAGAGACTAAACAGTGCGACATTTTCAGGGGAAATATCTCGGTGAGTGCTATCCACCCAGCTAACCTCTCGAATCATGATCTTAGGGTTGGAGACTTTTGTGGAGAGTTCAGCTCATTGGAAGACTAAACTTCCCAGGCAATTACAGCACAACTCTTTAGGATCTTGACAGGTAACGCAGCCTCGGATCCAGATTTCACTCCATAGAAGTTTGCAAGATTCAGACAGTCACCTTGTGTGGTTTGGTACCATAATTAATTTACAATGCAATGAAGCACTTATGGACATTTTGTTATCTTAGTTCAATTTTTTTTCTACTTGTAGGACTCAATTCGGTCAATAACATGATTGGTCAGTGTGAAGTCGTCTTCAGTTGAATGAGACAAAGGCAAAATGAGTGAATTTGGTTCAAGAGGGACTTTGGGGGGGGGGGGGGTGGAGTGTGGGCAGTGGGGGCAAAAGGGATATAGGTGCTGTAATAAAGGCTTGCTGCAAGGGGAAAAATGCTCCTGAACAACTGAGGAGGTTTATAAAATCATGAAAGACATAGATAAGGTGAATAAAAAAGAGCCTCTCTCTAGGATGGGGGAGTTCAAAAACTAGAGGGTAGATTTTTAAGATGAGAGGCAGATTTAAAAGCAATCTGAGAGACAACATCTTTGCACAGAGGGTGGTTTGTATTTTGAATGAACTGTCGGATAAAGTAGTAGATGCATGTACATTTAAAAGACATTTAGACAGATGCTTGAACAGGAAAAGTTTACAAGGAAATAGATCAAATGCAGGTAAGTGGGACTAGTTTAGTTTGGGAAACTTGGTCAACGTGGATGATTTGGATTGAAGGATCTGTTTCTGTGCTGTTTGACTTTAAGAAGTGAGCAGGAGAGGACTAAAAGGCTTGGATAGACAGGCAGGCCTGCCTGCAGCAAGATAAACAGGCAGAGCTACATCATGAACTACACAGTGGCACTCTTGAGGGGAAAGAAAGTGAGTAGGATTGGTGAGTATTTCTAGTCTTTAATGATAAAGTAAAGTCTTTAGATCTCCAGTGCTCTTCCTCTCTTTCTCTTAAGAAGAACTTGATTAAGTAGGAGATTCATACTGATGACTTTTAAAAATAAAAATTATTACAGTAGAGTGTAAAGAAAAGAATCTGAACCAATTAACTCATAAATTAAAATCAGTACATAGAACATAACAGCACAGTACAGGCCCTTCGGCACACAATGTTGTGGCGACCTGTCATACCGATCTGAAGCCCAAGTACGTAGCAATGGTCGGACAAGCTGCGTGATGCTGCTGCAGCACATAGAAGCTGCGGGACACCAAGGTAATCCATGTTAAAGTGTTTGCAGCTCGAGGAACTTCAGATTAGAGTTGAAGAGCTAGAGCCTGAGCTGCAGACACTGCACCACATCAGGACATGTGCCCTGGACATTTTGCCTCAGAGGTAGTTATACCACTCAGACCAGGTAACTCACATTTGTCTGTAATTAGGGATAGGAGGGTGTTACTGCAGTTGGGGCTGGCGTGGGACCCCAGTGGGTTTCATTTGAGGAGCTTCGTCACCTGCATTTGTTCAAATGTTACAAGGTTCTTGCAAGCTGTATGGATGAGAGTCGGAATTGTAGGAAGGTTGAGATAACTGACCATGTGGTACAGGAAGTCATTCAAGTTGAGGGGAAGGAATTAGGAATGTAATGATGGTTGAGGTCAGTATAATTAAGGGATAGATACTGCTCTTTGCAGCTGACAGCTGGAAGGTTACATCAACTGCCAGTTCCTCAGTTTAGGGCATCTTCTCAATGCTGGAGATTAACTTGGGTGTGAGAGGGGCAAGATCTGGTTGTTGTGTACTTTTTGGTACCAATAACATTGATAAGATTAGAAAAGTTGATTCTGCTGAAAGAATTTGAACAGTTAGGAGCTAAATTATGAAGTAGACCCTTGAAAGTAACAAATCTCTGGGCTCCTACCTAAATGATTTTATTTACCCTGTTCCAGTTTTAGCGTAAATGAGTTAAAGGCATGGCTGGAAAGTTCATGTAGGTGGAGTAGGTTTCAGTTCATGGGGCATTGGCACCAGTACTGGAGTAGAAGGGAATGGCTCTGTAACAGGAGGAAAGGACAGTGGTGTAACTTTGGAACTGGCTGGAATAAATCTGATGGTAAAGATGATCTCTGATCAGAAGATGTAGAATCCATAGGGCGAAGGTAAAGAATTAACTGGGCAAGACGAGACTGGTGGGAACAGTCTATAGGTCAGGCTTCCTAATAGTAGCTATAAAGGGAGAACAGACAATTGATCAGGAGACAATGTAAATATGTGAAAAAGCAGTAACATTAATGATGGGTGACTTTAATCTTTACTACATTGGCAAAATTGGTAGAGGTAGTCACAAAGAAGAATTCAGAGTGAATTCAGGACAGTTTCCTAGAAAACGATGTTGTAGATCCAACCCGGGGGCAGGCTACTTTGAATCTGGTGATGTGTAATGAGACAAGTTTAATAAATGGCTTCAGAGGAAAAGATCCTCTAGAAAGTCGTGTCTAAAACATGGTAGAATATAGCATTCAATTTAAAAGGGAGAAACTTGGGTCAGACACAACTGTGTTAAACTTAAATAGGGACAATTACATAGGAACTAGATAGGGTAGGGTGAGAAATCACAGCAGCTGGAGTGTACTGGGAGAAGAGTTTAGCTGTAAAGACAGTTGAGGAACAATGGTAGATGTTTAAAAAGAATGTTCATGGCTCATAGTGGAGATGGGAAAGAAGGGTTAATCATAGTTAACCAGAGAAGTTAAGGGTACCATCAGCTGGAAAGAAAAAGAATATATAATGTGGCAAAGATTACTGGTAAGCCTACTTCTGATTCTACACCTCATGAACACATCATTCCAGCTAAAAGGATTCACTTTCAAATCGCCTGGTTGAAATCAAACTAGTTGAACTTCCAGATCTGTAAAATGATGGCTGAGAAGCAAGTTTAATATTAATCAATTTAAGAAAAACACTGATGGTGAAGTGTACTCATTTAAGATAGATTAGTAAAGAAGATAAATATTTCCTAACATTACTCACAATGGCAGCAAACGTTTTGTCGCAATGATCAACAGGGGACCTGATGCAAGATAAAGTTTTGCCAATGACTCAATTAAATCTCAATTCTGAAACCTGAACCTTCTCCCAAAGAATCAGAATGACATTTCAACTTCTGGCAGCGATGACCCTTGGTCAATATCAGGTGAGATTGCCTCTTTATAATCAATTGCATTCAATAAATTTGTACTCAAATTTGGGATTGCTCAAACTGTAATGAGGGGATGAGAATTAAACAGAGTAGAATTCAACCCACAAATTTTCAGGATAACCTTGTACTTCATAGCATTACCAGTCTGCCAGCTGATTTGATTAGGTTGTTTAAGCATAATATCACAAATAATATTTATAAAACTCAGGTATGGTTAAAAAAAGCTGACAACTCCACCTTTAGGTGGAAGCAGACTATGCGAATTTTGAATATGTAAACTAGCTAGGCAGCAATCAAAACATTACTTAAGCTGCAGTTTTGTGGTAAATGCCAATGAATTATACAACATAAATGCAAACAAAAGCAAAACAGTGGATGCTGGAAATCTGAAACAAACTGAAAATGCTGGAGAATCTCAGCCCATCTGGCAGCATTTGTAGACAGAGAAACAGAGTTAATGTTTCGAGGCCGATATAACTCTCATTCAGAATTAATGGCGAGCAGTCATATTGGACTTAAAACGTTAATTCTGTTTCTCTTTCCACAGATGCTATCATACCCACTACGTTTCTCCAACATTTGTTGCTTGTAATGTGAATGGAAATCCTCCATTGATAAACTAGCCAATACTCAGCAAAGTGGAACATGCACTTTTGTGTCCCTGGTTGAGAGAGTAGGACAATTAATTTTGTAGCACAGCATTGGACAAGCATGCACAAACCAAACAATAACATTAATATTCATACACCTATGGTGTGAAACAACTGTGCCACTGCATTGCACTTTTGCCAAACCAATTGGAAAGAGACAACATACAAAGTCAACATAAAAGGAACAAAGACCAGGTGAACATACTAAATTTCCAATGCTGTTGTTAGGTCACAATAGCCAAAAGTCTTTTGTTGACCTATCTTCAGACCAATGGAACAAGAGTCAGCCATTTGCACCTCAAGCTTATTTTGCCATTCAATCATCAAACCATGGCTGATTTGTATCCTAATTCTATTCCTGGATCCATGGTCTTCAAAATATTTAGTCCAAACATTTATTGATCATGGATTTAAAAATTATTAATTGACCTGGCATCTACTACTTTTTTTGGGAGAGAGATTCATAGAGTAGAAACTTATTTGAAAAACATTGCAATAAAAATCAGAAAAGACACTTCTACTTAAAGATTCCCACAATAATTTTTCCACGAGTTAATCCACTGCACAAGCTGCAGCACTCTTCATTTTGGATCAGGTCATTTATTAAGACAGATTGGTATGGTTGTTGTGCAAACATTAAGCAGGCTTTACATGAATTTTGATTTTATGGCTTATCTTACTCTTTGAAAATATGCATGCAGAAACAGCAATAACAGGTTTAATTCCATAAAGGCCAGATTAGAGTCCAGGACACAAACCCAGACAGATACCAGTGCATGTCCATACATGAAAAAGCCCAAATCCCAAAGTGACATGCCTTCACTCAGTGACAATAACCAATGGTTTACCTAAAGGGAAGGTGTCAATCATCAAGCAGCTCTAGCTGTCCCATGCCAGCGCTTTACTCACAGACTAAAGGATGAAGAAGAGGAGCAAAATGAAATAAGGTTAGAAAGCAAAGCATCACTATTACCTATGAACCACAGACTAATATTTCTGGTTGAATACTACTCAGTATTAAGTAGTTCTTCGAGAGGAAATCTATGAAAAGTAATTGACACAGACTAGTGTGTTGTGTGGTGCTTCCATGCAAGCTGATCTGAGTGACTTTATTCAATTTCTTCACAAGCAAAGTAGTTACATTTTACAAACAAACATCACAAAGTCAAATCAATTTTTCCCTTGTACTCTCTTCTGTGATTTTACATCTCAGATGTGGCCAGAGTTGAATCATTGATAACTTCAACGTACAGATCTCAGAATGGGGAAATACCAATATTTTTGACTTTGCTCAATGCCTTTAGAAGACACACCATACATATAAAATTTTAATCTTTAATGATTTTCTATTGTAATTTTGTGTTTGGAAGAAAATCTGCCAGCTGCCTCTCAAAATGTGGACCAGCTGCTTTTCTATTTTCCAAACGCAGTTCCATCAGTGGCTATTGTTAATTGAATCCTAACATAACTCCTGCTTAAATTTTCCTTTCTCTTCTCAGATGCTGCCATGTAACATCTGTTATTCCCTACATGGGGCAAGTGTGTTCTTTGCAGTATTTAGAAGGAGCCATTTTCAGAAACATGCATGTCACTTTTTAAAATTTTACTTTTAAAATTATAAAAGGTATGTCCTACATGCCCATATTGGGGTGGGGCAGGGAGTCAGCACCTTCAATTTGTAAGATGGAAGGAGGAGAAAGTTGTCAAAGAGGACTGGCACTTTTACATCAAATAAGGCACTGCTTGTAATACAAGATAACAAAGTGTGGATCTGGATGAACACAGCAGGGCAAGCAGCATCTCAGGAGCACAAAAGCTGATGTTTCGGGCCGAGACCCTTCATCAGAGAGGGGGATGGGGTGAGGGTTCTGGAATAAATAGGGAGAGAGGGGGAGGTGGACCGAAGATGGAGAGAAGATAGGTGGAGAGGAGAGTATAGGTGGGGAGGTAGGGAGGGGATAGGTCAGTCCAGGGAAGACGGACAGGTCAAGGAGGTGGGATGTGGTTAGTAGGTAGGAAATGGAGGTGCGGCTTGGGGTGGGAGGAAGGGATGGGTGAGAGGAAGTACAGGTTAGGGATCTGGATGGGAGTTTGCTCGCTGAGCTGGGAAGGTTAGTTTTCAGACGTTTTGTCACCATTCTAGGTAACATCATCAGTGAGCCTCCGACGAAGCGCTGGTGTTATGTCCTGCTTTCTATTTATCTGGTTAGGTTTCCTGGGGTTGGTGATGTCATTTCCTGCAATGGTGATGTCATTTCCTGTTCTTTTTCTCAGAGGATGGTAGATTGATTTGGAGCCAATGTGTTTGTTGATGGAGTTCCGGTTGGAATGCCATGCTTCTAGGGATTCTCGTGCGTGTCTCTGTTTGGCTTGTCCTAGGATGGATGTGTTGTCCCAATCAAAGTGGTGTCCTTCCTTATCTGTATGTAAGGATACGAGTGATAGTGGGTCATGTCGTTTTGTGGCTAGTTGATGTTCATGTATCCTGGTGGCTAGCTTTCTGCCAGTTTGTCCAATGTAGTGTTTGTCACAGTTCTTGCAAGTTATTTTGTAGATGACGTTCGTTTTGCTTGTTGTCTGTATAGGGTCTTTTAAGTTCATTAGCTGCTGTTTTAGCGTGTTGGTGGGTTTGTGGGCTATCCTAATGCCAAGAGGTCAGAGTAGTCTGGCAGTCATTTTGGAAATGTCTTTGATGTAGGGGAGAGTGGTGATGGTTTCTGGGCACGTTTTGTCTGTTTGTTCGGGTTTATTGCTGAGAAATCGGCGGACTGTGTTCATAGGGTACCCATTCTTTTTGAATACACTGTATACGTGATTTTCTTCTGCTCTGCGTAGTTCCTCTGTGCTGCAGTGTGTGGTGGCTCGTTGGAATAATGTTCTAATGCAGCTTTGTTTGTGGGTGTTGGGATGGTTGCTCCTGTAGTTCAGTATTTGGTCCGTATGTGTTGTTTTCCTGTAGACGCTGGTTTGAAGTTCCCCATTGGCTGTTCGCTCTACGGTGACATCTAGGAATGGCAGTTTGTTGTTATTTTCCTCCTCTTTTGTGAATGTTATGCCAGTAAAGGGTATTATTGATGATCTTGAAGGTTTCCTCTAATTTGTTTTGTTTAGTGATGACAAAGGTGTCATCCACATGGCGGACCCAAAGTTTGGGTTGGATGATTGGCAGAGCTGTTTGTTCGAGTCTCTGCGTTACTGCCTCTGCTAAGAACCCTGATATCGGAGATCCCATGGGTGTACCGTTGGTTTGTCTGTAGGTTTTGTTATTGAAAGTGAAGTGGGTGGTGACTTTCCATATTAAGCAGAGGTTCACCTGCACATCTGCCAATGTGGTATACTGTATCCATTGTACCCGGTGTGGCTTCCTCTACATTGGGGAAACCAAGCAGAGGCTTGGGGACTGCTTTGCAGAGCACCTCCGCTCGGTTCGCAATAAACAACTGCACCTCCCATTCTTTAGATGACGCGTCCATCATGGGCCTCCTACAGTGCCACAATGATGCCACCCGAAGGTTGCAGGAACAGCAACTCATTCCGCTTGGGAACTCTGCAGCCCAATGGTATCAATGTGGACTTCACCAGCTTCAAAATCTCCCCTCCCCCCATCGCATCCCAAAACCAGCCCAGTTCGTCCCCTCCCCCCACTGCACCACACAACCAGCCCAGCTCTTCCTCTCCCCCCACTGCATCCCAAAACCAGTCCAGCCTGTCTCTGCCTCCCTAACCTGTTCTTCCTCTCACCCATCCCTTCCTCCCTCCCCAAGCCGCACCTCCATTTCCTACCCACTAACCTCATCCCACCTCCTTGACCTGTCCGTCTTCCCTGGACTGACCTATCCCCTCCCTACCTCCTCACCTATACTCTCCTCTCCACCTGTCTTCTTTTCTCTCCATCTTTGGTCCGCCTCCCCCTCTCTCCCTATTTATTCCAGAACCCTCACTCGATCCCCCTCTCTGATGAAGGGTCTAGGCCCGAAACGTCAGCTTTTGTGCTCTTGGCCTGCTGTGTTCATCCAGCTTCACACTTTATTATCTTGGATTCTCCAGCATCTGCAGTTCCCATTATCACTGCTTATAATACAGGAAGTTGGCGAGATTTTCATTTTCACATCAGCAGGCTTTATCAGTTGAGGCTCCTTTACATTCGGTGTATTATTAAAACTTATATGAAACTAACATGAATTTTAAGTAGACAAAAATCATAACTGGTCATTGTTGTAATTTGCCTGGATCTCTAGAATTATTTTGATTTGAACTCAACATTCTAACTCCAAGATCAGCTTAGCATTGGAACAGTTTAGTATAATGTGCATTTATTTAAAAATGAAACAAATAAATGATACACAGCTTGACTTGGTAGCTTACCTTATGATGAAGTACCTAAAAATGTGAACGCAAGTAACTCAAAAACCCATAAGACAAATCTTTAATACTGGGTTGCTTTATCTAAGCTATGTACCAAGCCAAGGCAAATTTTGTTTCACAACACTGGTTGAGATCACGTATATGCGCATATGCAAGAGCTGGAAATTTTTTTTTGATGGCAGAAAGGTTAACCCTCCATATTCTAAACCCTTCTATCTAAACCAGAGTCCTTTGCTGTTCTTCCAAAGCTGATGACTAAAGTTGCGGAATGCTTTCCATAAATGCCTGCAGAACTCAAAATCTTGCCCAAACGGATATTTCCATGTGAAAGGCTGATGTTCACCTATTGTCAGTAGACTAATTTACAACAGGTGTTAAGACACAGAGTCCAATCCCATTCTGCACTCAATACCTGTGACAATGCACTTTCCAGGAAATTCAGTGATGACCCCATAACTGAGAATCTCAGCTAATTTTCTAAAATCATGCCCTACATAGGTATGGTAAATGATATTTTCAACACCCTTTCAGCTTCTTTCATAAACTAAGCCAACAGGATAGTTGCATGAATACGTCACTGCTACAGGTGGTTTCTTGTGCACTATTTGGAAATTGTGCTGACGGTGAAGTGACTATAGTCTCTGCTATACCTACATCCAGGGTAAAAGAACTTAGCAGAAACCACACAAAGCACCTAATTTAGTTCTGTTTCGCACTTTGAGCATATTTATTATTTTAGATGAGGTAGCACACAAGGAAGAGTTTAGTTTTTCAGGTCAATGTGTGAAAGGTAAAACTAATAAATAAATCATTATGCTCACAGAATTTAACATGCAGAAATTTCTTCCTTTCCATGGGGAGTATACCTGCATGGTGGAGACTAAGTGCCTTAATTGGAAAAATGAAAGGGTGTCTTAATAGAACACATATCTTATTCAGGATATACACATTAGTACTTGACATTTGTGGCATTACTGCAGTTTAGCCTGAAGGAGAAAGAATGTTTACCAGATATGTCAAACAATCAAGAGCTTACCTTTGACCTCTGTGTTCGATCTGCTCGTTTCGCTGCAGCTGCCATCTTTAGGATATCTGGATTGCTTTTTGATTTCATTATATCTGAGGAAAAAACATTACGTTTTTAAAAAATTGATCTTGACCCAAAACTTAATCTTAAGGCGCAAGTTCAAAAACACTTTTATACATTGAATTGTCATTTCCAATAACAGCTCACAACCAATTTCACTTTTCAGTCAAAACGATGCCAGTGAGAGTCTAATTTTTAAAATTCATTCATGGAATGCGGACTTCACTGGCTGGACATTTATTGCTGGTCACTGGTTGCCCTTGAGAATGTGGTGGCAAGCTACCTTTTTGAATTGCCGCAGTCCACGTGCTGTAGGCTGATCCACAATTCCCTTAGAAAGGGAATTCCAGGATTTTGACCCAGTGAGTGAAGAAATGGTGAAGAAAGTCAAGATGGTAACTTGCAGATGGTGGCGTTCCCATCTATCTGCTGTCTTTGTCGTTCTATAGATGGAAGTGGTCATGGGTTGAAAGGTGTTGCTAAAGATCTTAGGTAAATTTCTGCAATGTATTTTGCAGATACTGCAACTAACTGAGCACTGGTTATAGGGGGAGTGAATTCTTGTGTATGTGGTGCCAATTTAGTGGCTACTTTGAAATTGACGTAGTCAAGCTCAACTGTTGTTGGAGTTGCACACATGCCAGGCAAGTGGGGAGTACTCCATCACACTCCTGACTTGGACTTTCAGATAGTGGAAAGTCTTTGGGAAGTCAGAAAATTAGTTACTCACTGGGGTATTCCTAGCCTGCGATCTGCTCGAGCAGCCACTGTGTTTATGTGGTGAGTCTAGTTGAGTTTTGGGTCAATGGTAACCCCCAGGATGTGGTTATCAAGGGTCAGTGGTTGGATTGTCTCTTATTGGTGATGGTCATTGCCCAGCAGATGTTACTTACCACCTACCGGCCAAAGCCTGAATATTGTACAGATCTTGTTGCATTTGAAGATGGACTGCAACAATATCTGAGCAGTCATGAATGCTGCTGAACATCATGCAAACATCTCCATGCTGAAAGGGAAGACTATTAATGAAGCAGCACAAGATGGCTGGGCCTAAGACACTACCCTGAGGAACTTCTGCAGAGATGTCCTGGAATGGAGATAATTGACTCAAATAGCCACAACCATTTTCCTATTTGCCACGTATGACTCTAACCATTGGAGAGTTTGTCCTGATACTCGCTGATTCCTGTTTTGCTAGGCATCCTTGAAGGCCCTCTCAGTTGAATGCAGCCTAAATATGAAAGGCTGTCCCACTCCCCCCACCTCTGAAATTCAGCACTTTTGTCCATGTTTGAAGCAAGGCTGTAATGAGGTCAGGAATGAGTGATTCTGGCTGAACCCAAACTGGTGTTAGTGAGTAGTTTCTGCTGATAGCAATGTTGGTGACACCCTCCATCACTTTACTGATGATCAACTGTTGACTAATGGAGCGGTAAATGGCCAAGTTGGATTTGTCCTGCTTTTCACATTAAGGACAAATCTGGGCAGAAATCATACCATAACAAAATCACAGAAGTGTTTAGCTGCCTTCTGCATCATTTCAGCCCAACATGCCTGCACCAGCTTGTGAGCATCATTACCTGTCAATCTCCTACTTCCCCCAACACCAGTGGCGCCCCCCCCACATACTCTTGCAAATCATTCTTATCCAAATCATCATCCAATGCCTCTTGAATGCCTTAAGACATTAAGCTTGACAATCACTGTCTTAGTATTGAAGCACTCTAGAACATTAAGAAACATTAAATTTTCTTTCTTAGCAGTATACATCTATGCAGGAGCTAGTGTACTAACAGTAGTAGTATTTTAAATATAGTACTCCCATGAATATCATTTCATCAAGTTGAATTAATTTCATTCTAACTTGCTGTGATAACAAATTCGTAACTAAACTCCCCACACCTGATAATTTCTGCTTCTTTTCTTGAAGGTGCTGATGTATGTTAGAATAAGGCTTAGATAACAAAGTGTGAAGCTGGATGAACACAGCAGACCAAGCAGCATCTCAGAAGCACAAAAACTTTTAGCTGTGTTCATCCAGCTTCACACTTTGTTATCTTGGATTCTCCAGCATCTGCAGTTCTCATTATCACGATTAGAATAAGGCTTAATTTGGTCTGGCAGCCCACTCATGTGTAAGTTCAGGCTTGTGGGTTAACAGGGTATTTGTTTAGGAGGTACACCCTGCCCTTGACAGCACAAATCTCCAGATAACAGAAGAGACTAAATGAAGCACTTCCTCTTCTTCAGCACTCCTGACTGCTGATCAAAACTACTCAGCCCCACACTCAACTCAAACTTCTTTTCTGTCAGTACAAATGGGACAAAATCTAGACCCTTCCTGGTTCGCACTCAAAACAAATTGGAAAATGTGAGATCAGCTGGAATCTGAGAAAGCTTAATTGAAATGAAGTTAGGCGTAATGCATAGCCCAGACCATATAATAGATCCAGAAGAAACTCTTCAGCCTGCGTCAGTTCATCTTTTCGGAATAAGAAAAACTTATTTTCCCATTCCAGTGATTGCTCAAATGAATCCACTGCTCTGGTCCAAACCATTTTTTGTAACGGTTAAATACCTCAGTCACCCCACAATATCAACAAAGGCCAAAGAGACTGTTATTCCCAATATCAAAAGCATATTCTGTGTAAAACCAGTTATATTATACTAGTTATATTTAATTTCAATTTGCTGTACCGTATCTGCTGTGCTCGGTTTCATCCATCGGCTGCTCTCCCAATGCTTCATGTGCCAGCTGCAGCTGCTCTTTTAATCTGTTTACATCGCGCTCTGATTTAGCTTTTACGATACTTAGCTCTGTGTAAATGTCCTTATACTTGTCTGTAGCATATTTCTTATCCTGAAGAAACAAATGTGCAGAGTACAAACAGATTACACTGTGAATAACAGAACGCAATTGTCTTGATCTTTGACAGTAACGACTTCCAGGCTGCTCATCACTTGGTCTTGCCTTTGGCATGTCACCTCCAAATTACTAATGGTCACTAGTCACCACAATTCCCATCTCATACTCTAATGTATACCGTTAGTTTAGACATCTGCGATCACCTTTGACTTGACCAAGGAAAACTGCTCATGCTTCTCCATTTTCCTCCTGCTCCAGGAAGATTTTGAAAACAAGGACAAGCCCACATTCCTCAAATACCAAATGCACCACTGATCCAACTTCCTGCACTGTTTATCATCAAACTATTCCCATTGCACAGCAATAATTAAATCTCATTTGTTGGAAAATATATTTAGCTTGTACCATGGATTTGAAATACTTCTGGATAAATATCAGACTACTCCCATTACTGGTGAAGGAAGGTAATTTTTTGCTTAAACCGATGTCAAATTTAGGGTTCAACAAATACGTGTATTTCTTCAGTTGACAGTGACAAGGTTGGATCCAACACATTTTTAAGTTGTTAAAAACTTCAAAAACTGATTATTGCTGGGATTTTCAAGAATAAATGCAAATCTGCTATGCACATGATGTGCCAACCTGTCTAGTTCTGTGCTGTAATTATGGTATGATTCGCAGATGTATCCACTTAATTTACACTGTTGCTTTAACATTCACCAATATTGTTTTAGGTCGTGACACTAGATGGCACTAAACGATAAGAGTTCAGTAACGGGCTACTTTCCATTCTAAGTCCAACCCACTACATCCAGCTCTCTTCAGCTTGTCGTAATAGCAGCTATTTTTAAGATTTAAAAACTGATACATGTATGGAAAGACAATTAACACCATGTGGTTATAGTGCTTTACATATAGAATGCAAACTAGAATAAAGAGCAGGGTCAGAATAAGGGACAGAGAGCTGAGACAATTTGCCATCCAGCAATGGGAGGTGCCCAGGTTACACGTACGTGACAGGGAACGAGAGCCGGCAGAGGCAGAAGTGAATAAAATAGAGGCAGAACAGCATTTGGCTTTTACAATCAGCTGAAGTGAATATGGAATTCATGGGAGGAGCAGCAATAAAACAGTAGGATTCTCATGTCAACCACAAAGCTGACTTTAGCAATACCAAAACCTCTGTTATTCTTGATTCTTGTACCAAATCAATAATTCAATTTTTAGATGGTGGGAGATATTCTCTAGCCATTTTTGTGGGCACTGTTATACTGATGTAACACAAGTTGTTTGTAAGCTAACTATTACACATTAACTGAAACTCCTTGATATTATCTTTGTGTTACTGTGCACATTGTTTGGAAAACACCTTGGGTTCTAGCGAGTTCTTAGAATAGCAACCAGATTAATCAGTGTAATAAAACATACAATATTTCACTATTGAAGAAGAATCAGAGTCCTTTTTAGCTCCTTCAAGAGATTTGTATCAATTAGTATTTACGATGCAAATATAGTGGAGTTAAGCGAACAACAACAATTTTCCTAACAGTTTAGATGAACAACATTGGCTGATTTGATCATGGGGCATTCAGACCAACAATTTCAGATTCTATTTCTTATCTGTGCTGAGTTGGCCAGTCTTGGTCAGTGGAGATGTAGTGGGCTGCTGGTATCCCAAATGGAATTGTTGCCTTCAGTAGAGGTGGAAAATAAAGAAGTGGCAAAATAATCTAAATATAACTCTAAAATGAAACAGAAAAGCTAAAATCAGGCACTTGTATAGTGAATACTTACGCGTTGCGCAGTCTGCAGTTCATCTTTCAAGGAATTGATTTCCTGTTTTAAGTACTGTATTTCCGATTCTTTAACCCGCAGCAATACCTTGTGAGGACACAAATAACTGTAGTAAATGTTGTATATTTTAACAATGTTCATGAATCAAACTGCTACAACACAGGGGTTAGCGAGCTATATTGCATAAGTCTTGCAGTCACTGGATTCAGAACATTGTGAAATTAACATATTCAATGACCTTCAAAATTGCCTCAATGCTCATAGCCAAACTTTAAGAATAACAGATATCAGGCACCAAGTGTATAACTTCAACAGAAATTAACAGTTTTTGTTTAATATGTAAATTTTAGAGGATCAAAACTAGACAACGTATTAAGATCTATGATTTAAATCCAATCCTCTGATCGGAACACTGTCTCACACAAGCAGATTCAGGCCTTCGGTTAAGGGATAAATTAAACAGAAAACAAAGAGAGAGTTGTAGCTGGCTTGTTCAATAACAGCGTAAATGTTGAGTACCAACATGGTACGAAATTCTTGGGATGATGTGCTGCATTGCAGGTAGATGGGATTGTGTGCCTTGCTTGAATTCCGAAGTCTTCCATCAATACAAGCAGCTTCTGGAGACTCCGGGAAACATTAATTTATTTCTGATAAACTTGCATTCTTATACAGCATATTAAACAATTCTTTTACTGAATGTAAAACTAGAGAGCGTGAAACTCAAAAACAGCTTCCAGTCCAGCATTTTCCAAGCACTCACAGCCTTCTGTCCAAAATCCCAGTGAAAACAAGTTCAAGCTACGGTTTTGCTTTCTTTTACAACATCTCCGTGGTTGGTTGGCCAGTACCGGCCTCCCCTTGATTGACCAATAGAATATCTAACTAATTGCTAGTCCTTCAGCATAACACCCTGATGCTCAAATGTCTGCACAGGTCTCAGAAGAATAATTAACCTACAATTAGCTTTCCATTAGGCCAGTTCCCAAATGCAAACTTGTTTGTTCACTTCTTATTTAAAGAAAAACAACCTGCTGTTCAAAATTCGTTTCTCAATTTCAGTTCATAGTTCCAAATGAAAAATGAGGAAAATAAAAATATGATGGTTTCAACACGGGTCTACCTTCATAAACATGAAATATCATTTCAATAATGCGTTTCATGACAAGGTTAGCAACACAAAAACACAAAATTCTCAGCCAAACCGTTCCTCCCGCTAGATTCTTAATCACTGTACAACTTCCTTGGTTACATTCTTAAATTTTCAGCAGTTTACATTTGGCTTAGTACATCAGCAATTACATTCTCATTCGAACTATGTATATTTTTACATTAAAAGGTTTTAATAACCACACTCTACTGGAACAATCTTAGAATTTCTCAATGAAAATGAACAGATTACGATCAGCAATAAGCAAAATTTCAGTTTCCATATCAAACAAACTTCAAAATGTTGAAGAGCTATTAATACTTTCAATGCCTCCTTTGGAGGCTGGAGTGCCTTTTCTGATGTTGATTTTACAGCTTCTCTATTCCAACCTTGTCATCCTGTAAGAGAACTGCTCCAATTTCATAATTGCTAGTGTCTATTGTTGGTTTAAACATTTATCATATTTAGCTGCAGCTAACACGGGTTTATTTTAATGTCAAGTTTGCTTTCAGCTTTTCAAAGACTGCTTGGCATTCTATTGACCGCGACACCTTTGTTTTCATAACAAGTTGATTAGGTTGTATGACTATCATAGAATCCTCAGTGTGGAAACAGGCCCTTCAGCCCCAAAAAGCATCCCAGCCAGAACCCATCCCCCTATAACCCGCCTAATCTACTCGTCCCTGAATACTATGGGCAATTTAGCATGGCCAACCCATCTAGCCTGCACATCTTTGGACCGTGGGAGGAAACTGGAGCACCGGGAGGAAACCCACACAGACACAGGGAGAATGTGCAAACTCCACACCGACAGTCGTCTCAGGGTGGAATTGAAACCAGCTCATTGGCACTGTGAGGCAGCAGTACTAGCCACTGAGCCACCATGCTGCCTATTGTAAAAATTAGGTACAACATTCTGATAAAATCAGCATATTCCCAAAAATCATCTTATATCTCATTTCGTTTTAGAGGTAGGAAAGACAAAGTGCTTTGTTTGGCTTGTTTGTGTGAAACATGTCTTGTCCCGCAATGTGTCTCAAAATATGTCACTTTTGCTTTTGCAAATTCACCTTTACGCAAGATTGAAAACCAGCCTTGCCCACTGCAATTGTCTAAACACATTCCCTAACCGTTCTACATGTTCCTTTCATGGTGTACTGTACACCACAATATCATTCAAGTAAACTACACAATTAGGTACTTTGGCTATAACTTCATTCATTAATCATTGAAATATGGCTGGGGTCCCCTTATATTCAAATGGCAGAACCCCATATTAGGGCAATCCACTGGGTGAGACAAAAGCGGACATTTCCTTACCTCCTCTGGTCAACGACACCTGTTAATTTTAACTAAATAATGCAATCTTCTAGTCTGAAACCTTCAGTCTTCGAGATGGCATTCACTGTCTTACAATCCACATAATCTGCTCAATTTACTGGCATAAAAACCAATATTACTTGAGGAATCTAATTACTCTAGTTTGGTTCGGTCAATTGATTCTCTGTCATGCATTTCTTTTGTTATATGAGCCTGCTTCTCTGAGTTTAACCGATATGGGTTTTGTTTTATGTCTGAACCACCTATATCCACTTCATGTTTGGCTGATGTGGTACACCCAAGTGCATCTTTCCAAACTTCTTCATCTCTGGAGCAATCTTCCTATTGACCCTTCTCTAGATAAGAAATGTGAAATATTAATCTATTAGAAGCAAGTTCACTTTGGGAACTGGATGAACACAGCAGGCCAAGCAGCATCTCAGGAGCACAAAAGCTGACGTTTCGGGCCTAGACCCTTCATCCGACCCTCTCTGATGATTTTACAGCTTCTCTATTCCAACCTTGTCATCCTGTAAAGTGGTAGACCCTTCATCCGACCCTCTCTGATGAAGGGTCTAGGCCCAAAACGTCAGCTTTTGTGCTCCTGAGATGCTGCTTGGCCTGCTGTGTTCATCCAGCTTCACACTTTGTTATCTTGGATTCTCCAGCATCTGCAGTTCCCACTATCACTTCGGGAACTGTCTACTTTTCTTTTGATGTCATTCTTTTATCTTCCATCCTCCCATACAATACTTATTACTTGGCATACCTGTACTTTCTTATTGTCTTCTCTGTGATAGTACTGTTTTAACATGTTCACGTGACATTACTGAAACTGTTTCTTACAATCAGGAATATCAATAAGATGTCTCCTTACTAATTAACTCACAAACTGTATTAGATTTTCCACTACCACCTTGGCTCTGATTGTCCTTTATGGAATAGCCTCTGGAAATCAAGTAGTCATATCCATAATTGGAAAGGATATATTTGTTTCCAGCTTTTGTTTTAAAATGGCCACCCAAGTGGACAGGGTTGTTAAGAAAGCATATGGTGTTTTGGCTTTCATTAACAGGGGGATTGAGTTTAAGAGTCATGAGATCTTGTTGCAGCTCTATAAAACTTTGGTTAGACTGCACTTGGAATACTGTGTCCAGTTCTGGTCGCCCTATTATAGGAAAGGTGTGGATGCTTTGGAGGGGGTTCAGAGGAGGTTTACCAGGATGCTGCCTGGTCTGAACGGCTTATCTTATGAAGAGAGGTTGACTGAGCTCGGACTTTTTTCATTGGAGAAAAGGAGGAGGAGAGGGGACTTAATTGAGGTATACAAGATAATGAGAGGCATAGATAGAGTTGATAGCCAGAGACTATTTCCCAGGGCAGAAAAGGATAACATGAGGGGTCATAGTTTTAAGCTGGTTGGAGGAAAGTATAGAGGGGATGTCAGAGGTAGGTTCTTTACACAGAGTTGAGAGAGCATGGAATGCATTGCCAGCAGCAGTTGTGGAAGCAAGGTCATTGGGGTCATTTAAGAGACTGCTGGACATGCATATGGTCACAGAAATTTGAGGGTGCATACATGAGGATCAATAGTCGGCACAACATCGTGGGCTGAAGGGCCTGTTCTGTGCTGTACTGTTCTATGTTCTAATGGTCTGACATCATCCACTAGTACATGGCTGAATGATTGCTCAAAAACTGGTATGGAAATCAGGGGTGCTGCTTAATTAATTGTGGAGGCTTACCTATAACCTGAGAAGTATAGCATGATCAACATCTTTATGCAATTTTGGTCAGGTAAAATACCTGTTTACGGACACCAGAGTCTTTCCGATTCCCTACCCTGTCATGGGAATGTCATGTGCTACTCACAATATCTCCCAATAACTCTCATTCGCTGGGAAATACCACTATCTGATAAACAACAGTCCATTCTTTGTTGGCAGGTCTATGAGGAGGTTTCCACTTGCTTAGCACTCTTAGGGAATAGTGCTCCGGAACTCCTGTAGCTTCTACCTCAATACAAGCTGACTGCCAATTTATTTAATTCAGGATTTGTTTTTGTGCTTCAATTAGACATGATTTCAAATATCCACCTGAATTATCCTCGCCTTTCAGGAAACTCTCAGCTACCCTTCATTTGTCACGGTGTACCCTTATTGATAGATTTTGTTTAACCATCACTAGTCACCACGCACTTGAGTCTGAACTGCTTTACTACTTTTTGGTTACATTCTTAAATTTTTAACAATTTATATTTCAGGATAAAACATTAGCAATTACATTTAACCCCCACCTGTCCATGAACATTTCACATCCTCATGACGAAACATCTGCAGTGTTCTTAGAACAAAAACTAACCTACAATTATCATTCTACGCCAGTTCCCCTATGCAAACACCAGTTTGTTTGTTCTCTCTTTTAAAGCAAGCTGCTGTTTAAAATTTAATTTTCAACTGCAACTTGGAGTTCCAAACCAAAAATTAGAAAAGTAAAGAAAAAAACAGTAATAGTCTCAACACAATTTCATGCTGGAAAATGAAGTAGAACAGCAGGTACCTTGTTCAAAATATTATGGAAACCGTACACATCAATGTAAGATCTGCTCACAATCCTATTTTTAAATCACTTTTGGATAGTTTTAAAAATTGCTTTCTTGTAGATTGAATTTTTGATCGCTTTATATTTGACTGCGAGTGTGCTTTCTGATTTCCCTTTTCCGTATTCAAACCTTTTGGAAGGAGTTTTAAAAGAAATATGAAACAAAGTCTGACATTTACCGTGTGTGTGTGTGTGTGTGTGTGTGTGTGTGTGTGTGTGTGTGTGTGTGTGTGTGTGTGTGTGTGTGTGTGTGTGTGTGTGTGTGTGTGTGTGTGTGTATACATCTAGGTTTCCTACAGCTGTGAAAAACTAACACCTCAGGAGTCTAAGATAACAAGGTGTAGAGCTGGACGAACACAGTAGGCCAAGCAGCAGAGGAGCAGGAAAGCTGACATTTCAGGCCTAGACCCCCCCTTCAGAAAAGTTTTCTGGAGAAGGGTCTAGGAGCTTTCCTGCTCGGCTGCTGCGTTCATCCGGCTCTACACCTTGTAACCTCAGATTCTCCAACATCTGCAGTTCCTACTACCATTGCAGAGTTTAGCTGATCTCTTCAGCTTTTGCAAATGATGACATTTTCCCTTTTTCTTTCCTGCATTCCCAGTTATGATTCATAACTCATTTTTATGACTCTATCCATTCTCTAGAAAACTGGCACCAAGTAATTCTGAAGACCAAAACTAAATCAGATCCTTGAACAGTGGTTACTCTGTGACAAAATTGTGCACAATTGTATCGCGTATCAGGACAAACTTATGCATGGATAATCTCAATACCTTGACACCTGTGTTCATGGAGTTTTGTCCTACAAATGTACAGCTTACCTCTAATTCATATACTTCTTTGCCTTGTGATTGGCCAGTTAAATCTACTCCACTGTCACCTGTCATCATTGTTCTCAGCCGGGTTATTTCCGTAGCCAGACGATTATTTAGCTCCTATTAGAAGTAACAAATCCAGTAAAACAAAAAGGCAAATAAACACTAAACTACACTTAGAAAAATAAGACAAGAGATACATCTGAACAGTCAAGAGAGGGCAGACTGAAAAAGACAAAATGTCAAGTCAAACTGCATATTACTAAACAATCTAACTGATTCAATCAACTGCAGTGGCAAATTACGGATCCCTGAAATAGCTCTGTTTTGCTTTGTGGCGGATCCAATTGCAAAACAAACCAAAGTTCTACTGCGTATTGATGGTTGACCAACTACTTGTAGGCCACAACAAAGGACTGCTTAGAGGTAATTTAGGAAAGACATTTGAAAAATGGAACAATAGTTATGGACAAACCTGATTGTGGAAAAAGAAGTAGTGAAAATCAGGTACCCAGATTCTCACTCAGAGGTTTACATGAACAGTGTTGTGCAGCAGACTAAGATTTTTCAGTCAGCCTTGTAAAAGGAATATCAAGGGGCCTTCTATTGGAAAGGTATTGACAGGAACATGGAAAGAACAGCAGGTTTGGATCTTTGCTCCCACTTCCTCCACAAGCGAGTGTTTTGGGAAATGGATTAGTTTTTATACGTGGACCTGATCAGGGTACTGAGCAATGAAATATTACATCCAAAATTGATAGTTTATGTTCCCAAGTATGCATTTTTCAAACCAGAATTAGAATGCTTTTCCCCCCCATGTCAATAAAAAAAATCAGTTAAAAAAAAAAATCAGTTCACACAATTTTTATTTAAACATTGTAAGTGTTTTATTTATTGTGGTGACTTAATGGCATTTCAACTGTCACAGAGAAGCACATCATACCTGGTTGTGTGCATTGAGTTCCTGGTTTTCACGCTGGCATTGTCGTAATGCCTGCCGCTCTGCTTCCAAAGCCTGAGCCAAGTGTGCATTTTCCAAACACTTCTGGGAGTACTGTTCTGACAAAACCTCAATTTCTCGTTGCAACGATGCCAGCTCCTCACTGTTAAACAATTTTACAGTAGTTTATTTCCTGAATACTGCTAAATTAAACATTTTCAATTTTTAACCAATTATTCATGGCCAATTTTGCAAACATAGAAACAAAGAAGGTAGGAGGAGTAGACTATTTGGCCCTTAGAGTCTAATGATCATTAAATATGGTGGTGACTGATTATCCAACTCAGTATTCTATTCCCATTTTGTCCTCATCCCTTTAGCCCTCAGAACTATAAATTGCTCCTTCTTGAAAGCATTCAATGTTTTGGAATCAATCAATCTCTGTGGCAGAGAATTCAACAGATTCACCCTTCTCCAAGTAAAGAAATGTCTCCTCAGCTCAATCCTAAATAGCCTACCCACATTCTTAAACTGTGTTCACCAGTTCTGATCTTCCTGGTCATCAGGAGTATGCTTCAGCATTCACTCGGTCTAGTCCTGTTATAATTTTCAAGGTTTCTACGAAAGCCCCCTGCATTCTTTGAAACTCCAGTGAATAAAGTACTCACCAAATAAACTTCTCTTCATGCCCTTCAGTTCACAGAAACTGCTCCAGAATCTATCAAATCTTGAGAGATGGCCACCAATGGTCACTTCCTTAAAAACGCTGGGATGTAGGTTAACTGGCTCTGGTGATTTATCAGCCTTTAATCCTATCCATTTCCCCACTAACACCGATTTCCTTCAGTTTTTCTCCCTCTCCAAACCATGTGTTCTCCAACATTTTAGGACATTACTGGTGTCCTCCTTTGTCAAAGTAGAACTAAAGTATTCATTTTGATTCCCTTATAACTTCCTGTTTCCGACTGTACGAGATCTTTATTTGCCTTCACTAATAATTTTCTCTTCACATATCTATAGAAGGTTTCACGAAGTTTCGCAAGTTCCTTGCAAGCTCACACTCATATTCCATTTTTTCTTTCGTAATAAATCCGTTTGACCCCTTTGCTGAATTCTAAATTCTTAATCCTCAGGTCTGCTGTTAATTGTTAGCTAATTTGAATGCCATTCTCAGGATCTAATACTATCCAGAATTTCCCTTAGTAGCCATAATTGTGCCACCACTGCCATTTTGCTTTTGTACTAGGCAGGTATAAATAATAAACCAGTGCCCCTCCACCGACACCCTCATCCGCGTAGCTGAACTCGTCCTCACCCTCAACAACTTCTCTTTTGACTCCTCCCACTTCCTACAGACGAAGGGGGTGGCCATGGGCACCCGCATGGGTCCCAGCTATGCCTGCCTCTTTGTAGGTTACGTGGAACAGTCCCTCTTCCGCACCTACACAGGCCCCAAACCCCACCTCTTCCTCCGGTACATTGATGACTGTATCGGCGCCGCCTCTTGCTCCCCAGAGCAGCTCGAACAGTTCATCCACTTCACCAACACCTTCCACCCCAACCTTCAGTTCACCTGGGCCATCTCCAGCACATACCTCACCTTCCTGGACCTCTCGGTCTCCATCTCAGGCAACCAGCTTGTAACTGATGTTCATTTCAAGCCCACCGACACCCACTGCTACCTAGAATACAGCTCCTCCCACCCAACATCCTGCAAAAATTCCATCCCCTATTCCCAATTTCTCCGCCTCCGCCGCATCTGCTCCCACGATAAGACGTTCCACTCCCGCACATCCCAGATGTCCAAGTTCTTCAAGGACCGCAACTTTCCCCCAACAGTGATCGAGAACGCCCTTGACCGCGTCTCCCGTATTTCCCGCAACACATCCCTCACACCCCGCCCGCCCCACAACCGCCCAAAGAGGATCCCCCTCGTTCTCTCACACCACCCTACCAACCTCCAGATACAACGCATCATCCTCCGGCACTTCTACCATTTACAATCCGACCCCACCACCCAAGACATTTTTCCATCCCCACCCCTGTCTGCTTTCCGGAGAGACCACTCTCTCTGTGACTCCCTTGTTCGCTCCACACTGCCCTCGAACCCCACCACACCCGGCATCTTCCCCTGAAACCGCAGGAAATGCTACATTTGCCCCCACACCTCCTCCCTCACCCCTATCCCAGGCCCAAAGATGACATTCCACATTAAGCAGAGGTTCACCTGCACATCTGCCAATGAGGTATACTGCATCCACCGTACCCGGTGTGGCTTCCTCTACATTGGGGAAACCAAGCGGAGGCTTGGAGACCGCTTTGCAGAACACTTCCGCTCAGTTCGCAACAAACAACTGCACCTCCCAGTCGCAAACCATTTCCACTCCCCGTCCCATTCTCTAGATGACATGTCCGTCATGGGCCTCCTGCAGTGCCACAATGATGCCACCCGAAGGTTGCAGGAACAGCAACTCATATTCCGCCTGGGAACCCTGCAGCCTAATGGTATCAATGTGGACTTCACCAGTTTCAAAATCTCCCCTTCCCCTACTGCATCCCTAAACCAGCCTAGTTCGTCCCCTCCCCCTACTGCACCACACAACCAGCCCAGCTCTTCTCCCCCCCCCCACCCACTGCATCCCAAAACCAGTCCAACTTGTCTCTGCCTCCCTAACCGGTTCTTCCTCTCACCCATCCCTTCCTCCCACCCCAAACCGCACCTCCATCTACCTACTAACCTCATCCTACCTCCTTGACCTGTCCGTCTTCCCTGGACTGACCTATCCCCTCCCTACCTCCCCACCTATACTCTCTCCACCTATCTTCTTTTCTCTCCATCTTCGGTCCGCCTCCCCCTCTCTCCCTATTTATTCCAGTTCCCTCTCCCCATCCCCCTCTCTGATGAAGGGTCTAGGCCCAAAATGTCAGCTTTTGTGCTCCTGAGATGCTGCTTGGCCTGCTGTGTTCATCCAGCCTCACATTTTATTATCTTGGAATTCTCCAGCATCTGCAGTTCCCATTATCTCAGGTATAAACAATTGTTGCAGTTCACCCTTGTACTCTTTAAATGTCTGCCATTGCCTATCCACTATAGTCACATTAAGTAACATTCCCAATTTGTCACAGCCAGCTTGGGCCTCACAGCATTGTAGTTTCCTTTATTTAGATTCAGGACCCTAGTCTGAGAATCAATTACATATACTAGGAAGCACACTGAAAATCAATTCAGACAAGAGTTTGTTTGTACTCTATGGAAAAATAAAATCAGCACCTTCCTCCTACATTAGTTGGTCAACCTGTTACAAAAATAAGTGTGTTTGCATAACTTCACTTTTGTAAAGTGTCGAACGTCAATTTTCAGCATTAAAAACAGAATTGTAAGTTTGTTACAAATTCTGCTAGAAATAAAAAGGTGTCTTTTTTTAAACACTTCAAGATTGAAAAGCAAATTAAAAACTAACCAAAAGACGGGAGGCTTGCTGCTTCTTTCTGACATTGAGATTGGTGAAATTGCAAACTACCTAGCCTAATCATGTGGCCTCTGTCCAGTCCTCCTTAAGACAATGCTGGTGAGAATCAACGGCTTTTGATTGTAACAGGGTGAGAAGTAGAACATCAGTAGGCTGCAGAACAGTAGCCTATGTCCTATCCCTTGTAATAGTGTGTTAAGTTTTAATGACAAAAACACACAAATACTTTCATGTGATTTTAAAAAATAAATAAAACTATTTGCTCAAAATATCAAGTGCAGCAGAATACACATCTCCACTGTCTATGGAAGATTTTCATCCCCCCAGTCAGTCATCACTCACCTATTCCTTTTGGCTTGAGCATACCAAATGGCTTGTCGAAGTGCATATCAAAAAGGTATAACTAGGGATGTGATGTTCGACCCCTGGTATAAATGCAATTTAGATATCATTTCTTATGTAGGGCAGTGGACACCATTCCACACATTATTGATCCACACGCCTTCACTCTATCCTCATTTATCTCCTTAGTGTCAAAGACACACAGTTATGCCTACAGGTAACTCTTTTTAGTCTGGTTTCACATTTTACAACTATCATAGGCTCTAATTTATTGTTGATTTACTGTTGTCACATATACCTGAGTACACTGAAAAGTTTTGCTCTGTGTGCAGTTCAGACAGATCATAACAAATAATGCATACAGACCATAGGGTGTTTACAGTTTGGCATCCAAGGTAACAACTACACAGGAGGTACGCAAAAGCAATGTCAATATTAGACTTGAAGTTAGCAGTCTTACTACAGGATGGAAGTAGCTGTTCTTGCACCTGTTGGTGTGTGGTCAAGCTTCTGCACCTTCTGCCTGACAGAAGGGGTTACGTTGGCATCCATGATACAGAGGTGCCAGTGTTGAAATGGGGTGGTCAAAGTCAAAAATCACACACCACCAGGTTATAGTCCCTGATGAAGGGGCTATACTCCGAAAGCTTGTGATTTCAAATAAGCTTGCTGGACTATAACCTTGTATCATGTGATTTTTGACTTTCACAAAAGAGGTTGGAAGAGAGTATCATCAGGGTGGGAGGGGCCTTTGATGATGTTGGCAGCCTTTCTATGACAACGAAAAGTGTAAATGAGTCCATAGACAGGAGACTGGCTTCCGTGAAGGTCTGGGCTGGGCACTCAATTTTCTGTAGTTTATGATGGTCCTGGGCAGAGCAGTTGCTGTACCACGCCATTATGCATCCAGATAGAATGCTTTCTTTGGTGCATCTGTAAAAGTTGGTGAGGGTCTATAGACCATGGAGGCTAGAACCACTATGAATCTGGGCTTCTCATAATTTTACTAGAATTGTTTTTGAACAATTCTACTGTATAACTTGGCTGCTGAGCATATCAAAGTTCATGAGCATTTCATTTACATTGCTGCATTGTCATAACGGGTAGCCATGTTATTGCTGCTGTCAGATGATGAATCTTTAGACACTGATAAGATCATCATTCAAGTCTTTTGGTACTCTCTGAATGATACTGGATTTTGGCAGTAATCTTAGGCTTGCCTTTGGTCACTATACCCTGTTTGCCACATGTAGCCCGTGCTCAAACTCATGAAATGAGCACAAGTTTAAACACGTGCTTGTAAGGTGGAGAACTGAAGTCAACTTCAAATGAGATCACAGCCATGAACTTATCTAGATCTTGCTCCTTTTAAAGATGGGCTAAAGAAGTCACAGACGGTTCTGAATATTATGCAATCATTAGTAAACATCCCCATTTCTGATCTCATGATAGAGGGAAGGTTGTGACGAAGTAGCTGAAGATGGTTGGGCTTAGAACACTACCCTGACGAGTTCCTGCAGAGATGTCCTAGAGATGACCACAACCACCATCCTGCGAGTTGGGTATGATGCCAACCAGCAGAAAGTTTGCCCACAATTCCAACTGATTCCAGATTTGCTAGGACGCAGAAGCTGGCTGGCAACCCCAAACTGGGAAGCAGCGAGCTTCACAGCATTGTTTTTGACACTTTCCATTACTGTACTAATGACTTGAGGATACACTAACAGGGTGGCAATTGGCCAGGTTGGATTTGTCCTGCTTTCAGCATATATGACATACCTGGGCAATTGTCCACATTGTTGAGTAGATGCCAGTGTTGTAACTGTACTGGAACAGTGTGGCTGGGGGTGTGACAAATTCTTCAGCACTACTGCCACAATGGAGTCAGGGTCTATAGCCTATGCAGCATGCAAATGCTTCCTGATGTCACATGCAGCAAATCAAATTAGCATTCTTTCTATATTTAGGTACTGCTTTATACTTCACAAAGCAGGAGTAGGACAGATATACTGCTAAACTTGGTGTTAGGTAATAATTATTTGAGGTCAGGATTCAAAAGCGCAGTTAAGATCTAATGCAGAGCTGACCCAGCCAACACAACTTATCTTGAACTTACTCATGCTGTTTGTATATTTCATCAAGATCTGCATTTACATTACTGCTTTGTGATTTTCTTATTCTTTCCAGTTCACGATCAAGTTCCAAGCGGTGTGCATTCTTCATCGCTTCAATAGCTTGTTAAAGAAAAAAATTAAGCTTAAAACTACACACACAAAAATACAAGTGAAAACATCAAAAAGACAAAAGAAACAGTAAATAGTCAGCCTGATCGCAGCAGGAAGTTGCAATTTATATCATGAAGTACAATACTGCCCTTGTAGATTCCTCCCTTCTTGTGCAAGTGGAATGGGGTCTTAAATATACGCAGAAGCTAAAGAATTGCGGCTTCGAAGCTTCTTGACCAAGCCATTGAAGTTTTAAAATGTTCGTATTGCACCAATCATTTTTTGGTGAAAATATCATACAATTTCTGCAACCAAAAGTAGCTTTGTCACCACAGCATAGAAAATATGCATGACTGAAGAAACAGTAGAAAAGGTAAAGTCATAGAATCATTACAGCATGGAAGCAGGCCATTTGGCCCACTGATTCCACATCAACCCTTCAAACACCATCCCACCCTGACCCACCCCTTATCTTATCCCTGCATTTCCCAGTCTAGACACTATGGGCAATTTAGCATAGCCAATCCACCTAACCTGCACGTTTGTAGACTGTGGGAGGAAGCGGAGTACCAGCAGAAAACCCACAGAGACACAGGGAGAATGTGCAAACTCCATACAGACAGTTGCCCGAGGCTGGAACGAGTCTGGCTCCTGGCACTGTGAGCCACCATGCCAAGTTGGGTTTGGAAAATCTTAGACTGTACAGAAAAGGATGACAATAGAGGCAGGGAATTTCAGTTTTCACGCACCAGAAAAGAACAGGTTGAAGTGGGACTCGTGACAATGCACTCATCCTACTTGGTGTCAGGTCTAAAGGGAGGTCAGAAATCTCCAAACACCTTTAAAATGCCCTTGAAAACAGATTAAAAAGGTACTCTTCAAATTGCAGAATTTTTTCAGCTTATACGCTGCTACTGAAAACAAAAGCATGCTCTGATATTCACTGAACAAGATCAATGTAAATTCAGCAACACCATCAGTATGGTCCAAACCCAATGGAACCACTGCAAATATAGTCAGTTTTAAGAAACATTTGTGCTCATACACATTTCCCACATCCACAAGACTTTTGTTCATTTTCTTTTTGCTCTTCTCAAGTTACTGGTATCAAGATCCATGCATAGACCAAACAGGATGGACCCACTTGTTACACTTCCAAAAGAGTCGACTCCTTTCAGATTTGGCATAGTAATTAACAAATGCAGAATAGGAAGGACGGAAGGAGTGGTTTCTCCCCCCAAAATGCCGACACTTCAGAAAACAAAATCACTCCAGCTGCAGAAACAAAATGTGTCATTCTGATATCAGAAAAGAGAACATTTAGCCCAACGTGCATTCATTTTAAATAAGATCGATTTCAAGATGACCTCATTCACACACCAATGTGAAAAAGCATATCTTTAGTAAAGTTAAACAGTGATGCAGCACAGGTTCTCTTGAGAACTGTTTCAGGATTGTGCAATAAGAAAAATAGTTGAATTTCAACTAAACGAGCTCTATTCATTTTGATCCTGAAATCAATTTTTACAAATTTAATTCTGGACAAAGAAAGGAGGCCTGTGGGGTAAACAAATGCAATCCATTTATGATTTCACTGGGAATGTCCCCACATTTGTTTATGTCACTGCACATAAAGACAAGAGGAAATCATTTCCACAAAGGGTAGTATGCTGAAAGTTCACCAGGGAAAAGTGGTTACAGATTCCAAGCCAAATGGCTGAACTTTACTGGAACTGAACTCAGAACTACATTTTCAAATCAAAGGCTGAGCTCCACATCTGCAACTACATACTATTATAACCTCAAGGTTTCCTACAAATTACGAATCAGAGAACTAAACTTATCCACTCACTAGGATAAAATTTTCACTGGAATCCACAAAAGTTTATTGAAATTTAAGTGAATCACAACTTAGCATCAATTATGACATACGCATTTTGTCCAGTTATCACTGATTTTATTTAATTGTACCTGTATAGTGCAGTTTGCTGTTGTGTCTTTATTTTCACTACTGGGTTGGCAACAAACACAAAGTTCGTTTCTCAAAATTATCATTGTAATCACATTGACCTATCAGAAGTAATGCTGGACTCCACAGGACAAGTTTAAAAAGCTATTGACAGATCAGTTGATCAATTTTTTTTAATCTCTAAATTAAAATACTACCTTGAGCATGAAGGTAAAAAAATGGCTGCACCTTTAGCCATACAGTCTGTAGTCTACGGCCATATATTATATTTTAGAAAAATCCTCTGTTGCCTGTTGGTGGATATTCAGATTTGAGGTTCCAATCAGGTCAGCTTGGCCCTTAACAAATGGAAAAACAGGCTAAATGGCCTATGCCTATTCTTACTTTCATATCTATTGCATCCAGAGTTTTAACTTGATGATGTAACTTTACTCTATCACTTCCACCTTCAATTAAAAGTTGTGCTGAATACCTCCAGCAAAATGAAAAGTATGTTCAAAAGCACAAGGGGTTTTAGAAAGAGAGTGGCAGATCAACTTCGGTTTGTGCCATGAAATGAGCAAAAAAGAAGAGTTACCTGATTGGAACCTCAAATCTGAATATCCACCCTGCCTTGCTTAACAAGAATCTGTCTCAACCTTAGAAATAATCAAGGACTCTGCTTTCACAGGAAGAGAGTTCAAAAACTTACAACCCTTTATGAGGGTGGAAAAATATTCACTTCATCTCTGTTCTAAGTGGGTGACTCCTGATTTTTGAAGAGTGACTCTTAGTTCTAGATTCTTCCATAAGAGGAAAAAAAATCTTTGGCATGGCCTATCACCTCCCCTCAGCACTTTTGTGGTTCACCTCCTAATCTTCCAAATTCCAGCAGACACAAGCTCTGATGAAGGGTCTAGGCCTGAAAGGTCAGCTTTTGTGCTCCTGAGATGCTGCTTGGCCTGCTGTCTTCATCCAGCTTCACACTTTGTTACCTTGGATTCTCCAGCATCTGCAGTTCCCATGACCACAGAGTTACCTTTGTCTTTTTTCTGCAATCAATTAACTCCTCCATTTGAAGGCAGGTACGAAAAGACCAGAATGACTGCATCTGTGATGTTCTTCCATGCAGCTGATATGTGTACTTTTATATTGGAAGATGCTTTTTGGTTTAAGGTAGCATTACCTTTAACGATGAATTTAATGCAGCAGGACATTTAACTGTGTGGTTCATGTCTCCACTATACCACCAAATAACTGCAACTTTATCACAATCACACCTTTCCCTTCAAGGGTGCATGACCACAAGATTTTCTGATTCATAGCCAGAAATTCTGTGTGGCAAGCCTTCCATGTGCTAGTAATCTGTTCATATTACAAACAGAAACTCCAGTCCGAACATTTAGTGCAGTATGGCTCAAGTTGTCAGCAAGTCAGCACACAGGTCAATGCAAATACAAAAATCAGAGCTTAGGAGTCCAAATATATAATTAGCTTAATCCATTCTACAGGGGATTGAAATTTATCATAATCCCTGAAACAGCAGCTTTAAGTATATTTCCAATTCAACGATGTATTATTTACATGTTTGATAAGTAGGAAGTAGAAAATAGAAAATCTGTATGATGCAATGCACGGCAATGATACTGTTAAATCCATCAAAACTATAAACAGTCTCTAGCGGTGTCACATGGATGGACACATTTTATTATGCTGAATGTGTTACAAATTCCAGCCCTTATACACAATTAGGGGAGTTTGGACCAATTTGTACATCAGTTTACATTAAATTAATGTGCATGCCAGATTTCCAGCAAGTGTTTAGAAAATACCCAGAAATCAGTCAATTAATTTCAGAATTTGGTAAAGGATGGCACATATTGCTACCACAATAAACAATGTGTGCCATGGACTTAAATATATAAATGAAAACAAACTGTTTAAATTGCTGCCAAAGTAGTGTTTGGACAATTATCAGTTCTTCTACCATCCACCATGAGGTGGTGAGTGAGAACGAGGGGTTCCTCTTTGGGCAGTTGTAGCGGGGGCGGGGTGTGAGGGATGTGTTGCGGGAAACGCGGTCAAGGGCATTCTCTCCTTTCTCTGAACATATTCTTAAATCAAAAAAGAGTCTTGTTGATTTGACTAGGGTGGCAATACTGGTCTCAAAACAATAAAGCCCAATTCCCAATTCATATACTGAATCTTGGTTGACAAATGTCCACCTCTAAATCTACGTGTACGTACGTTGCCTGTGTTGAACAAACTGTACTAATGGCAACTACAAAAGGTGCTGTTTATAACATATAGCTATGACAACCTTTTAAAATACTTGGTGGCTGAAAGATGCGCCATTCTCAGATACTGTGTTTCGGACAAGTGGCCTTTAGAGCCTTCATCAAGGTAATAACATCGACATTTGAGCAGTATTTAGATGTGCCGTTGCGATGCCAAAGGATACAATGAACAGGACAAGTGCTGAGAAATAGAATAGTTAGATAATAAAGTGTGAAGCCGGATGAGCACAGCAGGCCAAGCAGCATCTCAGGAGCACAAAAGCTGACGTTTTGGTCCGAGACCCTTCATCAGAGAAGGGGATGGGGTGAGGGTTCTGGAATAAATAGGGAGAGAGGGGCAGACAGACCAAAGATGGACAGAAAACAAGATAGGTGGACAGGAGAGTATAGGTGGGGAGGTAGGGAGGGGATAGGTCAGTCCAGGGAAGACGGACAGGTCAAGGAGGTGGGATGAGGTTAGTAGGTAGGAAATGGAGGTGCGGCTTGGGGAGGGAGGAAGGGAGGGATGGGTGAGAGGAAGAACAGGTTAGGGAGGCAGCCACAGGCTGGGCTGGTTTTGGGAGGCAGTGGGGGGAGGAGACAAACTGGGCTGGTTTTGGGATGCGGTGAGGGAAGGGGAGATTTTGAAGCTGGTGAAGTCCACATTGATGCCATTGGGCTGCAGGGTTCCCAAGTGGAATATGAGTTGCTGTTCCTGCAACCTTCCGGTGGCATCATTGTGGCACTGCAGGAGGCCCATGATGGACATGTCATCTAAATAATGGGAGGGGGAGTTGAAATGGTTCGCGACTGGGCGGTGCAGTTGTTTATTGCGAACCGAGCGGAGGTGTTGTGCAAAGTGGTCCCCAAGCCTCTGCTTGGTTTCCCCAATGTAGAGGAGGCCACACGGGGTACAATGGATATAGTATACCACATTAAGCAGAGGTTCACCTGCACATCTGCCAATGTGGAAAGTCATCTTGGGGCCTGGGATAGGGGTGAGGGACGAGGTGTGGAGGCAAGTGTAGCACTTCCTGTGGTTGCAGGGGAAGGTGCCGGGTGTGGTGGGGTTGGAGGAGAGCGTGGAGCGAACAAGGGAGTCACGGAGAGAGTGGTCTCTCCGGAAAGCAGACAAGGGTGGGGATGGAGAAAATGTCTT
The DNA here is from genome assembly GCF_030684315.1 of Stegostoma tigrinum. NCBI lineage: Eukaryota > Metazoa > Chordata > Chondrichthyes > Orectolobiformes > Stegostomatidae > Stegostoma > Stegostoma tigrinum. The sequence continues at coordinate 49,270,812 of NC_081375.1, read as the reverse complement.
GGGTGGTGGGGTTGGATTGTAGATGGCGGAAGTGTCGTAGGATGATGCATTGTATCCGGAGGTTGGTGAGGTGGTGAGTGAGAACGAGGGATTCCTCTTTGGGCAGTTGTAGCGGGGGCGGGGTGTGAGGGATGTGTTGCGGGAAACGCGGTCAAGGGCATTCTCGACCACTGTGGGGGGAATGTTGCAGTCCTTGAAGAACTTGGACATCTGGATTGTGCGGGAGTGGAATGTCTCATCGTGGGAGCAGATGTGGTGGAGGCGGAGGAATTGGGAATAGGGGATGGAGTTTTTGCAGGAGGGTGGGTGGGAGGTGGTGTATTCTAGGTAGCTGTGGGAGTCAGTGGGCTTGAAATGGACATCAGTTACAAGCTGGTTGCCTGAGATGGAGACAGAGGTCCAGGAAGGTGAGGGATGTGCTGGAAATGGCCCAGGTGAACTGAAGGTTGGGGTGGAAGGTATTGGTAAAGTGGATGAACTGATCGAGCTCCTCTGGGGAGGAAGAGGCGGCACCAATACAGTCATCAACGTAACGGAGGAAGAGGTGAGGTTTGGGGCCTGTGTAGGTGCGGAAGAGGGACTGTTCCACGTAACCTACAAAGATGCAGGCATAGCTGGGGCCCATGCGGGTGCCCATGGCCATCCCCTTTGTCTGTAGGAAGTGGGAGGAATTGAAAGAGAAGTTGTTGAGGGTGAGGACGAATTCGGCTAGGCGGATAAGGGTGTCGGTGGAGGGGGACTGGTCGGGCCTGCGGGACAGGAAGAAGCAGAGGACCTTGAGGCCATCTGCGTGCGGAATACAGATGTATAGGGACTGGGCGTCCATGGTGAAAATGAGATGTTGGGGGCCAGGGAATTGGAAGTTCTGGAGGAGGTGGAGGGCATGGGTGGTGTCACGGACCTAGGTAGGGAGTTCCTGGACCAAAGGGGAGAAAATGGAGTCCAGATAGGCGGAGATGAGTTCGGTGGGGCAGGAACAGGCCGAGACAATGGGTCGACCAGAGCAGGCAGGTTTGTGGATTTTGGGAAGGAATTGGAAACGGGCGGTGTGGGGTTGGGAAACAATGAGGTTGCAGGCTGTGGGTGGGAGGTCCCCTGAGGTGATGAGGTCATGAATGGTGTTGGAGATGATGGTTTGGTGCTCAGGGGTGGGGTCATGATCAAGGGGGCGGTAGGAGGTGGTGTCAGAGAGTTGGCGTTTGGCCTCGGTGATGTAGAGGTCAGTGCGCCATACTACCACTGCGCCACCCTTGTCTGTGGGTTTGATGGTGAGGTTGGGGTTGGAGCGGAGGGCTGCCCGTTCTGCGGGGGAGAGGTTGGAGTGGGTGAGAGGGGTGGAGAGGTTGAGGCGGTTAATGTCTCGACGGCAGTTGGAGATGAAGAGGTCGAGGGAGGATAGGAGGCCTGGGGGCGGTGTCCAGGAGGAGGACTTGTGTTGGAGGAGGGTGAAGGGGTCAGTGGAGGGAGGGTTAGGTTCCCGGTTGAAGAACTAAGCATGGAGGCGAAGGTGGCGGAAAAACTGCTCTATGTCCAAACCTGACTGGTATTCGTTGATGTGTGGTTGTAGGGGGAAAAAGGTGAGCCCCTTGCTTAGGGCTGACCGTTCGTCCTCAGTCAGTGGGAGGTCTGGGGGGGATGGTGAGGATTCGGCAGGGCTCCCACTTCCTACAGACAAAGGGGGTGGCCATGGGCACCTGCATGGGCCCCAGCTATGCCTGCCTCTTTGTAGGTTACGTGGAACAGTCCCTCTTCCGCACCTACACAGGCCCCAAACCCCACCTCTTCCTCCGTTACATTGATGACTGTATCGGCGCCGCCTCTTCCTCCCCAGAGGAGCTCAAACAGTTCATCCACTTCACCAATACCTTCCACCCCAACCTTCACTTCACCTGGAACATCTCCAGCACATCCCTCACTTTCCTGGACCTCTCAGTCTCCAACTCAGGCAACCAGCTTGTAACTGATGTCCATTTCAAGCCCACCGACTCCCAAAGCTACTAGAATACACCTCCTCCCACCCACCCTTCTGCAAAAATTCCATCCCCTATTCCCAATTCCTTCGCCTCCGCCCCCACGATGAGACATTCCACTCCCGCACATCCCAGATGTCCAAGTTCTTCAAGGACCGCAACTCCCCCCCCCCCCCCCCCCCCCCCCCCCAAAGTGGTCGAGAACGCCTTTGACCGCGTCTCCCGCATTTCCCGCAACACATCCCTCACACCACGCCCGCCCCACAACCACCCAAAGAGGATCCCCCTCGTTCTCTCACACCACCCCACCAACCTCCGGATACAACACATCATCCTACGACACTTCCGCCATCTACAATCTGACCCCACCACCCAAGACATTTTTCCATCCCCACCATTGTCTGCTTTCCGGAGAGACCACTCTCTCCGTGACTCCGTTGTTCACTCCACATTGCCCTCCAACCCCACCACACCCACACCCGGCACCTTCCCCTGCAACCACAGGAAGTGCTACACTTGCCCCCACACCTCCTCCCTCACCCCTTTCCCAGGCCCCAAGATGACTTTCCATATTAAGCAGAGGTTCACCTGCACATCTGCCAATGTGGTATACTGCATCCATTGTACCCGGTGTGGCTTCCTCTACATTGGGGAAACCAAGCAGAGGCTTGGGGACCACTTTGCGCAACACCTCCGCTCGGTTCGCAATAAACAACTGCACCTCCCAGTCGCGAACCATTTCAACTCCCCCTCCCATTCTTTAGATGACACGTCCATCATGGGCCTCCTGCAGTGCCACAATAATGCCACCCGAAGGTTGCAGGAACAGCAACTCATATTCCGCTTGGGAACCCTGCAGCCCAATGGCATCAATGTGGACTTCACCAGCTTCAAAATCTCTCCTTCCCCCACCGCATCCCAAAACCAGCCCAGTTCGTCCCCTCCCCCCACTGCACCACACAACCAGCCCAGGTCATCCCCTCCACCCACTGCCCCCCAAAACCAGTCCAGCCTGTCTCTGCCTCCCTAACCTGTTCTTCCTCTCACCCATCCCTTCCTCCCACCCCAAGCCACACCTCCATTTCCTACCTACTAACCTCATCCCACCTCCTTGACCTGTCCGTCTTCCCTGGACTGACCTATCCCCTCCCTACCTCCCCACCTATACTCTACTCTCCACCTATCTTGTTTTCTCTCCATCTTCGGTCCGCCTCCCCCTCTCTCCCTATTTATTCCAGAACCCTCACCCCATCCCCCTCTCTGATGAAGGGTCTCGGCCCGAAACGTCAGCTTTTGTGCTCCTGAGATGCTGCTTGGCCTGCTGTGTTCATCCAGCTTCACACTTTATTATCTTGGATTCTCCAGCATCTGCAGTTCCCATTATCACTGTTAGAATAGTTAGGTTTTGTTTTAGTTGTTTTCCACTAGCACTGACTCAATGAGACGAAAGGCCTTTTTTTGAGATGTAGACCGATTACTCTGACTTTCTTTTGCAGTATCTCTGCTTAAGATAAGGAGTGTACCCACTGCATTCCTCCAACTATCAGTTGTATTGCAACCGTAGTTGTGATAACTCTGTAGTAAAGATTCTGAAGAGGAGTCACCAGGCTGGAAACATTAACTTTGCTTTCTCCCCACAGATGCTGCCAGACCTGCTGAGTTGCACCAGCAATTTCTGATTTTGTTTCAGTTTTTATATCCACTTAGAGCAAACAAATCAATATCAATATAACTGTTCAAAACAATGGGCACCATAATTGGCAGAGAACAGTTTATGTCTATGCTATTGAGGATGTCTATTGGGCAATATTACATTCAACAATAATCAATAGATTAGGCAACATCAGTGTGTCAGAATTTTGATTACTTTACTAGGCGGGCAAAATAGAGACCCTCCCAATTTAAATTCACAAAGATACCAATGAGAAATATCATCTTCATCCATTCCTCACATACCAGAGATTGTGGCAGCTGTCTCTTCAGCTAACAGCCGCTCTTTGTCTTCCTGTAGGTTCTCTAGCTCTCGTTGATGCTGTCGGTGAAGCTCTTCTATTACCTTCTGATGTGATTCTTCCATAGCAGAAAATCCACGTTCACATGTAGCCTAAAGATCAAGGAGAGAAAAATACTGAGAAATCTTTTTCAAATTCTCAAATAGTGCAGGCAATTGTGATCTTGGCTGACTTTTCCCTTGGTCAAACGCAAGAGTTTTCTTCAAAATTTTTAAAAATCAATTTTGTACTATGTGCAAAGTGTTATTTACTTACTTTTACTAATTTAGTTTCTTAAATTATATTAATTTGCAATAGTAAATAAGAGCTTTTTTTTAAAAAAAGGACACATAGCAGCAAAGAGGACAAGGTAATAACAAGGGAAGAACTGTTCTAGTAATCATGAGCAACATCACAAATACATTCAAAGGAATGCATTTACAGAAGTGCCGCATACTGTGGTTTTCGCTAACTGTATTCAAAACTTGCCCTTTCACCGCTGGGGCCTGTGTTCAAATCCAGCTGGGGAGAAGAGGAGTCAAACAAGTGCTTTCCAATGAATAATTTTAGTCCAGTTCTCCACGGATAAGTGCTCAAACAAAAACTGTCCTTAGTCTTTATCCTCTTACATAGGCCCATGTTCTGAGCACTTACCCACTAGCTTACTAGATGCATAACTGAAGCAAATATCATTGAAGACAACACTCTGTAATACAAATCAGTAATGATATAGCAGCATTTATTGTGCAGATGCAATACATTTAAGAGCTAATTGCAAAACGTGATGGTCCAGCTTGTGTCAGAACTGCAGGTTCTTTTGGTGACATGATGCTAGTTTAATATGCATTACAAGAATTTTTTGGCCTGATTTTAAAGCTTTATTTCAACTGCTTAGTTTTATTTTCTTCCATTTTCCTTCTCCTTGTGTAAAAAGAATAGGCCATAATCATTTCACAAAGGCCGACCATTGTTTGGTACCTTGGCATTCCTTATATGAATTTGAATAATGAATGCTTGCATATTCCAACTGTGGGCGGCATCAAGAGTGACCTTGTCCTCATCTGTATCTGTGCAAAGACGTTTAAGTGGCGTCCTTTGAAACAGATTACAATGAAGAACCCCAAGCTTATTATCTCTTTCCCAGCCCAATCATGTGGGCATCACTGGAACAGCCTTGTTGCCTTGTTCATACCAGCATCTCAGGCTACGTATGTACACTGTCAGATTTTCCTATTAGGTCACAGAGAAACTTCTCTTCTCCCTTCATTACACACCAGTTAAAAAGGATGAACAGTGCTATTAGGATACTCATAAATGCAGCCAGTGCTATTTTCCTCCCGATGTTTTGCACATCTCAGACTGAATTGTAATTAGATTATGTGTGCGGCCAGTGTGCACGTAAAGTTTAGGACTGAACAACTCTTGCGACTTAGTCTACAAACCACAAAATTCAAAATGATACCAAAGGATGATTGAAAAGAGAGATCTAAACAAACCACTGGCTCACAGATCATAAACGACTAGGGTGGCTACGACCGAGAGGTTCAGCCCATTACAGTTTCCACTAATGTGCTGAGTTACTCCAGTAACTTATTAATGGTATTTCTCAAGACTGAGGTTAGGCTTTATATTGCATAGGGTTTCCTCACAGCAACAGCAAGAATACCAGGAAGTCAGTGACATCAAGTGGTCAAGTATGTGCTTTTCCTATAGTACAATGCTGCATATAGGGTCTCAGAATATCCAACGACAAAAGATAACAACATCTCACCAATTAACTGATAGAAAACTGTTCAATGGAGTATATTAATAGATTGATTTTCTCCCCCCCATTCTACTAGCTTTCATCCTTTCTTCAATAACGTCTGCAATTGCAAAGTTTGCATTTAGTAAACTGACAACTGAGCTGCAATTAGAGACTTAAAAATGACGGGAAACTACTGACAATTGTTCGACATGACTGTCAAGTGAAAAATCATCCTATTAAGTTGCCTTTTTACTTCTAGGTGACTGTACTTACATATACATACATGTCAAGCAGAATGTCAGCAGCAAGCTCGGTCTTCTATAAAAAATTAGTAGGGCATGTGGGATTGCTATTATTGTATTGGTTTTGTTGAATTATTTTAATCGAAACAGAAGCAGGCCTGTCAGCCACTCGAGCCACTGAATTAGATCATGGCTGACCTGCGGTTTCACTCTACATACCTACTTTTCGACCATATCCCTTGATACCTTTGCTTAACTAAAAGCATTTATCTCAGATTTAAATTATAGAGAAAACAGGTGTAATTTTCTTAATCTCTCCTCCTAACCTCTACAGTCCAGGTCTTATTCTTGCAAACCTACACAGTACTCACTTCAAGGCCAATATATCCTTCCTAAGGTGTACCCTCAACCAATTACTACAATTTTCTGGGAAAGGAAGATTAATAGAAAAAGACTCTTCCACCTGTTCACCTCTTCTATTCCAGGGAACATTCAAAGAGAGTTTTGTTTTTCACAACCTGGTTTATCGGCGGTACAAACGAAGTTCAATTTATAAGCTGCACATTTATCCTACTTTGCCACTGCAAACTGAAATAGTGAATCATTCCCTTTCTTGACAAAATCTGAGTTTCGTTGTTTATCTTGTTTCTTTGAATTGTCAGAAAAAGCTATTCTAGACAGCTATGGAAAAACTGCTATGGAATTTTCCATTACAAAGTTTACTCTCTAAACAGCAAGGCACATTAGTGACCTTTCTCACAGGAAGTAATGTGAGGCAACACAGCCAAGCAGTGCAAATATTCACCAAAACAGTGTCAATAAACTTCATTTAAAACAAGTTACTCGGAAGGATTTGGTGCACTAATTCTTCTAGCATTCTTTATAATTTTAGATTGATTCAAAATTTAGAAAACAGATTTGTCAAATTGCAGCCTTTCAGTCTTTGGTCACTAGAGACCAAGGGGAAGAATTCTCTACAACTAAAGCAAATCTATTAATCATGATAGAAGCTATGACTTTGAAACTTTATGGGTTTTTGACTGACCTCAGGAAAGTTGCTGTTGTGTGGAAAATTGTTGTGTGCCCAGTCAGAGGTATTCCAAATCAGTTCTTCACTGGCCCAAAACACAAACTTACAGCAATCATTGTAGCCACTGCAAGATGCTCCAAAATCAGTGACCAGATGCACTATCCTAACATACTAAACGATTTTCCATCATTAGATTACAAAAATCAACCACTCCAACACATAACGTGGAGTGTATTTAATCAAATTTCTTCCTACTGGATCTGCCTCTGTACAATATACAACAGATCTGGTTTGAACAACACCTCCTTGGCCAGTCTCAAATTCCATTTGAAGATTTTAGCTTGCACCAAAAATTTAACAGAATCTAATAAATGCAAATAAATCCATGCAGTTAGAGACATGAAAGTAGGCAGTGCACTCTATGGGCAAAAATCTTCCAAATTACAACAAAAATAAAATAAAAACAGGAAGTGATGGAAATGCACTGCATAATCAAAATCTAAACAGAAATCTTACCCTAAACTTTTGACCCCATTTATCAGAACTGAACTGTATAATATATTCTGATAAAGGATCACAGCAGAAACAATAATCAGACTTTCTTGAACTGTTGCGCAACTCCAGAAATTCTTATTTCTCAGATTTTCAAAGCTTTTCGTTTTTACATGGTTAAATATTATCTACACTTATTTAACCCTTTTGTATAATGGTTCATTTCGTCTACCTTGACTTGCTTTAATAACTCAGGAGCGACTGAACAGCAAATTCAAAACAGGTTCTAACATACATTTGTATGTTTTACTATTACATTACTTTACTGGAACACAAAAATTAATGCTACTGCCACAGCTCCCGAAAAATATATTCACCATTTCCTGTGCCCCACAAGCTGTTAACTTTTCAATGGCACACAGACCAAATACTGCCAATCTCATCCTCCATTATTTCAATCAAGCAGCCAATCATCTTCACAGCACATCAAGTCAACAATTCAAAAATTGCTCGTTGGGTCAACTGATGGCCATTAGGAATCAAAACCATGCGAATTTCCCCTCAACCACGAACAATGTCTTCTAGGAAATGATCTTAAGTCAGCATACACCATGAGCTGAGCTAGGAGTCCTAAAGATTAATATGACATATAATGTTATCACGGAAGGAAAATGGCCATTTATGTGCATAATTGGATTTGAACTCAAGCTGCCAGAGGAAAAATGGGCACTATTTTCTTCATCAACCAAGCATTTTGTCACTTGGGACAACTTAAAGCCTTTTGAACAGAGTGAAATGTGACCTCTTTCTAAATATAAAATATAACAAATTTAAGGATTTTACAGCATTTCTTGATAAGCAAATAAGTTGCTAGTTTTTAATGCCTCAAAAGGTGCGATAGAGATATGTAGCCAGCTGAAAAAGAAGGGAGAGAGAAAAGGGAGATTCATATATTAGTAGCATAGCATCAACGCAAATAGCAAAGGGCAACACAGCCATCAATTTACGTTATTAAGCACACTAGACAGCTATGGAGAGATGTTTTTTAAAATCAAATGCAATTGAACCCACTGTTCTGACAATCATAAATATAAAATATTTAAAAGACGTAACAAATAATTTGATTTAATTTAAATGAAATACTGGAACTAAGAGGAAAGTTATTCTTAATGTGCAGCCTTGTTTTGCAGAAGAGTGTAGCCTCTTCTTTGGATCTTTGTTAAAAATTTTGAAGGTCTTCTAGCTGACAAACCTGCTTAAAATGGGCAAAGATTTACACTGGTCTGATCAAATGGTTCAGTACATGAAGAATAAATTAATGGCAAAGGGTATATAGGAACAGTAAGATGTAATTATTTATTATATAATCCAAGGTATACTCATCTCTTGATCTCAGGACATAGGACAAGTCATTTCATTGAATTTATTTGGACAGCACCCTCTGTTCTTTCAAGTATGGCATACATTTAATTATTGATTAATTCACCAAAACAATCCAGTTGCATAATAGAAAAATGGGTTCTTCTGTATTTGAAAGGATTGCCTAAAAGCACAGTAATAAAGAAGAACTGGGCAAATTTCAGATACAATTCAAATGCACTCATGTCGTAAAGCCAGGTGGGTTCAAGACGTAGGAGTTTTTAAACAACAGATTCTTATGCAATTAGTTTCTTACTGTTCAGCAAATTTTGCATCTGTAGTATTTGTTTCTTTCTACTATTTCCCCAGAATTTGCAAAGTTTACTCTGCATGATTTTGCCCAGTTCAACAGTATATCATGCAATTCTTTCCTCCATGCAGGCTGAGTGACAGAACAGAACACAAACAAAATTAATTGCTGCCAGCAAGGTGTAACACTACAAGCAACATGCAGATACTAAATCAGTATTATTAAACACACGGACACCTTGAGATTCTCCAAGTCCTTTTCATATTTCTCCCGCAGAGTTGTAGGACCGACTTCAATCTTATTTTTCATGACATCTATCTGGGACTCCAGCTCTTGTATGCGATTTCTCAGCAAGGTCACAGAATGTGGCTCATTTGCTGTCTTTCTGTACTGGTCAGTGGATCTTTGCAGATCACATACAATGTCCAACTCTTTGGGATTGCTACATCCTTTTAAAGTTTCTATTTCATGTGTGAGCTCTTCTTTTACCCTAGCAAACCTTTGCTCCAGCTCTCTCTTTTCCATTTTAAATTCTTCTTGTTGTCTCCTGAGCTCTTCAACATGCTTTTCCTTTAAATTCTCCATGCAGACTGTCAATGAATCTATTTCCTTCACATTTTCTTCAGTTTTCACTCTCAGTGTCTCCCCTGCCCTTTGTATCTCCCTTTTTAATTTCTCCACCTCTGCTTCATATGCTTCTCTCACTTCCCGTAGCTCCTTCTTATGCCTTGCTGCCATGTCCTGCAGTTCAATAGCTTTGTCTAATGAGTCAATTGGTTCTCCCTCAATTTGGATGTGAGTTGTTCCTGCACAAATGCCTGATTGTGAAATATCCAGTTTTTTAAACTCCACAATCTCCTCTTTTAATTTCTTTAGCTCCAAATCCTGTTCTTCTTTCAGATTTTTCAACTCAGCTGCATGTTTGCTCTGCAACAAAGTAATGAAGTTTGAGTGTTCCATCTTCATAGCTTCCAATCTTAGTTGTATATTCCCACTTTGTGCCAGGTCATGCTTCAATTGAAGCCTGGAGATTACATATGATAATTCAGCCTGTATCACTGCATCCTGGAGCAGAAAAGGCCACATGATTTTTGAATTACTATATCTGCTCAATGCAGGTATATAATCCATGCTGTGGACAAGCCCTCTGGCCAAGAGGCCGAGGTCGTCATCTGTGCATGACCGAATGGAGTTTGACATTTTCTTCAACGTGCAAGCATTTCTCCTAACTTGTTGTGCTAACTCCACCCTTACTTGAAGTTCAAAATCTTGGCCAGCAGAAACAGACGCTATTGGTAGTTTGAGGGATTGTGAACATAAGAACAGTGATTCAGCATCTTCATCACTGTTCAGTTCACTACGAATTTCCTCAACCAGCCCATCAAACCTACAAGTGCCATAAGCATCTATAACATTCCTGAGCATCTGTTTATGATTCTGATTTCTGTGATGCATTTTCATATACTGGGATTTCAAATGCTGCAATTTTTCTTCTGAAGCCTCCAAGATATTGTGAGCCCAGTACACTATTTCACCTTTTACCAAAGCAACGTTTGCCATCATTTTGATATAACTTTTCATGGGTTCATTCAATTCCTCTTCGACACCTGATGTCTTGCTTTCATGAATCATAGGAAAATTTGTCCAAAATTCTCCTTCAATTAATAATTTGTTGAGAACGGAATGACCTAATTGACCACTGACTTCTTCCAGTGAAGTCAAAGTAATGTTTTCACTGTGCTTTCTAATTTCATCTAAAGTACTTTTTACACCAGAGTCAGAATTCTGCAAAGCATCAGCAATATTATCAAGTGTTGCTGCTTCAAGTGCCAGTTTGTCAACTAAATATTGTAGCTTTTCCTCCTCTGTTAAAGAGGCTTTTATTAAATATTCTTCACTAAATAATGCTCTATTTTTTCTGCCTAGATCTTCTTCCATTTGTTGCAAGTATTGTACTGAATTTCGTAATGCATGTAGCAAGTCAGATAATTGTTTATGTTGTTCTGTGTCCCATCTTTGAGCAAGTTGACCAGTTTTCTGCTGTATATCTTCCAAAACATGTCGCAACTGAAGCAATTTTGTTTGCAGTGCTTGGAATTCAAAGTTTGCAGCTTGCACTAGTATCTTAAGTTTGACATTTGAATTGGAAAGCTGTTGAGAAAATGACCAAGTTAATGACTGGTTCTCTTTTACCTGCTCTTTTAAATGAACTCCAGGGTCTAACAGCCCTCTGTGACTTTTAACATTACAGTGCAGACTTGCTGATGCATCTAAAGGACAAACAGTTTCTCCTTTAATGTTTTGTTCTGTTATCAATAGTTTAGTTTCAAGTGTGCATATAATTTCCAGGCATTTTTTCAGATCTACAATACAACCACCTGCTGTTTTGCAGTACGAACTTTCAGTATTCAGAGAGGACGGCAGTCCTGAAAACCAACTTTCGGTGCATGTTTGTATCACTGAACCAGTCACTGGTGATAACTGGCTCTCCAAAAGTTGAAGCCTTGCCATTAATTCTTTCAAAAGCTGTGCAATAGAACTCATTGAGATTTCAACCTCCTCTGGTTCAGATGAACAACTTGTGGCAAGAATATTTTCAACTGATGAACTACTTACAAGGCTTCTTCTTGTTACATGTTCAATATTTTTTCTTGAAGTTTCCATATCTGATTGGAGTTTTTTGTTTTGCAAAAGAAGCTCTTTATAATGGTTTTCAGTTACCTGCAGTTTTACCTCCTGTTCAACTAACCTGGATTCAGCATCTTCTAACTTGCTTTGAAGTTCTTCTTTCTTCTCTATCAGCATATCAACTTCTGTTGGTACCTGCCATCCAAGGCCTTGAAGTGTAGCCTCTTTAAGTTGAAGTTTCTTTTCAGTCTCCTCTAAGCTGGTACCTAGAGCTTCCAGCTTAATTAAAGCCTCATTGAAGTCTTTATTTTTCTTTTCAAGTTCCCTGTCATAAGATTCCTTCAGTGATACCATTTTAAGATTGTTTTCTTCCATTTCATTATTGAGTTTATTCATCTCTTGAATAGCTTTGTCAAAATCTTCATTCAAATTTCTATATCCTGCTCGCTCCTTCACCAATTCTAATTTCAGTCCTTCAACCTCTCTATCAGCTTCTGTTAACTGATTTACAATTTCCTGATGCTGTTGTTTCAATTGTTCATTCTCAGCTGACAAGATGTCTATGTCATGGGTCAGCCTTTTCACTGTGCCTTCAGTCATCTCAACATGTTCTTCCATTTGCCTCACCATTTCACTGCTTTTGAAAGAGACAGTCAGTTTTTCTTTTTGGGCTCTCTCCAACTGAGCCTCAAGAGTCTGCAGACAATCTTCATATTCTCTAACCTTCTCTTCAGCTTCCTGTACAAAGTGTGACAGAATATCCTTTTCCTTTTCATATTTTTCTTTCAGGCTCTCATAGTGTTTCTGAAAACGTTCTTCACTCAAAATGACCCCCTGCTCACTATTCTGCAACCGACTGGTTACTCCTTCTAGATGCTCTTGTAATCGCTTTACTTCTCGCTGATAGTCATCCTGAAGAGCCATTTGTCTTTCTAGATCCCTAAAAGCTTGTGTTTTTTCAAGAAGCAGTCCCTCTACTTCTCGAAGCTTCTCTTCACTCTCTTGCAACTTATTGCTAAACATGCTTAGTTTTCTCTCGTACTCGTCTGCTTGCTCTTTATACTTTTGACGCTCAAGGCGCAAATCATTTTGTGTTTTAGATAATGACTGTTCATTAATAGCAACCTCTGATAAAGAAATGTCCAATCTGGCCTGGAGGTTTTGCATTTTTGTCTCTTGTTGTCTCAGGAGCTCCTTGGCATCCTGATAGCTTTTTTTTAGGCTTTGAGCTTGCGCATTTACCCCTTCCTGTTTCTGTTGTTGAACTTCCAGCTCAGCTTGTAGATCCTGGTTCAGCTTCTGTAGCTGCTGCCAGGCATTTGAACTTGCCAAAGGTGGCTCCAGCTTAGAAAAGGGGACCAGACAGTGGTTAACACAGATGTACAAGATTTTTGAATAAACTGTTTACTATTTGCTTCTCAGTTCCACAATGGAGATTTAAAACAATTATTGGTTTGTAAATATATTGTTCTTCATGTAGATTTGAAAACTTCAGCATTATTCAGCAAGTAAATGGCCAAACTATTATCTATTAGATGCAAAATTAAGCAAAAAAAAATGCAAAAAGCATTCTGCACTATTTAAGAAATAATAACGTTAGTATCTTAGAAAGCATGCAAATGAAAGGTGAGCATTATTGGTCAGGAAGCAAGAAATATCAATACATGGTTAGCATACAATAATCAACATACAGACAGGGAATTTTTCTATTTGTTCCTGAAAACCAGTGCTATCAACCTGTGAATCATTTCATCAACAAAATTTGCTACCAAACACCTTTTCATAATAATCAGCTCTAGATTTGTTGCTTAACCTGACCTTTAAAATCCCAAAATAAGTGTTCTACATGCCCACTCAGCCTATCCTTTTCTGATGTAATCATACATCAGTAATTAGATTGATTGGCTACAATAATCTATGGCCCATTATTTAAAGAATAAAAGTCTTAGGCAAGGGAGATAAGGGTGCACTTTCAAACTATGAGAGTCAAAGCACAAGAATTTAATGAAGTTGCTTTATTTATTCTAATGTTCTACATTAATTTTTGGTTAGCCTAGTGCACCTATACACCACAACATCAGTAGTTACAACTCCAGTAAATGCACTTCGGGAAAAGTGGAAAAGGATATAAAATCATGAAATAAAATTCTACAAGACGGCAGAATTAAAAGTTAATTTCAAACTGTCTAATGTCACCTCATATTGAGCCATGTAGCATGTTAGCACATTTAGTATTTTCCCTGTTGTTTCCAGATAAAAGTTTTATTTGGGAATTGCTGTGCTTACAATGGTGCTATAACCACCATCATAAACGTTTTGCTTAATAATTCTTGACAATCTTTCATTTTTAGATTGTTTTTCTTCATTCACGAGATGAGGGCGCTGCTAGTTAGGTAGCATTTATTGCCCATTCCTAATTGCCCAGAGGGCAGTTAAGAGCCAACCACATTGCTGCTGTTCTAGAGTCACATGTAGATCAGACCAGGTAAGGATGGCAGTTTCCTTCCCTAAAGGGCATGAGTGAACCAAATGGGTTTTACCAACAATTGGCAATGGATTCACGGTCATCATTAGACTCTTAATTCCAGGTATTTATTGAAATCAAATTCCACCATTTGCCATGGCAGGATTCAAACCCAGGTCCCCAGAATGTTATCTGGGCCTCTGGGTTAACAGTCCAGCAATAATATCACTACTTGGAAAAAAAAATACGATAATTTTATGTATTCAAGTAACTTTCGATAGTTTTCTATGTATAAATGATTTGTGTGACATCAGTTTTTTCAAATAATACAATTTATTTAAATAGAGGGCACCAAACATTCGTTAATGGCAATAGCAGCAAAATCTTCAAACAGATCATGCAAAAGAGAAATGACCAAATTATTGTTGCATGAAGTTGGTAGCAGTTCATTGGTCAATGTAAAAGCTTATCAAATGGGAAAGAATCTTGTCAACGGTAATAACAAAGAACCAAAGCAAATCAAGAGAATAAGTAGGGTTTAAGGTGCTCATAAATGAAATTGGCAAATCTGCCTCGAGCAAGGAAGTTGCCAGAAATTGCAAGCCTTGATACAAATTAAAAGTGCTTCACAAGACTATTTTAAGACAAAGTATAGCAGAACAAGCTTGTAGAAGAGATATTAATCGAGAAGATCCAAAGCAGGTGTCACAGAGGTATGCTTCACAAAGTATCTCATTGGAGACAAGTGAAGAAAAGATGGAGTGATATTCAGGATGTTAGGGCCCAGGCAACTGAAAACACAGCTAATAGTGGAGAAAGTATGATCAGGAATGTGAAAGAGGCCTGAAATGGAGTGCAGAAATCTCAGGGTTGTAGGGTTGAAGGAAATTTTTCTTTCAATTTAGGTTTTCATGGGGCACCGGGGTAGCTGATGGAGCCAGCATGCGTTTCCATGCCCAAGATCTTTTGAACTAAGTCAGTGGTCAGACTGTTTCAGAAGACAGTTAGGAGGCAAACACAGTGCTGTGGATCAGGAATCACACGTAGCACAGATTTTGAGTCAAGTGATGTTAGAGAGGTGTTTATAGGCATTTGTAGAGATGGCATGGAAGGTTTTACGTTTCTGATAACCTACTTGGGCCTTGAGCCTGTACTGACCACACAGAAGTGAAAATTAGAACTTTCAAGCCGAATGGTCTAATGAGAAGGTAAGCAAAAATGACTGTTTCAGCAGGAAGCAAAAACAAACTCAAATTGCTTTTGCCACATTAAAAGATTGTTTCACTTTATAACTAACATTGTATCAAGTTACTTCAAGCTTGACATACAATAAGCAAGAAAAGATAAAAGTTTAAACATAAAAGTTTAAACATTATTAACTTTAAAAGCTTTATATCTGCATACACTTCCTGTCTGCAGAATATGGCTCAATTAGTATAATTTTGCCAAACACTTTCCCAAACTCGTTTAGTGTTGGGCTATTCTACTATCTCTCCGGAGATGAAGTGTGAAGCTGGATGAACACAGCAGGCCAAGCAGCATCTTAGGAGCACAAAAGCTGACATTTCGGGCCTAGGCCCTTATTCAGAGAGGGGGATGGGGAGAGGGTTCTGAAATAAATAGGGAGAGAGTGGGAGGCGGACCGAAGGTGGATAGAGGAGAAGATAGGTGGAGAGGAGAGCATAGGTCAGTCCAGAGAGGACGGACAGGTTAAGGAGGCAGGATGAGGTAAGGAGGTAGGAAATGGAGGTACGGCTTGAGGGGGGAGGAGGGGATAGGTGAGAGGAAGAACAGGTGAGGGAGGCGGGGACGAGCTGGGCTGGTTTTGGGATGCAGGGGGGTGGCGGGGAGAGGGGAGATTTTGAAGCTTGTGGAGTCCACATTGATACCCTTGGGCTGCAGGGTTCCCAAGCGGAATATGAGTTGCTGTTCCTGCAGCCGTTGGGTGGCATCATTGTGGCACTGCAGGAGGCCCAGGACGGGCCTCTTTGTAGGTTACATGGAACAGTTTCCCTTCCGCACCCACACTAGCCCCAAACCCCACCTCTTGCTCTGTTACATTGATGACTGTATCAGCGCCGCCTCTTGCTCCCAAGAGGAGCTCGAACAGTTCATCCACTTCACCAACACCTTCCACCCCAACCTCAAGTTCACCTGGGCCATCTCCAACACATCCCTCACCTTCCTGGACCTCTGTCTCCATCTCAGGCAACCAGCGAGAAACTGATGTCTATTTCAAGCCCACCGACTCCCACAGCTACCGAGAATACACCACCTCCCACCCCCTATTCCCAATTCCTTCGCCTCTGCTCCCAGGATGAGGCATTCCACTCCCACACATCCCAGATGTCTGCGTTCTTCAAGAACCACAACGTCCCCCCCGCAGTGGTTGAAAACACCCTCGACCACATCTCCTGCATTGCCCGCAACACATCCCTCACACCCTGTCCCCGCAATAACCGCCAAAGAGAATCCCCCTAGTCCTCACATACCACCCCACTAACCTTCGGATACAACGCATCATCCTCCGACACTTCCGCCATCTACAATCCGACCCCACTACCCTAGACATTTTTCCATCCTACCATTGTCTGCCTTCCGCAGAGACCACTCTCTCTGGGACTCCCTTGTCCGCTCCACACTCCCCTCCAACCCCACCACACCCGGCACCTTCCCCTGCAACCACAGGAAGTGCTACACTTGCCACCACACCTCCCCCCTTACCCCCATCCCAGGCCCCAAGATGACTTTCCATATTAAGCAGAGGTTCACCTGCACATCTGCGAATGTAGTATACTGCATCCACTGTACCCGGTGTGGCTTCCTCTACATTGGGGAAACCAACCGGAGGCTTGGGAACCGCTTTGCACAACACCTCCGCTCAGTTCGCAATAAACAACTGCGCCTCCCAGTCATGAACCATTTCAACTCCCCCTCCCATTCCTCAGTCGACATGTCCATCCTGGGCCGCATGCAGTGCCACAATGATGCCACCCGAAGGTTGCAGGAACAGCAATTTATATTCCACTTAGGAAGAATGCAGCCCAATGGTATCAATGTGGGCTTCACAAGCTTCAAAATCTCCCCTCCCCCCACTGCATCCCAAAACCAGCCCAGCTCGTCCCCGCCTCCCTCACCTGTTCTTCCTCTCACCTATCCCCTCCTCCCACCTCAAGCCACGCCTCAATTTCCTACCTACTAACCTTATCCCACCCTCTTGACCTGTCTGTCCTCCCCGGACAGACCTATCCCCTCCCTACCTGCCCACCTATACATTCCTCTCCACCTATCTTCTCCTCTATCCATCTTTGGTCCCCCTCTCCCCCCCACCTCCCTATTTATTTCAGAACCCTCTCCCCATCCCCCTCTCTGAAGAAGGGTCTAGGCCTGAAACGTCAGCTTTTGTGCTCCTAAGACGCTGCTTGGCCTGCTGTGTTCATCCAGCTTCACACTTTGGTATCTACTATCTCTCCATCTTGTAGCATTTACCCACTACAAACCATAACATAACAAAAATATCCAGATGGCCAATTTCATTGGTTTTCTGTATGGTTTCCAGTTTGCATTCAGTTTTGAACTAGATTGCTTTATACACAAGCCATAAGATATGAACATAGTTTCCCTCAGCTCCGTCTAGCTGACTTGTAACTTAAAACTGATTCTTGGTGAGTAAAGAAATACTACCATTTCTGAACCACAACATGTGAACTTGAAAATATTAAGTAAGTGTACATTTATTTTCAAATTACTTAATCTCATTTAAAAACTAGTCAACTGACTCTTCACATTTATCCAGCTTTTACACATTGGAAGTTATTTATGAACCATTTCCTTCCCATTCACCATAATAAAATCTACAGCTTCTATGCAGTAAACTAAAGTCCATGAATTTTCCATATTTGACTCTATACTCCATTATTTCCTTCACTGTTGCTCCAACTAAATTAGTTCAACACAAATTCCATGTTCAGCAAGCAACAGAAAAATAATCTACTCTGTATATCTGCTAAAATTTAAATTAATTTTCTACTACATATTATTAAAAAGTTCACTTTTTATTTCAGACATTCAATCAAATATTAAAGCTCTAAGCACTCGTAAGTTGATACCTATATCGCCACCTAAGAAGTAATAGTGACAGCTGTTCGAAAGTGTGTGGGGGCATTACTGGAATATTTGGCAAAAATGTCTTATCACAGGAAGAGGAGCCAATCTATTAATCAGATTAGATTAATTACATGGCAGACATTGGTGGGTAGTTACTCGCTGTGGATGTAAACCGAACACCAGCGTGAACCTTTAGGAAAGGTGATCTTTCAGATTGTTAAGGATGTACAATTGTTACACAGAAACCACTGACATTCCGTGAGATTGAGGCTAGTTATTAAAGCAGAATGAGAAATCACAAAGCTAAGATAAATGCTCCTTTAAAACAATGCTGGAGAGCGCTTACATTAACTGGAAGAGAGTAAAATTTGATCTTTGCCAACATTTAAAAGAAAACAACTGCAATAAAACGTAAAATTAATTGAATCCAAACGATAATAAATCATAAATTATGGCACCCAATCAAGGGTAGGTGACGGCCTGCTGGTATCATTGCTAGACTATTAATCTAAAAAAAATCTAAAAAGCAAATATTCAGGGGACCCTGGGTTGAATCCCACCATGGGAGCTGGTGGAATCAAAGTCTGGAATTAAGAACCTACTGATCACCATGAAATTATTGCTGATTGTCGGAAAAACCCATCCCGTTCACTATTGTCTTTCAGCGAAGGAAATCTGCCACCCTCACCTGGTCTGACCTACATGTGAATCCAGATCACCAATGTGGTTGACTCTCAACTGCCCTCTGAAATGGCCCAGCAAGCCACTCAGTTGTGCCAATCACTACAAAGTCTCAAAGAAATGAGACTGGACGGATCACCTGGCATTGACCCAGGCACCAGAAAAGACAATGGCAGAAATAGCCCTGTTGACCCTGCAAAGCCCTCTCACTAATATCTGGGAGGTAGTGCCAACATTGGGAGAGCTGTCTCACAAACTAGTTAAGCAACAGCCTGACACAGTCATATTCACAGAATCATACCTTACAGACAACATCTCAGACATCACCATCACCACCCCTGTGTATGTCCTATCCCAGCAGCAGGACAGACCCAGCAGAAGTGGCAGCACAATGGCAGACAGTCAGGAGGGTGTTGTTCTAGGAGTCAACATTGACTCCGGGCCGCATGACATCTCATGTCTTCAGGTTAAACATGGGCAAGGAAACCTCCTGCTGGTTACCTCATACCATCCTTCCTCAGCTGACGATTGGTACTCCATGTTGAACAACACTTGGAGGAAGCATTGAGGATGGCAAAGGCACAAAAAGTACTCTGGGGGTGTGGGATTTCAATGTCCACTACCAAGAGTGGCTTGGCAGCAGTACTACAGATTGGGCTGGTCTGCTCCTAAAGGACAGAGCTGCTAGACTGGGTCTTTGGCAGGTGGTGAGGGAACAAACAAGAGGGAAAAACATACTCGACCACATCCTTACCAATCTGCCAGCTTCAGTTGCATCTGTCCATGACAGTATCAGCGAGAGTGACCATCACACAATCCTTCACATTGAGAAAAACTTCCATCATGTTGTGTGGTAGAGTCACCATGCTAAATGGGACACACTTCGCACAGATCTAGCAACTCAAGACTGGACATCCATGAGACGCTGTGGGCCATCAACAGCAGCAGAATTGGACTCCAGAGCTATCTATAACCTCATGGCCTGGCTCAATGGAGAGTGGAGGAGGGCATGCCAGGAGCAGCTGCAGGCCTACCTAAAGATGAGGTATCAACCTGATGAAGGTAACAAACAGGACTGCTTGCACACCAAACAGTGAAAGCAGCATGTGACAGACTGAGCTAAGGGATCCCACAACCAACAGATCAGACTGAAGCTCAGCAGTCCTGCTACATCTTGTTGTGAATGGTGGTGCACAATGAAACAACTCACTGGAGCAGGCGGCTCCACAATTATCCCCATCTTTGATGATGGAAGAGCCCTGCACATCAGTGCAAAAGATAAGGCTGAAGCATTCGCAGCAACCTTCAGCCAAAGTGCCTAATAGATGATTCATTTTGGCTTTCTCCAGTGGTCCTCAGCATTTCAGACACCAGTCTTCAGCCAATTCGATTCACTCTACGTGATATCAAAAAAAAAGTTGGGGACACAGGATATTGAAAAAGCTATGGGCCCTGAAAACATCCGGCATTAGTACTGAAAGCTTGTGCTGCAGAACTGGCCACTCCCCTGTTCCAGTATCCGACAATGTGGAAAAGTGCCCAAGTATGTCCTGTATACAAAAAGCAAGACAATTATTAATTAATTACCGCCCCCATCAGTCTACTCTCAATCATCATTAAAGTGACAGAAAGTGTCATCAACAGTGCCATCATGCAGCAACTGCTCAGCAATAACCTGCTCAGTGACACCCAGTTTGGGTGCTGCCAGAGTCACTCCCCTCATGATCTCATTACAGCCTTGGTTCAACCACGGACAAAAGAACTGAATTCTAGAGGTAAGGAGGCAGTGACAGCCCTTGACATCAAAGCTGCATTCGACAGAGTGGGGCATCAAGGAAAACTAGAATCAGTGGGTATCAAGGTGCAAAGTCTCCAGTGGTTGGAGTCATTCCTGACACATGCAAAGATGGTAGTGGTTGATGGAGTTCAATCATCTTAGCTCCAGGACATCTCTGCAGGAGTTCCTCAGAGTAGTGTCTTCAGCCCAATCACCTTCAGCTGCTTCGTCAATGACCTTCCCTCCATCGTAAGGTCAGAAGCAGGGATGTTCGCTGATGAGTGCATAATGTTTAGCACCAGCATTGACATCTCAGATGCTGAAGCAGTCCTCGTTCAAATGCAACGAGATCCAGACAATATCCAGGCTTGGGCTGACAAGTGGCAAGTGATATTCACACCACACAAATGCCAGGCTACGACCAACATCAATAACATACAACTTAACCACCAACCTCTGACATTCAATAATGTTACCATCACTGAATGCCCCATTATCAACATCCTGGAGGTTATCATTGACTAGAAACTCAACTGGACTCACCGCATAAATACACTGGCTACAAGATCAGGTCATAAGCTAGGAATATTGCAGTGGGTAACTCACTTGCTGACTCCTTGAAACCTGTTCACCATCTATAAGACAAAAGTTAGGCGTGTGATGGAATACTCTCCACTTGCCTGGACGTGTGCAGCTCCAACAACACTCAAGAAGCTTGACACCATCCAGGTCAAACCAGCCCGTTTGATTGGCACAACATCCACAAGCATCCACTCCACTCCCTCCACCACCGATGCTCAGTAGCAGCAGTATGTACTATCCACAAGATGCACTGCAGAAATTCACCAAAAATCCTCAGACAGCACCTTCCAAACGCATGACCACTTACATCTAGAAGGGCAAAGGCAGCAGATATATGGGAACACCACCACCTCCAAGTTCCCCTCCAAGCCACTCACCATCCTGGCTTGGAAATACATTGCTATTCCTTCACGATCACTGGGTCAAAATCCAGGAATTCCCTCCCTATTGGCATTGTGAGTCAACCTACAGCTGGTGGACTGCAGTGGTTCAGGAAGGCAGCTCACCACCACCTTCTCAAGGGCAACTAAGAAAGAGGGCCTGTTCAGAGATTATCATGAGCTAAGAACCAAATGAAAGAACAGGTCCCCAAGGGTTATAATCTCTGGATTACTACCCGAGCCATGTGCTAATTGGCATAGGGGCAAGAGAATAAGGAAAATAAACATGTGGCTGAAAATGTGGTGCGGGAAAGAGGGGTTCCTTTTCGTGGGGAATTGGCATCAGTATTGGAACAGGAGGGGCGTGTACCGTTGGGACGGTCTCCTTCTCAATCAAGCTTGAACCAATGTTCCAGCAAAAAGGGTAGCAAAAAGGGTAATTAGGCTGGTCAACAGGACTTTAAATTAGAAAATGGGAGGTGGTGGTGGTGGTGGATGATGGAATGGTGAAACTTGTGCTGGTGGGAAACAAAGCAGCAGGATAACATATAGAACATGGAACATTACAGCACAGTACAGGCCCTTCGGCCCTCGATGTTGTGCCGACCTGTCATACCGTTCTCAAGCCCATCTAACCTACACTATTCCACGTACGTCCATATGCTTGTCCAAAGACGACTTAAATGTACCTAAAGTTGGTGAATCTACTACCGTTGCAGGCAAAGCGTTCCATTCCCTTACTACTCTCTGGGTAAAGAAACTACCTCTGACATCTGTCCTATATCTTTCACCACTCAATTTAAAGCTATGCCCCCTAGTGCTCGCCGTCACCATCCTAGGAAAAAGGCTCTCCCTATCTACCCTATCTAACCCTCTAATTATTTTATATGTTTCAATTAAGTCACCTCTCAACCTTCTTCTCGCTAACGAAAGCAGCCTCAAGTCCCTCAGCCTTTCCTCGTAAGACCTTCCCTCCATACCAGGCAACATCCTAGTAAATCTCCTCTGCACCCTTTCCAAAGCTTCCACATCCTTCTTACAATACGGTGACCAGGATTGTACACAATACTCCAAGTGCGGCCGCACCAGAGTTATGTACAGCTTCACCATAACCTCTTGGTTCTGGAACTCGATCCCTCTAATAATAAAAGCTAAAACACTGTATGCCTTCTTAACAGCCCTGTCAACCTGGGTGGCAACTTTCAAGGATCTGTGTACATGGACACCGAGATCTCTCTGCTCATCTACACTACTAAGAATCTTACCATTAGCCCCGTACTTTGCCTTCCGGTTACTCCTACCAAAGTGCATCACCTCACACTTGTCCGCATTAAACTCCATTTGCCACCTCTCAGCCCAGTTCTGCAGCTTATCTTTGTCTCTCTGTAACCTACAGCATCCTTCGTCACTATCCACAATTCCACCGACCTTAGTGTCGGCTGCAAATTTACTAACCCATCCTTCTACGCCCTCATCCATGTCATTTTTATAAATGACCAACAGCAGTGGACCCAACACCGACCCTTGTGGTACACCACTAGTAACTGGTCTCCATGATGAACATTTCCCATCAACTACCACCCTCTGTCTTCTTTCAGCAAGCCAATTTCTGATCCAAACTGCTATATCTCCCACAATTCCATTCCTCTGCATTTTGTATAATAGCCTATTGTGGGGAACCTTAATCGAATGCCTTGCTGAAATCCATATACACCACATCAACCGGTTTACTGTCATCTACCTTTTTGGTCACCTTCTCATGTAGTGGTGGATACAACTAAGTGTAAAAACGTGAAAGAAATTACAGGGAAGGAAAATTCAGGGAGGTTTTTAAAGTTTCCAGCACAGACACAAACAGGGCAGAGAGTGTTTAGAGAAGGCTAGCAATCAAACACAGGAAAAACAAATGAAAATGAGAAGAGGCAGGGTTAATACAGGACTGCAGGTGTTATATCTGATAGCAAGCAGTATAAGGAATAAGGTAAATTAGCTTGTAGCACAGATCAAAACTGGCTGGTACGATGTGGTAGGCACCACAGAGACATGGCTGCAAGGGGATCGGGATTGGGAACTGCATATCCAAGGGTATACATCCTACGGAAAAGATATGCAGGTGGACTGAGGGGGTGGGGTTGTCTTATTAGTGAGAAATGAAATTAAATCAATAGGAAGAAATGAAGTAGGGTCACATCCGTGTGGGTAGAATTGATGAACGGCAAAGGTTAAACAAAAACATAGTTGCAGCTGTGTACAGGCCTCCAAACAGTAGTCAGGAGCTGGTGCACAGTATGCACCAGGAGATAGAAAAGGTGTGTAAGAAAGGCAAAGTCACAGTGATCATGGGAGATTTCAATATTCAGGGGGACTGGGAAAATCATGTTGGTAGTGGGTTGCGAGAAAAGGAGTTTGTGGAGTGTCTATGAAATGACTTTTTGGAGCAGCTCATGGTGGAACCCACAAGGTAACAGGCAATACTGTATTTAGTGTTGTGCAGCGAGGCAGGCTTGATGAGGGAGCTTAGGATAAATGAGCCCTTAGGAGGCAGTGATCATAATATGATCAAATTTACTCAGCAATTTGAGAGGGAGAAAATATAATCAGAGGTAATGGTATTATAGCTGAATAAAGGAGACTACAGAGCTATGAGGGAGGATCTGGGCAGAACTGAGTAGAAGAGGAGCCTAGCTGGAAAGACTGTGGAACAGCAATGGCAGGACTTTCTAGGAGTAATTTAGGAGACAGCAAAAATTCATGCTTAGGAAAAAGCACGGTGCAGGGAGGATGACGCAACCATGACTGATTATGGAAGTCAGGGATAGCATAAAAACAAAAGACAAATCATATAATGTGGCGAAGGACAGTGGGAAACCAGTGGATTGGGAAGCTTACAAAGGCCAATGGAGGGAAACAATAAAAGAAATAAGGAGGGAGAAGATTAAGGAGGGTAGGCTAGCCAGTAATATAAATAAAGACCGTAAGAGGTTCTTTAGATTATATAAAGGGTGAAAGAGAGGCAAAACTGGACATTGGACCACTGGGAAATGATGTTGAAGAGGTCGTAGTGGGGAACAAGGAAATGGCTGAGGAACTGAATAATTACTTCATGTCAGTCTTCACGGTAGAAGACACGAGTAATATCCCAAAAATTTGAGTGTGTCAGGACAGAGCCGAGTACGGTGGCAACCACCAAGGAAAAAGTGCTAGTAAAACTGATTGGCCTGAAGATGGATAAATCACCTGGACCGGATGGACTACACCCCAGAGTTCTGAAGAGATAGTAGACGTGTTAGTGGTGATCTTTCAGGAATCGCTAGAGTTAAGGAGGGTCCCAGAGGACTGGAAAATCTCTAACATGACACCCCTGTTTAAAAAGGGAGTAAGGCAAAAGATGGAAAATTACAGGCTGATTAGCCTAACCTTGATTGTGGCTAAGACTTTAGAGACATTATGAAGGATGAGATTTCTGAATATTTGGAAGTGTAAAGTAAAATCGGGCCAAGTCAGCATGGTTTCATCAAGGGGAGGTCATGCTTGACAAATCTGCCAGAATTCTTTCAGGAAGTAACAAGCAGGATAGACCAAGGAGAGCAAATGGATGTTATCTACCTGGACTTCAAGAAGGCCTTTGATAAGGTGCCACACAGGAGGCTGCTGAGTAAGATAAGGGCCCATGGTGTTAGAGGCAATGTGCAAGCATGGAAAGAAGATTGGCTGTCAGGCAGAAAGCAGAGAGTAGGGATAAAGTGGTCTTTCTCAGGATGGCAGCTGGTGAAAAGTGAAGTTCTGCAAGGGTCATTGCCGGGACCACAACTTTTCACTTCGTATATTAATGATCTAGGTGAAAGAACTGTGGGCATTCTGGCTAGGTTTGCAGACTTTATAAAGATAGATGGAGGGACGGGTAGTATTGAGGAGGTGGCGAGGCTGCAGAACGACTTAGATAGGTTAGGAGTGGACAAAGAAGTGGCAGATGGAGTACAACGTGGGAAAGTGTGAGGTCATGTACTTTGGTAAGAAAAATAAAAGCATGGATGAACACAGCAGGCCAAGCAGCATCTTAAGAGCACAAAAGCTGACGGTTCGGGCCTAGACCCTTCATCAGAGGGTCTAGGCCCAAAACGTCAGCTTTTGTACTCCTAAGATGCTGCTTGGCCTGCTGTGTTCATCCAGCTTCACACTTTGTTATCTCGGATTCTCCAGTATCTGCAGTTCCCATTATCTCAGAATCAAAGCATGGACTATTTTCTAAATGAAGAGAAACTTCAGAAGTCTGAAGTGCAAAGAGACTTGGGAGTTTTAGTCCAGAATTCTCTCAAGATAAACTTGTAGGTTGAGTCAGCAGTTAGGAAGGCAAATGCAATGTTGGCCTTTATTTTGACAGGACTTGAATATAAAAGCCGGGATGTACTACTGAGGCTTTATAAGGCTCTGGTCAGGCCACATTTGGAGTGCTGTGTACAGTTCTGGGCCCCATTTCTCAGGAAGGATGTACTAACCCTGGAGTGGGTTCAGAGGAGGTTCACAAGAATGGTCGCAGGAATGGAAAGCTTAACATAGGAGGAACGTTTGAGAGCTCCGACTATACTCACTGGATCTGAGACGGATGAGGGGAATCGGATTGAAACTTTCAGAATACTGAATGGCCTGGACAAATTGGACGTTGGGAAGATGCGTCCATTGGTAAGACAGTCTAGGACCCAAGGGCACAGCCTTAGAGTAAAGGGAATACTTTTTAGAATGGAGACAAGAACAAACTACTTTAGCCAGAGAGTGGTGATTCTATGGAATTCAATGCCACAGAAGGCTGTGGAGGCCAGGTCATTGAATACATTTAAGACGGAGATAGATAGGATCTTGATTATCATGGGGATCAAGGGTTATGGGGAGAAAGCAGGAGAATGGGGTTGAGGAACTTATCAGCAATGCCTGAATGGCAGAACAGACTCGGTGGGCCAAATAGCCTAATTTCTGCTCTTATGTCTTGATGGTCAAATGGGGATGGGCACGAAATGCTGGCCATCCAGTGATGCCCACACCCCACAAATGAATGGAAAAAGAAATTCTTATTACTCAGAAGGGAGGAATGTGACAATTACATGAAATAAGGCTAGGTGAAATGTAAGCACCAAGACTTATCCTGAGGAAAAAGAACTGTGTAAATTTACCAAGCTACAAGATGAAAATGAAAACTCAGTTATGTGCACAATCTTTAAAATAAACATCCACTTTGGTTTCAATTCTTTAATAATGCATTACATAAAAGATGGTGGCAGATAAAATATAGTGTGTAGAAATGTGAATTTTTTTAAAAAATGAGAGATACTGGTAAATATGGGTACTTAAAGGGATTTTGAGGTGGCTACAAACGAATCACAAAGTTTACATGTAGCCACAGCAAAAGATAAAATGAAACTGCCAAGAGGTTCAGCGTATGAAGAGTAAGCAAGTTTTGCTGCAAGTACACAGGGCCATACTTAACAGTACTGCCTTCATTCAGCTCCCTGAATGAAGAAACCAACCTGTCTTGAAAAAGTGCAATAAAGATTCAATGGACTGATTCCGGGGATTGGTTGGAGATATAAGGACAGCTGGAGTAGAGTAGGGCTATTTTCTCTGAAATTTACAAGAGGGAGGGATTTCATTGAAATGTATAAAACTCTTTGAGGTCTGGCCAGGCTAAGTGACAAAGGACTATCTTCCAATAATGGGAGAATCTAGCACTCCTGGAAAACAGAATCCTATTATTTAATTCTCAGAAGTAAAGAAATCTCCTCACCTAATGTGTTGTGAATCTTTAGAATTCTTAACCCAGACAACTATAGATGCTTAGTTAATAAGTAAACACAAGAAGCAGATACAGAGATTTGATGGTTAGATCAGGAAAAGAAATAAGAATATAAAGGCAATGTGAAGAAACTGAAACAAGACAGTAAAATACCTGAATTTCAGTTCTACAAGGAGAAGAAACCACCTTTAAGAAAAGGTAGTGAGGTCAGGATATAAATTACATAGAATATTTATTAGAATTGCAACTTCAATATCCATATGCTTCTTTTTATTAAATACTCTTGCTTAAACACGGATGGGGTTAGGAAACAAGCTGGGTGGTGTATTATGTAGTGACAGGTACTTGAGTCAGTGGCTAACCTCAGGTGATTATGCCATTTCATCAAGCCTGAACTAGTTTAATTAAACAGCAAGGATCCAAAAACTCCTCCAAGCTGGTTCCAAATGAAGCAAACAGTATGCTGTCTTTACATAAAACCTCTTTTTAAAATCTTGCAAGAAGTAAGAGGATGTAGATATTAATCATTCTTAATAACCAAACTTCAGATGGTGTTACCAACTCTTCTGCTTTAATGTGTGTATGTGAGGATTAGTAACTACATAACAAGAACACTGTGATCCCAGATATTTTAGCTTTGATTTTAAAATCATTTTTAGTAAATCAACTGTAGACTAAGATAAAGTTAACATTTTATGCCAACTTATGTATTCTTATAAAGAGTCAAAAGTCCTGGAAGAAAGGTTTCTACTTTCCTAATTTGAACAAGATCTTAAAAAAATGCAAACACTACAATTTTGCAATTAGTATAGAAGGGATATTGGTGGGGTTTGATGAAATGGGCGACTTGTTGGGCTGAAATGCCTATGTTAATTTTCACTTGTCTCCAACCTATTCTTTCTGCACTAGATGTAGGAAACAGTAATCAAATCCTAAACATTTTTATTGTACTTAATTTCACTTTATTTGATTTTTACTCAAGGGGGAAGAAAGATAGGACAAAACGATTGGACACTGCTCTTTGTGGAACATTTTACTGTAGTATAAGTCAAGTTTAGTACTACTTTCGTGGCAAAAAAGCTAAGCAACTTGGTTTCAACTATCATTCCAACACTATTTCACACAGGCAAAGCAAAGAGAAGCAAAAACCAGCAGAGAGTTAAGTTTTTATCGGAAGTTGGTGAACTACATCATAAAGCTACAATGGCAGATACAAATATTAATTCTCACTAGACCAGGTTACCAGTGATCTCAACACAATCATCTCCAAGGCTTCATTTAAAATCTTCTCAGGAAACAATGTTTTCAAATCGAAGTCCAGTGGTATCAACTCTTAGTATCCCAGCATTAGTGGTTCCAATTGGTAGACTTCTATAGGCCTCTATTATTAAGGGCCACAGATTCGAAAATGCTCTGTCGGGTTGTGGTCCACTCAAGTTTATTTTATATTTCTTACTACTTGTTGGTATAAGATTGTACAAATCTTAGTGCAACTGTACAATGTGCTGAGAAACCACATCAGGAGCACCAAGGACAGTTCTATCCCCCTATTTAAGGGAAGAAGATATTATTTCACTGAAGGCAGTTCAAAGAAGGTTTTTGTAGATTAGATTCCCTACAGTGTGGAAACAGGCCCTTCGGCCCAACAAGTCCAAACTGCCTCTTGGGACATCCCACCCAGACCCATACCCCTGTAATCCACACACCCCTGAACACTACGGGCAATTAAGCATGGCCGATCCACCTAGCCTGCACATCTTTGGGCTGTGGGAAGAACCCGAAGCACCTGGAGGAAACCCAGGCAGACACAGGGAGAATGTGCAAACTCCGCACAGTCACCCGAGGCTGGAATCGAACTCGGGTCCCTGGCGCGGTGAGGCTGCAGTGCTAACCACTGAGCCACTGTGTTGCACTTCACGAGGATGATCCTCAATGTGGAGGGATTCAGGATATGAGCAAAGATTGGGACTTTGCTCACTGGACTTTAGAAGAATGTGAAATAATACCATTGAAGTATATAGGATTCTTAGAGTGCTTACCAGGGTAAATGGCGTGATGGAACATTCCCCCTAATGGAAGAGTCTAGGACCGAAACAGCATGGTCTCACAATAAGGGGCATCAATTTAAATTGGATGAGGAGGACTTTCTTTTCGGAGAGGGTTGAATATTTTTGGAACTATTTGCCATAGACAGTTGATGGGGCTGAGTTTTATTTTTAATGACTGAGTTAGATAAAGTCATGGTCAGTTGGAGAATCAAAGACAAGAAGAATGTGAGACCAACCATGATTCTATTGACTGGTGGAGCAGGCTCAAGGGGCTGAACATCTTACTTCCGATGTGTTATGGGCTTATGGTCCTCAAGATGGAAACTCTTATTCTGTCATTCCTCTTGATATTGCAATATTGTTATATATGTCTACATAACAGAAAGCGCGCTTAACAGTGTGGTGATCGATTTAGATGGATTCTAATTTCCTGATTCAGTTAGGAAGATATAGAAATAGGATTAAGTAACACATGATAATCATCTATACAACGGTTTCAACAAAATCTGCAAGACAAAATCCCAGCATGGTTAAAGCTACTTGACCCAACAAGTCCATGCTTGCTCTTTGCAAGTACAGCTCAGTTACTCCAAATCCCCTGCCCCTTCCCTACAACCATGCAAGATTTCGGTTTTTATGGTTCAAATTATTATTTAATTGCATTTTGAAATTTGCAAGTGAACCTGGCTTCACCATCCTCTCAAGTAGTGCATTCCATGTCACAACCATTTGTATGAAACAATTTTTTCCTCATCATTCATTACCTTCCTCTGCTAAATCTTTGTTCTTTGGTTCCTGAAACCTTCGTCAACAGCTTCTCTGTCTATTCTATCTAAACAAGTCATTATTTTGAGCACCTTGGTTAATTTTTCTAAGCAGAACAACCCTAGCTTCTGTAACTTATCCATGTAACTGAAGTTCCTCATCACTAGGATCATTTATGAATCATTTTTGTATCTCTAAACTCTTTATATTGTTTCTAAAATGTAATGCCAAGAATTAGACATAATAGTCCAGCTGAGGATGAAACACTATTTTAAAAGGGCTAATTAACTTTTCTGTTTTTGTACTCAATGTCTCTGCTTATGGGTGGCAAGGTGAACAACCGCCTAACAGTGCCAGGAACCAGAGTTCGATGCCACGCTGGGGTGACTGTCTGTCAAGTTTGCACATCCTCCCTGTGTCTGTGTGGGTTGCCTCCGGGTGCTCCATTTTCCTCCCACTGTCCAAAGATGTACAGGCTAGGTGGACTGGCCATGCTAATTTGCCCGTAGTGTTCAGGGACGTGTAGTTTAGGTGGGTTACAGGGGGAATGGGTCTGAGTGGGATGCGTTGAGATTTGGTGTGGACTGGTTGGGCCGAAGGACCTGTTTCCACACTGTAGAGATTCTGTGATCATAAAGCCCAGGATATAATATGTTTTAACCACATTTGGAACCTTCCAATGATTTGTGCACATATACCCTCAGTTGTCTCTACTCCTTTTTAAGACTATATCCTTTAGTTTGTATTGTCTCTCCCAATACTTCCTATTGAAAAGGTAATACGCCGCATTTTTCTAAATTAAATTTCATCTGCCACATGTCAGCCTATTTCACCAGGTTGTCCTCTTAAAGCTTTTGACGACCTTCCTCAAAGTACCCACTACTTAGAAGTTATATACCATATCTCTCAACAAAGAAATGTGAATGATGGAGAGTGGAAGATCTGAAAGTGGAAAACAGTTATATTTCTCAATATGCTATCTGAAAAATCAATTTCATAACAATTGGCAGGAAACTGAAGAGCAGTGAAGACATTTAAAAGCCAGACCATGTTGAATATTTCTTCTACTCATGAGCTTCTGTCAGCAAAGTTCACATGCAAAAAATTTTGCTGCTTTCCTCATGATGAACAGTCCATAATCTGAATTTTGGAAAAGCATATTCAGCCTATCAATTCAATTCTCCATAACACTGCTAAACATAAAATTAGTGCTAATTATTAATTTGGTGCTGTTTGTGTGAAATCCACATAAAGAATCCTTCTCACACCTCATTTGTTCAAGGCCTTAATCCATTTTAAATAAAAGAATACTAGCCCTCCAACATGGAACAGCTTAGATTTTAAGTACTGTGGGTGAAACGCATCAAGAACATTTTGCAAAAAAATGTTTGTCTGAGAATTGCTATTCAAACAAACTGGTGCGCACATTCATAGCTGCACCTGTCAAAATGTTAACATTAAGGTCCAAATATCTTTTGGCCACTTTGTTTACCCAGCTACCTTTGTAAATGAAGTATTTTTCCACTCCATTCTCTAATTCTAACCACTAAACGTACATTTCTACTTAAATAAAATTCCTAATTGAAATCAGATACTTGCTCAGAAATATTACCTCTTTTATTCTTCCATTATTCTAAGCCATCTCTCAGTTAACTGTTTAAGATGATCAGATCTCTTTGGAGTTCAAGCTTTTTAAATATCACCTTACACTGAACTTTTGTGTTTCTCTATTTGCTTTTCCTCACTGTTCGCTCTTGCTTTCAAGCCTTATTTCCAGTTCTCTTTTCCTTTCTTTAACCTTCCTTCCCACTTCTATTTTCTTCTCTTCAATGGTAGCTAACCACAAAAAATTGAAGACAAAATCTTACTAGCCAGACTTACTTTCTGGGATTTAACTTGTTGAGTTATGATCACCTGGCATCATAAAGTGGGATTGTTTGCAGGGTCAAAATTTATTGAACATGAGATAGGCTGGTGTTCCTTTTAACGAAAAAAAAATATGGAGGTAGTGGACATTAAGCTAGAGTAATGCAGTGATGTTTAACATGTGGATTAGAATTTCAAAATGAAAAGACTTGAATTGGAAGAATTTATCATTTCTAGCTGAATCTTCCCTAATAGTAGCAATGACTACATCATGTTCAAACTTCTTTCCTTTTAATTCAAAAAGGCTGACTAATTACTTGAAGCATCTTTACAGGATCCTGCTTTTATTATTACCTTTAATTTATCTGCTAACTCTTCAGTTTAGCCCTAAAGATTTCAAATAATCCACTATCATGACTTCTACTTCCTCAAAAGTCTTGGCAAAATTCAAAACCTTTTAACTTATTGTCGAATTCAAATAGATTATATCTTGGCTGCTATGAGGGCCTCAACCTGCACCTCCAATTTATGCTTACTAAGTGACTGTTTTTTTAAAACTGAATTCCCTCATTTAACTTGGCTGGTTTTAATCTGGAGATATATTTACACAGAGTTCCATTCCATTTCCCTTTTGATGTTTCTGCAGATACTCACAAACAATACAATCTCAAAGATAATCCCCACCTTCATTTCACTATCATAATTTCAGAACTCTCCCATGTTTCCTTCAACAAATCCAAGAATTTGGAGAGAATTCTCTGTCAAAAACATTGAGGCCAATCAGCTGCTCGTTGTTTCCCCCACCTTCCACAGACTAAACATCAAAAGATACATCCTTCCCCTTACCTTCCTCATTCACTAGACCTTTCTGCAGCCTTTGTCATTGGTTGATGCCTCTAACCTCATTTAGCATTGGGTGGGATTATACCTGCCTGCTTCCCTTTTTATCTATCCAGTCGCAGCCCGTGAATAATGAGCAAATGCTTTGCATCGCACCTCCAATCCAGTACCTGATGTCTTCCAGGACCTATCCATGCACCCTTCCAATTTCTGCTCCAAGCAATATCACCGGAAAATATGTTAGTGTCCACATATATACTGACAATACCCAATTCTACCTCCTCTCCACACCACCTGATCTCAGATTGCTTCTCCTACATTTAGACTTGGATAAGCAGAATATCTTCAATTAAAGGTATTATCTCAATCCATTGGAGCTGCTGACCCCCCTCCCACTCCCTAGCAATTATCTAAAACTAAACCAGACTATTCACAACCTTAGTATACAATTTTACTGGGATGGGAATCCACCTGCTCGACCACTAACACATCCCCGAAATGTCACCCAAGTCTGTTCGTACATCAGCTCATCTGCAGCTGAACCCTTTGTTACTTTCGAGAATTACCTAGATGAACGTACACCTAGTCAGCCTTCTATTTCCTACCCTTAAATGCATCCAAAATCTGCTGGCCATATCTTTGAGCGTACCAACTCTATTTTAACCGTCAGCCCTATATTCACTGAACTGCGGTGTTAGGGAGGAACTAGATTCTAAAATTCTGTTCCTTCCTAACAAATTCCTGTCTGATCTCACCTCTTCCTGTCTTTGTAATTTCTTCCAGCCCTGTACTCTCAAGATATATCTGCATCCCTCCAAGTGCGACCTGTACATCAGCTGCTAAGGCCCTCCAAATCCGGAATTCCCTCCTTTCACTTCTCTCCCTCACTTTCTTCCTTTAAGATGCTTAAAATCCACCTCTTTGGGCCAAGCTTTTGGCCATCTGCTCCAATATTTCCTTATGAAGCTTGGTGTTACATTTTGTTTGATAATGTGTTTGTTAAGTATCTTAGGGAATTTTACTGCCTTAAAAGACGCTATACAAATACAAACAGTTCAATTTGTTGGACTGTTCAACAATACTGCAGTGTATTCAGCCAAAATATGAAACAGTTTAATATTAGAGTCCAATTAAGGAAGTCGTCTTTTTCACGGGTATAACAATTAATGCTATTTTAAAATGCGTAAAAAAGTAAGCAAACTATTTTTACAATTGAGACTTTAATACTGTGTAAACATTTTACTTTCCTTAATGTTTTGTGTTTTTTTTAAATTTTGGTTTGGTTCCTTGAATTCAGGTCACAATACCTAATGAGTTCA
The DNA here is from genome assembly GCF_030684315.1 of Stegostoma tigrinum. Classification (NCBI taxonomy): domain Eukaryota; kingdom Metazoa; phylum Chordata; class Chondrichthyes; order Orectolobiformes; family Stegostomatidae; genus Stegostoma; species Stegostoma tigrinum. The sequence continues at coordinate 49,236,429 of NC_081375.1, read as the reverse complement.
CCCACAACAAACATTATTGTTCTTTCCTTAGTAGGGTGTGGAAGGGGGTTCAAAACGTAGACAGAAGAGTAGAGTACTTGCACATCCAGCTGACTAGCTTTAAATATTCAGCAGTAAAGCATGATTGCCCAGCTTAGGAGTGGCTCAAACTTCTAAACTTTAAGATTCACAAATAATATTTAGATATTTATGAGTGGCAAGACAAGGATTATATTTACAGACACTTATTATTACTATCGTGCACAAAGCTGTGAGGGAGTACATTTAACAAAAATATAAGGGAATGGAAAGTAATCAGATCACTATGATCTAAGTGAATGGCAGAACAAGTTTGAGAAGCCAAGTGGCCTACTTCTACTACTATTTCATTTGTTTGGAAATGCAAATTCTATGAAAGATATAGACATGGAAGAATGTTTATGGAATGTACTTTTTAAAATTCATTTGTGGAATGTGGGCATTACTGGCTGGCCAGAATTTAGCACCTAGCCCTAGTTGCCCTTGAGAAGGTGGTAGTGAGCTGCCTTCTTGAACCATTGCAGTTGACTTGGAATTCCAGATTTGGACCCAGTGACGGTGAAGTAACTGCAATATATTTCCAAGTGAGCATGTCAAGTGGCTTGGAGGGGAAATTTGGATGTGGTGGTGTTCCCATGTACTTGCTACCCTTGTCCTTCTAGATACAAGCGGTCATAGGTTTGGAAGGTGCTGTCTAAGGATCTCTGGTGAATTTCTGCAGTGCATCTGCTGTTACTGAGCATCGGTGATGGAGGGACTGGATGCTTGTGGATGTTGTGCCAGTCAAATGGCCTGCTTTGTCCTGGGTGGACAAGCTTCTTGAATGGTCTTGGGGCTGCTCTCATCTCAGCAAGGGGGAGCATTCCATCACATTCCTGCTTTACACCTTGCAGATTATGGACAGGCTTTGCAAAGTCAGGAGGTGAGTTACTCGACACAATATTTGTAGCCTCTGACCTGCTCTTGCAGTCACTGCGTTCATGTGGTGAGTCCAGTTGGGGTTTCTGGTCAATGGTCATTCCCAGAGTGTTGACAGTGGGGGATTCAGTGATAGTAGCACCATTGAATGTCAAGGAGTGGTAGTTAGATTGTCTCTTATTGGTGACGATCATTGCCTGGCATTTGTTTGGTGGCAATGTTACTCACCATTTGTCAGTCCAAGCCTGGATATTGAGCAGATATTGTTGTATTTGAATATGGACTGCTTCAGTATTTGAGTCACGAACAGTGCTGAACACTGTGTGGTCATTGGCAAACATTCCTACTTCGGACCTTGTGATGGAGGGAAGGTCATTGATGGAGCAGCTGAAGATGGTTGGGCTGAGGACACTATCCTGCGGAGCTCCTGCAGAGATGCCTTGGAACTGAGATGATTTAACCTCTAACAACCACAACCATCTTCCCATGAGCCAGATATGGAGAGTTTGTCCCAATATACACGGATTTCAGTTTTGCTGGGACTCCTTGATGCCACACTCAAATTGAATGCAGCCTTAATGTCAAGGGCTGTCACTCTCATCTCACCTTTGGAATTCAGTTCTCTTGTCTGTGTTTGAACTAATGCTGTAATGAGGTCAGGAGCCGAATGGCCTTGGCGAAACTCAGTGGGCATTACCTGAGCAGGTTATTGCTTAGCAGATGAGGTCTTCTTTATGTACGTGAGGCCAAACCTAGACAAGGTGACCTTTTCGCTGAGCGCCTCCAGTTGGCCTGTAGCAGCCAACCTGATCTCCCTGGTTGCCACCCATTCAACCACCACCCCCTAGATGTCCATCCTCCGGTGTTGCATCGACTCTGAACACAAATTTGAAGAGCATCATCTGGCCTTCTGCTTGGGCACCCTGCAGCCCAGAGGACTCAATGTTGAGTTCTCCAATTTGAAATAACCTTGCCACCCAGGCCCTGCCTCCCCTTCCAACCCTACCACCTCCATTCCACTCCACCTTCTGATCCTCCCTTTCAGGCACCAACTGGATTAATCCCTCCCAATGATCAACCACCAATCACTATTGATTGATTGATTATTGTCACATGTACCCAAGTACAATGAAAAGATTTGTTTATGAGCTGTACAGGCAGATCATAGTAAGCAGGACATTAAGATCATAGGGTGAGAAAAAAACTCAACAGATCTTAGAGTTTACATTGTACAGGTCGTTTGCTAGGCAAGATCAATGTTAGATCAACACTATTTGAAGTTAGAGAGTCCATTCATTCGTCTAATAAAATGGCAGGAAGGAAGCTGTTCTCAAACCTGGAGAGTCCGTTCAAGCTTCTGTATCTTCTGCCTGACAGAAGAGGCTGTAGGACAACACTGCTGAGGTGCAATAGGTCTTGATGTTGGCATCCTTTCTGCAGCAACTGGCTGAGTAAAATGTGGTCCATGTATGGAAGGTTGGTTTCTGTGACTATGAATGACACCTTCCATTACTTTACTGATGGAGAATGGATACATGGGCTGGCAATTGGCTGGGTTGGATCTGTCCTGCTTTTTAGGTACACATCACTGTTGGGCAGATGCCAGACTTGTGACTGTAATGGAGCAGAGATAGTAGGAACTGCAGATGCTGGAGAATCTGAGGTAATAAGGTGTCGAGCTGGATGAACACAGCGGGCCAAGCAGCATCAGAGGAGCCGGAAAGCTGACGTTTTGGGCCTGGACCCTTCTTCTGAAGGTCCAGGCCCAAAACGTCAGCTTTCCGGCTCCTCTGATGCTGCTTGGCCTGCTGTGTTCATCCAGCTCGACATCTTGTTATCACCACGCTGGAGCAACAAGTTCCAGAGCACAGGTTTTCAGTGCTTTTGCCAGAATGTTATCAAGGACCGCACCTTTTGCAGTATCCAGTGCCTCCAATTGCTTCTTGATATTAAGTGCAGTGAATCAAATTAGCCGAGGACTGGTACCTATAATGCTGGGGACCACTGAAGGAGGCAGAGATGGATTATTCACAGGGTACTACTAGTTGAGGACTGCTGCAAAAGCTTCAGCTTTATCTTTTGCACTCATGTACTGGGCCCTTCCATCTTGAGGATGGAGAGATTTGTGGGGTCTTCTCCTCCAGTGAGCTGTTTAATAGTGTGCCGTCATTCATGTCAGGATGTGGCAGGGCTGCCAAGCTTAGATCTGTTGGTTACAGGATCACTTAGCTCTGTCAATCACTTGTTGCTTCTGCTGTTTTGCACGCAAGTAGTCCTGTTTGGTGGTTTCACTAGGTTGACACTTCATCTTTTGCTGAAACAGCAGAGCCCTTAAGTAACAGACTGCACCTCATAGTCAGCAGAATAAGGGAGAACTGACAAAATCCATTTGGAGCAGCAGCCAGCCTCAAGCAGCTGCCACACCAAGCTGTAGTCTGAGTGGACCTTGACGCAGTGACATTCTGCAAAACAGGATTTGGCAAACCCCGTAAAAAAAGCACTGGCCACAATGCAGCCTGGAACAAGCAAAACCCAGCAAGCAACCTACTAGCTGATGAGTAAATGATCCCCCCCATCCTAGGGAGCGGCCAACCCACCTATTCCCCTATCCAAAAACTAAACCAGGCTCCACAATCAAAGGGTTCACAATAGGAAACACGTATAAAATAACTGTGATAATGGGAACTACAGATGCTGGAGAATCCAAGATAACAAAGTGTGGAGCTGGATGAACACAGCTGGCCAAACAGCATCTCAAGAGCACAAAAGCTGACGTTTCGGGCCTGAAACGTCAGCTTTTGTGCTCCTGAGATGCTGTTTGGCCTGCTGTGTTCATCCAGCTCCACACTTTGTTATCACATATAAAGTAACTTTTCGCTTATAAAGTATTAACAATTGTTGCATTTACTAATGGAGAAACTGAACAACTTATAAGTGCAGGTCCGTATTGTATTTCAATTTAGAGAGAACAGGTGTGACGTGTGAACATTTTTCTCTAAGCCCCTACACAATCTAACTCCAATTTTAGCAGAGTCCCACAAAAACATTTCCCATGACATCCTTTCAATTAAAAGTTGTAATTTTTCAGGAACGCAACTTTGCTTTGAGGACACCCTGCATTAAACAACAAACTTGAATCAAAGTACCTGTGTCCCAATGTACTAATTGTGTCAATCATTAATTAGTCTGATCTGTATTAAACCTACAATCAGAAAACTACCTTTTCAGACAAGGTAGTTGACAGAGCTGGAGATGTTGCTGCAAAATAGCACTGACCAATTCATGCTCTCCTTCAGTTGACCAATAGGTAACTATGGAAGTAATCTTGTGACATGCTGGGGTATAAGCTGGATCACTCACTGAACAAAGTCAAGATGAGCTGAAACAAATCCTAGACCTTACTTGTAATCTCCACCCTCCTTGCAACCCTGCCGCTTGTTTTCCTACCCTGTGTGGCTGCTTGCGGCTAATGCTGCATTCCAGCTGTTTACCTGCATCTAATCTGAAACAGATCTGCAGCAAAAGAAATAAGTGGCATTCTGTCTGTAAAAGAATGGTTGGTGGACCACCTGTAGCAGAACTTGTTGCTGCAATAGGCAACTGAGGGGAAAAAATTGTATCTACATAATCTCTCCATAGAAAAAGCAGTTAAGAATTTTCTTTAAGTTTTTACAAGTTTTTAGAGGGATCCTTTTGAAGATTACATAAAAACATATATCACTTGTATTGCAAATTTGTTTGATAGCTCAAATCATGAACAATGTCTGATCTGTTGCCCCCGTGTTGGTTACAGACTGCAGAGAGAAGGTGTTTGAAGCAGAATAATAACCTGTATCTTTTACAAAGAAGTAACAGAATTGATTTTCTATTTATCATCTCCAGGCACACTACTGAGCATTTTAGATAATCTAAGGCTTGAAGACATGGTGAGTTGTTACTCATTGTGACCGTGAGCCAAGGCAGAAGTACGGAAAACCTACAATATCCTAGTTTTAAAATTCAAAAACTCAGTTTTCTTGATCCATCTGTCAGACTATAAAACCTTTGTGCTTGTGGTGCAGTGGTAGTGCCCCCAACCCTGAGCTAGAAAGCCTGGGTTCAAGTTCCACCCTCTTCAGAAGTGCATCATACCATTTCTGAACAGATTGATTAACCTCTAAATTATTCTCGTAAAACTGGTTACAATCATAGCAAGATAGGATCTTTTAATCTTATCTTTAATTTTATCTTTTGTTGTCATGTACAATAACATTTACTCTGGCCCATTGTACTTAGTCAGGACAATACAATGTTGAATGTAACAAAATTTTCAAATTAGATTTGTTTAAATGTTTTTGATTAAACAACCTAGGTGACTAATAGGACAAAAGCTGACAGCACAAACCTTTCTCTTTTCCTGAAATAGTGGGGTGTGTTCTAGGAGTGGAGCAAGAAATAACAATAGAAAGTGGTGTGTATGGGATTTATTTCACCTAACTTGCATGCAATAGCTATGAATATAAAAGTTCTGCCACAATGCTACCCAAGATTTATTTGGCTCGAACTTCAATCTCGATTTAATTAATCAAAGGTTGAAATTTAGTTATACTCCAAGATTATCAACCATGAGAATTATTCCACAGTGGACTTTTGCTACACTCATGAAATCTAAATGGGCATTAAGCCATAAAATTGAATTTTGTCACAAGATTAAGCAGCTTTAGCCCTTATATTTCTGGACACTTTCAAGATAATGGAAGTAGTATTCTATTTCCAGCAAAAATTAATTTCTATTCTAATCATTCTTCAACAATTCAGATTCCAATAATGCACAAACAGTCCTGAACAATTCACAGCAGTGATATAACATATTAGAATGTAAATACTTTGTAAACCCTTCCTCTATTAGATCTATTCCAATAAAATTCCAAAGGCCACATGCCAAAATAAATTCTATTTATGCTTGTGGGTAGAATGTGACGAAGTAGTGTGACAGAACAAATAAACCTTAAACTTCTCTCTTTGGATAGTTAGAAACAAATGTGAATTTTAGCCTCAAGTCAAAAAGTCGACTAATTGTTAATTTCAAGTAAATGCTACAGATTTTAAAATTGCCTACGGATAATTAAAGTTGACAATTAATCCTTCACTGGCTATGTTTTTATTTGTTTATTCCAGAAACTAAAAGAGCCACTAAAATTGCTCATGAAAATTCCCTCTATATGGTTCATTACTGGGGTTACTTTTTCTTTAAACATTAGAAGTTGCTATTAATAGAATAAAAGCACCAATGATTCATCAGTTCTTTATAATTTCATGCAGCATTTCATGCATTTAAAAAAATTTTGGTAAGTTGTCAGTTCACAAAACATGCAAAGGGTTCATACAGGATGTAGCGCGCTCTACATGTCAGAAGGAAGATATGCCTGTACAGGACAGGGACTTCTCTTCTTACCTGGGAGATGTACCCAGAACGGATCTGTTGTTCACGTTCCATGCTAGCCTTCAGCTGAGCTTCGAGCTCTGCTCTATACTTCTGTGCGTCTATCAACTCTTGTTGGTAGTGGTCCAATTGAGTTTTCAATTCTTCAAGCTACAGAAATAATAAATCACCTTTTACGGAAGTAGAATTAGGAATTATGCTCTTACTCATTTATAGCAATCTAAACGTTGATAGTATTCGGCCTAAGTTAAATTGTGTGAGGAGAAAGAGGAAATTGATAGACAAGACGTCACATTTGGTCGAGATTATCTGTCATGAGATAATGTTCAAAGTGACACAGAGCAGAAGAAAAAAAAACTATGTTTAGCAAGTGAAATTGTTAACAACCAGTGGATCAACAAATGGGAGGCCACTGTATACACTACACAATGCAGCATAGCCCTGCCTTACCTGATTGAAATGGCCGATCCACTCATTTTTGACAATACTTACAGCTAATTATGCTACAAAATAAAATATTCTTAACCTAATATAAATCAGCTCTGTAACTAAATGTTTCAACCTAAAATTAATAATTACTTGACATTATGACTGTCAATGGACTTAGTTTCACCTAATATTTAGTAACAGAAAATGCTTCATGGCAATGTAGAATGTAATATTCCACACTTGCAAGGGAGATTTGTGTTGAAGAGCATCTCGGGTCTTTCAAAGTCTCAGCCTAGCAGCTGTGCACAAAGCTTAAGTTAAATCAGAGCTTAGCTACTGCTCTGCAAGGGAGAATCCATAGCTGCACTCACATTTATCATCAAAGCCAAATGTAGTCTTACAGGCTGAGTCAAATTTTATACAGGTAGTAAATGAATTTGTCTGCTACAGAATAAACAGTGAACCTTCTACTGAACTACACACCTGACTTGATGTCTGCATTACCTTGTATATCCACTTGGTCATGCTGCCTGATCCAAAAATGCTTGTGAATTTATTAAGTCAGGAAACAAATTAAATGCTTGCACCTGTTTACTGAAAGATAATGTATTATCTAATTCTGTAATCTACAAGTATTATACTTGCAATATTATTGGCTTTAATTAAAATGTAACCAGTAAAATTGTACAAGGCCTTTTTGCAGTGCTGTTGTTATCAAAGATGAAAGAGCTCCTAGACATAATATCTATGTTAATGATCGATTTTCAGGGCAAAGAGTTTGGATTCCAGATCCACTGTTTCTAAATATGGACTATGCTGTGCATCTCGATAGCTTTTTTTCCCCAAATCTGAAGTGGTAGCAGAACCAAATGTATTTTTTCTTTCATAACAATGCTACATCTGTTTCTGAATGTCTGTCTGACACAATAGCTAGAATATGAATCATCTTTACTGAGCAGGAGGAAAGCAAAATTTATTGAAAATAAATAAAATGGCACATCTCTACTCTATTGAAAAGAATTGGATGAGAACATCAGGAAGGAGTCATTTGCTTGGAAGACAAACCAGAGGTTGGAAGAACACAGCAGGCCAGGCAGCATTTGGAAGAAAGGAGCAGTCAATGTTTTGGGTATTACCCTTCTTCAGGGCAGAATGTGGGGGTGGGGCTGGGGCTGCGGCTGCAGATGGCGAGCAGGGGTTGCGGAAGGGTGGTGATAGGTGGACACTGGTGGTAGATCGATGGAAGGGATTAATCCAGTTGGTGGCTGAAGGGAGAATCAGAAGGTGGAGTGGAATGGAGGAGGTGGGGCTGGAAGGGGAGGCAGGGGCTGGGTAGCAATGTTATTTCAAATCGAGTCCTCTGTAGGGTGCCTAGGCAGAAGGCAAGATGTTGTTCTTCAAATTTGTGTTCAGAGTCACTGCGACACCAGAGGAGGCCAAGGATGTACATGTAGTGTTGGGGTGGAGGGGTGTTGAATGGGTGGTGGCCAGGGAGATTAGGTTGGCTGTTACAGGCCAACTGGAGGTGCTCAGCGAAACGGTCACCTTGTCTAGGTTTGGTCTCATGAGCATAGAGAAGGCCTCGCTGGGAGCACTGGATACATCAGTGTGGGTTGGCGGAGATGCAAGTGAAGCTCTGTCTCACTTGGAAGGGCATTTGAGGGCCTTGAATGCAGGTGAGGGATTTGGTGCGTGGGCATGTGTTGCATCTTTTATGGTTACAGAGGAAGGTACTGGGCAGTTTGGAGTGGTTGGTGGGGAGTGTGGCACGAACTAAGGAGTGGTGAAGGGAATGATCCTTGTGGAAGGCAGAGAAGGGTGGGGAGTGGAAGATGTTGCGATGGTGGGTCTAATTGGAGTTGGCGGAATTGTCTGAGGGTGGTGCACTGGATGCGAAGACTGGTGGGGTACAAAGTGAAGACAAGGGGCACCCTATCTTTATTACGGTGCAAGATGCCCAACAGCTGTGGAGTGGAGAACGGAAGGGGCACAGTGGAGTGTTGTCTGGATGACAGAGGCAGGGAAAACAGCGTTGTTTGAAAAAGGCAGATATCGGGGATGCTTGGAGGTGGAATGTCTCCTCGTCAGAGCAGATGCGACGGAGACGAGGAATTGGCAAAAAGGAATTGAATTTTTGCAGGATACCAAAGACCAGGTGACTGTTTTGCCTAGCACCTCTGCTCTGCACGTAACAGATAACCTAACTCTCTGATCACAGCCCATTTCTTTGTTTGTTCTTTCAAGAATCCATTTTGTAGACAGACATGAAAATCCTAATAAAGGTTGAGTCCGTCCAGCCCTTTCCTAATTCAGATTGGTGAGGTGGAACACCATACTGCAATTATACGGAGGACTTTTTTTTAAAACCCAAGTTTCAGTGTGAGGACTTGAGTTTGGATAAAAGATTCAATAATTGAAAAAAGCTTCAAGATTGTTGCCTTAAAACAGTTTAAAGTGCCAAAATGATAGTTTATTTTTGCATGAATGCATATGTTGCTGACAATTTGATTTGTAATTAACCCTGATAATTGAGTGGCATTTCTCCTCTTAGTGCAGTTAGCAGGTGTATGGGGAAAATATTTTGCATGTCTCTTTTTAATTAATGTTCACTGTCAATCTTGCACCATATTGGCCCTTCACTCCACATTTTAGTTTTTACATAATTAAACATGGAAGACATATTCAGATACAAGGCAAGATAATAAGTAAAGCATTGTCGATTGAAATCTTGATTACTAACAGTAAATAAAGTTTTTCACTGTTTGACTTCTGCCATTAACAATGGAATTTTATTTAAAAACTTTTGCTTCCTCGCTCGCGAACATGCCACATGAATTTAACTGGTGCTTGGGACGGGAGACAAACAAAATCTGGACAAGACCGACAAGTTATTCTTCACAAGTGACATGTTTTAGCTATGTGGCTAGGAAAGCAAACTAGGCATTAATTGCTCAAGTCGCAACTTGAATACACAGCCACTGGGAGGAATGAAACTGGATCACTTTCGCTGCCTGCAGGACTCCTTTCAATATATTTTGTAATTTAGGGTCAGAAGCAGCTGGTGGAAAGTTACAAAGTGGGGACTCAACAGAGCTGTCAAACGAAAAAAAAAGTAGAAACTTGATGCTAGAATCATTACCTTCAACTCTGTACCAGGTATGTTTTATACTTTATAATACAAACTACAGAGTCTTAGGTAACATGATTAAGAGCAAGTATCATATTGGTGAAAATTTAAAAAGTACAATGATGCAAGGATAACGTAACTGGTGTCTTTTTTTTCCATAGCACATGAGAACAAACTGCTGTGCGTTTCATTTTAATACAACTCTCAGCAAACTTGGTGAAGACACTGAGAAGCCAGGCACACTTTTTTTCCCCCACACTGTTTGCCATTCCTTGCAAGTTATGGCCTCCTTCATAAATTGCAATCCTACCACAAATATCTTACACAATGAGTTGTGTACTTCTCAATGCTCACTGTCTCAATTTGAACCAGATTGATCATATATCAGTGATAATGGGAACTGCAGATGCTGGAGAATCCAAGATAGCAAAGGTGTGGAGCTGGATGAACACAGCAGGCCAAGCAGCATCTCAGGAGCACAAAAGCTGACGTTTCAGGCCTAGGCCCTTCATCAGAGAGGGGAATGGGGAGAGGGTTCTGGAATAAATAGGGAGAGAGGGGGAGGCGGACCGAAGATGGAGAGAAAACAGGATAGGTAGAGAGGAGAGTATAGGTGAGGAGGTAGGGAGGGGATAGGTCAGTCCAGGGAAGATGGACAGGTCAAGGAGGCGGGATGAGGTGGTAGGTAGGAAATGAAGGTGCGGCTCAAGGTGGCAGGAAGGGATGGGTGAGAGTGGTCTCTCCGGAAGGCAGACAAGGGTGGGGATGGAAAAATAGCTTGGGTGGTGGGGTCGGATTGTAGATGGCCCTTGTCTGCCTTCCGGAGAGACCACTCTCTACGCGACTCCCTTGTCCGCTCCACACTCCCCTCCAACCCCACCACACCTGGCACCCTCCCCTGCAACCGCAGGAAGTGCAACACTTGCCCCCACTCACCTCCTCCCTCACCCCTATCCCAGGCCCCAAGATGACCTTCCATATCAAGCAGATGTTCACCTGCGCATCTGCCAATGTGGTATATTGTATCCATTGCACCCGGTGTGGCTTCATTTACATTGGGGAAACCAAGCAGAGGCTTGGGGACACTTTGCACAACACCTCCGCTCGGTTCGCAACAAACAACTGCACCTCCCAGTCGTGAACCATTTCAACTCCCCCTCCCATTCCTCAGATGACACGTCCATCATGGGCCTCCTGCAGTGCCACAATTATGCCACCCGAAGGTTGCAGGAATAGCAACTCATATTCCACTTGGGAACCCTGCAGCCCAATGGTATCAATGTGGACTTCACAAGCTTCCAAATCGCCCCTTCCCCCACTGCATCCCAAAACCAGCCCAGTTTTTCCCCTCCCCCCCACTGCATCCCAAAACCAGCCCAGCCTGTCTCTGCTTCCTTAACCTGTTCTTCCTCTCACCCATCCCTTCCTCCCACCTCAAGCCGCACCTCCATTTCCTACCGACCACCTCATCCAGCCTCCTTGACCTGTCCGTCTTCCCTGGACTGACCTATCCCCTCCCTACCTCCTCACCACCTATCTGGTTTCCTCTCCATCTTTGGTCCGCCCCCCCCCCCCCCCTCTCCCTATTTATTAGAGTTCCCTCTCCGATGAAGGGTCTAGGCCCAAATCGTCAGCTTTTGTGCTCCTGAGATGTTGCTCGGCCTGCTGTGTTCATCCAGCTCCACACTTTTGTGATCATACTATCAGTCTTATTTAACACTAAATTAAGCCTCCAATCTCATTCTTGCAATGAAAAAGGCTGGATATTTTCACCTCTGTTACTTCACCCATCCTATCATTACTGCCTCTTCCATCTGCAGTCTAAAGTATTTCAATGCTCTTCTGCTCATCTCCCATTCTTGATCCTCTGTATATATCAGCTCACCTAAAACTCCATATTCTATCGCATCACAGTCCCAAGTGTCCAAGACCCTCAGCATGTCGACGTCAAGAAGAAAACAATGGACCTTCTGCCATAGGAGAAAGGAAGGTTTTATGGTGCTCACAAGATTAATGGAGTGGCTGATTATGAAGGTTGAGAAATGGAGGGTGGGGTTCGGATGATCAGGATGTCGGAGTTGTCAAGTTGGTGGCAACTATGCTGGCCTGCCTCCTCCTACCCTTTCACCAACCAGAGGGATTCTGGCCTGAAACACATGACCCAACTGTGCGCATGTATGAAGTTTTAAGAAATCTGACAGAGGAAGCCAAATTACAAGACTGTGGGACAGTCCCAGAAATTCATGAATTGAAACAGAATTGCTGGAGGAACTTGGAGGGCCTGGCAGCATCTATGGAGAGAAAGCAGAGTTAAGCAGAGAATCCCTACAGTGTGAAACAGGCCGTTCGGCCCAACAAGTCCACACTGACCCTCAGGCATCTCACCCAGACTCCACGTCCCTATAACCCACTTAATCAACACATCCCTGAACACTATGGGCAACTTAGTATGGCCAATCTACCTAGCGTGAACATCTTCAGACTGTGGGAGGAAACTGGAGTACCCAGGTTCCTGGCACCAGAGGCAGCAGTGCTAGCCATAAAGCCACCATGCTGCCCATGTTTCGAGTCCGATGACCTTTTTCCACAGAAAATCTGGGACAGTTGGTCACTTGGATCAAACTCACCCTCAGTGAATTGAAACAGGTCTTGCCCTCCACCACTGTATTGAATTTAAAATATTCATTTGTTTGAAATTACTTTAAGAGCTCGCAGATCTCCAGCTCTGTATCCCTCTGCAGCAGTACAATCATTCTTCCTAACAAATCGTTAATTCCTTCAACTCTGGCATTTTGTACACTTCCACATCCTCCACTGCACAACTGATTGCTGGGCTTGGGTGGCTCAAAGTCCAACAGTGACCAAACACATCTATTTTAGATTTAACACTTTAATCATACCAATCATTTTATATGAAAACGAATTATGTATTTTTGCCTACCTCCTTTGTATGGGTTTCCAGTAGCTTATCAACCTGTGATGTTTGTGAACTTGCCAGTACTGTTGCCAGTGGTACCCGCCGTTCTTCTCTTATGGGCGTGCGTTCTACCTGCTGCCAGTGCTCTTCAATTTCATCGTGCACCTTTTGCCTCCGATCCAGCAATGGTGAGGAACTTGATGATTCAAATTCCATCCTGTTTGTATCACCTGAACTTGAGCCTACTGTTCCAGTCACAGCCTCATATCTTTTTCTACGTTCCTCACGCCGTTTAGTCCGTTCCCAGTCATTCAGGTCTGATGAAGATGGACCAAATCTTTCCAAATGACTGTCACATGAATCTGCTTTTGCTGCTCTTTCTTGTGCTATTGCTTGTGCTACTGGCCTGAATTCTGCCCAGTCAAAAGTTTTTGACCTGCCCTCTCTCCTCCTTTCACGTGCTCGGCTTTTTCTCTGCCCTGTCTCTTTATCCACAGAAGACGCTTCAGAAGATGGAGAATCTGATTTGCTATCATAATGTGGGGTAGTATCTGGGAGCATCACAGCACATTGTTCATCTGGTAAGCTAACAGAACAAAATCAATAGACTGGAATATTTTAAACAAAGCTAAGATACATGTAACAATGTTTACTTCAGTTCATGGTACTTCCACAATGCAAATCTCTTAGGTGCAGAAAGTTCGTAAAACATACAACAGTATGTAAAGATGACAACAAATCTATGTGGAAATTATAATACAGTTCAAACTCAGACACAATATTCCTAATTAGCTCAATTATAATACACTTACTGCAATGATGTTTTGGAATCTGTGTACCAAGTAACAGCACAAGAAAGAAAGAGTGTTTTGGTACAGCATAATCTTACCTGGCAACATCTGGCGCTTTTGATGGTCGGATATTTTTCATCAATGCCTGCATCCAATTGCGTCGGATGCCAGCAGTCATTGCAGAAAGGGTAAACAAAGCTTCCTGGGTCTGTAAGATGAGTTAAATCATTTGCATTATTCATAATCACTAGGAATTAGTTTTTTTTCTGTATCACTCTATTCAAGGTTGTCAGGTATCAAATACTTAAGGGCAGAATCTTCTGCCCTTAGATTACGTTAGATCGGGCAAGTTATCAGAAAATCAGTGGCTCTTCAAACAGAGGTAGGCCAGAAAGTTGTTTAAGAAATTTACTTAGAGCCAGAGCTAATTGCTAGTCCTAGGGAGTGAAATCTCACTATCATTTAGCCAACAAGCAGCAATTTTCAGAGCTTGTACAAACTGAGCTACGTAAGGCATCATTCAATCAGTGCTTTTTGGAGGGGTGGTCATGAACACAACTCTACATCCAGTTTAAAAACATGCTTGGCAGCCTTTGACCAGTTCAGCAGTTCACCTGTTTTACAGCACTACAGCCATGCAGAGACTTCCTGAGGGAATTAGTCTATTGCATGAAACTTTTTATTACAGATACTGAATCAAATTTGTGCCACTTGGAAGGTTAGTGAAGTTTCATGTTTATTACTTGTAAAATGAAGAGATAAATGTATAGCTGTAAGAGAAACTTGTAAGAGTGAAAATGTTGCAATCTAGAGGGACCTACTTAATTCCTTTAAAAAAGGAAAATATTGTTTTGATTTCAGATCTCCATCATCTGTAAAGTGTTGGATAAACTAAGCAGGTATAGCAGCATCCGAGGAGACAGAAGCAGCTACCATTTCAAGTCAAATACAACTCTCCCACAAAACCAAAGTTTAAAAGATCATGACTCAACTCCCGACAGTCATATGCATCTTGAAATGTTACCTCTGTTTCTCTCTCCACTGATGATTTCTCCTGCTGTATTCCTCATTTATTGCCACAAAGTCATTTTTAAGTAAACATGATTCACAAATTGTACTTTAAGTCACACACTCTTGACAGAGTGACCAATTGAGGAGTACAAAGGCAAGAAAGCAGTCAACTTCCAGTGAGAAAATTACAACTAGTGAGTGCTATTTACTCCAGAGCAGAAATATTTTAAACTCGTCTTGTACAAGCATTCGCCTCATTACAAATAAAGTTGCTTGCATCTTACTCAGCTCTGACAGGGGCAGGAAAGCCTCTGTCCGTTAATCAATGATGGGGCGTGATGCAAACTAATATGTTTTCAACGGATTTCTACATAGATACAAAGGGCCTTAGATAGTGCTGACCCCACTGTGGGGGACTGCGATGGAATTTTACCTGCGGCCGCATAGGAAGATTAAAAACAGCCACAGAGGGGACCAAATGTCATAGCAGGCTACTGAAAAGACCAGCCTGGGTTCTTTGTGACTTCGCACCAATTGTTCGGTTATATCTTAAACCCAGTTAATGCACAGTCGTCATCAACAACCTCACGTCAACCATGCACATGAATTCCAGAGTCAGGACCTGACCATCATTTTTAAAGAGTTCTGCAAAACTTTGAAAAATCCAGGACAGAGTACAAAAACACAATTTACATGAAGCATTAAAAAACACTCTCAGTCTCAGTTGGAATACAGTGTCTAACTCTGGCATGACACTTGGGGGAAAAAAAATGTCAACATCTGCAAAAGGATTGGCAAAAATTTACTAGAAATTGACTTAATATGTTAAGAGCCAAGGGAAACCGGGGCTGTTCTCCTTAGAAGGATCGGATATTTAATAGATGCTCAAAATTTTGAATGCTATCGATGGAATAAATTGGAAAAGTTTTTGCCAGTCACCGAACAGTCAGTTAGCAGAGAATGAGCCTTTAAGATAATTGGTAGAAACTGTCAAAGCAAAAAAATTTCTTTATAGCGAATTGTGATGATCTGGAATGCACTGCTTGAATGGGTGGTGGTAGCAGATAATATCAAATTATACAGAGTTTACAGCACAAATAGGCCAGGTGAATTGTTCTCTTCCAATATTTTTCTTCACATGAAATGCCCTCTGATCCATTTCACCCTATTGGTAAATTCTTCTGTTTCTTTCTCTATCTAGCTGTCCTAAAATGGAAGTTTGAAGGAAAATCCACATTCCAAGAACAAATATTAGATATGAACGTGCAGAGACTCCATGGACTAAATACCAGCACAGACTATAAAGTGTGGGGCTGGATGAACACAGCAGGCCAAGCAGCATCTTAGGAGCACAAAAGCTGATGTTTCAGGCCTAGACCCTTCATCCAGCCCCACACTTTGTTATCTTGGATTCTCCAGCATCTGCAGTTCCCATTATCTCTCAGTGAATGGCAAAATAGTTTTCAAGAAGGGAATTGGATAGGCAAACAAAGTGCTGAAGAAATTCAGATATGGTAGCATCTGTAGACAGAGTTAGGATTTTGAGTTCAGTGTGACTCCCCTTCAGAAGTCAATTTCTTTGAAAAATCATAGTGGATTCAAGGTAAACTGCTTCTTAAGAGTCACAACAGACTCTAAATCATAATTGTTTCTCTTTCCACAGATGCTGCCACACCCGAGTTTCTCCAGCATTGTCTGTGTTTCAGATTTCCAGCATTCGCTATATTTTGCTTTCTAAAAAAATTGAACAAACACCTGAAGGAGAAAGGTTTGCATGGCAACAGGGTAGGTCTAGAGATGGGCTAGTTGGATTGCTCTTTCAAAGTACAGACATGATAAGTCCAATTATTTACTTCCCTGCTGTATCACTCTATAATTTGATCATATATGAAAAAGCAAATTAGTGAAGATACGTTACAGACTTAATTAGAAATATTAGTGAAAATCATAAGTAATATATCAGACGCTGCAAAAGTAAGACAACACCGCTGAGTATATATCACAGAGGGAATTTTCAGTGTCATTTTAAACTCAACTTACATGAATTTGGAAGCCATAGTTGCGCTGGACCTGATATTCGGTTACATTATAGCAAGTAGATAAATCAATTTCACCATCCAAATCTGATGCCTGTGGCAGATGGTGAGGAAACAAAACAGGTTTAATTAATTTGACAACACGTGGTGAATCAGAAATTAACAAATTTTCATTTTAGAACATACAAAGGAACCAAATAAACATAAGTGCTTTGGTTCAACAACGTAAAACTAAAATTGTGCTAGATAATTTTCCAGTTTTGTGTTAGTTTCTAATCAAGGCTAAACCATATTATCCTTCTTGATCTTGTACTAAAATGCCATGTTCTCCATTACAAAACCGTCTACTTCCATCGATATAGCATCGCTTGTTGTTTCTTACTTATTGCTGAAACCCAACATTCATGTTTCCTCCAGACTCTATTTGTCCCAATGCTCTCCTGTGGGGTGAAGCTAGGAAACTAATCAATAAATTGCAGTCATCCATAACTCCGTTATCCTTATTAAAACGAACATCAAGTCTCATTCTGCAATTTACACAGGACATCATCCTGATTTTTAAAATTCTTCTTGGCCTCACCCTCCAGCTGCCATGTTGTCAAAATTCTGCTTAAATCTTGCATTTTCTGCATTAAATTTCTTGACAGCTGATGAGATATTTTTTGCTGGAATTAAAGTCCAATTAAGCCATGCATCTCAAATGCTAGTCATTTGATGAGCCTTGTAGCAGGTGCCATAATGGATGATTTATCACTGCACTTTATCTTGATGAGCTGCTTCTACTTATACAAGCTTGTATTATTTTGCTTCAAAGTTGCTTTTAAGCAGTCTTCATATTTTGATAGAACCTCATAGGGTTCTTCATTTCTCCAATTCCCCTTTCCGCTAGTGGAGTAATATCTTTATCAGCTATAACCTAAATTCTAAGCCCACAATTAACATCCTTGCTTCCCACTCTCCCTTCAAAACAGCTCAGTGTCAACCTTTTAGTCATTATGCATATCTCTTGCTTTGGTTCACTTTAAGATATCAGGTATTTCTGTGAAGCACTAGGGGACGACAACATACTGCATTGAAGTTGGGATACAATTGCAATAAATTGTTATTAGAAAACCTTGCAATAACAATCATGCTAAGTCATCAAGTAGACAAATGGCACACGAGAGACTGGTCAAGAGAATTTTTAAAAAAGCATTTGAACTCAAATTATACAATAAACGGCATTCTTTCTTGGCTTTAGGCACACAAAGCCAGTTCAGCAGTCAACTTTGGAAGAGGATAGGAAATTGCTCATGGAACGCCGCATACACTTTGTTTATTAAATATCTGTCAGATTGGAGCTCATAAATGGAAGTTTTCTTATTCAAGAAATTCAGAAATACTTCCAAAATCTCTCAACGTTTGTGACACTATCGACACAACACAAAACAAATTTTAAATAAATAGTCAGCTAAGCATCTTCCACCTAATTGTAGCCACGTTGCCTGTGTTTGAAAGGCGGACAGTTAGAGTACGGCTTTGATAGCCATACTATCAAACAACCTGCTGGCGCCCCTCCGTCCAAAGTGAACGTTATTCCTTATTGAACAAAATGTCAAAGCTCTGTCAACATCAGAATGGGGCGAAACCTCAGCATAAGTCTGTCGCTATAAGGGAAGGCAGAAAATACTGATTTTCTAAATTAGGACAGCTCTAAAGTGTCATCCACAATAAGTAAAGTAAATTTTCCACCCATTAAGCATGTCAATACAAAAATCCAAAATAAGCTTTATTCTAATATATTAATACATGGAAATTTACACTAAGAAAAGGAAAATCTTCAGATTAGCAATCAGCTTGATGCACCACATACCTTTGTCAAAAACTGGCTGGCATAATGCTAACTTAACCAAAACTCTAACTGATCATGCATACTTAAGTCAGAGCAGTTGCTGCTAAACTACCATAGCACTTGTAGGTTTTTACGACTGTAATTTGATTTTAGAATCCATTTTCAGTTCCAACAAATTAATTAAATCCTATTTTAAACAATGCAATACAATGTTGATGCTGCCTTTGGGGAAAACAAGACAGCATCCCTTTGTACACTGACTGCTGCAGTCAAATTATCTGTTCACCTCCAGTTCCAAGGGTAAGTACGAATAAAAAATGGCACCGCTGAAAGATCCTCTGATATATTTCAGCCAATTCAGAAAAAGGCTAGAGTAAAACATTAGATCCGGTTGCACCATGATCATACAGCATGTCTATAGGAAAATTGTTCAGCACTAAAACAAAAAAAACAAGAGATTGCTGGTCCTGTCATTCAGTGACCAGATTGTTTGTTGCCTTCATGATAATTATTGGATTACATTTTCAGCAAATTACAGCACTGAAAGTTTGGAGCTGAATGGTACAGACAAAGCTTAACCATGTTCCACAAATTTGACCCAGGTGATTTAGAACACACTTTTCTTGAGGAATGAAAACATTAGGGGTGAATGGCCTTCAGCAAATATTAAGTCAATGAAAGGCAAAAGATCAAAGAGGGTAATCATGCAGTAACATGCATGACATAAAAGTGTTTAAATACCAAAAGAGATGACATAAGAAAGGGAGAATACAATGCAACAAACATAGAAACAAAGATGGGTCAAAAAGACATAAATATGTAAAAGGTGGAACAGCAGAGAGGAACGGTACCAAAATTTTACATGGAATTCCCAATACCTCGAAACCCGGCAGAAGGAAAGGGTCTCAAATCCCATATACTGATAGGGGACTACCAAGCATTCAATTCTCTCTGTCACAAGCTGTGCATTTGCCTGAAGTGATCACTGCTAAAAGTCTTCCAGTTCTGATGAAATGCCAACCTGAATACTTGTTTTCATTCTCTCATCACAAATCTTGCAGAACACTGGTGTGCATTTCTTGCAATTTCCTTTCTTAATTTAAATTTCCAATACAATAAATATTTTAGTAAATTTAGCGAAAATGTTTTGGGTTTCATGCTTCTGAGAAAAAAAAACTGGTCTTTCAGTTTCTGGTAGGTACAATAATTCAGCATAATAAAATTAGCCAGTAAAATACAGCATTGAAATAAGTAAAACTCGGATGGGTCCAAAAAGTTCAAGCAGGGAATGAAAAGAAAATAAACTCTCATCTTTTCATTTAATCCTTCTAGATTTAATATGAAAGCAGCTGTATTGGTACAGCATAATAACATCAACTTGTTTTGTGTAACATTTTCAATATGGTAAAACATTCCAAGGCCTTCTCAGGAGTGTATAATACAAAAATGGATTCAAAGCTATACAAGTAGCACATTTTAAAAATAATTTTAATGGAAGAGAAGTGCAGTAGCTTAGGGAAGAGTCTAGAGCTTACAGCCTAAGTGGCTAAAGGTATATCCTCAAATTGTAAAAGGATAGAAAACTAGGGACAAATAAGAGGCCAGAGGTGGCCAAAAGTAGACCTCTTGAAGACTTGGAAAATGGGTCATTTTACTTCAGACTATTGCTGGCTCTTCTGCCCTTAGCTGCAGTTGATATGGATTGCATAAAATGGTATCACAGCAAAATGTATTTCCTGTTGTTTAGGAACAGAATGGATCTATTGTCGTATCAATAAGCACGGATAACTAAGACACGGATTTAGTGGTAAAGGAGTGTCAATCATAATTCTGACATTCTAAAAGGAGAGTTAAGCAGGAAAATAATATCAAAAATATTTCTTTCCCAGATTACTTTCAACTGGACACAAATTAATTAGGAAGCAGCTTCAGAAAGAATTTTCAACAAATAATCATTACTATAGCAGATTCAAATGATGTTCAGCTACAATGTTGACTTTCAATGGAAATAAGATTCTGGATATTTGTAAAAAAAGGTGGGGCCTGATGCAGTATAGATCTGTTTACAACATCACCAAAAACTGTGCTCATTATCTATTTCTGCAGTGAGGCTTTAGCTCTATTTTTCTGCACAGGTTCTCACAGAAAGGGCAATCAACATACACACAAGAGCTCCCAAATATAGCTCAGGGTTGTAGGCAAATTCAACTGGTTTCTGAATAATTTCCAAATATAATGCTTACGTCCTCAGCAATTGAGTCCTTGTAGTAACGCAGACTATGGTCAGTCAGTACAAACCAGTATTTCTTCCACTGAAAAACAAAACAAACTAATAAACAACTTGTATTAAAATACTCAAGTTAATTCTGATTGCAAATAATATTTAACACTCCAGATAACTCCTTACACAGATTAACTTTATCAACATATAATTAAAGTCCAGGACATTAACCATACAGCTGTTAACCCAAAAATTAATAAAAAGTATTCAAATGATTTGTAAAAATGCAGAATGCTTTTGATTAACATTTAGCATTTCTCCTGAAAACTGTTCCTCCTACTGGTTCAGGATTACACAGGTGTACTTGCTTGCCCAAAGGCAATCTCACATAGTGACACGCTACTTCATCTCAGGAGATAAAGAACCACATGTGAGCGCTAATGACGATGGTCACTTGACTTTTCAGGAGCAGGAATTTTTCACTCCTTAATCCAGGATCATTGTGGTCAATTGAAACACTATTACTGCTGTCATGACTGAGATCAATTAGTTAACCAGTAATGAACTTGGGACTCTTCCTCATTCATGGGCAAAAGTAATGGCTTGTTATACTGATTAGTGTTGTGCATTTCATAGAATTTGTTTGGATACAATTTTCTTTTCACATTTTCATCCATGGCAGGGACTATTCTTCTAAAAGAAGTCATATATTCCATGGCCGCCCACAGATGAAGCTACTTAAACCACACAAGATAGCAGAAAACATCATTTGATTTATTTCTCGTCACGTGTATTTTGTTACAAAATACAGTCAGGATTGTTATACAGTGCCGCCACTCTGGATCATCTTAAAACACAGAAAAGTAACCAAAGCAGATTATAAAAGCAGAAAAAGAGTTCAACTTTACAGCCTTTCTTGTGGAGGACTCTGCCATAGGCCATGCGCTTGGTGGCCAGGCACGAGTTCCTTTCACTGTGCCGCCACTGCTGAAAGAACAATTGCCACTCTTTGGTGAATTGATGAACGGAGAGATCTGGGTGTTCAGGTCCATTGTTCCCTGAAGGTGACACGCAGGTCAATAGGGTGGTCAAGAAGGCAGATGACATGCTTTCCTTCATTGGATGGGGTATTGACTACAAGAGTTGGCAGGTCATGTTGCAGTTGTATACGACTTTGGTTCGGCCACATTTGGAGTACTGTGTCTAGTTCTGGTCAACACATTACCAAAAGGATGTGGATGCTTTGCAGAGGAGGTTCATGAGGATGTTGCCTGGTATAGAGGGTGCTAGCTATGAAGAGAGGTTGAGTAGATTAGGATTATTTTCATTAGAAAGACGGAGATTGAGGGGGGACCTGATTGAGGTCTCCAAAATCATGAGGGGTATAGACAGGGTGGATAACAAAAAGCTTTTTCCCCCCCAGAGTGGGGGACTCATTTACTTGGGGTCATGAGTTCAAAGTGAGAGGAGGGAAGTTTAAGGGAGATATGCGTGGAAAGTTCTTTACACAGAGGGCAGTGGGTGCCTGGAACGCGTTGCCAGCAGAGGTGGTAGACGCAGACACGTTAGCATCTTTTAAGATATATTTGGACAGGTACATGGATGGGCAGGGAGCAAATGGACACAGAGCGTTAGAAAATAGATGACAGGTCAGACAGAGGTTCTTGATCGGTACAGGCTTGGAGGGCCGAAGGGCCTGTTCCTGTGCTGTAATTTTCTTTGTTCTTTGGCTCTATCTCGCCTCCAATGAAGCCCTCTCTGGACCTTGCCAATGCAGACGCCAACACTGCTGGGTACCACACTGGCCCAAACTCTATTCTGCTGCTACCACCATGAGTCCTCTTTGGGCCCACCTCACCGATGCAGCCACTGTTGATGGTGCTGGCTCTAGTACTGGGAACAAATTTGCCTCCACTGCCACCATGAACGTGCGCGGGGAGCATCCGAGTCTACATTGGGCTCACACTGCCACAACCAAACTCTTCAACAAGAGGCAAGTAAAATAAGAAGGAAAAAAATGAGGAGAGAGAAAAGCAGATTGCGCAGACAAGTTCCAAGTTCAGAAGCCCCACTCCACTGCCATGTTACTGGAAAACACAATCTTGCTTCCCTCACACTGTAACTAATGATTTGCACTTATTCACTGCCCACGTCATTTCAAATAACTTCTTCCTTTCCTGGGTGAGTTAGCTCAAGACACAAAATCAATTTGTCACTGATCAAATGGGGCTAATCCACTTGTTGGCAAATGCATGATATAGATTATGTATACAATCTATTATTTGACTTGGAGGCAAAAATCTATTATTATATAATGATGGTACCAGCACATTATGAGACAGTTTTGAAACCACCTGCAGTCACCAAAACATGTCAGGCCAAGAAGCCATTCTATACAAGTGAGACAGAATCTGTTGTATCACGATTATTCCCCTGCTTCTAATACTAGAGACAGAATCATTATCCCACAGCTATTATATTTTCAGATTTCCAAGTCAAATATTTCAATGATTGAGATTTTCCAACTAAACCCATTTAACTTTTTTCCATTTTACAATGGCAGCATATTTGCCATTGCAGATACCTGCTTTAGAATATAGAACCATCATTCATTTCAATACAGCAATTATTATACACTAGTGGGACATAACTTCATAAAGTATGAGCACAGCATTATGTAAGTATTGCGTGAGGGAAATATATTTAAGGAACTGTGTATTAGTCACAGCTGGCGTACCAGCTACTTGTTAACTCAAATCCCTGAATGAAATCTTGTCTGACAGGTGATATGTTATTTCTTTCTTAATTTAAAGTGGTATCTTACAGAAACAAGCACACAAGGTTGCAGATTTGGTTTTGACCCTTTGAAAAAGTGTCTGTACTGGTATTAGTTGAAGGACCAAACTGGCTAGACTAAGAGCATCCCCACCTCAGTTAAAACACAACATGCCAATTTTGTTAACAATGAAATGTGTGCTTTTATAAATTGCTGCAGTTTTGAAAATCAACGAAGCAGTAATCAGATATCGGCAGTTATTGATATCATGGAATTGTCATTATGATGAAAGCTGTGTGTTTTATGAATATTGATTTGTTTTAAGAGTTTAAACTGTAAATGAACAAAAGGATATTGGTTTATTTTTGTGGACTCATGATGTTAAAACAGTGTCACCTGAAGTGTTAATGAAAATTCAGTACACAAAAGAAATTTAACAAAGACAAATAAAGATATGTATGATAGTTTGAAAGATTCCAAAAAACATTGTAAAACAAAATTCCACTTACTCCCTCACATCGTCACTTCACATTTATCAAAAAGCCAGAAAAAAATCTCTTTGCCATCAGATCCAATGGTTTGACATAATTAGTCTGTCTCAGTTTCAGTTCGATGAGCTGTGAAGATTTCTTACATGAATCCTCACACAACAAAGGCATAAGCATTCTCGATCTTTGAACAATCTACAGAGTTCTAACAAAGTGTGTGTCTGGAAGTTTCATGAACTAAACTCTTTCATTGAAGTAACATTCCCTTAACTACTCAGAACAATCTCCTTTCCTAGGAAAGTCCGTTTTTGCTGACCCCAGTCAGCAAAACAAAAAAGGCCTCTTCAAACTGCCAAAAAGCTTTTGCAAGAAATTAAGAACACAAACTTGCTCATCTTAGCTTCTGCTGAGCTAACGGTTTGTTGTTTTCTCTCGTCATAAACCTTGACAGTATAAGCCAATTTCCATTAACACTTCAGGTGGCACATACTGGTTTAAAATCATGGTTCCACAAAAATAAACCAATACCCATATGTTGTTCATTTACAATTTAAACATCAATATACATAAAACACACAGCTTTCATCATAATGACAATATCATGATATTAACAACTGCCTGAATCCGATTGCTGCTTGATTGCCTGCAAATTCAAAATCAATTTATAAAAGTGCACATTTTATCATTAAAAAAAAATGGAAAGGTTAGTATTTTAACTGAAGTAGGGATGCTCTTAGACTAGCCAGTTGGTTGTTCAACTAATACCAGTAAGGCACTGTTTCAAAGGGTTCACTAAATAGCCATCGAGAACAGGAAACAATGTGGTACTTTTCCTCTTTCAAATCCAAGAATACTGAAGTCCATTGCAGTATCACTATCATAACTGGGTAACACAGACCAAGAAGCCAAACTATAATTTTGCTCATCAGACAATTCAGAAGAGGTGGGTGCAAAAACGGCACAAGACAGCTTAGTGAACAATTGGGCTACTTAGAGTTAATGTCTGAGAAATGCCACCAAAAACTTCCATCCTATTCAAATTCAAAGGACCATTAAATACTTCCTCTTAAAATTAGCATTCAAAGAGTAGGTTATGGGTGAAACCTTTTAAAAATGTCACAATTTTCTACACATTACTTTGTAAGGGAGCATGTTTTCAACATAGTTCCCCACTAGGCCTTGATGCATTAAGCAATAAATTAAGCATTAAGTATTAAACAAAATGATCAGTCTGCTGACAGGCTTTAAAAAAAGGTCAGGAAGAATATAATTGATATATTGGTAAGTGTGGATGTACAAAGGGATCTGAATGTGCTTATTTACCAAAGTAGATAGGTAGGTGCAGCAAAATGATATCAAAGCCTTCATTGCAAGATGATTAGCATTCAGATATAGGGATATCTTACTGCTGTTATAAGGGGGTTTGATGAGACAACATCTGGGGTACTGCATGCAGTTTTGGTATCCCTACTTTAGAAAAGATATACTTGCAATCAAGGGAACGCACAGGAGATTCACTAAGTTGATACCAGATATGGCACGAATCCACTATGAGATGGGAATTTGATTGGAATGGTATTTCCTGGAGTTAAGAATGATGAGAGGGAATCAGATGGCAATGTATAAAATTCTAACCGACTAGGCAGACTAGACAGGGGATGCTTTCCCAGGTTGTGGAGTCCAGAACCAGAGTGGACAGTCTCAAGATACAGAGCAGATTATTTCAGACTGAGACAAGGAAAAATTCTTTAAAGGATAGTGACCTTGTGGAATTCTCTACGACTGAAGGCTGTGGAGGCCAAGTCACTGAATATATTCAAGGAAGACACATTAAAATTTTAAAATGTATCAAAGAGTAAGTCAGCACTGATACTTTTAACTTCAATCTGAAGAATCACACCAGTGGGCTGTGTATTAATCTAAAGACCAATCTAATTAATTGGTCACCTTTTGATAGAAGGTCAAAATACTTCAATAACTTGAACTTCATTTTGTTTTCTATCTTTTCTATTTCCTGAACTGATTCAAATTAATAGATTCAAACGCAAGGCTTTGCAAGTCATTTTGTTTTATTTTACCACAGAAAACCTGTTTTAATACATTGAAAAGGACACAAGTCAAAGTTTGTCAAATTGACTCACTAGACCAGGGCAAGAAACAGACTTGAAAAAAAAAGGGATGCCAAATTATTCAGCAAATAGGTTTTGATTGGTCAGGGTATTGACATGCCTCCATGATCCCTTTAAGGGTTTCCCAATGAAAAAGGTGCAGTGTGTATACAAATTCACATTTCCGGGACCTGCATATTAATTAAAAAAAACTTTTTATTTGCAAATACGACAGACAGCGAACCTGACTAATGCTTACTGCAGATAGTAGGAGCTGCAGATGCTGGAGAATCTGAGATAACAAGGTGCAGAGCTGGATGAACACAGCGGGCCAAACAGGAGCAAGAAAGCTGTTGTTGTTTTGGGCCTAGACACTTCTTCAGAAAAATTTTTCTTCAGAAAAGCTGTGCTCATCCAGCTCTGCACCTTGTTAATGCTTACTGAAGTCCAGATTTCTTCATAAATAAACTTCTTGCAGCAATATCACATCTAATGGTGGATGTACCATTCTAAGGCTTTCAAGCACAGGCTGGTTGACCACGATCAAAATGTGGGCCATTGTAAATGGTCAGCAGGACATGTTTTCTGAAACATTCCACCAGATATTGGGTATACCTGGTATCACAGGAATACCTATATATATTATTCATATGTTTTAGCAAAATATCCTTTAGCTTGATGATAGCTTTTTAGATTTGAAAACCAACTGCAAAGTAGCAGCAAGAGACACATTTTACTCAAGTTATTGCAATATTTTCACCTTCCAAGGTAATCTGAGGTAGACTGGACACCATTCAGGGCTGAGGTAAACATAGGGCCTTTTGGATCAAAGCAGCCATTACCATATTGGATTGCTTTGATATGTTCTTCATCAGCATCGAGTTGAACAGTTAGCGAGGGATTTATTCATGAGGTTCCCAATATAGCATGTGGAATTGTAGAAATCCCAACATGTATACCGACCAGCGAACGCAGATGTTTGGTTGATTGGAGTGGAGAATCCAGAACATTTCTAACAAATATTCAATATAGTATGGGTCTGTATCAAGCAGGTATTGTTTACAGTACCGTTATCTGTAAAGGCAATATTGTGCTGCATACAAATTTTAAAAAGTGAAGAATGAAAGAAACTTGCACACTTCGGAGCAAGCATAATCTAGAAGATGATGAAGATTAGTAATCCTGCTACTAATCTATTCTAATTTACCCTGCACAAAAGCATGCTTTATCCTGAGATTATTATCTAGATCAGATTTTCGTGGAATGATAAAAGGTTTCAGAAATTTAAACAACAGGTGAAGCCAGCTATCTTACACTGTTACTTTGCACTTTTCTCCACAAAGTGGATGCTGCTGTTAAACCATGAAGACATTTTATCTTCCACACAAACGAGCAGTGTGATACAAGACCGTCAGCTCCATTACATCACAATTAATATATTTATATATATTATATTTCAAAGGCTGGTGGACTGTGTCAAACAACATGGCTTGTTGACCATTTGCAGCTTTCGTAGATTCTAAACAAGGTCTCACACCTAACATGCATTGTTTGACTTAAAAGGTCACCTCTTCTATACAGTGGTAAAAGCTTTAGTTCTCTCAACACAGTGGGTTGAATGAAATTCGGTTATTTACATATTTATATATATATATATATATATATATATATATATACACATACAATTAATTAAAATCTTCCAACTGTTTAGTACCTCTTCGTCATTGGTGTGATCCTTTGATCTTTTACTTATAAATTCTGTGTCTGATTCCACCTCTCTCTCTAACATCTGGAGGAGGAGCGAGGCTCTGAAAGCATTTGTTTTCAAATAAACCTACTGGTCTATAACCTGGGTTCATGTGATTTCTGACTTTGTCAGAATAAGAAAATGAGCATTTCAAAGTCTTTGTAGCACATAAAGCCATTCATGCAAAGTTATATTGACAGCTGCATAAACAACACCTAGAGCTGAATCTGTTAGGGTGTGCCCAGCCAAGTATGCTTAATAGGATAATTTCTCATTGGTGTACAAACAATAGTGCTAGACCCAATAACAGAAACTTTGAAAGGGGAGTCTAGTTCACAAAACAGATGGATGGCTCCTTTGTCTATTGTTCTGATGGAAGATCAAAGACCTGAAACATACTTAAATTTTAATCTCAAGGATACCACCTAATCTATGTATTTATATAGGAGCAGAATCAGTCTATTTGGTACGAGTCTGCTCTGCCATTCGATGGCTAATAGTTTTCTCAACCTCATTCTCCTGCCTTCACTCCATAACCTTCGATTCCTTTATTAATCAATAACTTACCTCTATCTTAAATACATCCAATGACTTAACTTGGTGTCCACAAATTTCTGCAGCAAATGACTCCCACAGATTCACTGTCCTCTGGCTGAAGAAATTCCTCATTTTGGTTCTCAGTTTAACTCTGAGTCTCTCCTACGAGTGGAAATATTCTCCACATCAACTCTACTCAGGTCTCTCAGTATTACACAAGTTTCAATCATAAGCCCCGCGTCCTTCTAAACTGCAAGCACAGATACAGAATTTTCACCTGCTCCTCATATGACAAGGCCTTCATCACTGGGATCATTCTTGTTAATCTCTTCTGGACTCCCTTCAACATCTATAACCTCTATAAAACTTTGGTTAGACCGCACTTGGAATACTGCGTCCAGTTCTGGTCGCCCTATTATAGGAAAGATGTGGATGCTTTGGAGAGGGTTCAGAGGAGGTTTACCAGGATGCTGCCTGGACTGGAGGGCTTATCTTATGAAGAGAGGTTGACTGAGCTCAGTCTCTTTTCATTGGAGAAAAGGAGGAGGAGAGGGGACCTAATTGAGGTATACAAGATAATGAGAGGCATAGATAGAGGTGATAGCCAGAGACTATTTCCCAGGGCAGAAATGGCTAACATGAGAGGCCATAGTTTTAAGCTGGTTGGAGGAAAGTATAGAGGGGATGTCAGAGGCGGGTTCTTTACACAGAGTTGTGAGAGCATGGAATGCGTTGCCAGCAGCAGTTGTGGAAGCGAGGTCGTTGGGGTCATTTAAGAGACTGCTGGACATGCATACGGTCACAGAAATTTGAGGGTGCATACATGAGGATCAATGGTCGGCACAACATTGTGGGCTGAAGGGCCTGTTCTGTGCTGTACTGTTTTATTTTCTATCAGCACATTCTTCCTTAGATATGAGACCCAAAACTGTTCATAATATTCCAAATGTAATCTGTCCAGAACCTTATATAGCTTCTGTAATACATCCCTGCTCTTGTATTCTAATCTCCCAAAAAGAATGCTAATATTGCAACTGTCTTCCTAACTGCCAATGGAACCTGCATGTTAAGCCAAAGAGAATCCTGAACTAGGTCTCTCATCTCTCTTGTACTCTGATTTCCAAAACCCTTCGCTACTTAGTAAAAAGTTTATACCTCTATACTGCATAACCTCATTTTCCTACATTGTATTCCATCTGCCATTTTTTTGCCCACTCTCCCAGCCTGTCCAAGCCCTTCTGCATCTTCCCCGCCTCCTCAACACTACCTATCCATTCAACTGTCATTGTGACACTGCAAACTTAGCAACAATGTTCTCAGTTTGTTCATCCAGACTGTTAGTGTATAACATGAAAGCTGCTATCCCAACACAGACCCCTACAGAACTCCATTAGTCATCAGCTGCCATCCTGAAAAAGACACCTTCGTGCCTACTCTCTGCCTTCTGGCAGTCAGCCTGTCCTCTATTCATGATAGTACCTTGCCCCGAACATCAAGGGCTTTATTTAGCAGCAACATTTTATCAAAGGCCTTCTGGAAATTCAATTAGATCATAGCCATTGGCTCTCCTTTGTCTAACTTGCTTATTACCTCCTCAGAATTCTAGTAAGATCTGGTCGGCATGACCTCCCCTTGATATAGGGGTGCTGACTCAGCCCTATTTTTACCATGCACTTCTAAGTACTCTGCAATCTCATTCTTAATAATGGATTATCAAATCTTAACAATGACCGAGGTCAAGTTAACTGGCCTATCACTTCCCATCTTCTGTCTCCGTCACTTCCTGAACATGGGTGTTACATCAAGTATTTTTCAGTCCTCTGGGACTCTGACTCCAATGATTCCTGGAAGATCACCAAGAATGCCTCCACAATCTCCTCTGCTCTGTCCTTCAAAATCCTGGTGCACAGTCCATCCAGGCCAGGTGATTTATCCACCTTCAGACCTTGCAGATTCCCCTGCACCTTCTCCTTGGTGATGGACACAATCACCTCTGCCCCATTACTCTTGCATTTTTTGGTTTTATTTCAGATTTGTGGTTTATTTTTGTCTTGCTCAAAAATGACTAATTTTGAGGTTTGTTGCTTGAGAGCTACGAATTTAGCAGCATTTCATTATTTCATGAAAAAAGTGAAAATTGCAACAACATGCCAAACATTACTATTAACAAAAATTATCACTTTGGAGTCTCTTCGAACATGCAGAATAATTTTAGTACTTTTAGAAACTTTAAAAAAAATGGAATTATTTATTTTACCTAACACTTTACACAATCACAGGTGTTAGGATGCAGGAGTCAGCCATTCAATCCTTGCATCTATATGGGCTATCTGAAAAGGATTAGGATTTATTGTTTCTATTCAAATAATTACTGGTGAGTTTTTGAAAGCCTCAAATGAACCTGCCACGAACACACTTCTTGGCAGTGTGTTCCAAACCTGAACAACCTGCTGTGATAGAAAGTGGGGAAGCAGTGACATAGCACTAATATCTTTGAACTAGTGATTAGAACCTAATGATTTCAATTCTGGTGATGGGAATTCAAATCCCGTGGTGGCACAGTCAAATTCAAATTCAATAGAAAAATCTGGTCTAATGGTGATCACATAACTCATCTGTTCCACTAATGTCCTTGAAGGTGGAACCCTGCCATTCTTAACTAGACTAGACTAGACTATATGAATGTAAACCCCCTGCAACACGGGTGATTCTTAATTGCCAACTGAGGAAATACAGATGGGTAATAAATGCTAGCCTAACCAATGACACAACATTCCATGACCAAAAATTGGAAAAACACTTACCATATTTGTTATGCTCAAACATCACTTCAAATCTGTTCGCTCTTGCTATGTATCCTTTTATCTGCAGCAACAGTATTTCCCCTAACTTCTCTACCCATACCTCTCACGACTTTGAAAACCTCTGTCAGATATCCTTTTAGCCTTGTCCCCAAGTAAGACAGTTCAAACACTCCAATCTATCCTTAGAGGTGAAGGTCCTCAACCCTGAAACAAGTTTTTTAAATCTCTTCTATAGTCACCAATGCATTCACATTCTTCTTGCAGTGTAACATCCAGAACTGTAGACAGGTTCCAGCTGATGTTTAACAAGTTTCTCATATAGACTCAGCAAAACTCCTTGCTCTTATACCTTATATCCCTACTCGTAAAGCTGAGGGTCTTCTCTCCACCTCACCTATTTCAGTGATCTATGGACACAAATACTTTTGCTCCAGCACTCACTTAAGTAGTGCACCCCTATTTTATACTGTCTGTCCAAACCTATTATTTCAATTCTCCACAGTGAGTCATAAATGCCACCTATGTACTCACCTCCAGCTTATCGATGACATTTTGAAGATGTATACAGTCATCAACAAAGTTTACTACACATTGAAGTTTTATACCATCCACAAACTTTTACTGGTCTGTATTTGCTGGGTTTATCCTTACCACCGTTTTTGAAAAAGGGAACAATGGCTGCAGTTCTCCAGTGCTCTGATGCAATCTTCCTTAGTCACAGGGAAGGTAAGATTATTCAACACTTGTGCATCATCAATTTTGAACCCTTTCAGTGGCAGAGCTTCGATCTGTCACTACTGTGGTGTGTTTGGTTAGATCGCTTGTAAAAATCTATTGAAATGTACAGATTAAAATCAGAGTTCCGTCAAACTGTAAAGTAGGACATTTTGCAGGAAGTGCTAGGCTAAAACTACATCTCTCCAGTGTTAAACGGTATTGCTGAATCTCTAAAGGGAGTTTGTTTAAACTTGTCTTTTTAGCTTTTGCTTTCTGCATGTTGCTGAATAAGGAAAAATAACAACAGGAGATAGTAACAAGAAAAAGTAAATACTGCAGATACTGTAAACTTGAAATAAAATAGGAAATACTGAAATTGCTTTGGTCAAACAGCATCTGTGGAGAGAGAAAATAAAGTTTCAGTCAGATGAGTTCTCATCAGGACAAAGTTGGAGAATTAACAGTTGATAAGTAAGGATAAATTTGAGGTAAGGGGAGAGGTAGAAAGTAAAAGGTAGTGTGCAGGGATTAAAGTGGGAGAAGAGACAGCTATGGGTGTTGGAAACCTACAACGAACAAAGCATTGGAAAAATTCAGCAGGTCTGGCAACTTATGGGGAGAGAAGAACACAGCTAGCATTTGTGGTCAACATTTTTCACACAGATGGTGGTTTGTATGTGGATTGAACTGCCAGAGGAAGTGGTAGATGCAGGTACAGTTGCAAGTTTGAAAAGACATTTGGATGGATAATTGAATAGGGAAGGTTTAGAGGGATATGAGCAGGCAAATGGGACTGTTTTAGGTCTGGGGAAACTTGATCGGCATGGAGAACTTGGAACTAAAGGGTCTGTTTCTGTGCTGTACGACTGAGTAGCATCTACCATCTTGGGTCCGGGATGTGACCCAACAATCAGAATTTAGGGTGCTCGGTAAAAAGCTAGTGAACAGGACCACAAGTGTTGTGATCTCGGGGTTACTCCCAATATCAATCATTGCTTGCAGAAGCTATAAAAGAGGGCAAAGCAGGTGAACACATGGCTGGAAATATAGCCCAGAAGGGAGGGCTTCTGATTCTTGGGACGCTTGGACTAGTACTGGGGAAAAATGGCATCTGTACAAGTCAGATAGGTTGCACCTGAACAGAGCTGGGATTGAATTCCTAGTGGTGTATTTTGCTACTGCTGTTGGGAGGGCTTTAAACTAACTGGCAGGAGGACTGATGGAATGAAGAAAGAATAGTACAGGAGAATACTAGAGTTCACAAAATAGTCAGGATACTACTGGCACTAGCACAGAGATCAGCAAATTAATGGGTGAAATTAGAGTAAGGGGGAAAAGAAATGAAGTTCAAAATGGAGTTAGTATGCACGCACGTAAGTGTACAGAGTACAGTGAACAAAGCTAGGGAGTTAAGCACACAGATTGCCGTGTGGAAACATGGTATTGTGGTACAAGAGATCTTGAACCGGGGCAAGACTGGCAGACAAATATTTGTGGGTACAAGTAGCTCAGGAAAGACAGAAAAGGATGGAAAGGAGCAGTATTAGTTAAGGAGGGCACTGCAGTGCTAGAGAAACACCAATGTCTCAGAAGATTAAAAGACAGACTCAATTTAGCTGGATTTAAGGAATAAAAAGAGTTATAAGTGCAATGCTCAGTGTACTCTATAGAACACCAACTAATGCAAATCTA
This sequence comes from Stegostoma tigrinum, assembly GCF_030684315.1. NCBI lineage: Eukaryota > Metazoa > Chordata > Chondrichthyes > Orectolobiformes > Stegostomatidae > Stegostoma > Stegostoma tigrinum. Next base: position 49,202,839 of record NC_081375.1, on the reverse strand, counting down.
AGTTACAGAGAGGTGTCAATGTCATAGATCAATTATCATGGAGGATTTCAATCATCCAAATACAGACTGGTGTACCGGTTGTGTTAAGGAACAGTGCAGGGCAAGCATTCCTAGATTATATTTTGGAGTTTCTTGTAGCAATAGAGGTCCAGTCGAACAAGAAACAATGCATTATTGCACCTGGTCCTGAGAAATGTGGTGGGCCAAGTTGATCACGTGACAGTAGGGGAACATTTAGGAGACAGTCATTATTATACCAAAAGGTTCAGGAATGTAGTGGAGAGTGATAATGCAACAATCAAGACTAAGAAAAAAATCAATCGGCAGGGAGCTGATTTCAATGGGGCAAAAACAGAGCTGGGCAGGATTGCGTGGAACAAGAGGTTGGCAAGAAAATTAGTTACTGAACAATGGGCTACTTTCAAAGAGATGATGTTGGGGTACAGGAAAAAGTTACATTCCCTCAACTGGGAAAGGTAGGATAAGAATTCAGAATTTGCTGGATGGAGTGATACTAACATTAGAAAGGCAGAAATAAACATGTTTTTAACAAATAAGGCAGAAAATACAATTGATAAACAAGAAGAACACTGAAGGTAGAAGGGAGGTGAGGTGAAACAGTGAATGGGAATCATTAGAAAAGAGAGCAGCTAAATTAAAAAAGGAGAATCCCAAAGACTTCTACAGGTATATAAAAAAATTGAGAGAGAGTTGTTAAAAGAGCATAAGAGACCAAAAAAAGTGCTTTATGCATGGAGGTGAGGACATGGCTGCGGTGTTAAATGAATACTTTGCATCTATCTTTACTCAAAAAGAGAGAGTGCTATTCATGACATGGTGATGGAGGAAGGATTCAAGTTAATAGAAAAGCTTCAAAATTAATAAGGAGGTGTTGAACAATCTTTTGGTGCTTAAAATTGACAAGGTATTTATGAACTGCATCCAAGAATTTTGAAGGAAATGAGGGCAGAAATAGTGGGGCCATTGGCCATAATCTTCTGGTAGTCCGTGGAGGAAGTGCCAGAAGACTGAAAGATTATGGGCAATGGAGGGGTTTAAGGATGATCCCAGCAATTACAAACCACTTAGTTTAACTTCAATGATGCGGAACCTTCTAGAATTAGTAATAAAAAGGAAAGGTATGTCAATTAGGAACAGGCAGCATGGATTTCTAAAGGGGGAAATTGCATTTATATAATTTTGAATTTTTGAAGGTGGAACAGAAAAGCTCGAGGAGGCAATGTCGTTGATGTAGTGTACATGGATTTCCATAAGGCATTTGACATAGTGCCACACAAAGAATGAGAGGAAAGTTACATGGAATGGTATAAAAGGGTAGTATCATCAATTCAGATACAAAATTGGCTGAATGATAAGATGATGGATACTGTTCCCCAGGGGTGTGGATTGGAACCCTTGCTTTTCCTGATGTATATTAATAGTCTGGATCCTGGCATGCAAGGTAGAATTTCAAAGTTAGTATTTGACACTAAAACATTTGAAGAACTGTAAATTGCAATTAGGGCAGTGTAAAAACACAAAAAAAGGATATTGACAAATTGGTGGAGTGAATAGATAAGCAGATGAGAAAATATAGCAAGACTATATAAATTAGGGGCACAGTTTTAAAAGAGGTGCACAAGCAGAGGGACCTGGATATAGATGTGCCCAGATCAGTAAACACAACAGGGCAAGTAGGAAGAGTAGAAAGTTAATGGAGCTTCAGTTATGAGAATAGATTGAAAAAGTTGAGACTGTTCTCTTTGGAAAGATGGCAGAGGAGATTTAATAGATGTTTTCAAAAGAACAAGCAGGCTGGATAGAGAAGAAATGGAGAAGCTGTTCCCCACTTGTAAAAGGAACTAGAACGAGAAAGCATATTAATCTTCTAAAGATGAGTGATGCAAGAAAACACTTTTTCACACAATAAGTAGTTTAGGGTATGGAATGCACTGTCTGGAAATATAGTGGAGGCAGTTTTGATTAAAGCATTCAAAAGAACAATTGTCAGAAACAGGCTACAAGCGCATGTGGAGGAAAAAGCAGCGGATTGGCATTAGGTAATGATACTTGTTTGAAGAGCAAACAATGGGCTAAATGGCCTCCTTCTGCGCTATAACAATTCTATGATTCGGTGATATATAATTCAGAGCCCAATATCTGAATGTCTTTTCGACACAATTTTCCATTCTGATGCTCTTTGATGCTTGCCTTTGTTTCATCTATTTTGTGTTCTACTTTCCTACTTCCTTTTGTCAGTTTTGCTTCTGTCAAATCTGAGCTTCCTCTTAGGTAGCCAATCCCCTGCAACTTAAATATTAAATGCATATATTTTACAAAATACTGTCATCAAAACACAAAAGCAAAAAGTGATTTACGAGTGGGGAAACAAGATTCTAGCTATGGCAATGCAGCCTAAACCTTCATTTTAAAAATACACTAAATGGATGGCAACAACTCAAGTTGGAAAGAATATTCACGTATTCATGAATAAAAGTAAGACTTTGACCTCAAGTGGGAAACAGATTTATGTGCAGGATACCTTGACTTCAATGGGTAACAAATAACTTAGAATGTTTCAGAAATAAATAAATAAACAAAAACCTCAAAAGGAGTTGCTTGACATTACAGTACCTTGCTAACTATTTGATGTTTTGAATAATATATATGTTAGAGGAATTAACTGGCCTTTTTTCCATCTGCTTGTCATCAGCATAAAGATGTTGCTTGATAAGAGTTTATCGTACTGCAATTTGGTCACACAATGCTGCCAAATTTGCATTATGCACCATAGTGATGTATGGCTTTAAACAAAAGGGGTTGACAAAGGAAACATCGTGTTTCCATAGCATATCAACCACAATTTCTATAAACTAATAATTGATTAGGACTGTAACATAACACAAATGCACTATGTAGTACAACATAAATAGCACTACGTACAGATTGTTAATTTAAGTGCATTGTTGTGCTGACAGGTTAATGTGAAGAATAACTGGCTTTTGACCTTCAATCATTCTTTTGTACTACAGAACATTTCTAATCAATGACGTATTAAAGGGTCCACATCAAGCACAAAACAACAGATGTTCTCAAAAATCTAAATTTTTTTTGAAGGAGAATATAGAGCTTTTCTGACACAAACCGGCAGCTATCAATAATTCACCTACCCCATAAATTTAGTGAAAAGATCACTTAAAAGTAGTATAAAAACCGTATTTGGCTGATGGCTTAATATTCAAATTTTCAGAGTCATCCAAGTTACCAGCTTACAACTGAACGGAAGCTTTCATGTATCTTGTTTTAGAATGCAATACAAAATCCTTTGGTAGAAAGTTTGTATCTGGCAAAGCATAGCTAAGGTGCACTGCAATGAAATGCTCTCAGCCTATAGATGAAAACATTGGCATTTGGCTGATGTTGTGCACGAAACCTACGGGCTACTCAAGCATCTACAGGAAAAACACCACCAGGAAGAAAATGTCTTCAAGGCAAGTTGAAAATAAGGGGATAAAATGAAGTTAAAATAACTTTAGGTGACAGATATGAAATTAAAATTAAGTTATAGTCACTGAAAGTTTACAATTTTTAAAATACAGATGTTTGCAAAAAACACATGCTGGCTCTTTCATAACTGACTGATGCTGCTGAGATTCAAATTTAAAAATAAACTGGCACAAATTAATATCTTCAGGTAAAAATCCACAAATTATTGAGATCAATAATGAAACTGCTCATGTCTAAATAGGAAGAACAAAAGCTAATCTGTCAAAGCCACTTCACCACTTAATACAATCAAGGCTGATCAAACAGAGTGCAGAATGATGCAAACAGTGTGGTTTCAATTCCTGCACCAATTAAGGTTATCACAGGGTAATCTACTTCACAATCTCTCATCATATCTGAAGCATGGTGACCCTCAGGCTAAGGCACTACTAGTCACTGATCTCTCTCATAACAGGGCAATCCTATGGTCCACTTTGATTATGGCAACTTTACATCAATTTTGTTAGTAATGTCCTCAAAAAATAACTCCTATAAATTTGTCAACACTATTTCCCAGTCACAAATCTATGCCGATTATGCCTGATCAGATAATTATGATTCAGGTGCTTTATCACAACGTTTGTAACAGATTCTAGCACTTTCCCTACTACCGATGCAAGGTTGACAGGTCTGCTGTTCCAAGTTCTCTTGCTCCATTCTTAAATAATGAAGTCACATTTGCTAGCTTCTCATCTGTAGGAAATATTGCAAAATTTATGGAACTTTGTAAAGTAATGACAAAAGCATCGATGATCTCTCTAGCTACCTCCTTCAAAGCTCTACAATGTAGATCGTCCAGTTCTGCAGCCTTATTGATTTCCAGCGCCAGTAAGTTCTCAAGTACAACCTTCCTTTTAATATCAATTTCCTTTAAGTCTTCATTCTCTCTAGTCAACAGGATCTATAATTCCACGTCCACCTTTTCATTTGCAAACCAGTACCCTATACGTCGATTAGCAAGAGCGATCATCTCATCCAACGCCATAATGAATAGCAGTGCTGAGAGGGGATCACCCTGCCTCACCCCTCTGGCGGCTCTTATTGATGTTTCACCCAACAGCACTCCATTATGTACACAACCTGAATATCTTCCATCGTACAAATAACATTAGGAAGCAGAAATGTGTGAAGGCTGCATCAATAGGATAAAGAAAACAGAATAGTAGTATTTCTAATGATCATTCTTTCCTAACATTATTTAAGGAGTTGGAAATGGCTGCTCTCAACATTCTTGGTAAATGAACAAACTCTCTCAGATTCTGTTGGAGCCCTGTGGGCTTTTATAAATTATGACAGCTTAAAGCAAAACAAAATCGGCCTGAGATACTTAATAGCTCAAGCACTGAAAATGGCAGAGGCTGCTAGTGAAGATGACAGGTTAGTTATTTGGCAATCTTTGCGTGGTCTTCTCATTATATATGAACCAATGTCACCTTCACAGTCTGGGCTGAAGGAAAAGGCCTTAATGCCAGTTTTCAGCAAATAGAGAGGTCATTTTCCAGAAACTTATGTGCACTTCCAGATGAACAGTTGGAATCAAGAGGAAGTAAAGTTGAAATTTCAAATTCTGAAGGGGTGATGCAGGTGGCTCACAAGCAATAATTAAAAACAGGATATCTAAACAATCCTCAAGCATAAATAATGGAAAAGAGACGATTCAATTCAAACTGAAATTTGTTCGTTCACGTCAGTTCCACAGCATTTTACAGTTGTCATTATTAACTTTTTTTTGTTATGTAATATTAACTCACTGACAAGATGCAGCTAACCACTTAATGACACTGATTTCGTTCCCCCACTCTAGGTAGGGATCTCAAACTGCACTTTATAGGAAAGCAGTGGGATCCTATTTAAATATGCAGATCGAATCTCAATGATATTGCGATTTTAGCTGGAGGGCTAAAAATAGACTTCTCTGTCATGCCAAAAATGTTGTCAGTATGTTTGTGGGCAACAAAAAGTTCAGGGTATATAAATTTTAAAAAAGTTTTATTTCAGACTGCCTTGAGAGTCAGAAGTGCTTCTCCAGGGCCCACAAGGAGTCTCTCTAGTCACAGGCTCCCAGGTGGCATGATGTTTTCACATTGCAGCTTTCTACTGCACACGTTTCCCTTAACAGCTCAATCAATTCAAATTGGAAACAAGTTACTGGAAATGAGATCCAGTCAATCGCATTACTGGATGCCTAGAATATTTGTCCAGCTCAGAATACACATTGCAACTGTCATGTCATGCCCATCTCTTCACCCACCAAGCCCATCACCAACCTTAAACATTATTCCTATGTAATTTGTGTTACTAATTAGTAACATTTTCTTAACTAGTGAATGAAAAATGGTCTTGTTTATTTGTTATATGACAAGTGTCATATTTGGATAGGCATTAAACTAAAGCCTTGTAATTATATCAAAGTTAACCTATTTCTAAAAGGCTCAGTCAATGATTTGATTTTCCACCATTTTGATCTGTGATAACAAAAAATGTACGTTAGGTCCCAAAAATTAGAATTACGTTCAGAATAAGGTCACAACTAAAACAAAATCTGTTCTCTAATAATTTTATAGCTTGATATTCAACCACAGCCGATTATCATCAGGTGCAGTCACAGAAAACCTGCTATCAAATTTCTCAAAATGAAAGGCATCTGGAGCCCTTTATTATGCTACCACTGACATCCTCGCAATAAACAACAAACTGAAGAATAAACTGCTCAGACTTTCATCCCTTTCATGGCCAATAATATCAAAAATATCCAAACACTACAGCATCTTTTAAGTTTTGGCATTAAAAAAAGCTTAAATGCTAGTTCTTTCATTGTAGCTAGTGATGAAAGCTATCAGTGATATCAGAAATAAAATCAGCAAACATTTTTGAAAATGTTGGAGATTTACAAGACACACAAGAATCAATGTCTTAAAGTCTCCTCTTATTTGCATTAAAAATGATCACAAAGCTAGATGATCAACCACCATGGCACTTTGGTGCCCAGGCATATGAAAACATTGGACACAGCTGTATAACTTCACTAAGCTATCACACAAACTTTCACTTACTCCTTTCAAATCCACAATACATTTGTTATTTATAGACAAGACAGTGATGCATTTACACAGCCAGGAAGCTGCCAATAATTAAATCTCCATATGACAGGTGGTCATTTGACTGTTGTACTATTGGACAGTCTTCACAAGTGGGACCAAGCTACATTTCAAAGTACTGATATTGCCTATTGGAATGTTGTTGTTTGAAGCTTAATCCAATGGTCATTAATTACTCAGTTGATACTGTAAATTCAGAAAAGGTTGCTCTCAACATTCCTCTTGAAACTCCAGAGCTCTTAACTGTATAGAAAGTGCTGTATTGCTTCACTTCAGGGCTACAGCTTCTGACTGCAACTCCATGTCCTGTACTTACATCAAGACAGGCTCTGATGCCCACCAATTGGAACGATTTATTAACACTGAAATAATTATATAAAGGCTAGCATCCTGTCATCAAGTCACCCTTTATTTACTTGTGCTGAGTATAATGGCCATGGCCAGCCAGGTCGGAGTTAGTCACCTGAACTGAGGAGATTTTAAATCTCCCGGTTATATTGATCAGCCAGATTTTCCTAATTGGCCCAGATTAACAACCCCTATCAAGGGTCTTGTAGTCAACAAGATCCAACTACTTCTAGTCACTACATCCTTCCCAAGTCCAGGGGAGTAGGCCTGGTCTTTTTCTTGCAGGGTTTCTTTGCAACGTTTTGTCCCGAGGACCAGTTTCCTTGACACAGACTGTGACATGGACCATAGCCTGTCTCTTGCATCCAGAGCGTCTCAGGAGAGTTTATTCTTCTCCTTCCAGCAGTAATGGTATCGAGGCTGCATCCATCCCAGACTCTGAAGTTTGCTCACCACTGGACACAGGGGGAAAACCTATGGCTTTCGACAGGCCTTCTAGCTGTTCTAAGGGGCCAGGTATGTTTTGCTTCTGCCCGGTTTGGAAGTTGACAGCTTTCAGTTGATCCACGTTTGTTCATAACCGTATCACCCACCTGTACTTTGTAAGTCATTGAATCTGACCTCACATCAACCTTGCTTTGCACCTACATAAAACCATTTCCTTGGTTCCAGCACCAAACTTCATCCCTTGAATTTAACCGTCTCTCTCACTTACAGGAGGCATGTGGCCAGCACTGGTGTTCCTGCTGTCATTTCACCCTCCTCTTCACGTCTGGGGATATCAGGTTTAACCTGGTTCGGAGTCTTCTCTCCAGCAGCGTTGCTGCATGCTGGGTGGTCCTATAATTGTATAGGAACCATGACAGTTTGGTATCAAGTGACGCTGTGGGCTGCTTCTTTAAGCCTGCCTTTGTTTGCATCGCTCTTTCCACTCGACAATTGGATGATGGATAGTATGGAGCTGTCCTTATGCACCGAATGCCATTTGACTTTGGGAAATATTCAAATTCCCTACTGGTAAATGACATACTACTGTCTGTGACCAGTACTTCCAGGAGACTGCACATTGCAAACCATGCTTGCAGCTTCTCAATCATCATCGGAGTTTGCCAAATGACCTTTCTGCACATCCAAATACTTTGAATGGGCATCTACACAGGCCAGGACCATCAAGCCCAGGAACGGACCAGCCCAGCCAACAATCAACTGAGTCCGGTATTTACCCGGCCATGAATGTGGAGCCACCACGGGCAGCAATTTTTGTCCCTGCTGGCACTCTGGGCACTGCCCCACCAATGCAGCTATGTCAGTATCCAATCCTAGCCACCAGACTTAGTTTCTTGCCAGCATCTTTATTTGGAAATCACTAGATGACACCTAGAAGAGTTCAGCCAGTATCCGGCTGCGGTCTTTGCTCGGGACAACCACCCTTACTCCCTGCAGTAATATGCCGCCCTCTACAGCAATCTGGTCTCACTGGATCCAAAATAGTTTCAGCCCTGGTTGTGATGGCCCTTATTACCAGATGCTTTAGTTTCATTAGGACAAAATCTTTTTTGTATCCACAGTCGGATACTTTTGGCAGTGATTAGAAAAGGGTATCCAGAAAGTTTAAAACCAAAACAGACTCTTCCAGAGGAGGCATCACCAATGGAGTATCTGCCAGCAGGATGTGGCTCAAGGCATCTGCTTTAGCCACTTGGCTTCCTGGACTGTGTTCTAACTTGTATGCACTGAGTGTAAGTTCCCAACGCTTAACTCTACAGGAGTTATGGGCTGCACCACCCTATCTTCCTTCAGTAGCACTAGCAGGGGTTCGTGATCTGTTACAACAACAAATTCCTGCCCGTAAAGGTACTGGTGGAACTTCCTCACAAATGACGACTGCCAAACCCTGCTTTTTCTACTTCGGCATATTTGCAATCACCATTCAGGAAGCATACACTATTGGACATTCCTCTCCAGTGGGCCACTGGTGAGTCAACACTACCAAAACCCATACAGAGAGGCATCGCATGTCAGCGCTACCGCTCATTTTGGATTGTAGTGGGCCAGCATCTTAAATGACAACAGCTGTTTTCTCACTTCCCTGAAGGCTACTTCTCAGCTATGTGACCATTTCCAAGGCTGACCGTTCTTCAATAGCAGGTGTAAGGGTGCCAAGGTGGAGGCCAGGTTACATATGAATTTTCCATTAATTCACTGACCCAAGGAAGACCTAAGCTCTGGTACAGACTTAGAAGCCAGGGGCTCCTTTGATTGCTCTCACTATCTTCCAATGGATAGAACCCAGCTTTACCAGCTGTTACCCAATGAGGTCACTTTGGGTGCCTGGAACACGCATTTTCCCTAAGGTGTGCACCCACCTGTGAGAAATATTTAAGCGCTATGTCCAAGTCTTCCAACTGCTCTTGATCGGTCTTCCCTGTTATTAGTACCTTAACCAGATAAATGGCAACCTGGGGTAGCCCTCAAAGTGTTCTGCATGGTCCCCAGGATAAGGGCAGTGTGATAGTACCCTAAATGGCAGTCTTGTACACTGATATAAGTCCTTATGGGGACTAACTGTAGCATACTTCTGGGACTCCTCAACCAGTTGCGATCGCAGATAGGCGTGGCTCGTGTTCAGCTTCAAAGAATAGCCCCCATCAACCCACCCGCCAATTTTGTGTCCAAGTCCTCTATGCGAGGAATCAGGTATTTATCCAGCTGTGAGAAGCGGTTTACAGTTTGCTTAAAATCCCCAAGCCGTCGAGCTTCATAAATTGGTACAACTGCTGCTGCCCGTTCTGAAAACTGAAGTGGTTTGATGTTTCCTTCACTCTCCAGCCTCCCAATTTCCATCTTTACTTTTGCCCACAGGGCATATGGCAACAGGCAGGCTTTGCAAAATCTTGGAATTGCTTCCCAGTCAATAAGTGGCTTTGGCTCCTTTAATAGTCCCAAGCCCTTCCTGAAATGCCCCAGAGTACTACGGTAGGACTTCACAGAGGCAGCCATTTTCTAATCAAAAAAAATGCGGAGCCAATCTAGGTGAATCTTTTCCAACCAATTCCATCCCAATAGGCTTAGGTCCGAGATTCTTACTATCCTCACTGGTAACTGCAGAAATTGCTTCTTATAGGAGACCAGAACCGATGTCGTATCCTTAATCTGAAATTGTTCCCAGGTTCTCAGTCTGGCTGGAGACCTGAGCAAATCTTGTTAAAGACAGATTCTGTAACCACAGATACATCTGTGCTGGTATCAACCTTCACGGGAACTGGGTGACCATTTAACCTAACATCAATTTTAAATCATTTCCCATTTGGATGTCACTAAGCAATTTAATTGTTCCAACCCACATGCAGACATGCTTTCCAGGCATGCACTCTCCATTGCTGTTTCAAACAGCAAACAGGCAGAAACTAAAATGGGTTGCCAGTCCAGATCTAAAGAACGTTTTAGCTGCTGGGCCAAGGTTCGGCTTTGTTGAGGGCTGCCTATGATCCCACTGCTCAGGATATGCCCTGAGTGAAGCTCCGCGATTACCTACACTCGAGTGATGTTCCCAAGCTCAGAAAGACAGCCGAGGGAGTCGGCTTCCATTGGGGTGCCTTGTAGCCCATATGCTTGACTTGCCACATTTTCTATTGTCAAAGCCAGTTGTAGCACCTGTTTGATGTCCAGTTGGACTTCTGGTAGTAGGTGTTTCTGCATGGTCATGTCATTAATCTGTTGCAAAGTTGGACAGAAGTGCTTGTGGATTTGGAGGCAGAAAGTTAGAATTTGGCATTTGTAAAATGCTAGGAGGGGAAAGTATTGCATAGTCCTTTTAAAAGATCGTGTGTCTTTTCAAAGCTTAGAGATTTAAAATGGATACCTGTGAGCAGCAACTTAGAAAGCACCCGAATTGAAACATTTGTATCCAAAGGCCACACAATTATCAGACCAAGCAACAATTTTTAAATTTAGCCAACGTGAACCAGGCACTAGGAAATCAAAAACCAATTAAATTTAAATTTGATGATTTTGAGGACATAGGATCAATCTTATTGATGTGTCATCAAGGACATAAAAGAAGGGGTTGTTGGGCAAAGACAGAACAGCTAACTGCCATCTGCCAGACTTAGCAGCCATCAGTTCTCAAGGGAGAATCGTTGGCTCACACACTTCTCTAAGTCCGAGCAAAAGCACCATCTGAAGAACAAAGATACCCACAAGCACAACTAGTAAATATTCCTGACAAGAAGAAATCCCATCAAAAAGAATTGATGGACAAGATGCAGAGCAATCTGGAAGAAACATAACCTGGCTGTATTTGAGAGACTAAATTCTACTTCTGTTTCATTTTGTTTTATATAAGTGGGACTTGTACAGAGCAGAACAACATTCTATTGGAAATAACAAAGTGTGAAGCTGGATGAACACAGCAGGTCAAGCAGCATCTTAGGAGCACAAAAGCTGACGTTTCGGGCCTAGACCCTTCATCAGAGAGGGGGATGGGGAGAGGGTTCTGAAATAAACAGGGAGAGGGGGGGAGGCGGACCAAGGATGGATAGAGGAGAATATAGGTGGAGAGGAGAGTATAAGTGGGGAGGGAGGAAGGGGATAGTTCAGTCCGGGGAGGATGGACTGGTCAAAGAGGCGGAATGAGGTTAGTAGGTAGGAAATGGAGGTGTGGCTTGAGGTGGGAGGAGGGGATAGGTGAGAGGAAGAACAAGTTAGGGAGGCGTGGACGAGCTGGGCTGGTTTTGGGATGCAGTGGGGGAAGGGGAGATTTTGAAGCTTGTGAAGTCCACATTGATACCATTGGGCTGCAGGGTTCCCAAGCGGAATAGGAGTTGCTGTTCCTGCAACCTTCGGGTGGCATCATCATTGCATTGCAGGAGGCCCAGGATGGACGTCGTCTAAGGAATGGGAGGGGGAGTTAAAATGGTTCACGACTGGGAGGTGCAGTTGTTTATTGCGAACCGAGCAGGGGAGTTCTGCAAAGCAGTCCCCAAGCCTCCGCTTGGTTTCCCCAATGTAGAGGTAGCCACAACGGGTACAGTGGATGCAGTATACCAAATAGGCAGATGTACAGGTGACCATCTGCTTAATATGGAAAGTCATCTTGGGGCCTGGGGTGGGGGTGAGGGAGGTTTTGTGGGGGCAAGTGTAGCACTTCCTGTGGTTGCAGGGGAAGGTGCCGGACGTGGCGGGGTTGGAGGGGAGTGTGGAGCGGACAAGGGAGTCCCGGAGAGAGTGGTCTCTCTGGAAGGCAGACAAGGGTGGGAATGGAAAAATGTCTTGGGTGGTGGGGTCGGATTGTAGATGGCGGAAGTGTCGGAGGATGATGCGTTGTATCCGGAGGTTGGTGGGGCGGTATGTGAGGACGAGGGGGATTCTCTTTTGGCGGTTATTGTGGGGGCAGGGTGTGAGGGATGAGGTGCGGGAAATGCGGGAGACACAGTCGAGGGCGTTCTCGACCACTGCGGGGGAGAAGTTGCAGTGCTTGAAGAACGCGGCCATCTGGGATGTGTGGGAGTGGAATACCTCATCCTGGGAGCAGATGCGGTGGAGGCGAAGGAATTGGGAATCGGGGATGGAATTTTCACAGGAGGGTGGGTGGGAAGAGGTGTATTCTAGGTAGCTGTGGGAGTCGGTGGGCTTGAAATGGACATCGGTTTCTTGCTGGTTGCCTGAGATGGAGACAGAGAGGTCCAGGAAGGTGAGGGATGTGCTGGAGATGGCCCAGGTGAACTTGAGGTTGGGGTGAAGGTGTTGGTGAAGTGGATGAACTGTTCGAGCTCCTCTTGGGAGCAAGAGGCGGTGCCAATACAGTCATCAATGTAACGGAGGAAGAGGTGGGGTTTGGGGGCCAGTGTAGGTGCGGAAGAGGGACTGATCCACGTAACCTACGAAGAGGCAGGCATAGCTTGGGCCCATCAAGCCCACCGACTCCCACAGTTACCTGGAATACACCTCCTCCCACCGACCCTCCTGCAAAAATTCCATCCCCTATTCCCAATTCCTTCGCCTCCACTGTATCTGCTCACCACCACCCAAGGCATTTTTCCATCCCCACCATTGTCTGCCTTCCGCAGAGACCACTCTCTCCGGGACTCCCTCGTCCGCTCCAGACTCCCCTCCAGCCCCACCACACCCGGCACCTCCCCCTGCAACCGCAGGCAGTGCTACACTTGCTCTCACACATCCTCCCTCACCCCCATCCCAGGCCCCAAGATGACTTTCCATATCAAGCAGATGTTCATCTGCACATCTGCCAACGTGGTATACTGTATCCACTGTACCCGTTGTGGCTACTTCTACACTGGGGAAACCAAGCAGAGGCTTGGGGACCGCTTTGCAGAACTCCGCTGCTCGGTTCGCAATAAACAACTGCGCCTCCCAGTCGTGAACCATTTTAACTCCCCATCCCATTCCTGAGATGACATGTCCATCCTGCAATGCCATAAGTTTGCAGGAACAGCGACTCCTATTCCGCTTGGGAACCCTGCAGCCCAATGGTATCAATGTGGACTTCACAAGCTTCAAAATCTCCCCTTCCCTCACTGCATCCCAAAACCAGCCCAGCTAGTCCCTGCCTCCCTAACCTGTTCTTCCTCTCACCTATCCCCTCCTCCCACCTCAAGCCACACCTCCCTTATAACTGAAAACGCTGTTGGTCTGCAAGCAGTCAGATGGATCACTCTTGGCTTTTCATCTGCCGAAATGTCAGCTGCCTCAGAAAAATATCACTTTCCACATACTGGGCCCAGTCTTTGACAGCAGGATCAAACGAGTCAATCTTCCCAAATAAAGGCTTATCCCAACTCCAAGTCAGCAGTGGCAAGTGAATGTTCTTCAAGTACACAGTGTGGAGCTGGGAGGAACGCAGCAGGCAGCATCAGAGGAGCAGGAAAGCTGACATTTCGGGTTAGGACCCTTCTTCAGAGATTCAGATTCTGCTGTAAATTTGAGACAAAAACTGAAGTTGCTGGAAAAGATCTGCAGGTCCGGCAGCATCCATGAAGAGAAATGAGAATTAATATTTCAGATTCAGTGATCCTTCCTCAGTTGCCAGATCTGCTAAGATTTTCCAGTAACTTCTGTTTTTGTCTGAGGCTTGTTTATGTTGCCATACTGCTTCAAAAGGCATGCTTTCACTTGAAAATATATTTCCAAGAAGATTTGAAGCTTGGGTTGTGGATGAGGTTCTAGACGTGTCTGCCAAGCTGGTGGGTTTGACTGCGAACGTTGTGTCACCCTGCTAGGTAAAATTGTCAGTGCGCCTCTGGTGAAGTGCTGGTGTTCTGCCCTGTTTGTTATTTATATGCCTCGGTTTGCTGGGGAGGTTTGTATTACTTCCTGTCCTGTTTCTCAGAAATTTGTACACAAGGCCTTATTCAATGTGTTTGTTGACGGAGTTCTGGTTGGAATTCCCTGGCATGTTTCTGCTTGGCTTGTGCGATTATCGATCTGTTGTCCCAGTCGAATTCATGTCCCAAATCCATGTGTAGTGAGACATGTGAGAACTGGTCATGTCTCTTGGTGGCTAATAGGTGTACATGTATCCATACAGACAATTTTCTTCCGGTTTGGCCTACGTAGTTTTTCAGTCCTTACATGGTATCTTGTATATTACCCCAGTTTTGGGTAGGGGATCCTTTACGTTTGTCAGTAGCTGTCATAGTGAGGTTGTTAGTTTGTGGGCTACTCTGATTGCAGGTTATTCACGCAGTCATGATGGTGGTATACTAGCAATCCAGAATATGTGACATAAAAGGATAATTGAGAAGTGATATAATGTCAATATTACATTAATAGTCCTGATTCACTTGGTTAGGAGTTGATGTCAAAGCAAGGTAGACAATTTGGAAAAGTGGACATTGAGCGCAGTGGCAGATATACCAATCACTCAAACTGATTTTAGTCTGGACGCTTAAGATTTTCAAGTCCTGTGCACAATGACATCAGCACAAATTCCTTCTACATTGATTTTAACATTGTCCTGTAAATTTTACATTTTAAAGGGAATGGTACCTGCTTTCAGCACTTTTTGAGCCAATACAGTCATATCATAACTCTCAGCGTAAAGAAATTTCTCATTCCTTCACTTCCAGGTTTCTTTAGCCAATCATAAATCATCACCGATGATAGCACTGTTATTAGATGGATATCAAACAATGACAAGTCAGAATAAAGAAAGGAGATACAATGTTTAATGACATGGTGCAAAGAAAGGCAGCCAAAGACGACTCCTACCCTGGTTATACTCTCCTCCATCAGGCCAAAGACACAGAAGCTCCAACACATGTACCAACAGGTTCAAGAACAGCTTTTTCTCCACTGTTATTAGACTGTTCAATGGACCTCTCCAATTTCAAATCTAATGCTTATCTTGTTTTTGTCTGCTTTCTTTGCAGCCATAACCTTGTACACCTTGCTGTCTTGTTACCCTATGATCTGCCTGTACTGCTTTTCATTGTACTTAGGTATGTGTGACAACAATAAATCAAATCAAACTGGAATGCTCAAGTCTCTTTCTCACACTTCTTTAAAATCATGCTAATTCATTTATACTACATCTCTTTATTCTGCTTTCCAAGTGTATAATTACACTTATTCCTGTAATAATTTTCATTTACAACCTGTTCATTTTATCAGGACTGTCTCTTTTTCTTTTGTTTTCACAAACTGAAATGAGAAAGTGCTTTTTATAAACTCAACTTTGAAAGTGTGGCTGCGATTTTGAAGAACAAGTAGTATAACACCTGTGCTAGACACTGTATAATCAACTGTTTGAGCAAACAGTAATTGCAGATGATTTACAGCTGAGTATGTGTATTAACACAGTTCTTGTTGGTAACAAGACATTGGTTGGTCTATGGATGAAGGACACTTACCAGTGACGGAGATCTTTTTGTCTGCCAACACCATATGAATGGTTCTCATGTAACTAAACAGCTTGAAGCTGGGAACAAGTCGGATGGACAGAAGCATTTAGCTTATCCCCAGCTCAGGAACAGTCTCTCTGTTCTCTACAGTCAAAACTCAACGCAAACCCAAAAATGTTCCTCTTTCCTGCAACAGTATGTGGTAGATTTTAACTCACATGTCAGATTTTTATAAAAGTTAAATCAACCACGTTGAGTGCCTCACTAACCAAAGAAAGCAAGCAGAGAAATATGACTGAACCCGGTGAGCGGAAGAGATAAAGATAATCCCAATCACAGTACCTGGGAACAAAGACCCCTGAACTTTCCAGTGTTTCCCTTCTGTCCATAACCTATTTGCCTGTATGGGGAGTTTATAATGGGACTGGAGTTTTTTGTTGTACTAACAGCTGAGTTCGTAGCATTCCTACTTTGGAGTCAAACTTCAGCACACATCAATAGTTTATAACTGTTTACCTGTAGCTAGAGTCTAATCACTTGCAATGAGAAGTGATTCTTGTGTAGAAACCAGATCCACACTTTCTTTCTATCGGGGCCTAAAGGGCAGGTAAATTGGATAACTTTGCATACCTTTCAATCTTTAACTTTTGTGATAACTCTTAGGAAGAATGGAGCTTAATTTCCAGCATGCTACACCAGTGTGTCACGATACCAGATGCTTTTGAACTCTGCTACCAGCCTCAAACTTTTACAGCAGCTCCACATTTGGGTCATATGGTCTGCTATTTGTCAGCTCAAACTCTGATAATAGTCCATGTCCTGATTAACATTAACATGGACAACTTAAACGTTGGGGAGTGGTAGATGGATCTGAACTGTCTTAACGAGAGCTTCTAAAATTGGAAAGTGCCATGGCATGATTTTCAAAGTCAACTGAACTGTAGATAATTTAATCAGCTAATAGCATTTTCCTTAAGATTTTTCATCTGTAAATCACTTGCATCTGGAAGAGCTGTTTTACCTATAAATTAATTATAAAGGAATGCAATGCGCTTATAGAAACAAGAATTAAAGGAAAAGCTTAAAGTGCAAGTTAATTAACATTCCAAAACAAATTCCCAATCAATAGGCTTGGGAGTAGCTTCAAATTTTGGACAGATAGCATTTTAAATTGTACAGGGAAGTTCTGGGGCATGTTTACACAAGTTCATTTATTTGACGCTTTGAGATTTGAAACCGGCTCGTCTTAGAGTAAACTTTCAATGTTGAATGATACGTTATATTGAGAGAAAATGTACAATTATTCTTACCTGACCCATTTCATCAAGCTTAACCATCCATCCTTTCTTAAAATTCAGGAGATCCGGCTAAAAAACAAGGAAGAACGTTAGCAAAGTTGATGCCAATCATCTTAATTCATTCTACATGTATAACAAATAACTTGCTTAAAGACCACATTTGATCAATTTCAATTTAGAAAATGTCAGCATGGCTTAGTTCACAGCATTCCCACTTTGGATTCAAAAGGCACTCCAAGAATTCAGTGCATAATTTACATTTAGCTACATACGATTCTAGTACTTAAGGTGATGTTTTGAATTCAAGTCTTTGTCTACCTTTACAGATAAACAAAGTTTTCAAAGCAAGAAAAAGAACAGGGAGCTCTCAATGTCCTGTAAAATATTTCTTCCAGCTACTATCTAAGAGCTTGCTATGTACAAACTGGTTGTCATCTTCACCTGTAAAACTAACTGCACTTCAAAATAACAATTAACTGGTTACAGAGTACCTCATCAAATTAAGGATGTAATGAGATACTGCAAAAATGCATCTTTCATGGCAAGAGAAACACACATGAAACTTGCAAATGATCTTCCCTCCACCCTCTCTAAAGAACCTTATAAACCCCGAGGCAATTATTTAACACTACAAGTATGCTTTATTCAATGCTAACAATCGACTTTCACAGGAAATTTATAAAATACAGAACATCCCCTTAATCTTATTCACGAACAAATCTTCATTCAGTTTATCTTTAAAAGACTTAACATTAGCTGTTTTTGACATCACAAAGCCACCAGACATCACAAAGCCACCATTCTGTTGGGGGAAGCAGTCTAACTACACTAGTCTTCTTGAGATTTATTAACTTTAAATTCATGTTCTTCAAATCATTGTCCAAGCTAAATAATCTGCTTCCCTGTATATAACTTTGTCACATGTTTGAAATATCCCATATCAAGTGTTTTTTGTTGCATTGAAAATCAGTTTAGTTTTGACAGCCTTATGATAAATACAAAAGCACTAAATGTCCACAATTTTCTAATAAACTGTTTCTCATGCACTAATTTTGAAATTGGGATGTGCAGAATTGCACAGGGAGTGCAAAAATGTAGCTTCAATAATGAATAAAAATTAACATTTTTAAAAATAAAATGACTGAGGATGCAACCTTTGAAATGTAATAGGTCAAAATAATCTTGAATACCTGGGCCTATTTTACAAGTTATCTAAGGTTTAAATTGTTATAGATACCTTTGAAAGTTTGAGACTAATTCATTTATAGTTTCACACAAACAAGGGAATACGCTTCGTTATAGAAAAGCTCAGTTTCTGACCGAATTTTAAAGTATCTATCCGGTCAATAGAGAAACAAACTGCTTTGGTATAGTGCCTTTAATGTAGTAAAGCCTGAGGATAAATTTCAATGCAAGCTTAAATAAAATGCTAGTTGTTGTGTAGAAATACAACTTTTTCCATTTATATTAATCTTGTCCACATATACAGACATGCACACATAGAACATGCATTCAAAAGGACGAAAATTTACCTCGCCCACTGGTCTGGATGTAAAGTCTTTGAGCCATGCAGACTGGGTGCAGGGCGAATAAAAGGAAGAGAGGAGAAGAACAAGAACATAAGAAATGGGAGCAGGTATGGATCAGTCAATCCCTTGAGCCTGCTCTGTCATTTAATACAGTAATGACTGAACTTCTACCTCAACTCCACTTTGCTGCCTACTTTCCATATCGCTTGATTTCCAAAAAAAAATCAAAAGTGTACCAATCCCAGTTCTCGCTGAATATACTTAATAATGAAGTACATTCAGATCACTGTAGTAGAACGTTTTAAAGTGCTGAAGAAATTTCTCATCTTAGTCCTAAATATGAATGCCTCATCTTGAGGCTGTGCATGTGCCTCCTGCCCCCCCCCCCCAATCCAGGTTTCTCAGCATCTCCCCTGTCAATCTTTTTGAGAATCTTCTATGCAGCCTAATTTATACTGCCAATTATCCTCATTCTCTTGACCCAGGATCAAACCATTGTTATGCCACCTCTTACAGAGAAATGAAACATTCAGGCATTTTTGGTCAGGTGCTCAGTTTTCATTAATGGATAATGACTGCTGACAAATGAATGGAGATAAGCCTCAAACATTAGGAAGAGAAAGTTGTTGGCCTTAACAGCCACTTCCTGCTCAAAACTTTTAGAACACAGGATCTTCAATATTAGAAATCATTAACAGTTAATGGTGATGTAGACATTCAGTAAGCAACGAGGTCAGATCATCATTCTCAAAATGATAAATGCATTGATCTTTTGAGCTTAAATCTGTAAATATTTGAGCCCTAATTACATGATACATCTACAGTATTAATGTAGCAAAAACTCAAAATCTCAACATCTAGTATTGGTTAAAAGGAGATATTTAGCAGATTCAATTTCAGCAATAATTTCTGCACTGATAATGTGTGTCAATCAGGAAGATGAAGCACACTCAATTACACCAATAAAAGCTCTTATTCAAAGACTAACCCATAGAACATAGAACATAGAACAGTAGAGCACAGAACAGGCCCTTCAGCCCACAATGTTGTGCCGACCATTGATCCTCATGTATGCACCCTCAAATTTCTGTGACCATATACATGTCCAGCAGTCTCTTAAATGACCCCAATGACCTTGCTTCCACAACTGCTGCTGGCAACGCATTCCATGCTCTCACAACTCTCTGCGTAAAGAACCTGCCTCTGACATCCCCTCTACACTTTCCACCAACCAGCTTAAAACTATGACCCCTCGTGCTAGCCATTTCTGCCCTGGGAAATAGTCTCTGGCTATCAACTCTATCTACGCCTCTCATTATCTTGTATACCTCAATTAGGTCCCCTCTCCTCCTCCTTTTCTCCAATGAAAAGAGACCGAGCTCAGTCAACATCTCTTCATAAGATAAGCCCTCCAGTCCAGGCAGCATCCTGGTAAACCTCCTCTGAACCCTCTCCAAAGCATCCACATCTTTCCTATAATAGGGCGACCAGAACTGGACGCAGTATTCCAAGTGCGGTCTAACCAAAGTTTTATAGAGCTGCAACAAGATCTCACGACTCTTAAACTCAATCCCCCTGTTAATGAAAGCCAAAACACCATATGCTTTCTTAACAACCCTGTCCACTTGGGTGGCCATTTCAAGGGATCTATGTATCTGCACACCAAGATCCCTCTGTTCCTCCACGCTGCCAAGAATCCTATCCTTAATCCTGTACTCAGCTTTCAAATTCGACCTTCCAAAATGCATCACCTCGCATTTATCCAGGTTGAACTCCATCTGCCACCTCTCAGCCCATCTCTGCATCCTGTCAATGTCCCGCTGCAGCCTACAACAGCCCTCTACACTGTCAACGACACCTCCGACCTTTGTGTCGTCTGCAAACTTGCTGACCCATCCTTCAATCCCCTCGTCCAAGTCATTAATAAAAATTACAAACAGTAGAGGCCCAAGGACAGAGCCCTGTGGAACTCCACTCCATTATATTACTATAATACTGGTCTTTGTCATACACATGCACACATTTCTGGTGAATAGACAAGTTAAAAGTTTGGAATACTATGAAAAGAACTCTGCAGCAAGAAAACTGCATTGTAACAGTGATTTTGTTTTAGGTTTATTACAAATGCTGCAGTAAATAATTTTGAAAGGCCCGGGGTTCTCAAATTCTCATCTATATTTATTTATGATTGACTGAATTTGAGTCACAGAAAGGCAATTCTATAATGTGTATCAAGAATGGAAACTTGGTTGTATCACGCTGCTGGAAGAGGAATAACCTAATGATCTAAGCAAAAAATAAATAAATAAATCAGGACATTGGTTTTGAAGTGCTATTTGGTACGTAGCTCCCTTCTTCCATAAAATAAGGTCTGGAGTGACAGCATTCTTCTTCAGCAAATAGCTCCCAATCGAAAAAGGAGTTGTCCTGTTAGGTGGCTAATCGACATTTATTTAATATTTTCTACACATCATAGGAATATATCAAAGTAGCACAACTTTAGGGGGAAAAGGTCCTTATAAAATAATAACACTATTTATACAGCATCTTTAAAAGTAGTAAAATATCCTAAGTTGCATTAGGAGGCCTAAATGAGATTTAGCACAGTTACTATGGGCTGTACAGCAGTTAACCATAAAATTTGGGCATGGAGGCAAGTTTTAAAGAGGGTTTTAAAAGGAAAATAGGGATAGAGCGTGAATTACAGATGTTTAGGCTTCAGCAGCTGAAGGCATAGCCATCAGCATTGTGGCAATTTAAATTGGAGAAGTTCAAGAGACCAAAATTGGAGGACCACAGGCACTTAATGATTTTTGAGATGGATATGATTGCAAAGGTTAGAGATGTTCAAGGCTAAGTAGGATTTGAAAACATATCAGAATTTTAAAATCATGGTGTTACTTATGATACGTTAACCAGACTTAGAGTGTGTTAGGACACAGACTGCGGAGCCTCAAGATGAGCTGGGTTGGAAGATAGAGGTCAGCCAAGAATGCATTGGAATAGCCAAAGCCAGAGATTACGAAGGCATAAATTGTCAGAAGAAAACAGGCTGTGCCAGGATAGATGACTAAGGCAATGCTATCGAGGTAGTAAGCAGCAGTTTTGTGATTACATAGCATGCAGCTGGAAGCTCAGTCAAATATAACACCAAGGCCATGAACAGTCATGTTCAGCTTTAAACAACTGCAAATAATAGTTAGGGAGTCAGTAGCTAAGGAATGGTTTGTGGCGGGAGAAAAGATTCAGTCTTCCTCACATCTGAATGGAAGGATTTTTAACCCATCCCATACTGTACATTGGACAAACACAGCCTGACAATTTAGAGACAATGCTAAGGTGAGAAATATGGTGTTGAGGATAAGGTGGGTTTCATCAGCAATTGGAAATTGGCAACATGCTTTTGAATGTTGTTACAGAGTACAGCATGTAAAATGAGAAATACAAATCATGAGCAATTATCTACCTCAAAATATTCATAAAGCATGGTGACAAAACATTTCCCTGCAACAAGCTCACAATCAACTGGATCCAATTCTAGAATACACAAATTAGCAATGCATCATGTTGCAAAACTGCTTTCCAGGTTTCTTTCTGCACGAATAGCAGATACATACATTCTACCAAGAGATCAGTAAGATTCCCCTCAATCCTGGTCTAGTGGCCTTTGCTAGATTGGATATAGAGTTGTGGAAACGTATTTCATCCATAATCATTAGATTTTCCTCATAGCCATGGTGTTTAGTGCATTTTTTCACCATAAATTTAACAAATATGTTCTGACAATGAAAGGATGCTATCAATGCAATAACATTCGTTACTGTAATATTAAGTTTACATTGTGGAACTTTTAAAAACCCATCGCAAGGCTCACTCATTTCCTTTCTACAATTACCAACGGATAGCATGGGGCTTTCAATATTTTTTCCATTGTTCAAGCCAAAGATACTGAAACCAAATCATATAGAATGTCGACAACTATTCAAGCTAACACTAGTTAATTGGATACAGTACATACTTGGAGTCAAAGGTGTTTCTTGATCTGGATGACTCACTGTTAATTGCACAAACTCAGTGAATTGGTGTAGAAATTTTAGTCATATTTCTAATTGTTTAGTTGTGCAATAAATTGCAAAGATACACAAAATTACAAACTGAATTGCTAACCGTCATGATGGATTCTGTTGTTCTTCTATCAAGGGATTTCGCCCGCCGAAGAGGGGGTACAGCAGAAGAATGAAAACGCTGCTCTTTGACAGGTTTCTTCTTCATTTCCTAAAGAGAAAGCATCAAGTTAAAACAAAATATAGCATCAATTGAGATGTCCATTCATGATAAAGACAATGTCAACATCAAAACCTCATTACACCCATTTCTATACATCTGAATATACTGAAACCAGGATTTTAAAGAAATTTATTTTTTTTTAAAAAGCCTCGATATTCAACTCTATTTCCTGTCTTATATAGGATAAGGAATACGTAAATCTAGGAAGTCGATCCCTTAACACAAAAACTGCATATGCCTGTACTAGCAATTTGACAGGTAATTGCTCCTAATGTGTTGCCACAAGGGCCCACCACAGACTGCATGTTTGCTACTCCTCAAAAGGAGTAAGAGGCATTAAATGAGAACTTGGCAATGTAACACTGCCTTCATTAACACAGGAAATAATAACCACCAGGAGTAACCCCACAGGACTTCAGTTAAGAACAAACCCAACCTCTAAAATACACTCAGCCTGCAAAAATAAAACTTTTGTTCTTCGTGAAATGTGAAGTACTTTTGCCTGCTGCATAAACACCTGGCACTTTACTTCATGGCAGCTGAACTGCTTGAAGGTCACATTAATGAGCACTTGAGGCCTCCTGACTGTAACAAGTCAAAAAGTTGTGTAATTTTGATTCAGTTACATGCACTTGACAATCATGAAGGAGCAAAATACTATGTTTTATTTGTAGCCAGAGTTCACTGCATACTTGTGCCCAACATCAATGTTTTGCATTCCTCAGGTCCTCTTGCAGTACAGCAGTCATACAAGAAGCTACCAAATTAAGTTCAATTTTTTTTTGCTATAACCCTTTGAAACAGTATTTGGTGTGCAAGCAGACTTTGTTGCTCAATAAAGGTCAAAGCTCATCTTGTACAGTGGGGCATAGCAAGGACATAGCTGACAAATATAATTATCATCAACTCAGTGGACTCTTGCCAAACACACACAAAGTCAGAAGTGACATGGAATTAATCAATAAATTTACAAAAGT
The DNA here is from genome assembly GCF_030684315.1 of Stegostoma tigrinum. NCBI lineage: Eukaryota > Metazoa > Chordata > Chondrichthyes > Orectolobiformes > Stegostomatidae > Stegostoma > Stegostoma tigrinum. Next base: position 49,178,895 of record NC_081375.1, on the reverse strand, counting down.
AATTCACAATCGCAAAGTATTCTGACTTGTTCAATTCATATTGCTCCCTCTAAATGAACAGGGGATCACAATGCACTTTTGAATACAATTGTGCAATCTATACAGAAATAAAGCATGTGAAAAAACAGATTTCAAACTGTGCCGAGGTTCTCAAATTTCAGAATTAGGCTGCTTCTACTATGTTATCTTTTGTAAAAACAAACTAGAATTTGAAGAATGTACAGGAATTAAAAATATTTTTGTCAAGTGATCCTATTTTAGAGACGAGCTGCAAAATCTTACACAAAAGGTAAACAATTCTATCCAATAAATGAACTGTATTGTGGATCACTCAGCTCATGCCAGTAACCATCTTGAAATCAGTTTGAACTGGATTTTTATTTTTAAAAAATTGACAAGAATCTGAAACTTAAACAGAAATAGATTTAAGACCTTGACATCATGTTGAAAGAGACATCCACTGACTAAAACAAATCAGACAATTCACAGCTTAATTTGCAATCAGTGTTGTAGGTATGCCCCAGGTTTAAATTTGGGCCTGTACCAACACAGCAAATATAAATGAAAGAGACAGTAAGATGCCAACATTGTTTACTTTGCTCCTAGGCCTCGGAACAATGAATTGAAAATGGAATAAAGTTACAGCTACAGATATCATGTGCTCACTACCCATAGCCAATTGCTCCTGCTGCAAAGATTACACATGGGGATTTTTGTCTTTTTAAAATCAGTTCTACTGGGTCATTATAAAGTACTCTGATTATACTGAAGACAATCATCTCTAGGCTCAATTAGGACAACTGTTCTTTATTTGTTGGCCCTGGAAACACTCCAGTATTTCAACCATTTTCTTGCATGACCTTAGGAAATGTGACAACATTGAGAAACAAAACCTGGTGGCCTGCTAGCCAGTAGTGCATATTGGTAACAAAATTTTAGGTCAGAAGTTCACAACATATTTTTAATGATGGAAAAAGATTGCTTTAAGCTTTAAGGGAAGGACGCGTGTATTTGTTTAAACAAACTCAATTTCTTGATCAGAACAGTTATTTTAAAAAGGCCCACCTATACATTTACCATGATTCAACTACTGAAACAAAATGTATTGCAAATTAGAACTTAAGTCAGGGTAGAATGCAAAACGTGACGTTAATGAAAAACAGAGATATCAAGCCCCAAGGCTATAAACAATATTGTGTTATTTCATGTTTGTTGTCAAACATAGCTACAGACCATATTAATAGTTAAACAGTCTACCTATGACCACATCTATTTACAGCAAAATATTTCAAGAAACAACTTCCATAACTCAGCTCTAATGAATTTTCATAGTATACCTGCACTTATGTCCAAAAGAAGACCGGCGCTTAATAGTAAAACTAAAGCATAAAATAGCATACGTTGGAAATGTGAAGAGTAAAACAAGTGTTGAAGGGATCAAAGAACTACATTTGACTCAAACTTTTAAACATCATAAGCCAAATAAAAGCTGACAAGTAGCAAGTTACATTGATTTATAAAAAGTGCCAGGCAATGACCATCTCCAACACAAGAGAATCCAACAATCTTGCCTTGACATTCAAGGTGTGAGATCATAAAGTGCAGGAAGAGAAGCAGGGCCATTTGACACATTGAGTCTGCTCCGCCATTCTAGGAGATCATGACTGATCTATTAATCCTCAATTCCACTTTCCCTCGTTTTTCTCCAGAACATGATTTTTTTTTAAACTGAATAAAAATGTTTCAGCCTTTAATGTACTTAGCGAACGTGCCTGACAGGTCTCTGCCATAAAGGATTCCAAGAATTGACTACCTTCAGACAAGAAATTTGTTCTCATCACTATACTAAATGGGCAACTCAGCATTTGGATGGGTACTTGAATAGGAAAAGTCAAGATGAAAATGAGCCTAACGCTGGCAAATGGAATTAAGTCAGACTGACACGTCTGGTTGATGCGCACAAGAACGGAACTATTGTATAATATCAGAACCGGCTGTACTAGTTCCCACTTACGGCTTTAGAGAGACGACCTACACAAACTAATCATAACCCGCCCGAGACGTTCTTCAAATGCAGGAATTGGCAAAGGTGCTGGTTTTATTACAGCCTGTGGCTTTCCTACCATCTGACAGGTACATAAATATTCAACCACATCTTTACATAATTAGGCCAATGGAAATGCTTCAGTATCTTAGCCTGAGCCTTCCTCATCCCTACATGTTCTCCTATAGGTAATTCATGTACTAACTGTAATACTTTCTGTCTGTATTCTACCAGCAACACAATCTGGTGAACTTCCACCAATTTCTCATTAATACTAACCTGCCATGGTCTTCATTTCCAAATTATGGTTTTATCCTTAAGGTAATAGCGTTCTGGAATACATTCAGATTCCTTTTCCAAGTAGGCTCTATGATATAAATCATTTATCGTCTCATCTTTTTGTTGTAACTCCATTAATATTTCAGAACTAAACACCTCTGCCTGATCGCCAACCTGCTTAGATTTTTCGTTTACCATTTCATCAGAGTATCAGCTAACTAGACCTCAACTCCATCTTTCCTTTTGTTTTCCCTTCTCGTTTTAACTATGGCTGTGGGATCTTGTCACCAGAGTCTGGAAAAATTCCAGGCTATTTTTCTTTTAGCTCCTCAGTTCTTTGGTTTTCTTTTGGCTTCTCCAACATAATAGGTATCTGTGATATAGCGATCACATTTCCAAGAACAAACTGTATTCCTGGAATAGCCATTCTTTCAATCACTCCCACTTTGACTTCTGCAGTCTTGATCGGACTTTCTAGTCTTACCTTACACAGGGGAACACTAATTCTTTCTCCATTTATTCCACAGATTATCACTCTTCTGCGATATTCAGAAGGAGTGAAAATACTTTCAACTCTTAATATTAAAAACTGACCAGCTCCCATACCTCTAAATGTGTTAACTTCTTTAGCTCATGTGTTCTACCTGAGTAAACATTTTTGACATGGGTGAAGTCTTTGAAAAGATGAGACACTATCTTACTTTCCAGCTCGTGACTAGGCTGTTAATTCTACTGCAGCTCCTCGATTTCTACTGGAATTTCCTTCACTACCTCAACTAATCCCACTGGTTTAGCCTTCTACCATATCATTTTTACCCAATGCCTTTCTTAGGCCACAAACACTGTGCCTTTGTGTGTCCCACCTTATTGCAGTGAAAACACCTGAGGTCTTTCACTTCTCTGCCACTCTCTTAGCTTTCTTTTTCACATTTGGTAAACCGCTCCCAGTGTGATCTACTTTTTGTTTTTCATTGAAGGACCTTCCTTTTTCTCAATTTCTATCCCTCATGGAATGAAATTGCTGTACGAATCAAGATTTGGATTTATGTACTAAAATGTATTCATCTGCCATACCTGCAGCTCTTCTCACCATTTTAACTTTCTGTTCCTCAACACGAGTTCTTATCACTTCTGTGGGTGAGTTTTTAAACTCGTCCGGTGAAATAATATCTGAAGAAGAGTCCCGATCCAAAACTTCAGCTGTCCTGCCCCCCTGATGCTGCCTGGCCTGCTGTGTTCCTCCAGCTCCACACTTTGTTATCTAAGATCCTCATATGTCTTTTCTATCTTTCATGGTCTCATTCATCTATTGATTGCTCTGTTTAAATTTTTCAGACTTGACATAAGTCTGACCTCGTTCCTCCTTTATGTTTCTGAACCATTGTCTATATCTTTCTGGTACCAACTCTCAGGCACTCAAAACAGCCTGTTTTACATCTTCATATGCTCCTGACACCACTTCTGACAATGCTGCAAACACCTCACTAGCCCTACCTACCAACTTAGTCTGAATTAACATTGCCCATAGAGACTTTGGCCAGATCTTCCGTTTAGCCAATTTCTCTAAGGAAATGAAAAAAGGCTTTTTTTAAAAAATTGACTTTTGCTAAAGGTTTTGACATATTTGTACATATCTGAGTAAGCCTTTGGCTACAAGCAGTTTGCTCATTATCACTCTCCTCCTCACTAGGTCTACCTTCTCCCTTCATCTCCATCCTTTTAAATTGACTTTTCTGTCTAATTGTCCACTTCCAAAGTGCAAACTCTCACTTTCTCTCTTGCTTCTGTCTTTAGCCATTTGCTCAGCTAAGAATCTTCTTTCCCTTTATCTTCTAATATGGCTTTTCTTTCCTTTTCTATCTCTCTTAACTCCAGTTGTCTTAGTTGCAGTTTAATTTTTTCTAACTCCAATACACTTGACTGTTTCACTGGTGTACCTAAATGCCTAACTCTTACAATTTCAGCTTTCTTCTTATCCCTAAACCCAATTCTAGCCTGTCTGCTAATTCTAAAAAAGTGTCCCTTTTTTCTGTCTTTCTAAATTGTTTTTGGAAAATTTGGGAAGCATCTTTGCCCTTTGCCCCCTGCACCCATCCAAAAAAAACCTCTTCAGAACCATTTCCCCACTTTTGATTTAATAACAAGCCAGTGAAATTAAACAGATTTTCCACTTCTCACTTTAGTTTTATCTAAAGATCTAGGGCACTAAGCCCTAAATCTGTTTAAATCTGCTGGGTCCATTCATACCCCAAATCTGTTCACATCTGTCTAAATCTGTCCTAATCCCAGATCTGAGCCCCCAATCTATTAGAAAGTGGAAGTTGACCGCCCCCACCCCCGACAATTAAAACCCAAAACCCAAACACCCAGAGAGAAGCTCCTCGCCCTATAATCTGTTAAAAGGAATGAGAGAAGGGGTGCAATCCGCTTTTTACAGTAACTTCTAGGAGGTTAAGCAAAATAAACCCGACACTAACTTTACAATCGAGTAACAATTTATTTCTCTAACTCCAACAGTGAACAAATTAATTAAACTATTAACAAACCAAATAGATCTAATTCTATGTATTAACTATTCCCAAATAAAACAAGATTTCAATGGAATGCTGATCCAATAAGTACAAATCCCACTTATAAAAAACAAAAAGAAAAAAAAATAGAATTCAGTCTCTTGAAATTACAGCCAGGTTACATCTTCCAGAACATTGTGCCTTCTCTGTCAAATGCCGTTAGGAACAACTTCTCCGTTGAATTCTTCTATCATCAGGAATATTAAATAGTTGTGCTGTAGGTACCTTTGATTAAATAATGCTTTCTTTAAAGAAAGGAAAGACTGAGAGCTAGCGATTCTCTCGAGAACTGAGAGCTCCTAATTCTGGCAGAGAGCAGCTCGGTCTCCTGTCTTTGCTCAACTGTCCCTTCTTCTAAACCCTTCACGACATACCACTATTTCTTACAGTAAGCTTGGTCCTATGTTGTCAAAACCATCAGATTTAAGTTTATTTGGCTTTTGGTATTTAGGTGCCTGGTTCAAATTAAATCGGCCAAATTCAAAACTTGTTGCCTTGATAACCAAACAAAACAGAACTGCTGCTTGGCCTGCTGATTGTACAGTCTTTTGATACAGATGTTTCAATTCAGGTGCTCCATGCATCTGCAAACCCACAAGCTGATGCCCACAGACGTTCTTTTTGAACTTCTAAGCATAGAAAATAAATCCTTTAAAAAGGGACCACACACTGCTTTCCATCCTAGCATTTTACAAAACACCATTTATAAAAAACAACAAATTCTAAAGCCCTGCCTTCCAATCCACAAATAATCTACGCAACTTTACAACACTACGTATGTAAGTGCATGAAGTACAGTGCGTAAGATTGGGGAGTTACAGATGTAGACTGCCATGTAGAAATGAGATGTCATGGTGAAAACAGATCTGGTTCATTGAAAGGTTAGATTGAGTATTAAATATTTCTGGGTGTAAGCTTTCAGGAAAGCTAGAAAAGAAAGAGGGAGGAGAGGTAACAGCATTGGTTAAGGAGGGCACTGAAGTGCTGGAGAAAATGGATGTCTCAGAGCGTTTAAGGAGGACAGAGTTCTAAGGAATAGAAAGAGGACTGTTACATTGCTCTGTATAGTTTATAGACCACAAACTAGTGGAAAAGATAAAGAGGAACAAATCAGTTGAGAAATTGCAGAGAATTTCATATAAACATTTAAATTCGGACAGGGCTAAACAGGGTAGATGCAGGAAAGATCCATCAGTGATGGGTAAGTTGAGAACTAGGGGTCACAGTGTCAAGGAAAAAGTGGTATTAGCAATTAGGACAGAGATGACAATAAACTTCTTCACCCAGAGTGGAGCGTCTGTGGAATCCACAGAAAGCAGTATGGGCCAAAATATTGTATACTTTCAAGATGGTGGACAGAGCACTTGGGCTAAAGAGATCAAACGAGATGGGAGAAAAGCAGGTACAGGCTATTGAGTTGGATGATTAGTCATGATCATAATGCATGTTGAGCAAGTTCAAACGGCTTACTCCTGCTTCTATACCAAGACAAAAAAACTCCATTTTAGAATCAAATCTTTACTTGTGCTCTTGCAATGTGCTATGGATCATCTTTTAAATAAATTAAAAGGAGTCCAGTACTGGCTAGATGATATTTTAGTCATAGGGAGAAACAAGAGCAGCAGCACTAAAGTTAGATGCTACTCTGCAGAGACTTGAAGATTACGGTCTGAGAATGAGGAAAGAAAAACATGTTTGGTTTTTAATTGCTGAAAAAAACTCAACAAGTCTGGCAGCATCTGTGGAAAGAAAGTAGAGTTAACACTTCAGATCGAGTGACCCTTCTTGAGAACCCTTTGTATGCCCCATATCCCACAATGTTAACTTCGCTTTCTCTCTAGTCATGCTAGACCTGCTAAGTTTTTCTAGCAAATTCTGTTTTTGTTTCTGTTTCTGTTACCCAGCATCCACAGCTTTTTTTGGTGAATTTTAAAACAAAACAAATTCACTTCATAAAATATTTAGGCCATATCATCAATGCTAAAGGATTATATGAACTACTTTCAAAAATAAAAGCCACAACTGAAGCTCCAGCACCTAAAAATGAGCACCAACCATGGTCATTTTCGAAATCAATGTCCATTTCAAGCCCACCAACTCCCACAGCTACCTGAAATACACCTCCTCCTACCCACCCTCCTGCAAAAATTCCGTCCCCAGGATGAGGCATTCCACTACCGCACATTCCAGATGTCCTCATTCTTCAAGGACCACAACTTCCCCGTCGCAGTGGTCGGGAACGCCCTCAACCGTGTCTCCTGCATTTCCTGCCCCTCATCCCTCACACCCTGCCCCCACAATAACCACCAAAAAGAGAATCCCCCTAGTCCTCTCATACCACTCCACCAACCTCTGGATACAACGCATCATCCTCCGACACTTCCACTATCTACAATCCAACCCCACCACTAAAGGCGTTTTTCCAACCCCACCCTTGTCTGCCTTCCAGAGAGACCACTCTCTCCGGGACTCCCTTGTCCGCTCCACACTTCCCTCCAAACCCACCACACCCCCTTCCAATCCCACCACACCAGGCACTTTCCCCTACAACTGCAGGAAGTGCTACACCTGTCCCCACACCTCCTCCCTCACCCCCATCCCAGGCCCCAAGATGTTCACCTGCACATCCGACAATGTGGTATACTGCATCCACTGTACACGGTGTGGCTTTCTCTACATTGGGGAAACCAAGCAGAGGCTTGGGGACCGCTTTGCGGAACACCTGCGTTCAGTTTGCAATAAACAACTACACCTCCCAGTCGTGAACCATTTCAACTCCCCCCTCCCATTCCTCAGACGACATGTCCACCCTGGGCCTCCTGCAGTGCCATAATGATGCCACCCGTAGGTTGCAGGAACAGCAACTCCTATTCCGCTTGGGACCCCTGCGCCCCAATGGTGTCAATGTAGATTTTACAAGCTTCAAAATCTCCCCTCCCCCGCAATGCATCCCAAAACCAGCCCAGCTCATTCACTAACCTGTTCTTCCTCTCACCTATCCCCTCCTCCCACTTCAAGCCGGACCTCCATTTCCTACCTACTAACCTTATCTCGCCCCCTTGGCTTGTCCGTCCTCCCCACCCATACTCTCCTCTCCACCTATCTTCTCCGCTATCCATCTTCGGTCCTCCTCCCCCTCTCTCCCTATTTATTTCAGAATCGTCTCCTTACCCCCCTTTTCTGAAGAAGGGTCTAGGCCTGAAATGTCCGCTTTTGTGCTCCTAAGATGCTGCTTGGCCTGCTGTGTTCATCCAGCTCCACACTTTGTTATCTCAGATTCTCCAGCATCTGCAGTTCCCATTATCTATGGTCATTTCTGGACGGCTAAATTACCCTGGCAGATTCATCTCAAAGCTTGTAACCATTCTCAAATAGTTGCACAAATTGTGGTGACAAGAATTGGAAATGGGAAGATCAATATGAAAGAGCTTTTACACAAGCCAAAGAGGCTTTGTTAAAGTCAAAAGTCCTGATCTATTTTAGCCCAAAGTTGCATTGCATGCTAGTTGCAGCAGTATCTCCATACGGAGTGGGAGCAGTTGTTTTTCATATTATCCAGTAATGAACAGAAGCCAACAGCTTTTGCATCAAGGTCATTAAAAAAAAGCAGAAATGAACTACGCACAGATAGAGAAAGCAGTTCTAGATATCACTTGGCATTCATACCTGCATGGTTAGGAATTTATCCTACAAGAACATAGACCATTGTCGTCATAGGGAGAAATATTTAGGCCGCGTGCAGGAACACCTTCTCTTGCAGCAAGTCATAGGTAGAGGCAAGTTTTGCTGCTGTTAGCTCACAAATATTGTTAGTGAGAGTCCTACTTGCACTAGAATCTGATGGGCTGTCTAGATTGTGCTGCCAAAACATTCAACTGCAAACAGTCCTTATTTATGTCGACATTTTCTGCTTCAAACTAGTCAAAAACACTTGGGGAACAGTTAGTACACTAGAAATGATCCACTACTCTCAAAAGTGATGTGCATGGTTTGGCAAGACTGCAACAACCCTAAAACTTAAGCCATATGTTGAAGAGAAGTGAGAACGATCCACACAAGCAGACTGTCACTTAGCGTCATCATTCTACCATAGCTAAGGAAATGTATGTTAAGTCAACTACACAAAGGTCACATTGAGGAGAACGTGACGATGGGTGCAGTTTGCACAAGAGTTTGCAATGTATCTCCATCAGCATCATTACACAGATGGAAATGGGCACAAAGGCCATGGCAAAGAATTCATATTGACTGCGTCAGGGAAAATGCTTTTCATAGTGATTGAGGCACTTACTAATGGCCTGATGTTACCATCATGAAAACATGCTTCAGAGAAAACTATTGAAAAGTAGGGAGAGATCTTTGAGAGACCTGGTTATCCAGAACAATGTGAATGATAATTGTGCGCAGCTTATATCACAAGATTTGCTCAGAACATGAAATATTCCTTAAAGGTAACTTGAGAACAAGGATCACTATCCAAAAGGCTTGTTAACAGATGGAGTACAACACATTTGATGACTCAAAGGTTCTCCAGCCTTACTCATGGTCAAGTGTCAGTTGCACATGACATTTGATTTCCTGAAATCATACAGGGCAGAGACTATGTTGACAGGCATCATCAGGCTCAGCTTTTCCGTGGGACCATAAGAAATAGGATCAGGAGTAGACCATTCAGTAGTTCAAGCCTAGTCCACCATTCCATTGGACCATGGCTGATCTGACATTCTTTACATTCATTTTCCCACCTTTTCCCCTTAACTCCAACTCCCCTACTGATCAAGTGCCTGTCTGCTCGCCATCTGTCTATCTCAGCCTTAAAATATGCACAAGGACTCTGTCCCCACAGTGCTCTGTGGCAAGGAGCTCCAAAAGCCCGCAACTCTCAAAGCAATTCTTCCCTCTCTCTCTTGTATTGGTTTGCGCCTTTATTCTGAGATTTTGCCCTTTGGTCCGAGATGAGAGCAAGCCAAATGTCACATTTTCCAAAAGATCATGAAGCTTTGGTGAGAAATTACACCTCCAGTGATGAGTGGTTACCAGCCATCGCTGTAGAACAGAGTCCGACACCATACAAAGAGAAACGACATGCAGATCAGTTGTTCGCAACCAGTACAAATATGTAACAGACAACATTAAATGAACATCCACAAATAACTGTGCCAAACACAGCCCCAGATTAACATTAGAATAGATCATCTGAAGGAGACAGTAACCTAGTGGAGGATACCAGGACATTGTGGAAGGTTAGGTCAATTTGTATGCAAGTTAGACTATAATGCAATGCAGTATAATATCAAATAAGTGTTAAGATCTTAAAAATTAATATTAATAGGGGATCTTGTTTGTTCGTATGAGTGCTTGTCAGCCAGAGAACCCATGAATATATTGAGAATGTTTTCATCACATTATGAACCGCTGATGTAAAGGGTGTAAAGGATGTTGTGTATTAATGCAACACAGAGGACTGTCACTTTAAGAGTCTGATCATGTGGCTACTAACGACATTATTGACCTTTTTGAACAGTACACAGCTTAGCCTAATCTTACCTGTATGGTAAATATCTTCATAATAACGATCCTCCTGTTAACATTTTTGCCTCCTGGTCTTCTTTTAATTTAACAGAGGTTATACCCCCTGGTCCTAGACTCTCACAAAAGGAAAAAGCCACCTCTTAGGATCTACCCTGACAAGCTGTTTAAGAATCCTGTATGTATCAAAAGGTCTCCTCTCTCCATCTAAACTCAAGTACAAGCCCAACCTACTCCTTATAAAGAAAATCCCTCCATACCCAGAACTGAATCTATTGAACCTTCTCATTACTGCCTCTAATGCCAGTATACATTTCCTAAGATAAGGGAAACAAAATTATTTACAGAATTCCAAGCACTGCCTGACTAATGACTTGCATAGTTTTATTAAGATCCCTGTATTTTCGTACTCCATTCTCTGTGAATTGAGACCGACAGTTTATTCTTCTTCCCTACTACACAACAAATTTGGCTAACTTTTTGTGATTGATGCACCATTAATGATATTAACTTTTCAAATTTATTCAACTGATTTCAAATTTTGCAGTTGTCCTGGTGGGATTCAAGTCCCACAGCCCAAATCATATCCCTGTATTACTAATTTGGTAACCTAACCACGATGATGCTATACCCATAAACTATCAGAATACAGTATATGAGTAGCTTAAGACACATACTTGGGAGGACGGAGGCAATGTTGGACCTATGATCGCCAAACTCTCTGGAGTTTTCCTTGTGCCACATTTGCTGTAGAGTAATTAGACTGGATTGATTTTTATACTTTTATAATTTGTCAACAACCTTGTTATCATGTGAATAGAATACATGCTAACGGCCAGCATGGACACAGTGGGCTGAAGGGTCTTTTTCTGTATTTGAAAGTTATGATTCCATGGACAAAGGACCTGAACTCCGGAGGTGAAGGTGTGAGTGAACTTCCTTGACATCAAGACAGCATTCAAGTGAGTTATTGCATCACAGAGCTCAGAGAACTGGTGTCAAGGGAACAGAGCAGAAAATCCTCCGCTGGTCACATTCACATAGCAGAAGAAAGACAGTCAAGATTGTTGGAGGTCGGTCATTATAGCCCCAGGACATCACTGCATGGCTTTCTGAAGGCGATATCAGAGGCCTAGCCACCTTTCCACCACAAGGTCAGAAATGGAACATTCCCTGACGATTGTGAAACATTCGACAACATTGCCATTCCTCAGATACTGACATCTAGACAGCACTGAAACATGGGCTGATTAGTGGTGAATAACATTCCTGCACTGACTATGTCCAACAAAACAGAATCTAACCAACATCTCTTGACATTCAAAGGCAATACATTCACTGAAATGTGTATTAACAGCATTCTGAGAGTTACCATAGACCAGAAACTGAGTTGAATTAGCCATGTAAATTCTGTGTTTATCAAAGCAAGCCAGAGGCTAGGAGTTCTGCAGCATTTAACTTACGTCCTGCCTCTGCAGTGCCTGTATACCAACTACATGGCACAAGTCAGCAATGTGATGGAATATCTCCACTTATTTGGATGACTGCAGGTCCAAAAATACTTAGGAAAACACACACCATCCAGGTCAAAGTAGCCTGCTTGAGTGGAACCCCGTCCACCACTTCAATATTCACTCCCTTCAACAGTCTAGCAGCAGTAGTGTATACTATCTAAAAGATATAACGCAGTAACTCAGATCTTCAACACTATGTTCCAAATGCATGACCTCTGCCTATCTAGACGGACAAGGGCAGCTGACGCCTGGGAACACTACCACCTGCAAGTTTTTTCCATGTCACACTCCACCCTGATTTGGAACTGTATTACCTTTCCTTAACTGTCACTGTGTCAACATTCTAGAACTCCCTAATATTACTGTGGATATCGCTACACTCTAGGGATGTAGTGATTCAAAATGATAGCACATCACCATTTTCTTCGGGGCAATTAGAGATGGGTAATAAATTCTGGCTACCAAATACCCATACCCCATAAGTGAATGAAAAACATCCTTTCAAAAACGTGAACAGAATTGTATGTAATGCTCTAATTGAAGCCAAAATGATGTTTTATAAAGGTTCAATATAACCTATGCCCGTTAAGTCTATCAACAGCTTCTTCATGCGCAATACTTGCAATGTTTATGCAATATGCAAATTTTGAAATTGTGACGTGCACAGCCAAATTTAGCTCGCTAACATAGCTCAAGAAAAGCAGTGGTTCAAGTACTGACCCACAGGGAAACTCAGAATGCCTTCCTCCAGACCAGAACGAAGCATTCACTAGTACCTGTAAACAATACACTGCTGTGAAAATTAGCTTAATCTGTAAAAGAGAAAGAATTTGGAGCTGAATATATGTAAATTTTGCTTTCAAAAATAAATAGCAGTCCTGGTTGGGAGTTACAAGGACTGGTTTTTACAAATCTTTGAATGTAAAGTGGTTAATTTTTTCTAACCCCACCACCCCGATGGGTACTCAGATTGTGTAACACCTATGAAACATCATGTTATCTACTGTAGTGCTAACTTGTAAGCCTTAAATTGTTAGCAATGTTGTGACCCATTCTCTTAAACCATAAACACAATTACCTTATCTATCACTTTAATCAGAACATTAATCAGTTTACAACAAACACTGAGCATTTTCGCAGAAACATTGTCCTTTCCGGCTAACAGAGTGTGGAGCTGGAGGATCACAGCAGGCCAGGCATCAGAGAAGCAGTAAAGTTGATGTTTCGGGTTGGGACCCTTCTTCCGAAAACCCTATTTTCCTGCTCCTCTGTTGCTGCCTGGCCTGCTGCGCTCCTCCAGCTCGACACTTATCTGAATCCAACATTAGCAGTTCTTACTATCGCCTTTCCGGGGTGCTTCTTTACAGTACTACATCAGCTAGGCATGTTTCTTTCCCAGAGAACAGACAGAAAAAGTTTAAAAAAAAAACAAGGACCGATAGCTTTTGAAAATCCATCAAGCAACAATTGTTTAAATTATGAGAAGCACAATATGAAATGCAAATATTGTGACATATTAATGCACCCATAAACAGATTAGAGGAAATGATGGTCTACGTCGTACCTACAGCTGAAACGTAATCACTTTGTCCCTTTTTCTTATTCCACATTTAGTTTAGTCTAACTCAGTCTGGTACATTAGTGGCACCTAACTTATTTTATGTAATAAAGTCTAGGAAAGATCGATTTAAGACACAACAGAATACAAAATGTTGCTTTTCAGTTAAAGTCTAGTTTATTCCTAGTGTTCTGTCTGTGCTAGAGTTGGATGCTGTATATTTAAATCTAACTGCAACATTCTACTAGCTTTTATCAGTGCTGTAGACAATCTTCACTGCTGAATTACAGCCCTTTATTAATTGATCCTTAAATCATTATTCTGTAGAAAAGACTGAGCTTTTTACCATAGCATGCACATTCACATTAACTTTTGATAAACATTTCAATTTGACATTGCATTAACAAAAGGAAAAATCAAGCACCCAATCAATGAGAAAATAAAATAGAAGGTTCATCCGATTCAGAATTTTTCCATTTTAGGGTAACTGAGAAAGCTACCTTCCTCACTTTGTTACTGACCTAATTGTTCCTATTAATAGAGAAGTAAACAATCATATGGAGCTGCCTTTACTGTGTAACTCACCTCTATCCTTTGAACGTGTCGAGTTTCACTTCTCCCGGGTCGTGAATCACTGAGAGTTGTTTCATCAGCATCCATCTGATCAGCATCCAGTTCGAGTGCTTCTAATTTCTCTATCACAGTAGAACGCCTGTGAGATCAGATTTAAAAGCTATAAGCTCCAATTTAAAAACATTGCTCCATAAATGCATCCCAATGTAATCCCAGGCATTATAAACTATAACAGAACAGCAGTTGCTGGTGAGGCTCAGGTCTGGCAGCATCTGTGAAGAAAAAATCAGAGTCAGCGTTTCGGATCCAGTGAACCTTCTTTAGAACTGATTGTAGCTAGGAAAATCTCAGGTTATATGTAGAAGATAGGATGGGGTGAGGGAGGAAAGAGTAAACAATCGGTGGGGTAAAGCCCAAAAATCAGAAGAACACGGCTGCATGGTGGCACAGTAGTTAGCACAGGTACCTCAGTGCTAGGGACACAGGTTCAATTCCACCCTCGGGTGACTGTTTGTGTGGATTTTGCAGATTCTTTCCCATGCCTACATGGGTTTGCTCCCACAACCCAAAGATGTGCAGGCTAGATGGATTGCCGTAGTGTTAAATTGCCTGTAGTGTTCAGTGATGTGTTGATTCGGTGAATTATGCAGGACAGGTCTGGGTGGGATGCTCTGAGAGTTGGTGTGGACTTGTTGGGCCAAAACTACACTGTAGGGGAAATGATGCTGATACTGATGAACAGTTGGACAAACAAAGGCGTTGATGACGATCTGGTTAGGAGAGTGGATAACTGTTAATAGAGACTGTTAGTGGCTAACAATACGTATGTGTAATGGTAGGCTATGTGGCAACAAGGCCTGGTGTACAGGATGGGGGGGGCTAGGACATGAGAGGGTTTAAGCCCTAAAATTATTGAACTCGATACTACACAGTCCAGAGAACTGCAGAGTTCACGCGTGTAAAACAAGGTTGTTTTTCCAGCTTGCACCAAGTTTCGCTCAAACACTGCAGCAAGGCTGAGACAGGTGTGGCAAGAGACCAGGGTTGTGTGTCAAAGTGGCAGGCAACTTGAAGCTTAGGGTCTGTTTTGTGGGCAGGAAATAGATGTTCTGTGAAGCAGTCACTGAGTCTACACTTTGTTTCCCCAACGTACAGGGGACCACGTTATGAGCAGTGAATGCAGTAGACTAGACTGTGTGAAGTGCAGGCAAACTGCTATTTCACCTGGAAGGTACGTTTGCATCCTTGCATTCAGGGGAAGGAGGAGGTAAATGCACAGGAGTGAAGGACGAGTGGGCCAGGTTTGCCAGAATGAACTGTCCCTGTGGAAGGTGGACAAGGGAGGGAGGGGAACGTGTCTGGTGGTGGTTGAAATGGCAGCTGATGTGGATCTGGATGTGGTCGCTGGTGGGATAGTAGGTAAGGACAAAAGGGAACCTCTAATGCTGTTATGGGAGGGAAGAGAAGGGGTGAGGCCAGATGTGCGGGAGATGGGTCAGACCCAGCTGGGGGCCCTGTTGACAACAGTGCTGGGGAATCCTTGGTTGAGGAGGATGGTGGACGTTGCAAAGGCTCCCTGGTCAAAAATGGCCTCATCTGGAGACAGAGGAACTGAGAGAATGGCATGGAGTCTTTACACGAAGCAGGGTGCAAGGATGTATGGGCCAGGTGGTTGTGGGTCTCTGTGGGTTTATAGTGGATATCAGTGGCCAGTCTATCACCAGAAATGTAAACAGATGTCTAGAAAGGGAAGGGAGGAATGAGAGAGAGACCAGCTAAACTGAGGGCAAGGTGGAAACTGGAAGCTAAATTAATGAACTTTTCCAATTCCAGATGGGGCTAAGAGGGGATTTAATAGAGACATACAAGATGATCAGAGGATTAGATAGGGTGGACAGCGAGAGTCTTTTTCCGAGGATGATGATGTTAGCTTGTATGAGGGGACATAGCTACAAATTGAGGGGAGATAGATTTAAGGCAGATGTCAGAGGCAGGTTCTTTACTCAGAGTGGGAAGGGCGTAAAACACCCTTCCTGCCAAAGTAGTTAACTCAGCCACATTAGGGGCATTTAAACAGTCCTTGGATAAGCATATGAATGATGATGGGATAGTGTAGGGGGATGGGCTTAGATTAGTTCACAGGTCAGCACAACATCAGGGGCCGAAGGGTCTGTACTGCGCTGTATTGTGCTATGACCCTTCTTCAGAAATCAGGAGGGAAAGGGGATTCTGAAATATACAGAGAGGTGGCGGGGGGTGGTTGAGGGGGGGGGGGGGGGGGAAGAGATGGAAGATGGATAAGGGGGCAGACAGGTGGAGAGGAGACAGGCAGGTCAAAGAGGCGGGGATGGTGTCAGTAAAAGGTGATAGTAGGTGGGGATAGATCAGGCCATGGAGGACAGACAGGTCAAGGAAGCAGGATGAGGCTGGTAGGTAGGAGGTGGGGGTGGGAGTGGGGCTTCAGGTGTGAGGAACGGTTAGGTGGAAGGAAGGACAGATAGGTTAGAGAGACGGAGACGAGCTGGGTTGATCTTGGGATGCGGGTTGGGGTCGGGGAGATTTTGAAGCTTGTGAAGTCCACATTGATACCCTTGTGCTGCAGGGTTCCCAAGCGAAATATGAGGTGCTGTTCCTGCAACCTTCGGCTGGCATTGTTGTGGCACTGGAGGCTGCCCAGGATGGACATATCGTCCAAGGAGCAGGAGGGGGGAGCTGAAATTGTTTGCAACTGGGACGTGCAGTCGTTTGTTGCAAATCAATCGTAGGTGTTCAACAAAGCAGTCTCCAAGCCTTCGCGTGGTTTTCCCCCAATGTAGAGGAGGCTTCTTGGGGTCTGGGACGGGGTTGGGGGGGTGGGGGTGTTGGGTGGACAGAAAGAGGTGTAGGGACAGACGTAGCACTTCCTGCAGTTGCAGGGAAAGTGCCGGGGGCGGTGGGGAGTGTGGAGCGGACAAGGGAGTCATAGAGAGACTGCTCTCTCTGTAACACAGATAAGGGTGGGGAGGGAAAAATGTCTTTGGTAGTGAGGTCAGATTGCAGGCGGTGGAGGTGCAGGAGGATGATGTATTGGATCCAGAGGTTGGTAGGGTAGTACGTGAGGATGAGGGGGATTCTGTTTTGGTTGTTGTTGCGGGGAGGGGGTGTGAGGGATGAGTTGCGGGAAACATGAGACACACGGTCGAGGGTATTTCCGACCACTGTGGAGAGGAATTGCAGTCCTTGTAAAACAATGACATGGTTTAGTTTATCTTAGATTGCTTTGCACCCCAGCAAAGTACATAAAGGTCTCTCAAAGATTGTTAAAGACTGTGTAACTTATGAGCTGCAAGGAAATATCTATAGCTTATGGAGGAAGACTTTAGATTTCAGTTTAACTTTGAGAGTTTTGAGCAGTCCTGTGAAGACCTTGGAATAAGATGGCTGTGGAGACTCGTGTTCCAGAGAATGGAAGGTTTCATAATGAACTAGGTTACATTACAGTGAGGAGCTGGTGTTAGACCTAGACCAGGAGTGCTGGAATTAAACAATGAAACAAGATTACTTAAAACTGGGTATAGTTAAACTTAGATGTTAACTTAGTTAAACTTAGATAATAGCTCCACAAAGAAGGCACCTGTAGTTCCAGTCTAAACTTTGACGTCACAAGTGAACCAAAATAGTGCAAGATACAGGGACTTGAGGGTATTGATTGAGTAGTGGTGTTTTGGGACTATACAAAAGCTGTTTTGTTTCTTTCCGATATATAAAGATATGTTTTGGAATTCACGGGATCATTCTGTTACCGTGTGTTTGAATAATGTTTGACTTACAATAAGTGGATGGTTTGCTTTATTCTATTCTATCTTCATTTATGTTAAAGTAAACTTTATTTTATGTTTATTGTTAAAGAAAAATCTGCAACATTGCATGCTTAACTTTTAGTAGAAGACTACTTAGGTAAAACAAAATGGAATATGATCCATAAAGCTAGGTTCTTCTCTGGGATCCCATTTGTTCAGTAATGACATCAGCTGGGACCATAACAGTGGTAAATCAAACACATGACATGTACGAAGGGATATTTACTAAGCAGTCTTGGGTTTCAACCGTTGTGTGCTAAATTAGAAGACCTCAATCACGCAGCAGTATCTCAGTATTTGGGAAGGTATAAAATAGCGTGACATCTCAATGGTTTTATTTAAAAATATTTTATGTCAGTGTGAGCACAGAAGCTAATTCATACAAAAAAGATCTTGCAAATAGTGAGAAAAATGAACTGTTAGATGTGTCGTTTTGAAAGGTTTTTTGGTGGGGAACATAGAGCAAGTTCTGTGTTTTGGTCATTCTTGAAAATGGTCATGGTATTTCACATCTACCTAAACAGGCAAATGTGGCTTTCACTGATGGATCAATTTAAAAGATGCCATCTAAAATAACACAGCAAGTGCTCAAAAGATCAACGAAACATTAGCCTAGACTATCACATTAAGTACAGAGTATGCCATGAGCTAATAACAACCTGACTTGAAGCACAGTTGGAAACATTTGGTTATAAAAGAGGTGAAGGCAAGTTAAGAAATAGGTCTCTTAGGGCTCTCATTATTGCTGGAGATATTTTCTAATCAACCCTTCCAGAGATGTTATCACACACCTCTGGAGAAGGTAGGACTTGAATCCAGGCATCCTGGCTCAGATGTAGGGACATGACCACTGCACCACAAGAGCCCCAGTAAATTCAGCTTCAGATCAGAGTTAGAAGGCATACTTGCTGCATTGTTTGACTATGCTGTTGCTTTCAGAAGTTATTTTGCCTTTTTTTGTATTGAGGTTAAGACAATAGGAGGAATGCCTTGGAGGATTACTGTGCAGTGTGAAACATATTAACAGTTGGAGAGGCATCAGAGAGGAATACTACATTATGGTGATATTATGAAACATAACTTGTGACACTGATTAGTGTTTACTGAGTGCTGTGGCTGGGACATAAACCTGCTTGGAGAGATCCAAGCATGGAGTGGCAGGAAATTTATAAAAGTTTGAGGCAACAGCATTTTCAAGGGCTCGAGAGAAGATTACAGATGGGTTTGCTGAAGAAAAGATTGGAGAAGACTGGCACAGGATGACAATGGTTTGAAAAGGAGAAGTACGACACCAAACGATTTTCAATGGCATGCTATTTGTTGCTGTCAGGATTGACATGGGAGTCCAGATACAGCATGAATAAGCAACATCATTACAGAAAATAAACCTCAAAAATGACTGTGCTTTTGCAATAGAGCAGAAATAGATGCTTAACATTGATGTTAGGAATTGTTTAACATAGAATGCGACTAGATTATGCAATTCCATATTTAATTGATTTACTCTGATAATATTTTCCCAGCATTCTCTAATGAATTCAAGGGAAAACAGTGACCTCAGGGCAGTCCCACATCCTTTAAAAAGACTCTCTCTTTTCACATGCCCCATTTTCATGAACTTTTATACACACACACACACACACACACACACACACACACCGAACGAAGCATTTGCAAAAAGCCAACTAAAACGTAGATATCAGGGAACTACTCTCTAATCTTAAGAGCACTGTCTTTTCAACACAAAACTACAGCACAAAGATCTTTGAATAGAGAAAGCTATTGTTGGTCACTCTGCTCATTGTACTTAGTTAACTCAATTTACTTTTAAATTTACAAACTTTAAACAATGGCAAACCTCTCTAAGTGTCTTCAAAAAATGCTGATGATGGGAAGTAGGCTAATCACCTGTTTAGTCTTGAACTATCTCGATGATGAGAAATAGAAATTGGTCAGAAAAGCAAAGACAACTGTATAAGAGACTCAGCATGTGCATCAATGGCCACAAATGCAGAAAGTACAGCAGAAGCTCAGACATTCCAGGTGGTGGTGGGAGAGGGAGGGGGATGTTGCAGCACGAAAGTAAGGGATCGAGGTGGGGAGAAAGAAGACAGAGCGCAAGAGAGAGAGGAAAGGTAACATCATCATCTTCAGAGTTCAATGGACTGCTTTGCTTGTGCTCAAATCAGCCCCATTTCATAGAGCTTTAAAGATTTACGGCTAATTCTGGTCTGATTTGGAATGCAGAAGCCTTTATTAGCCAAATTCTATGGCCATCAGAAAATACGTCAACTATTTTCAGCTACCTGAATGCAAAAATTTCCATAGCATGTCACTTACAGTTCACTGCACATGACAGATACTCAAATGTAGACAGTCATCTCAGGTACCCTTTTCACTTGTTCATTAAATATAATAGGTACAAATAAATAGTGGCCAAGAAAAACTGCTTTATTACAGAAATCTGACTTTAAAGTACTGCCCCAATTAGAATTAGAATAATCATTATCTACTGAGTACATATGCTCATTCATACATTAGCTCCTGTTATAAGTTTGAACAGATAGGTGCACAATTGAGCTCTCAACCAATTTGTCCTGCAAATGTGACATTATAGTCTCTTCCCTGAATGCATCCAACAGTAATACGGAGACAAGCTATGCTTCTCATCGCTCCTGACACATACTATTTTCAAACTTCTTCAAAAGCAGATTTCAAAAATGATCAACTCAACAAATATCCTTCTTGACTTATTTAGCAAAGACAACATACCAATGTTTCAAAATAGGATAGCACTCTTATCTATAGCCAAAAGGAATCTTATGACTGTAATAGTTACTAAAAACAATTTTACTTTTCAGAAGTAGTACGTCCCTTGGCAACACATCTGCGCCTTGTTCCTTCCAATTCTATTTATCATTCATTTTGACATTTAGATACTTCAGTTTCTAACTATTTTACTGTAATTAATGTATTGACAATGTAAACTTACAATCATTTGTACCAATGCCCTTTTCCTGTGTCTCCATAAATAGCATGGGAAGATTAATCATTTAATACCTTTGAATACCTTAATTGAATGTGTCCCCACTATATTGCCAAGCAGCACATTTCGTACCATGGCCATTTTGCTGTGTAAAAACAAAAAACTTTTTTTTTTTAAAAAAGAAAGCCTCATATTTGCTTTTTTCTGCAAAACATTAAATCCATGGCCTCTTGTTCTTAATTCTCTTGAGTTTGCACAATTTCTATCCATCTCCTCTGTCCAGACCCCTTATGATTTTGAAAACTTCCATTAGATATTAGCCTCCTCCCATCCACGGAACACTTATTAACTTATCCACTCTATCATCATAGTTGAAGCTTTTCACCCTGGAACCATTCTGGCAAAATCTTTTGCACCATCTCGAATGCATTCACTGCTACAAGTTGCTTTTATGTCTTCCCATTCATCTTCACATATTTTCTGCCCGATATATTTAAAACTGGACATGACGGATGTAGGCTGATATTGTAGAAGGAGCAAACCAAAATGCCTATCATCCATGAATAAATGGTGGCGTGGACTCGATGGGCCGAAAGGCCTTATTTCCACACCTACATCTTATGGTCTTACGGTCTAACAGTCTAAACCACTTTTTTCGATCAGTGACAAAATGGAGGGCCAGCATCCATGTTCACTTTTCAAACAAGTTCTTTTAGGCTCATGGGGTATCCGTGCAGACACACATTTTCATTCAGTAGATGCGCAATAGTAACTTTAGTTGTAAACTACAGTCTGTACAAGATTTTCTAACCCACTTCGACAACAGCAATGACATTCAAAAAAAGACATGTATAGGTAGCAAACCTCGACTGTCCAGGATGTAAAAAAGTTTATAAACCAGCGATTTCACTGGACAAGCAAGTGGAAGATGGAATAATATGGAAAAGTGTTCAATTATCCACTTCTGTTAGAAGGGGTGCGATAAAATATTTTTAATATAAATTATTATTATTTAATATAAATTAGTAAATGTGTGGAGTTGGAGTGATCTGGAGGACATACAGAAATTACAGGCAAAAATACGTAGGCAGATTATGGAAAGATGTAGGAGCAACAGGGTGGTGGTGATGGGAGATTAAAAATTTTCCCAACATTGACTGGGATTCACTTAGTGTTGGGGGTTTATGGAGCAGAATTAGTAAGGAGCATTCAGGAGGGTTTTCTAGAGCAGTATGTAAATAGTCCAACACGGGAAGGGGCCATACTGGACCCGGTGTTGGGGAATGAACCGGGCCAGGTGGTTGACATTTTCAGTAGGGGATTACTTTGGGAATAGTGATCACAATTCCGTAAAAGTTTTACAATACTCACTCACTCACAAAGATGAGAGTGGTCCTAAAGGAAGAGTGCTAAACTGGGGAAAGGCCAACTACAGCAAAATTTGGCAGGAGCTGGGGAATGTGGATTGGGAGCAGCTGTTTGAAGGCAAATCCACATTTGATATGTGGGAGGCTTTTAAAGAGAGGTTGATTAGAGTGCAGGACAGACATGTCCCTGTGAAAATGAGGGACAAGAAGGGCAAGATTAGGGAACCATGGATGACAGGTGAAATTGCGAGATGGGCAAAGAAGAAAAAGAAAGGATACACAAGGTCTAGGCAACTGAAAACAGACGAAGCTTTGGAAGAATATGGGGAACGTAGGGCCAATTTCAAACGCGGACTTGAGAGGGCTAAAAGGGGTCATGAATTATTTTTGGCAAACAGGGTTAAGGAAAATCCCAAAGCTATTTATTTGTATGTAAGGAGCCAGAGGCTAACTCATGAAAGGGTTGGCCCACTCAAGGACAATTGGGGAAGGGGGGCGCTCTGTGAGGAGTCACAGAAAATGAGTCAGATTCTTAATGAGTACTCTGCGCCATAAAAGGAGAGGGACATGACGGATGTTGGAGGTCAGGGATAGATGTTTGATTACTCGAGGTCAAGTCAGCATAAGGAGTGGGGGTGGGGGTGGGGGGAGAGAAGCATTGGGTATTCTAAAAGGCATCAGGGTTGACAAGTCTCCAGGTCCGGATGGGGTCTATCCCGAGTTACTGAGGAAAGCAAGATAGGAAATAGCTGGGGTGTTAACAGATATCTTTGCAGCATCCTGGAGCGCAGGTGAGGTCCCGAAGAACTGGAGAATTGCTAATGTTGTCTCCTTGCTTAAGGAGTGTAGCAAGGATAATCCAGGTAACTATGGACCGGCGAGCCTGACTTCAGTGGTGTGGAAGATGCTGGAGAAGATACTGAGGGATAGGATCTATTTACATTTGGAAGAAAATGGGCTTATTAGTGACAGGCAGCATGGTTTTGTGCAGGGAAGGTCATGTCTTACCAACTTGATAGAATTCTTTGAGGAAGTGACAAAGTTGATGGATGAGGGAAGGGCTTTGGATGTCTTATACATAGACTTTGATAAGGTGTTTGATAAGGTTCCCCATGGTAGGCTGATGGAGAAAGTGAAGTTGCATGGGGTCCAGGGTGTACTAACCAGATGGACAGAGAACTGGCTGGGCAACAGGAGACAGAGTAGTAGTGGAAGGGAGTTTCTCAAAATGGAGAACTGTGGCCAGTGGTGTTCCACAGGGAACCGTGTTGTGGGGCCACAGTTGTTTGTGATATACATAAATGATCTATAGATGGTCCGATGAGCAAGTCTGCAGATGACACCAAGATTGGTGGAGTAGCAGGTAGTGAAAGGGACTGTCACAGAATGCAGCACAATATAGATAGATTAGAGAGCTGGGCAGAGAAACGGCAGATGGCATTCAATCTAGGCAAATGTGAGGTGATGCATTTTGGAAGATCCAATTCAAGAGCAAACTGTACGGCAAATGGATAAGCCCTGGGGAAAATTGATGCACAGACAGATCTGGGTGTTCCGGTCCACTGTACCCTGAAGGTGGCAACGTAGGTCGTTAGAGTGGTCAAGAAGGCATACGACATGCTTTCATTCATCGGACAGGGTATTGAGTACAGGAGTTGGTAGGTCATGTTACAGTTGTATAGGACTTTGGTTTGACCACATTTGAATACTGCGTATAGTTCTGGTTGCCACATTACCGAAAGGATGTGGATGCTTTGCGGAGGGTGCAGAGGAAGTTCACCAGGATGTTGTCTGGTACGGAGGGCGCTAGCTATGAAGAGAGGTTGAGTAGATTAGGATTATTTACATTATAAAGACGGAGGTTGAAAGGGGACCTGATTGGAGGTCTACAAAATCATTAGAGGTAAAGACAGGGTGGATAGTAAGAAGCTTTTACCCCCCCCACCCCCCCCAAGAGTGAGGGGCTCAATTACTAGGGGCCACAATTTCAAGGTTGGGGGGGGGGGGGGGGGGGAGTTTAAGGGAGATATGCATGGAAAGTTCTTTACGCAGCGGGTGGTGGCTGTCTAGAATGTGTTGCCAGCACAGGTGGTAGAGGCGGGTACAATAGCGCTATTTAAGATGTACCGAGACAGATACATGAATGGACAGGGACCAGAGGGATACAGATCCTTGGAAAATAGGCAACAGGTTTAGATAGAGGATCTGGATTGGCACAGGTGTGGAGGGCTGAAAGGCCCATTTCTGTGCCATAATTTTCTTTGGTCTTTGTACAGAAAGATGACATGTAAATATGGCACTTTCCAGCAAAACGGCCAGAGAACTAGGCTGTCCAGCAGCAGCTGCTCTACTTTGCCTGTTCTTTTTCTTTTCTCTTTTTTACCCCCTTTCCTGCATTTCTCCCCCCTCTTCCACATTATTTTAACCTTCTGACTTACCCAGAGGGAATGGAGCGGAAGCTGGCGTTCGGAACAAGTCGATGGAGGAAACTTACCTTGAAGCAGCTGAGAGCCACTGCAGAGTAGTCTAGAAACTTGGCGCCAGTTGTTGGACTGGGGTCTCACGCAGGTGATCAGACCAAGTGTGGAAGCCCCTGAGCTGAGCTGCTGAAATGTTTATTTGTAATTTGTTTATCTGGCTATAATGTCTATCCTTTTAACCATGATGTATTTCTAACTTATACTACGAATCATTGTAAAGTAATGCATTTACTTTTTTAAAAAATTCCTCTTTTTGTATCAAGATTTGTCCCTAGGCAGTTTGTACTTAAGGTGGCGCCATAAGAGGCAACACTGAAAACTGTCCACTGAACTCTTGTATGCAAGTACAGAAGTACACATAATAATAAAGGATATTCTATTCTAATAAGCAATGAAGGAGGAAAATTGCCTGTTAGCCTTCACTGTAAGTGGATACAGTACAACAGCAAGCTTTGCTGAAACTAAATCAGGCTTTGCTGAGATGTGTGAAACAGTACATAATTTTGGTCCTCTAATCTAAAGAATATACTTCGCCTAGACAATATACAACGAGGATTCACAAGATTGATTCATAATCTGAGATAGCTATCACTTGAGGGCAATGAGACCTATATTTTCTGAAGCTTAAATAAGTCAGGTGATCTGATCTAAATTTATAACATGCTTAGATGATTTGATAGAGAACAAGGGATTGTTTTCACTGATTGAAGCGTGTAGATTTGATAGGAAGAAAATCTCAGAATAAAGGAATCAAACATTTGGGGGTTGAGCCAAGGAATCTTTCCACACAAGGGATTATGGATGTCCAGAATTTCACACCTCAAAAAGTATAAGTACATTCAAAACTAAGATGGATGGATCTTTTGAGCCCCAAGTAAATAAAGTGATACAGAAACTTTGGAAAGTAATGTAGAAATTCAGCTGTGATCTCACTGAACAGTAAATTAGTTTTCATGGATTGTATTTTGTGCTCCAGTTCCTTATCATCTTATCTCATCAGGCACTCTACTTTAATTAACTGAAAATGACTGGGAAGAGAGAGATATTAAGACCGGTAATGTTTTGCTTGTTGAAAATATAAAGTCTTTTAGATTGGTATTCATTTTAGTCAAATGGAACATGACAACTGGGTTCCCACTATTAGGCTTAAACTAGCAATATGAAAGAGATTCCCCAGCCCCGCCCCCCAACCCTTATTTGAACAAATGCGTGTCTTGTTCTGAAGAAAGGCAGCAGTAAACTTCATTTATTTACTTAGGATTAAGTTAAACATTTAAATCTCAGCATACAACTAGGTCATTGATTGTAAATACATAGAACATAGAACAGTACAGCACAGAACAGGCCCTTCAGCCCACAATGTTGTGCCGACCATTGATCCTCATGTATGCACCCTCAAATTTCTGTGACCATATGCATGTCCAGCAGTCTCTTAAATGACCCCAATGACCTTGCTTCCACAACTGCTGCTGGCAACGCATTCCATGCTCTCACAACTCTCTGCGTAAAGAACCCGCCTCTGACATCCCCTCTATACTTTCCACCAACCAGCTTAAAACTATGACCCCTCGTGCTAGCCATTTCTGCCCTGGGAAATAGTCTCTGGCTATCAACTCTATCTATGCCTCTCATTATCTTGTATACCTCAATTAGGTCCCCTCTCCTCCTCCTTTTCTCCAATGAAAAGAGACCGAGCTCAGTCGACCTCTCTTCATAAGATAAGCCCTCCAGTTCAGGCAGCATCCTGGTAAACCTCCTCTGAACCCTCTCCAAAGCATCCACATCTTTCCTATAATAGGGTGCCCAGAACTGGACGCAGTATTCCAAGTGCGGTCTAACCAAAGTTTCATAGAGCTGCAACAAGATCTCACGACTCTTAAACTCAATCCCCCTGTTAATGAAAGCCAAAACACCATATGCTTTCTTAACAACCCTGTCCACTTGGGTGGCCATTTCAAGGGATCTATGTATCTGCACACCAAGATTCCTCTGTTCCTCCACACTGCCAAGAATCCTATCCTTAATCCTGTACTCAGCTTTCAAATTCCACCTTCCAAAATGCATCACCTCGCATTTATCCAGGTTGAACTCCATCTGCCACCTCTCAGCCCATCTCTGCATCCTGTCAATGTCCCGCTGCAGCCTACCACAGCCCTCTACACTGTCAACGACACCTCCGACCTTTGTGTCGTCTGCAAACTTGCTGACCCATCCTTCAATCCCCTCATCCAAGTCATTAATAAAAATTACAAACAGTAGAGGCCCAAGGACAGAGCCCTGTGGAACCCCACTCACCACTGACTTCCAGGCAGAATATTTTCCTTCTACTACCACTCGCTGTCTTCTGTTGGCCAGCCAATTCTGTATCCAAGCAGCTAAGTTCCCCTGTATCCCATTCCTCCTGACCTTCTGAATGAGCCTACCATGGGGAACCTTATCAAATGCCTTACTGAAGTCCATATACACCACATCCACAGCTCCACCCTCATCAACTTTTCTAGTCACATCCTCAAAAAACTCGATAAGGTTTGTAAGGCATGACCTACCCCTCACAAAGCCGTGTTGACTGTATTTGATCAAGCCATGCTCTTCCAGATGGTCATAAATCTTATCCCTCAGAATCCTTTCTAACACCTTGCAGACGACAGACGTGAGACTTACTGGTCTATAATTGCCGGGGATTTCCCTATTTCCTTTCTTGAAGAGAGGAATTACATTTGCCTCTCTCCAGTCCTCAGGTACGACTCCAGTGGAGAGCGAGGATGCAAAGATCTTCGCAAGTGGCGAAGCAATTGCATTTCTCGCTTCCCAAAGCAGCCAAGGACAAATCTGGTCCGGGCCTGGCGACTTGTCAATCTTAATGTTTGACAAAATTTTCAGCACATCAGCTTCGTCTATCTCTATCCATTCCAGCATGCACACCTGCTCTTCAAAGGTTTCATTCACTACAAAGTTCGTTTCTTTCGTAAAGACAGAAGCAAAAAACTCATTAAGGGCTTCCCCTACCTCCTCAGGCTCCACACACAAGTTCCCTATGCTATCCCTGATCGGCCCTACTCTTTCTTTGATCATTCTCTTATTCCTCACGTAAGTGTAAAATGCCTTTGTGTTTTCCCGGATTCCTTCTGCCAAGCCTTTCTCGTGCCCCCTCCTGGCTCTCCTCAGACCATTTTTGAGCTCCTTCCTTGCCTGCATGTAATCCCCTCTAGCTGAACTTGACCCTAGCTTTCTCCACCTTATGTAAGCTACCTTCTTCCTTTTCACAAGAAGCTCCACCGCTCTCGTCATCCAAGGTTCCTTTATCTTACCCCTTCTTGCCTGTCTCAGAGGGACATATTTACTCATCACTCGCAACAACTGTTCCTTAAACAGTCTCCACATGTCTATAGTTCCCTTACCATGGAACAACTGCTCCCAGTCCATGCTTCCTAACTCATGTCTAATCACATCATAGTTTCCTCTTCCCCAATTAAATATCCTCCCATTTTGCCTAATCCTCTCCTTCTCCATAGCTATGTAGAATGTGAGGCAGTTATGGTCACTATCACCAAAATGCTCTCCCACCACAAGATCTGATACCTGCCCCGGCTCGTTTCCGAGCACCAAGTCTAGAATGGCCTCTCCCCTCGTCGGCCTGTCAACGTACTGCGTTAGGAAACCCTCCTGAACACACCTTACAAAAACAACTCCATTCAAATCTTCTGCTCGAAGGAGGTTCCAATCAATATTAGGACAGATAAAGTCACCTATTACAACAGCCCTACTGCGTGCACACTTTTCCAAAATCTGTCGACCTATGCTTTCTTCAATCTCCCTGCTCCTCCTAGATTGCTGTCAATGAGACCCAAAAACAAAGTAGTTCTTAAATGCAATACTTGAAATGCACAAGCTGTTTAGTGAAGCAAAGAAAAACTATATAACACAGATGAACAAAAACAAAAAAGTACGAAAATTCAGGTACCCTCTATGGTTCGGAACAGGCAGTATCAATGAATCAAAAAAATGCCAGTTAATAGGAGGAATACTGACATTGATAATAACTGGATACCATTTAAATAATTGAATCCTATTTGTAGCTATTGGGCCTCAGGTGCCATATATTGTCTATGAAATAAACAGTACTGCTGAGAGTACTGCAACAGCATTAAGGCATTAGTTGTTTTTAGCTGTGCTGATACAGAATCTCAAAACAGCCAACTGAAGTTTGCTGCCATCTCCTATTATCATCAATATAATTTCCAGTTGGGCACATTCAATCAAGACTTAGGAGACTGGGCTGAGTGAAACATCTAGTTTTTATGGGGTCAGACAATGTAAATCCTACTCTAAAGATAAACAAAGATAATGGGGCAAACATAATACATAATGTATTTTTAAAATACATGAATACGTACTCTTGTCTTCTTACTTTTCCATGGTAGAACCATGTCTATTAATTCCTAGAAATCAATGAAATAAACTGCCTGCAGCATTGATACAAAAATAACAAAAATGACTCATACAAATAAAAAAGGTAACAAGTTAAACAGCCCTTCAGTGACCTATTCAGGGAGGCAACATTCAGTAAAGAATAGCTATTGTTATATTAGAACGGTGGCGTAAAGCTAGGCTTATGCAGCCAAATGCAGCTTCAAAGTAAACTTTTGTAATTTGCTAACGAATGGAAGGGATTAACTTGTTTTTCAAGAAAATGCCTTTTTGACACTGACACAAACATACAGAAATTAGAATGGGTGGCATGGTGGCTCAGTGATTAGCACTGCAGCCTCACAGCACGAGGGATCTGGGTTCGATTCCAGCCTCGGGTAACCGTCTGTGTGGAGTTTGCACATTCTCCTCATGTCTGCGTGGGTTTTCTCCGGGTGCTCCGGTTTCCTCCCGCAGTCCAAAGATGTGCAGGCTAGGTGGATTGGCCATGCTAAATTGCCCGTACTGTTCAGGGGTGTGTGGGTTATAGGGGGATGGACCTGGGTGGGATGCTTCAAGGGGCGGCGTGGACTTGTTGGGCTGAAGGGCCTGTTTCCACACTGCAGGGAATCTAATCTAAGAATACCGGAAGCCATTGGAACTAGCATGCCACAAGGTCCGTTAGAAGTTTATATTTTACATGATACTGTGGAACACCGAGAAAGGAGCTGATGCCATTCCCTCCAGCTAGACTAAGCCTCAGATCGCACTGATGGTTATTGTGTTAATGCTGGCTGAAGGACCAGGGACGGAATTGAGTACGAATGGATTAGTGTCTATCTAGTGAAAGTGGCATTTAGGAACTGCCGATGCTGGAGAATCTGAGATAACACGGTGTGAAGCTAGATGAACATCGCAGGCTAAGCAGCATCAGAGGAGCAGGAAAGCTCGACGTTTCAGGTCAGGAGCCTTCTTCAGAAATGGGGGAGGGGAAAAGTGGATTCTGAAATAAACAGAGATGGGGGAGGCAGATTAAAAGATGGATAGAGGAGACAATAGGGTCAGAGGAGTCAGACAGGTCAAAGAGGTGGGGTTAGTGCCAGTGAAGGCGAATGTAGGTGGGGAGTTGGGGGGTGGGGATAGTAAAGTCCAGGGAGGACGGACAGGTGGGGGGGGGGGGGAATGTGGGATGACATTAGTGGGCAGGGGATTTTGGGGGGGGGGGGGGGGGGGTGAAGAGGGGCTTGAGGTGGGAGGAATGGTGAGGGAGGCAGGGACTAGCTGGGCTGGTTTTGGCATGGGTCAGGGAGGTGAGATTTTGAAGCGTGAAGTCCACATTGATACCCTTGTGCTGCAGGGTTCCCAGGCAGAATATGAGATGCCGTTCCTGCAGCTTTCAGGTGGCGTCACTGTGCTAATGCAGGAGGCCCAGGATGGACATGTCGTCCGGGGGGGGGTGGTGTAATTGTTCTGGATACGAGTTTGCTCGCTGAGCTGGAAGGTTCATTTTCAGACGTTTCGTCACCATACTAGGTAACATCAGTGAGCCTCCGACGAAGCGCTGGTGTCTCATGCAAATTCTCTAGGAATTCCTAGAAGCATGGCATTCCAACCGGAACTCCATCAACAAACACATTGGCTCCAAATCAATGTACCATCCCCTGAGAAAAAGGAACAGGAAATGACATCACCAACCCAAGGAAACCTAACCAGATAAATACAAAGTGGGACATAACACCAGCGCTTCGTCGGAGGCTCGCTGTTGTTGTTACCTAGTATGGTGACGAAATGTCTGAAAACAAACCTTCCAGCTCAGTGAGCAAACTCACATCCAAAACCCCAACCTGAGCTACAAATCTTCTCAAAACTCGCTGGTGTAATTTTTTGTTGCGAACAGAGCACAGGTGTTCCACAAATCTGTCACCAAGTCTCCATTGGTTTCCCCAATGTAGAGAAGGTCACAACGGGTACAGCAGATACAGTATATCACATTAATAGATGTGCAGGTGAGCATCCATTTGATGTGAAATGTCTTCCTAGGGCCTGGGATCGGGGTGAGGAGGGAGGTATAGGGGAACAGGAGTTGGTGCCAAAACAGTCATCAATGTAACGGAGGAAGAGATGGGAGATAGGGCCAGTGTAGCTTTGGAAGAGGGATTGTTCCACGTACCGTACAAAGAGGTAGGCATAGCTTAGGCCCAAACGGATACCCATGGCCACCTGCTTTGTCTGTAGGAAGCGGGAGGAATTGACAGTTGTTGAAGGTGAGGACAAGTTCAGATAAGCGGATGAGGGTGTCAGCAGAGAGGGACTGGTCAGATCTGTGGGACAGGAAGAAGTGGAGGGCTTTTAGGCCATTGGCAAGGGGAATGCAGGTGTATAGGGACTGGATGTCCAGAGTGAAAATGAGATGTTGGGGACTGGGGAATTGGAAGTCTGGAGGTGGTGGAGAGCATGGGTGGTGTCATGGACGTAGGTAGGGAGTTACTGGACCAAGGGGGAGAAAATGGAATCCAGATAGGTGGAGGGGAGTTCGGTGGGGCAGGAGAAGGCGGAGACAATGGGTCGACCAGGGCAGTCAGGTTTGTAGATTTTGGGAAGATGATAGAAGCGGGTGGTGCGGGGTTGCAGAACGACGAGGTTAGAGGCTGTGGGTGGGAGGTCACCTGATGCGATGAGGTTGTGAACGGTTTGGGAGATAATGGTTTGGTGCTCAGGGGTGGGGTCATGATCCAGGGGACAGTAGGTGGTGGTGGTGTCGGAGAGTTGGCGTCTGGCCTCAGTAATCTAGAGGTCAGTGCATCATACTACAACTGCACCTCCCTTGTCTGCGGGTTTAATGATGAGGTCGGGATTGGAGCAGAGGGAGCAGAGGGTTGCAGGTTCTGCAGGGGAGAGCTTGGAGTGGATGAGAGGGGTGGAGAGGTTGAGGCAATCGAAAGAAAATTAGAGATGAAGAGGTCGCGGGAGGGTAGGAGGCCTTGGGGTGGAGTCCAGGAGGTGGGGGTGCATTGGAGGCAGGAGATGGGGTCAGGAGAGGGAGGGTTAGTTTCATGATTAAAGAAATAAGCGCGGAGGCGGAGGAAAAACTGCTCAAATATTCAGACGAGAGTTATATTCAATGAGTAGGTGGAGGGGACAAAGGTGAGACCTTTACTGAGGACTGACCATTGGTCCTCAGTAAGGGGGAGGTCTGGGGGAGGTGGTGGTGAAGCCTCAGCAGGACTTTGTATTATTGCTTTGTCTTGAGATGCTGGCTGTGAAAGTGGTGGGTGGAGTGATGTTGCTGGTGAGCGGAGCGAAGTCAATGGGCTGAGTGAAGTCGACCAGCAAATTGAGCATGTTGGTGGAAGTGGTGTCCTTGATGTGATTTAGTATGTTTGCCTTTGTTGGTCAGTGCATTGAGTATGGAGTTGGGAGGTCACATTGCAGCTGTGCAGGACACTGGTTAGGCTACTAGTGGAATACTGCGTGCTTTTCTGACCTCCCTACTATAGGAAGGATGTTGTGAAATTTGAAAGGATTCAGAAAAGATTTACAAGGATGTTGCTGGGTTGGAGGGTTTGAGCTATAGGGAGAAGTTGAATAGGCTGGGGCTATTTTCCCTGGAATGTCAGAGGCTGAGGGATGACCTTACAAAGGTTTATAAGATCATGGGGGCACGGATAGGGTAAACAGACAAGGTCTTTTCCCTGGGGAAGGGGAGCCCAAAACTAGAGGGCATAGGTTTAAAGGTGTGAGGGGAAGTATTTAGTAGCGATCTAAGGGGCAACCTTTTTCATGCAGAGGGGAATGGGTGAATGGAATGAGCTGCCAGAGGAAGCGGAGGAGGCTGGAACAATTACAACATTTATAAAGGCATCTGGATGGGTACATTGATTAGCAAGGGTTCAAGAGAGATATGAGTCAACTACAGGCAAATGGGGCTCGATTTATTTGGGATATCTGGTCCGCAAATACAAGTTGGACCAAAGAGTCCGTTGGCGTGCTGCATATCACTATGACTCTCTCATGTAAGTTTTTTTAAAAAAAATCAGTTTCTGCAATCAATGAGCTTTTCTGATTGCAACCTGACCAACCAGCACTTACTGAATCCTGGACTAAATTAGCTCAAATTTTGCCTTTGACATAAGAAACAAAAAAGAAGTTCAAGCTAACTTAGTAAACGTGACCACAAGTAACAGACTAATGTGTTTACCCAAAGATGCATTTGGTGTAATAAATATTTGGATAGAGAGAGACATGAACATGATCTACAAGATTTTTATTTCTAATGATGTTTTATATCAAGGTACTCAACCTTTGAGATGACTGTGCTGCACATAAGATTGCTAACCTCACTCACTACAAATTAGTCTTCCAAAGTGCGACTATAGCAAGAAAATAGAAAATATGGTGAGATTTAACTAGAGCTTGAATTGCCATTTGACTAAAGTACAAACCAGTATTGCATTTTTGCAAAGAAATATAGTCAAAGTTCAATAATAGGAAGATGAGCGAAAGCAGTATTAAATCTTGAGACACTAGGCCCTTCACATTTTAAGTATGAATCTATGTTTAGTTTAATTTAAGCATGTCAAGTAGACTTAACACACATCACAAGGTAGAGTCTTTTAGAGAAATTTACATGGCATGCATACAAGCTCTCAATTACATCAACTATCCAGCTACAGCTTTTGCCTCTTAATTAAAGTATATTAAAGACCTTTAAAGGTCTCTTGTGCCACTACCACTGAACCAAGAGCCCCAGGTTCAAGTCCCATCCTCTTCAGAGGTGTGCGATAACATCTCTGAACAGGTTGCTGAAGAAATATCTAACAGAAACTCTTGTGGTACAGTCGTAGCATTCATACCTCTGGGGCAGAAGATCTGGGTTTAAGTCTCAACTATTCCAGATGTGTCTAATAACATCTCTGAACAGGTCAATTAGAAAATGCAAAAAATGACAACACCATCATTAGTTTATTTTTAATCCATTAACATTAACACCCATCACCAATTAATTTCAATCATTTGACATTAAGTGCGTTGCTTTGTTATCAAGTTTCAACAATAAAGGAGAAAAACTTTTTGCTACTTGTATTCATTTTGTATGTCTCCCACATAGGTGAACTTAAGTCATTACAAGTATCTCCTATTCCTTGTTTCACATTAACATGTATTACAATTGACATCAAATATTATACAACACTAGTACTGGACAAAGGCCTAGCTTAACCTAATCCATTTTACAAAAGCATAATTCTATTCAGGTTAAAAATACACAGGACATGGTACAGAAACTGCCTTGTATGCCCTGTGACTAAAAGATTAAACAATAAACATCCACTTACATTATGTTTCATTGTAACTCAAAGCATTTTAATAGGTTTTTAAAAAATTAACTTCTGTCAGTAACTGCAGCTGCCATTCTGTGACAGAAACCTCTCAAGCACCAACAAATTATTAATTTGTTTTTTGGTCGTAATGACAGATATACAGAAGGACATCGGTCAGGCCACCAGCAAAAGCACCCAGGCTTTTCTTCGGAAGACTGCAATATGTCTATTAAACAGGGCTCTAGTTCAACCTCAGTGTATGCCTTTTAATGAAAAAAAAGTGCGCGCAACTGGATCATGCACCTAAGCCCCACAACAGTATTTAAAGGAATGAAGTCCTGACTTTGAGGTAGAGTACAACTAAACAAGCCAAGCTCTCTCTCTCTCTCACACACACACGAGATTTTCTTGTTCACGATGGCAAATTGGCTCATTCATACTGCAATTTATTTTTCTCTATCAGATCCAAGGGTAAAATACTGACAGTCCCACAGGCCAAGTTCCACATTGTACTTCAACTCACATGCGCAACCATCCAGCAATTACGATTGAAGTCTCATGTCCTTAGCTGTGAACATTCATTATAAAAAAGGTCAATTCCATTTACTAATTCATCCAAATTCAGCCTTTCGTACCAACCACTTGATTAGATTGCCACTTTTCCTTGGGTAGCTCTGTTTTAGAAATTAATGGTTGGTTCACTCGCCAAGCTGGTTCATTAGTTTGCAGATGTTTCATTACCCTACTGGGTGACATCATCAGTGCACCCACCAATGAAGCACTGTTGTGTTTTCCTGCCTGTTATTTAAATTCTGGGGTCCACTGGAATTGGTTACCTCATTTACGGTTTTTCTTTGCTGCGATGCATATGTAGGCTCTAATTCTACGTGTTTATTGATGGCCTTCTTGGTAGAGAACCAAGCCTCCAGAAGTTCTTGTGCTTGTCTCCATTTGGCCTGTCCTAGGATCTTGATGTTGTCCAGATTGACTGGTGGTTCTCCTAATCCATGTGAATGGAGACAAATGAGTGTACTGGTCATGCCTTTTTTTAAGCTAGTTGGTATTCGTGTATTCTTGTGGCCAGTTTCCTTCCTCTCTGTCCAATGTAAACGTTTGTTGCAGTCTTTGCATGGGATCTGGTATATCATGTTGGTTCTGTCCAGAGTGAGTTAGGGGGCTTTGGTTCGAGTCAGCAGTTGGCATAGGGTTGATGTAGGTTTGGGTGCGACTCTGATGCACAACGGTCATAGGAGTCTCGTGGTCAGTTCGGATATGTTCTTGATGTATGGTAATATGACTAGTGTGATAGGGTGTACTGTATCTTCCCATAGTTGTTACTCAGATAGACATCGTCAGACCCAGCTGTTTGGCTATCCACTGCCCCTAAATAGTTGGTAGAGATGTTCTTCTATGTTTTGGCATGGCACACAAACCTATACCAACCTGACACCAACTGCTAACTCAAACTTGACCGATTATGAAAAATACCAACGTTTTACTCTTCTGCCCCTATAAGCAACTGGACCATCTAAAGTTACATTGTGTGCCTGTATTTTCAATATCTAAACACTTCAATATCTCAGATCAATTTTCCACCCTTTCACAATGCCTCTCATCAAAAAGTTTTAAATGATATGTGCGACTGAAACAATAAACCTTTCCACATTATCCTTTTCAACCTGACTGCAATCTTCAGTGTGACTGAGTCCAACTTTCTTTTACACACTTGGGATTGCAATCGACTGGTTTGTTCATGATCTGGTCAGTCATGATGAGAGGATCAACTGTGATAGCTTCTCTTCCCACTCCAATACCTCTCGTAAGCAAAGATCCTTCCTTCACCATTTTCTATAATCACACTTACTGCTGTAGCAAGGCAGAATGTATCATCCAAAGCGCTGAAATTTCAGCCAACTAAATATTGTTTTTAGTTGTACTCTCAAACTCTGCCAGAGTCCAATTTTAATCATTCCACTGTCAGTGGCCACACATCAGCTGCTGAGGTCCTAAACAGTCGAAATCACTCCATAAACTTTATTCTTCTAGCTCTTTTTCCTTTAAGGCACTTTACATGTGAGAGCGCTTTTGGCCATCTACTGTAATGTCTCCATGAGGATAAGTGTCAAACTTTGCCATAAATGGTCTGTGAAATACTGGGATGTTTTACCAAATTAAACTTCCTAAGACATGAAAGTTACTGTTGTCGACTTGTGTTCATTGCACACAGGGCTTAGTTATGATATTCATTGCTATTTTAACAATAACAATAACATTCTAAAGTTGACTGATGAGAGAATAATAAAATCATGTTCACAACTTTTATGTGGAGCCTATACAAAGTCAAGATTTTAAGCTATCACAGTAATCACTGTAGAATACGCAATTAACAAATTACTGCTCCGGACATTCCCAGACTAATGATTTTTGTTATAGAAGTATTGTTGGGCTTAGGGAAATAAAACATCCTACTATTCAACACATACTGTTTAATTGTGTGCAGTAAGCCTTAAATATGGATTATAAACTGCATAATTAATCAAATTAGCACATATTTATGTCATTTGACTTAATGATTAGCCTCAGAAAACAGAAATTTTTTTTCAATGCTAAACAGTGTTTCTTATAAGCGGTGAATGATTCTAAATCAATTTGTGACCAATGTGCATAATTATATCAATGAAAATTCTCAATCTGATTGGCCTTTCTGAATAAAGCATTTTTCCAAGGGAAACAGAAGGCACTTGTCCAGTAACAAACACAGCAGAATATCCTTGCTCTATTCAACTATCTGCTTCTAAGCACCTGAATCTCTACCGAGCTGTGCTGTAGACGGCAGTTGCGTAAACGTAGAAGTCAAGCACCAAAATAGACAGCAAGTTAATCCTCATTGTTGATCAAGAAAATTTTGTCTTATTTTAGGAAATTTCTGCAAACAGCAGTCAGATGCATCACTGCAAAGAATGCAGCCAAGGATCAAATGTGCCACAGCAATACAGACACAACACAAAAATCAAAAGCGATAATGTTATACAATATTAGACAATAATTAGAATCTGTCTGTCTTTCTTGCAATGTCGT
Source organism: Stegostoma tigrinum (assembly GCF_030684315.1). Taxonomy (NCBI): domain Eukaryota; kingdom Metazoa; phylum Chordata; class Chondrichthyes; order Orectolobiformes; family Stegostomatidae; genus Stegostoma; species Stegostoma tigrinum. Next base: position 49,141,353 of record NC_081375.1, on the reverse strand, counting down.
GCATTATTCATTAAGTTACAAGAAAGCCATAAAATTTTTCTGGAGACTGTGTAGCACAGGCAATCAATGTGACACCAAATGTCAAAACTTAAGATTTGAAAAGGTTATAATAGCTGAAACCAGTTTGAATGTGTCAAGTTTTCCAACTTCAAGCCATGACAAAGAGGTTTTCAAAATTACATAATTAAAGAAAAAAAAAGGAAAAAGCTTTCCATCACATATCCTCAAAATCAAGTAAAGTGCTTTACAGCAAACAAGGTAGCCAATTTCCACATACGACCATACAAAACAGGAGTAGTTCATTCAGACCTATAGCCTGCTCCACATTCATTAAGATCATGTCCAATTTGTTTGTTTCAAATTTCAAATTCCCAAATACATTTGATTCCCTTGCCTAACAAAAATTTATCTTTTTCCACATTAAAAATATAGCTTAAAAGAATAGGGAATTACAGACACAGGTTGCCTTAGGGCCTTATAACATTGTGGTGATAAAGGAAGGGCAGATATGGGGGTTCAATATTGGAGGTTACAAGGTGTTCAGAGAACCTGGAAAGGGGAAAAATAAAAGGGAGGTTGGTTATTGTGGTTAGGACCGGCATTGTTGTACCTGAAAGAGAGGATGTCTTAGAGGGCTCAAGGGCAGAATCAATTCAGTTGGAACCATGGAGGCAGAAGAGTGTAATTATATACCTAAAACATATTACCAGCCAGGGAGAAGGATATACAGGAACAAATCTGCAAGGAAGCTGCAGTGGTATAAAACACCATAGAACAGTTACAATGGTGGGCTTTAATTAATCATAGTCTGGGATAAATAGCAGAAAGGGTAGCAAGGGACAATATTTCCTATATTGTGCTGAGAGAATTTCTTACTGCAACATGTTTATTCCAACAAGAAAGGAAGCACTGCTAGCCCCACTTCTTGGGAATGAGGTGGGCCAAGTAGATCAAGTGACAGTCAGACAACATTTAGGAAACAGTGATCATTCCATCATAAGATTCAGGGAGAAGATGACATTGATAATTCCAGAACAAGATTAACCAACTGGCAGAGAGCAGACTGCACTGTAACAAGGAACTGTACAAGGAGGATCAGTTGCCCTAAGCTGGAGGGACATCAATATCTTGGCAGGGAGGTTTGCGAGAGCCACTCGAGATGCTTTCGGATCCAGAGCAGTTGATCAGCAAGTAAAATGACTGAGAAGGAGTCAGAGACTAAGGCCAGTAAAGCTGAGAGGAAGAACAGACAGGGAGAGGTTAGTTAACATAGCACAATAGGTGGTCAGAAATGTATTTGTTCTCATGCAAGCAGTATGATAGGTAAGGCAGATGAACATACAGCTTCAACTAACACATCTAATTATGATGTTGTAGATATTAGAGACTTGGTTGAGAGGGGAACAAGACTGGCTGCAGAACATTCCAGGGTTTAGATGTTTCAGGCAAATCAGATAGGTATGTAAAAGCGGTAGGGGACTAAATTGGGGAAGGAGCAGATTGTGAGGTGGATTGCCAGATTGATACCTGTAGCACTTTGTACGGTATGATTTGCCTGTACAGCACATAAATGAACACTTCACTGTATCTCAGTACATCAAATCAGAGATGCAGCAGGAAATAGATAGGCTGGAGACTTCGGTAGAGAAACTGCAGATGGAGCTTAATCTGAACAAATATGAGATGATGCATTTTGGGAGATCTAATGCAGGAGGAATAGTATACACTAAATAGCAGAATCCTTAGGAACAATCAACACTGAGGGATCTAGGCAAACGGCTCCACAGTTCCATGCAAGTGGATAAGGTGGTCAAGGCAGCATATGGCAAGCATGCCTGCATCTGCTGGGGGACACAGAATAAATACTGGTAAGTCATGTTGCAGCTGACTAGAACTTTACTTAGGCCACATCTGAAATACTGTGTACAGTTCTGGTCCACACTATCAGGAGGACGTGGAGGTTTTGTATAGGGTACAGAAATAGTATAGCAGGATGTTGCCTGGTTTGCAGGTTATTAACTATGAGAAGAGATTGGACAAACTAGTTTTGTGTTCACATGAATGATGAGGGGTGACCTGACAGAAGTTTATAATATTATGAAAGGCACCGACGGAATGGATAGTCTGAGTTTTTTCCCCCCAGGGTAGAAGTGTTAATTATTTGGGGGCATAGGTTTAAGGTAATAGGGGAAAGTTTAAATGAGATGAGAAAGGGAAGTTCTATTTTTTAAAAATAGTGTGATAAGTACTTGGAATGCACTACCATAGGAAGTGGTGGAGGTGCATACAACAGCAACATTTAAGAGGTATCTTCACAGCTACATGAATAGGCACAGAATACAGAGATACAATAAGTTTAGAGGCAAAAGGCATCATGTGTTGGCATGGTCTTGGTGGATCAATGGATCTGTTCCTGCACTTAGTTTTTTCGTAGAGTTAGATAAGTGGGCTTATGGCAGGTGTCAGATAGCAAAATCAGTCGAGAACTAAAGTTCAGAAGGCAGGTAAAAAAGCAAATCAGAGAAATAAAGATGAATTAAGAAGACTGGCTGCTAAAATAAGGGGAATGTCAAAGTCCTTAATAAGCACAGCAATAGTAAAAACGACTGTAAAAGGAGGAGTAGGGTCAATTACAGATGGAGGCAAGAGGCTAAAGTTCCAAATAAATACTTTGCATCATCTTTACCTCGATACAGATACTGACCAGACCATAGTGACGGGAGGAAACTCAGTCACTAGAAGGGTTTCAAACCATTATGGAGGTAGTATTCATAAGTTGTCAGCACTTAAAATTGATAATGAATTGGGACTGGGAGTGATCCAAGGATACTGAAGGAAGTGAGAGTAGAAATTACAGAGGCACAAGCAATTATCTCTCAATTTCTCTGGCTTCAGGGTTAGCACGAGACAATAACTGTCTTTAGGAGACAACATACTAGTGAAACTCATGGGGCTAAAGGCCAATAAGACCCCTGGACTGGAACACTACATCTTAGAGTTTTAAAGGAGTTCAAAGCTCCTGGCTGTACTGGGTAGTATTCTTGCTGGACTTTAGAGATTCCATAGAAGTCCCAGATGATTTGAAGACCATAAACATAATATACTTATTCAAAAGGGAGGGAGGCAGAACTGTAAGAGTTAGCTATACATCAGTCATTGAGAAAATGCTACAGTCTACCGTAAATGAGATATTGGCAGAGCCTTTAGAAATACATACAACAAAAAAAACAACAAGCAAAGTCAGCACAGTTTCAGGCTACTTCAATAATAATCCTTGGAATTAGGTGCAGCATATTACCACAGAGAGAGAACTGGATAACTACTAGAAGTCAAAGTTTGGATAAAGGGGCTATTTTCAGAATGGCAACCTGTAACTAGTAGAGTGCCACAAAGATCAGTGCCGTGGCCATAATTATTTACAATGTGTTTTTGATTCAGATAAGGGAAGGGAATGTACTATTGTTAAGTTTGTGGATGACTCACAAATAGATGGGAAGGTAAGTAGTGAGGATGATGGAATGAACCTACAAATGGAAAAAGATAGGGTGAGTGTACAAAAAAAATGGAATATATTGTGAGAAAATGAGCTTGTGCACTTTGGCAGGAAGAAAAGGAGAACCGAGTATTATTTAAATGGCCAAAGACTGCAGAAAACTGCAACATAAACAGATTTTGAATTTCCCATGCATGAATCATAAAAAGCTAGTGTACAAGTTCAACTGGTAATATGAAAGGCAAATGAAATGTTGATCTTCATTTCTGAGAGAGAGAATGAAGTAAAACAAAAGGGAGGTCTTGTTAAAACTATACAAGATATTAGTCAGTCCACACAGAACTGGGCCTTAATTCAAGGTAAGATGTACTGGCATTGGAGGCAATCCAGAGAAGGTTCACTAAACTGATTCCAGATATAGAAGAATTTTGAGAGATTGAGTAGGCTGGGATTGTACTGATCAGAGTAGAGGAGAATTTATTGAAATGTACAAGATTCTTAGGGGTCTTGACAGATTGCAGCTGTGAGGCTGTTTCCCCTTGTGGGACAGTCTATGACCAAAGCACATCATCTGAAACATGCAGTTTGCCTCAGAGGTGAGGATAAATGTCTTCTCTCAGAGGCTAGTGCATCTGTGGAATTCTTAACCACAAAGTGCTGTTAAGGCTGGGTGAATGTAAACAAGGCTGAAAGAAACAAAGTTCTAATTAGTAATGGGGATCAATAATTATAGGGAAAAAAGGAGGAAAGCGGAAATGAGGATTCCGGACTTTAAGGATTCTATAGCTCTATTATCAGATCAGCCAAGAACTCATTGAATGGCACAGTAGATTCAACAGGCTGAATACTTTACCTCTGCTCCAGCATAATTTAAGGTTTTATGGGCTGGTATTGGGATCTTTGCTTTTCCTGATATTTATTAAGGACCTAAACCTTGGTGTGCAGGAGATAATTTTAATGATTGTGACATAAAATTTTAGAGAACTGTAAACAGTGAGAATGACAGTCTAGAATTTCAGAAGGATATTAATGTTGGAGGAATGGGCAGGTAGGTGGCAGATGAAGTTCAATGCAAAGAATTAAAAAGAGTTGACAGACTTTAGTACAAAAAACATGCAGGCAGCATTAAAGACTATTCTAAAAAGTGCATGCAGGAGGAAAGAGACCTGGATACATATGTACATTCTTCAATAAATGTGGTAGAGAGGGCTGTTAAAAACATTGTACCGTATTCTAGGATTCATAAAAAGAAGAAGGGAACACAGGAGGCAGGCAAACAAAATGGAACTGAAGCCTAAGATGAACCACGATCACGGAATGACAAAGCAGAATCGACCAATCACGCTGTCTTCTCCTTCTCCTGTGACTTACTGCCATTTTTGAACATGACCTAAGGAGATGGCAGAATTTCCTGCCTTGCTAACTGAACAGTCTGTAGAGAATGGATCTGTGTCAATGCAGGCTGCTTTGCAAATACTCAATGGAGACTTAACTGGCTTAAGTTGGGATTTCTGCACTTCACCTGGGACTGAAGGGCATAACACATCCTCATTTGAATCCTCCCCCTTTCCCAATAACCAACGACTGAAAAACTCAATTTTTGTGACAACTCCAGGATAATGTCGATTTCATTTATATTGTCTCCCCAGGCATCTGGGCATTCTAAAACATTCTGCAGCCAACGAAATGTTCTCTTTTCTAACATAGAAAACACAGCAGTGAACTTGTACCCTCACAAACCACAAGATCTGCTCTGAAGACAAGCTGATAACTTGAAGTGTCAGTTCTGGTGGCCCTTTCCTTAGGTCCTATCTAACACGTGAGTGTTTTCAGTATTAAGTACTCAATATCACATATAAAAGCTGAAAATCTTAAGCTTCAATTCTGCTGCCTTGGGCTTAAGTAAGGACAAGGACATGGTGGGGGTGGGGGACTACAGCCTTGGGATCTTGATTTCCTCGAGAGGACATACGGTCTGACATTTTCATGCCATAGACCGCTACTCCAACAGTACTGCACTCTCTATAGTACTCCCTTCTGACTTCAAGGCAAGTGTACTCCCACTGAGACATGGCTGACACTTACCAAAATACATGCATGGAATAACTCATACAGGATCTTGCACTTCATTAATTACATACAAAATGATCAAAATTCTTGATAAACTAGTAAAAACATACAAAATCACAAACCTACGTGTTTACACCGTCAATGCTGCTGATATAGTTGGCTATTATAGTCTGGCCAATCGAAAAAACAGCCACAACCTTTAATATGCAATGTCTCATTAGCTGGAATGATAGGATACCCCTATTGTAGCATAAATTTTCATATTTGTTTAGCTGCAGCTTAAACAAAATCACTATAATAGGATTACACCCACTGTTAATAAAGGAATGCTGGCACAGCACTAACACAAGGTGGTTTTTAAACCATTTATGGGAAAAACAGACCTAATGCTCTGGCAGAAAGAAGCTAAAATTCCATTTATTGTCAGTTAAATCCTTTTGCAAGCAGGCATGCATTCCATTATATTCTCAACTGAAATCTTTTATAAAATTGTTTTTAAAAATATTTCAGTGCATCATAGTAAGTTATTCAAATACTATTCTGTAGACAATCATGAATTTGTAAAAACTATATAGTTTTAAAATATCTACAGCTGTAAAACACATATGTTTGGTCACCAAATTTATCTATTCTTTTCCCCTCATCTCCCAAAAGCATGAGCTTTTGTCCAAGTGTGATCAAAGTTGACCTTCAGCATCTCAATCAAGTGGTCAATCCAGTTAGTGAATGCTTGTAAGCTATTTGACCTCCAACTTCACAACTGGTTCAATCCTGTCCTCACTGAAGAGCCAGACATGTGTACTTATATTACAGAGTCAATGGATAGTGATCAAAATTTTTGGATTTCGATTCTAAGTACTGATATCAAAGTTGATCTGAATGGCATGATGGCTCAGTTGTTAGCACTGATGCCTGCTGCCTCAGTGCCAGGGAATCAGGTTCAATTCCACCCTCAGGCAACTGTTTTTGCACTTTCTCCCTGTCTGCGTGTTCTAGTTTCCGCAACACAGTCCAAAGATGTGCAGGTTAGAAAAAAAAACATTTGGGGTACCAATGGAGATATGGCGGAAAAAAGTACCTGGGCTTTTCACTTCTGATCGCTACAAGTGACCTTTGCTAGATGTGAATGCCAAGTGATGATAAGTGTCAGATGCAATGCTCCATTGATTAACAGCCCTTTATTTGGGGTCCACATGGAATTGCCACCTGAGTGAAATACAAGTAGTGAAAGCCAGCACTTGTCAAAACACCTGTATCTTCAGGCTAAGCCTTTTCTTTTAAATAAAGAAGTGATAAAAGCTAACTTAAAATCATTAACAACTGCACCTCCCAGTCGCAAACCATTTCCACTCCCCCCCCCATTCTTTAGATGACATGTCCTTCATGGGCCTCCTGCAGTGCCACAATGATGCCACCCGAAGGTTGCAGGAACAGCAACTCATATTCCGCCTGGGAACCCTGCAGACTAATGGTATCAATGTGGAATTCACCAGTTTCAAAATCTCCCCTTCCCCTACTGCATCCCTAAACCAGCCCAGTTCGTCCCCTCCCCCCACTGCACCACACAACCAGCCCAGTTCTTCCCCTCCACCCACTGCATCCCAAAACCAGTCCAACCTGTCTCTGCCTCCCTAACCTGTTCTTCCTCTCACCCATCCCTTCCTCCCACCCCAAGCCGCACCCCCATCTACCTACTAACCTCATCCCACCTCCTTGACCTGTCCGTCTTCCCTGGACTGACCTATCCCCTCCCTACCTCCCCACCTATACTCTCTCCACCTATCTTCTTTACTCTCCATCTTTGGTCCGCCTCCCCCCCTCTCCCTATTTATTCGAGAACCCTCACCCCATCCCCCTCTCTGATGAAGGGTCGAGGCCCGAAACGTCAGCTTTTGTGCTCCTGAGATGCTGCTTGGCCTGCTGTGTTCATCCAGCCTCACACTTTATTATCTTGGATTCTCCAGCATCTGCAGTTCCCATTATCTCTTAAAATCATTAATCTTTCGTTTTAATGCTGTACATTAAATCAAATTTTACAACATCAATTTCTAGAGGTTAAACATCTGGCCCACACTTCAATTTCTCTTATGGCACAGCTTAGACATCACTATGCTAACTTCCACTTTGTATTATTGTAAATGCTATACTGCCCCATCACCCAAAAAAACTAATCTGATCTCAAAAAACAAGATTTTCTGTCTTTTCTTAAGAGTTGTACAAAATTTGGTAGGAAAAGTTCCACAAAGAAGCCAATTAATTGAGTTTACTTTTAGCATTCTGTCTATTTAAATTCTTTAATGATGGCTTAAATAAACAATTTTAAAAAAACTGTTGAAGGAGCTAAAATTACAGAAGAATCAGCAACAATAAATAGAAAGGATCCTGAAAGGCTCACTGGATCCTGTTATGTTGGTTCAACTTGCAGGTCGTACAGTGGTTGGCGCTGAAGATGATCAAATCCAAATGATGTCAGATTTTCTCAATGCTTGGGGCAAGACAGAACGGGCTTACATTTAAGGAAAAATTAGGCCACAAAGTCTATAATGTTTCACGCACCAAAAGGACAACATGGCTTTCCTTAACATGAGGTAAACAAATGCAGCAAACTGATCATTAGTGTTCAAGCCCTTATGGTGGTTCATTTTGCAACACCAAATGAAATGTTGCATTTATATAGCATCATTTAGCTTTTGTAGTAAATAACATCTTCAGGTGTTTTACAGGAATATTTTCAAACAAAATGTGACACTGAGCTACATAAAAGGCACTGGGGTCAATTACCAATGGCATGGTCAAAGACATGCTTTAGCAATTTTCTGAAAGAAAGAAAATGCAAAAAGGCAGAGAAGGGCATCGAAACAATCAGAGCTTTGGGCTACAACGAGCACCGCCAAAAGGTACAGCAATTTAAAAAATACAGATGCCCAAGGAGCCAGAATTGGAGAATTACAGATATCCTGATTGATCTCAAACAGCTGAAAGGTTACAGGAGTCAGAATAACCACGGCCATATAGGAATTTAATAACAAAGATGAAACTCTTTTTCTTAAAAATTGAAGCATTGCTTAATGGGGGGCATAAGAATTGTGGGCAAATGGGATTTGGTGCAAGATAGAATACAGATTCGTAGCAGCGTGGAAGGCGGCTATTCAGCCTGTCAAGCCTGTTCTGGCTCTCCACTGGAGCCAATTACCCAGTACCACTCTGGGTTCCCCAAAAGAAGGCCAAACATCTTCAATCCAAGTAAGTGAAGCTCCTCATCCCTAAGACAGTTTTTTCTGCATTCTCTCAAATGCCTTCATACCTATCACAGCATAGCACTTGGATTAGATGAAAGACTTCATTTGAATTTGTTTACAAATTCAGAACAGCTTCCTCCTTTTAGCACTGTGCCTATTAATAAAGCCTGTACAGTTTATTGAACATTCTCAATCTGTCTTGCTACCTCAATAATTTGAGAGCCCAGTCCCCACTGCTCCAGTACCCACTTTAGAATTTTACCCTCAATTTAATATTCTCTCCTTGCACTTCCTAACAAAATAAATCACTTCACATATCTCTGCATTATTCTTAATCGCTCATGTGACCATTTCACAAATTAAGCCCTTTTGAAGCTCTACTGTATTCTTCTCAAGCCTCGATCCTTGGCAATGTTTCATGATTATCCACAAATTTTGAAATTACATGCTGTGCCCAAGATCTGTGGGGTTTAGGTCATTACATCAGAAATAACAGAGGTTTCAAATCTTGGACTTTTACTTCCTTCACCCTATCTGTAAGGCATCCAATAACCACTCACTCAGTTTTCTGTCCCTCAGTTACTTCACATCCATGTTACCAGTATCTCTTTCATTGTGTGGGAGACAACTTTGGTCTCGAGTCTGTTGTGCTGCACCACACCAAATGCCTTCGAGAAATCCATGTGGACCACAGCAACAGCATTACCCTCTCTAACGTTTTCCATTACCTCATCAAAAAAACTAGAATAAGTCAGAAAGTTTTTTAAAAATTGTCTGTAGAATTTTAGAGCTGGCCTCCTCCTATTAACAAGCATTTGCTTAAATGACTTCTAGTTTCATTCTAAATTGTTTCTATAAAATTTCCCTACCTGAGGTTAAATTTACTGTCGTATAGTTGTTGGCTTTATCGTTACACCTCCCATCATTAGATGTGGGTGGAACATTTGAAATTTTCTAGTTATCTGGCACCAAATGAATCGAAGGAAGATTGTAAAACTATGGCCAATACCTCTGCAACCTCCACTCACTTCTTCAGTATCTTTGGACGCATCCTCGTCAGTCCTGGTGCCATGTCAACTCAAACTGCAGACAAGATATCAAAACATCACTTCCTTATTAATTTAAACCCGGTTGTCCAAATGACCTCCACTTTGACTGGAGCTGCATAGCAGAGTGCATCTATTCTTTATCAAAGAACAATGTCAAAGAGAAAAGTCAGTTTTACAGCATAGAAAAAGGGTATATTCAACCTATGTGTCCCTCCTATCATCAGGCATCTATCTATTCTAATCCTATTTTCCAGCACATAGCCCATAGTCGTATATGATATTTCACGTGCTCACCTAATACTTCTTCAATGCCTTGAAAGCTCTAACCTCTTTCAGAGTAGCGAGTTCCACAAACCCACCACCCTCTGGTCGGAAATCTCTCCTTAAATCCACTCTCTAACCTCTGCTCCTTGGTTATTGAGCCCCTAGCCTCACCCCACACACAGGTAATGTTTTTCCCTCTCTCTGCCCCTCAGTGTCTTCGCTCGAAGGACCACACCCCAGCCTGTCTGGTCTCTTCATTGCTGAATTGCTCCAGTCAAAACACATTCTGGTGAATCTTCTCTACACACACTCAAGCACAATTACATTCTCCCTGTAGTGTGGTGAGCAGAGCTGCATACATTATTCCAATTAATTAACATTGTATGCAGCTCCATCATAATCTCTTCATTCTCATATTTAATGCCTTGACCAGTAAAGGCAAGTATTCCATATGCCTTCTTAACCACCTCATCTACTCGTCCTGTTGCCTCAATCTATGGACATGCTCATGCACACCACAGCTCCTCTAATCCTCCTAGGGCCTAAACATTCAACACGTAGTCCTTACCTCATTTAATCCTTCCAAAATGCATCACCCGCCACTTTTCAGGATTAAATTTCATTTGCCACTGTTGAGGCAGTCTGACCAATTTATCTACATTATCCTGTCGTCTAAGGCTTTCCTCCTCACTATTTATCACACCACCGGTTTGTGCCACCTGAAAATATACTGGCCATATCTCCTATATAAAACAGACCTGCAAATGCTGGAGATGTGAAACAAAAGCAAGAACTGCTGGAGAAACTCAGCAATTTCTCCCTCCCATAGTCTGAAGATGTGTAGGCTAGGTGGATTGGCCATGCCAAATTGCCCGTAGTGTTCAGGGATGTGTAGATTAGGTGAGTTATAGGGGGATGGGTTCGGGTGTAGACTTGTTGGGCCGACATAGGGACTTTATGATCTATTCCATGATTTAGGGAGAGAAAGCAGACAAAAGTTTTGAATCCAGTGACTGTCCTACATTCATGTTTACATTATTAATATTAGTAGCAAACAGCAAGCACCTAGCACCAAACCCTGTGGTACACCACTGGATACAGTCTTCCAGCCACAAAAACAACTGCTGACTATCACCTTCTGCTTCCTGTGAGGAATCCAATTTGCCAAATTGCCTTGGATCTCATAGGTTTGTAGCTTCTTAACCAGCCTGCCACACAAGACCTTTCAAAAGCTTTACTCAATATGATAACATAAGCTGCATGAGCCTCACCTATGCACCTATATATCTCCTCAAAAAATTTACAAACCATGCTGACTATCATTGATAAATCTTTGTCTCTCCAAGTGGAGATAATTTTGTCCCTCAAAGTTTTCCAGTAGTTTCCCCAGCACTGATGTTAGACTCACTGGGCTGGTCGATTCTTGGTACATCCTGACCAATCTTCGTGAATAATGGTGCCACATCAGCTATCTTCCAGTCCTCTGACAATCCTCCTGTGATCAGACTGGGTTTGAAAACTCATGTCAGAACCCCTATAACCTCCTCCCTTGCCTCCCACAGGACTCAAATATATCTCACCTGGACCTAGTGATTTATTCACTTTCAAGCCTACTAAAACTTAGTACTTCTTCCTTTCAACGTTAATTTGTTCATTTGTTCACAGTTCCCCATCCCAGATGTCTATACCAGCATCAGTGGTCCCTACAGTAATTTCAACTGCAACATACTCATTTAAGACCTTCTCAGCCTGCGTTAATCCTTTTGATTTCATTTACGGTTGCATTAGATCCACAACAGATTTCCCTGGCTCTACACTCCTCCCTACCCATGTTAGGCTCCTGCTTATTGACCACAGCTCCACCTTCAAATGCTATAATTCTAACCAAACTAATCTACAAACTCCAATACCCCTAGGTCTCTGCTCCATTCTCATCAAATGGATCTTTGACTTCCTGGCCCACAATCCATAGTGAGGATAGGCAACACCTCCTCCACGTTAATACTCAACATCGACAGTTCGCAATGCTGCATACTCAGCCCTACTAAACTCCTATACACTCATGATGGTGTGGCCAAAATTTCATCATAACTCCATCTACAAGTTCACTAACACCACCATTGTAGGCCAGATCTCAAACAATGACAAAACTAAATACAGAAAAGTATATGCGCTTCGTGACATGCTGTAAAGATAACAACTTCTCTTTCAACATCAGCAAAATGAAAGGAAGGGCTGGTCATTGACCTCAGTAAGGGCACAACCTGTCTACATCAATGGTGCTGAGGTATTGAGATTAAGCTTCTAGGAGCGATGATGACTAACAATTTATCTTGGTCTACCTACATTGATGCAACAGTCAACAAAGCACAACAACACCTCTACTTCCTCAGGGGGCTGAGGAAATTCAGCATACCCGTAAAGACACTTACCAATTTTTACAGATGTACCATAGAAAGCATTCTATCTGGATGCATCACAGCTTCATATGGCAACTGCCCAGGACTGCAAGAAATTACAGAGTTGTGAATGCACCCCAATCCATCATGCAATCAAAACTTCCATCCAGGGATTCTATCTATATCTCTTGGCGTCTCCGGCAGGCAGCCAACATATTCAAAGTACCCTCCCACCACAGTAATAATCTCTTTCAATCTCTTCTATCAGGCAGAAGATAGAAAAGCTAAAACACACATAACAATGAATTCAGACCTCTTAAAATTTTAATTTTGATCTCACTGTGTACCTTCTCTCCAGTCGTAACATTGTATTCTTTGCTCTATTCTTTTACTCTGCATACACATTTTACAGTATTATTTGCCTGTATTGCACGCAAAACAAAAGTTTTTCACTGTACCTAGGTTCGGGTGACAATATTAAGTCCAATCAAACAGCAGTGTTATCTAGCTCCACACACTTGGACCCAGACAGGGCCCTACTCTTTACCTGGTTATTCTATTGCCCCTCATACACTTATTGAAGTTCTTTATATTTTCCCTAATGTTAACTGCCAGTATTTCTTCATGTTGTCTCCTTACTTGCAATTTTTAAAAAATTTTATCCCTTGCACTTTCTGTACAGTTGCAATGCATCTGCTGTTTTCAACACTTGGTACATGCCATAAAAGCTTGGTTTCTTTCCTTTATCTTTTCCTGTGCGTTCCTTAATGACCTCCAGCGTTCTCTGGTCTTATTGGTCCCACTCTTCACCTTAATGGATGTTGATCCAGAACACTCATTATATCGTTATTTAAATACCTCCTACTGCCCTGATGTGGGTTTTCCTGCAAGTAGCTGCTCCCACTTTGGCCACTCCCATTTTATCAGAGTAAAAATCAACCTTCCTCCAATTTAGAATCTTTATCCTTAACCATAAATCACCCTAAGTTTTATTGAATTATGGTCACTATCACCATAATATACCCCACCTGATGTCTACCACTTGCCTGGCTTCATTCCCTAAAACGAAGTCTGACACCTTCCCCTCCATTTAAGCGCTTTCTATGTGTTGGCTGAAAAAGCTCTCCTGGGTGCATTTTAAGAATTCTGTTCCCTCTGAGCCTTTCATATTTTGCCTATCCCAGTGAACACTGGGGAAGTTGAAATTCCCCATTATTTTTACACCTCTAAGATTTGCCTATATATCTTTGTTTCGTCTATTGTACAACTTCAGCAAAGCAATTGCCTCTTTTTTGCTTTCAATACTGCCTCATTTGAGGACCCCTCTAACAAATTATCCCTCCTCATTACAGTAATTGATTCCTTCATGAATAGTCAAAACTCAAAACTGAATGAACATGATTGATACAGTAGATGTGGTCTGTCTTTTGATTCCTCCTAAAGTAGAAGGACCCCACTATTTCCTACATTAATCTCCACCTGCTAGGCTTTTACCCAATTCACAATCTATATCCACCTGCAGATTTATGTTCTCATTACAATATGCCCTCCCACCTATTTTTGTGCAGTCAGCAAATTTGGATACATTACACTCTGACCTGCATACCCTCCCGCCCCTTGAAGTCTTTAATAAAGATGCTAAGTACTTAACTGTCTAGGACTGATCCTTGTGGCAATCCACAGGTTAAGTATCTTTCCAACCTGAAAGAGATCCATTAATCCTGACTCTCAACTGTGCTAACTAATCTTCAATCCACACTAATACAGTTCCTGTAATACTGAGCTCCTAACTTGTAAAATAACCTTTTATATGGCATCTTATTGAATACCTTCTGAAAATCCAAAAACAGTGCAGCTCCCCTTTATCAACTCTGCATATTATATTTTTAAAGAACTCTAGCAAATTTGTCAAATATGATCTCCATTTCATAAAACCATGCTGATGCTGTTTGATCGCATTAAGCTCTTCTAAATGTCATTCTATCTCTTCCTTAATAGGACTTGAGCATTTTACCCAACAACAGATGCTAGGTTGACTGGCCTCTAGTTTCCTGCTTTCTTGAACAGAGGTATCATATTAGTAGATCTTGAATTTTAAATATTTAAACACCATCAACATATTTATAATTCTTAAAACATCCAGTTCTGCTCACAACATCCACTTGCTAGCCAATCAATACTATTTTCACCGCCACCCCATACTCTTATGAACTGCCCTAATGAGTGGAAGAATGTAAAGCTTCAATAAAATGTCTTCTTCAGCAATATTCATTCTCATCTTCAGTAAAATCTTTCTTTTGATCTACAAAACAGATTCCTACATCTTGGATGTGAGAATTCACCAAAGGTCCGTCAGCAGTACCTCCCAAAAGCATGATCACTACCATCTAGAAGTACATGGGCAGGAGACACATGGGGAAAACCATAATCTCCAAGTTCCCTTCCCAGTAACATGTCATCTATCATGGGAATATCACCAGTCACTATTCCACTATTCCTTCAGCATCACTGGATCAAAGCCCTTGAACTTTCTCCCTTACAGAACTGTCGGTGAACACAGAGCAAATGGTCTGTCGTGATTCAACAAAGCATCTCATCACCATCTTCTCAGTGGCTAGCAGGGGTGGGTAATAAATTCATAGAATCCCGTGTGGAATCAGGTCCTTCGGCCCAACAATTCCACACCAACCCTGGGAGCATTCCACCCAGACTCATGTCCCTATAACACACCTCATCTACACATCCATGAAGACTATGGGCAATTCAACATGGCCAATCCACCTAATCTGCACATCTTTGGACTGTGGGGGGAAACTAGCACTCGGAGGAAACGCACAAAGACACGGGGAGAATGGGCAAACACCACAGACAGTCGTCAAAGGGTGGAATCGAACCCGGGTCCCTGGCGCTGTGAGGCAGCAGTGCTAACCACTGAGCCACCGTGCCACCCCTCAAATGCTGGACCAGCCAACAATGCCCACATCTTGTGAATGAATATTTTTTCAAGAATGCTCCTAGATTCAGCTGAATCTGTCCCACTCAAACTTAAGTGCAAATTCCAGTCAAAATTTCATTTCTAAACAGGCCAAACAGCTTTATGGACAAGTTGCGGCCTTTTATTGTTTGCACAATGTTTAGTGTAGAATAGAAGATCAACCCGTGCTATCTGAAAGAAAAAAATCAAGCTCGGCCGAACTAGCCCATCCAACCGGTGTTCACTCCCCACACATCACATCACATGGTACATGCGAGGCTTTCAAGTGTAAATTGCTGGGAACTCAGGATTGGCATGTTCCTTTGTCGAGGAGGGACAGGATTGGCAGGCTTAGGGAGCCTTTGATGACGAGAGATATCATGAGCCTAATCAAAAAAAAAGAATTTATCAAGTCTAGGAGGCTGGGAACACATGAAGCAAGGGTGGAATACAAAGAAAGTCAAAAGAAACTTAAGCTAGGAGTCAGGAGGGCTAAAAGGGGTCATGGAACGTCATTGGCCAACAGGATTAAGAAAAAACCCAAGGCTTTTTATACATAAAGAGCAAGAGGGCAGCCATGGAGAGGGTTGGCTCACTCAAGGGCAGGGAATGGAATTTGTGTGAAGTCAGAGGAAATGGGAGAGGTATTAAGTGAGTACTTTGCGTCAGTATTCACCATACAGAAGGCCTTGGTGGATGACAACACTGAGGAAGGGTATATAGATAGTTTGTTTCATGCTGAGACCAAAAGGGAGGTGGTACTGGGGGATCTTGAAAAACATTAAAGGTAGACAAATCCCAAGGGCCTGATGGGATATATCCCAGAATACGGAAAGAGGCAAGGGAGGAAATTGCTGGGGCCGTGAGGGAAATAGTTGTATCCTCACTAGCTACAGGGGAGGTCCTAGAGGGCTGAAGAATAGCTAATATTGTTCCTTTGTTTAAGAAGGGTGGCAGGGATAATCCAGCTAATTACAGGCAGTGAGCCTTACACCAGTTGTATGGAAATTATTGGAGAGGATTCTTCGAGACAGGATTTACAACCACCTGGAAATCAGTGGGGACATTAGCGAGAGGCACTATGGTTTTGTGAAAGGAAGGTCGTGTCTCACTAACTTGGTTGAGTTTTTTGAGGAATTGACGAAGATGATCGATAAGGGTAGGGCAGTGGATGATGTCTACATGGACTTCAGTACAGCCTCTCAAAGAGTCCCTCCTGGGAGGCTGATACAGAAGATAAAATTGCACGGGGGTCAGAAGTGAGCTTACAAGATGGTTTAAAAAAAACTGGCTCGATCATAGTAGACAGAGAGTAGCAGTGGAAGGGCGCATTTCTGAATGGAGTGCTGTGACTAATGAGGTCCTCAGGAGATCAGTACTGGGACCTTTGTTGTTTCTCATTTACGTACATGATTTGAAGGAGAACGTAACCGGTCTGATCAGTAAGTTTGCCGATGACACAGATTGGTGGAATCGCGGACAGCGGTGAGGACCAAAGGACACAGCTGGACATAGACTGGTTCGTGACTTGGGGAGAGAGATGGCAGATGGAGTTTAATCTGGAAAAATCCAGATGGACAAATATGTAGTAAATGGCAGAACCCTTAAGAGTACTGACAGCCAGAGGGATCTGGGTATACAGGTACACAGTGTCACTGAAAGTAGCAATGCAAGTAGAAAAAGGTAGGTCAACTAGGCATATGGCATGCTTGCCTTCATTACCTAGGACAATGAGTTTAAAAATTGGCAGGTAATGTTGTACATTTATAGAATCTTTGTTAGGCCACATTTGGAATATGGTGTTCAATTCCTGTCGCCACACTACCAGAAAGATGTGGTGGCTTTGGAGTGGGTACAGAAAAGATTTATCAGGATGTTACTTGGTATGCAGGGCATTTGCTATGAGGAAAGGTTGGAGAAACTTTGATTGTTCTCACTGGAACAACGGAGGTTAAGGGGCAACCTGTTAGAGGTCTACAAGATTATGAATGACATGGACAAACTGGACAATCAGAAGCTTTCTCCCCCAGGGTGAAAGTCAGTCGCCACAGGTTTAAGACATGAAGGGCAAGGTTTAAAAAGTTAATGTACGAGGCAAGTTTTTTTTCCAAAGAAACACAGTGGGTGGTGAGTGCTTGGAACTTGCTGCTTGGAGGAGTATTGGAAGCAGATGCTATAGTGACTTTTAAAGTGTGTCTTGACAAATACATGACTAGGATGGGAATAGAGGGATACAGTCCCAGGAAGGGTCGGGGTTCTAGATGTGATGAGCAGCATGTCGGTGCAGGCTTGAAGGGCCTGTTCCTGTCCTGTAATTTTCTTTGTTCTTCTTTTTTCTTATCAGCAGTTTGCTATCCTTTCACTGCTTTTCCAATTCCTTTTTGAAGGCTACAAGTAGGTCTGTGTGCCACAACGCTATCAAATGTTGAGATCCTAACCCTAACTGTTCATTACATTAAAAAAAAATTGTCACCTATGACCCAATTACCTTAAGATGTGCTACACAGAGACTGATCTTCAAGTGGTAGAAATACTCTCTCTTCATCCCAAATAATTGCCCCAAAATTTTAAATACCTCAATTAAATCTCCTCTTCTACCTTGTCTAAGATAGCCACAATTATACTCCCTGATTTTTGGATCTTCTCTAATAAATCTCATGACCTATGCAATGCCTTCATGTCCTTTCTCAAGTGAAGTACCCTTTCTTAAAAAACCTTTCATATTTAATCATATTGCTCATCACAGCTCTTCATCTCTACCAATAAAAAAAATTGCCTTTTGACACCATGAATGCATGATTTTACTTATACATATTAGCCAATTCTCTCAACTGCAAACTTGGGCATACAATCTTTTATTTCTTCATTCAAGTTATTAACCTACAGTGAATTACATTCCTAAACAATTGGTACTGCAACTTCTCAACTTAATCAGGAAGATCTAGAAAAAAGGAGACCACACTGCATCTCTCCAATATGGCAGCTAAGCAGAATCTCCCATGATCATTAATGTTGAAGCAAGGTCTTTTTTGTTCCATGAAATATCTGGAATAAAAAGGCATTCCTCCTCGGAGGTCAACTCTTCTTACATGGCAAGATTAGGCATTTCCTATTGTAAGCAGTCATTTCAAAAGCCCTATACAGACTGCAGATGCAAGAGAAACAAGATCCGAGACATTTTATGGAAGATCCGAATGAACCGATATCCCTCATCTTCTCAAAGACATGATCTTTCTCGTTTTGTAATGCCCACACAAAATGCCCAGGCAAAGGTAGTCTAGTCAAAGTGATGCTTTTTCTTTTAATGAATGCCTGACATATATAGGCAAATGCAACACGAGCAGAAACAAAGATCACGTTCAAGTCCGAGGCACCAAATAATTGTTTGGCAATGGTCATTTAGTCTGTAATGAGCAGCACTGATTGGCAGGCTGCTTTAGCATCATAACTGCACAGACCTGGTGAATGAACTCTGCTCAATGGGCTTTTTTGGAAGCATCCCTACCTCAATTATATTCTTGCAAGTATAATTCTTGAACTAAATAATTATATATGAAATCAAGATCAACTACATCATAAAATTCCTATAATCTCAGAAGAAGTCAGCTTAAATAATGAATATCTGAAGCTGGAGTATCCTGAATGTTTGGTCTATTTTAGGATTATATCCCAACAACGTGCATTGTGTGATTTCCCCTATTTTGCCAAATATTGAAAATTCTAGCAGAAGACAGTGCTAACAGATCTACTGAATGACAGCCAGTTGGCACAAATTGGGGGTGGTATGAGAAAGCATGTGAGACCATGAGACACTGTGAGAAACACAGTTGGGCAGACCAACGGACTGGACAAAGGTCAGCCTGGGAGAATGATCAGCTGCTACTGGGGACCATTAGTCACTGATAACGGGTTGTTTGTGGCAGCAATCCATAATGATGATAGGCCTAGTGTGTGGTGGTTTGGGGTAAGGAGTTGGGAGAATATCATTTACTCCTTACCCCACCAACCTCACTCTATCCTCAGCATACATATCAACCTTTTCCTAGCCACAATCAGTTCTGAACCCCAAGATATTAATTCTGCTTCCTCTCCACAGATACTGCCTGACCTGTGGAGTTTGCCAGCAATTTGATATGTTTTCTGATTTCCTTGTTTTTTTTTGTTGAAGGTACATTTGCAATATAAATCTAAAACCATTAAAACTGAATTTAACTATTTGAACTTTCCTCTAGCTACAAAGAATTTTCAAGTGGTATTTGCAAGGGAATGAAGAAAAGCTAAAACAAGTTGAATGAATCACTTAGACATTTAAGTAATAAGCTTAGGATATCCAAAAGCACTTCACAACCAAGTAGTATAGTGCCATGTATCCCAAACACTAACCCCAGAACTAATGCCAATTCAAATCATATGAGTTTTTACATTGGGTTGTTTGGGCTAGAATGAGTTGGTTGGATTGGCCCAGACTTGGTCAAGTAGGGTCAAGCATAGCTTTGACCATGGTCAAAGAGTGGAGCAAAAAGCTGATCACCTTTACTGACCTAATAATAATTAAAATCTGTCCAAAGGGGGTTTAAAAAATGGTTTCTGACAGCAATAGTTTGCAGATAGCTGGATGAGGCACCATACCTACACAGTTTTAATAATGCACTCACTACTATAATGGGAAGAAACCTGGCACAAAAATTTTTACACAGCATAGTCCCACAAATTGCAGTGAGATAAATGATGTTTGCTGAGATATAAATATTGGCTAGATTATCAGGCAAATCATCTTGTTCAAAATAACACCACAACAGTGTTACAACTGAGTTAAAGATTATAAAAAAGTAACAGCGTGAATTATTAATATTGGGCATTCTTATAATAAACTTTCATAAGCTTAATTAACTGATAAGGACTGGATGAAAACATTTTATGAAGTCATCTTTCTTCTAAATTTACTAGAAAGGGATATGTTATTTCTATCGTTATTTTTGAAGCAACTTGGACCTTTTGTTATACAATTAAAAAGCTGAAGTAAATTATAAATTTGCAATGTATAAATTTATTACAGTCAATTTACTTTTTCTTTTTTAGAGTGATAAGGATAGGGAAATTGTGTCATCTCCAGAGGATAAATGTTGTAAGGAAAATTACAACAATCATGGCATTCTTTATGATACAATCACATTGATATTACCAATTCATGTTTTTAAATATGTATTGTTTTTTTAAAAAACAGAGAGCCATGTATATATAAATTCCATGATTTTTGTTTCTGTTTTACAAAAAATCCAAACTGTGCAAGAGTTCCAAATGCTCAGCATTTTCTTGCATTACGTATTCAGAGCAACAGATGGAAATCGTCATGTGCACTGTGCCAAGCAACCTCAAGTCAAATAACTTGCAGGAACTAGCTACCTACCGAGGGAGAGCTGGTAACTCAATTGCTGCAACAAATTTTCATTCATAACCTTTTAAGGAAAATTCCCAATCCACTGTTATTACCCTAAAAGGTCAAAACAAGAAAGCCTAATACTACTATTTTGGATAGGTTAAAAGGCAATATTGCGTAATGTTTCTTCTGTGTACAAATGATTTTCAGAGAGCTGTGACACTATCTTCTTTAACCCAAAAAGAAAATTAATTATCTCCCATTCTGAAAATAAAGTTTTGACCTGTTTTACTAAAAGAATAATCAGCCCTTTTGCTGGCCTCTCAGTCTCAATTTTAAACTTTTCAGACTTGGATTTAATCATCTGGACCAATGATAAATTTCGAGGCACTTAAACATAATTAAACATTGCTTTTGACATTAATGAACTAATTAAAAACAGAAAAAAGCTGTAGAACGGTGAACTGCTGAGGTAGTTTTTAAAGACAGGCATATGGATCACAGTGCAGAAAGTTTAAAAAAAAAGTACACAGCCGTGCGTAGCTTATGCAGCTGGTAACTCATGTCTGATTGCCCATTTACTTATACATACGATACACAAAGAATTTCTCGACTTCCTTTTTTCCCCCCCCCCCTTTCTTCTCAGGTCCAAAACAATGGCTGGCATTCTGCCAAGAATAAAATAACTAGATTTGACAAAGATGGTAATAAAAGACAATTAGATAAAAGCTGTTCAATATAGAATTTCACAATATGCATCTCACGGAGGGCGGGGGGAGATGCATGCAAAATTACAATAAAGTAACACTGACATTTGAACCAATGCATTTTGGCAGACTAATTTAGTACTGTTTCATGGATAAAAGAATAACTAGTATACATTCCCAGTGGCATACTGCATTTAACAGGATTTATGAATACAACTTTACTCTAAATTAAATAATATTTTTATCTCAATTAGACTTTGCTAACTTTTTCAACAAAAGTTAAAATTACTACTTTTCTACTATTCATTCACAAAGCAGCAAAAACTAGGTTGCAACCTTTTGTATTATCATTAACAACTTCAAACTGAAAAGGCAGGCCCTTCTCACAAAATGAGTAAATAATATTTTTATTTCCAATGCTTGTAAGGGGATTAATCTGAAAATCGAAAAGGGCTCAGTTATTAATTTTTGTAACTGGGAAATTTTGTAACCAAGAAAGGAAAAAAATGGTCCTGCATCATTTTTACCACTACTTTCAGGAGTTGATAATTTAGCGTGAAAGTATAGACCATGAGACTTAGGAGTGGAAGTAAAGCCATTCGGTCCATCGAGTCCACTCTACCATTTATTCATGGCTGATGGGCATTTCAACTCCACTTACCTGCACTCTACCCTTAGCCCTTAATTCCTTGTGAGATCAAGAATTTATCAATCTCTGCCTTGAAGACATTTAACACCCTGGCCTCCACTGCGCTCCATAGCAATGAATTCCACAGGCCCACCACTCTGGTTGAAGAAATGTCTCCTCATTTCCATTCTAAATTGAACCCCTCTAATTCTAAGGCTGTGCCCATGGGTCCAAGCCTCCCTGCCTAACGGAAACAACTTCCCAGTTCCAGTCCATCTCTTTAAGGTCAACGCAGAAATTCCTAGATGTGGAACCCTTACATTAGAAGCTCTCTCATATAAGGCTAATATCAGAGAGATTCAACATCACATAGTGATGCGATATGCAAGTGCCTCCTTCAGATACTCAAAGATGAAAGTCTTCAACAACCACGACATTCAGGCCGATACTATGATTCTTGTGCATAAGGCAGTCAGTCTGCCAATTCTTTTCTATGGCTCCGAGACACGGACTAGATACAGATGCCACCTCAAGACTCTTGAGAAGTATCACCAATGTTGAGACACAAATTCCCTACATCATCTGGGAGGACATGCGTAGTAACGTTAGCATCCTTGAAGCAGCTAATAGCACCAGCATGAAAGCCATTACCATCCAAAACCAACTCCACTGGTCTGGCTGCATATTTAGGATGTCAGAGTTCCAAATGTCAAAACAAATCTGCTTTGCCTAACTCAATAACAGAATCCCTACAGTGTGGAAACAGGCCCTTTGGCTCAACAAGTCCACATTGACCCTTAGAGCATCCTACCCAGACCCATCCCTCTATAACCTACCTAATCTACACCTCCGTGAACACTATGGGCAATTTGGCATAGCCAATCCACCTGGCCTGCACATCTTTGGACTGCAGGAGGAAACCAGAGCACCCGGGAGGAACTCCACACAGACAGATGCCCAAGCGTGTAACTGAACTCGGGCTCCTGGCGCTCTGAGGCAGCAGTGCCAGCCACTGAGCCACCATGTCATCCTAAGGCGGTCAAATGAGGGGAGGTCAAAAGAAACATCTAAAAGACTCCTGAAGACTTCCCTCAAGGAATGTACATGGGAAACCCTAAGAAACTCCCATATGATGGGACACAATTCTTAGAGAAAATCCGTAGATGAAAAATTAGAAAAGAAAGCGGAGAATGGAATGCCAGTGATCAAAGCCAAAGACCATTTTCGCCTTCTGAAACCACTTGCCAAATGTTTGGTTGGAGATTTAACTCACCTGCCAAACAGGAGCTAAATAGCCCATGACCAGAGACAATGAATTTCCTAGGTGGACAATCAAACTTGATAGCGAGTGATTGCTGACAATGACGACACCATCAGATGCAGATGGCGGTCCCAGCAGCCAAAAGACACACTGTGCAGCTATAATAATTGTCATGCTACAAGGTATTCTTCAGTTTTGTTTTAGTTTATGCCCAGTTTTATCTGTATAGGGATGCAATATTTAAATCATATTTAAAAACTAATAGCAGCATAAACATTAGAAACTATATCATTCACAATAAGCTGTGTGCCAGCAAGTATTACAACTCCACATTAACTATGTAAAAAACAAAGTCTGTTTCAGATTAGAAGCAAAGCCACTTACAAAAACCTCGAGCAATCAAGGAGCAGAATACTTAATTTCCAAAGTATCTACTCAAAATTAAATCTATTATGCAATTTAAATTCACAAGCCAGATCTTGGTCAACCAAATGGCTCAGTAGATAACATAACCAAGTCCAATCCTGTGCATACCGTAAGTTCACATACCTAAACACACCTCCCAGCTAAATTACTGGTTGGTTAGCAGTCAGGAGGAGCAGCAGGATGATATTTTTCCCTCTTTTCTTCACTTGAGGTGAAGTGTATCTACCCCACCTTGGCCAAGATTAGCTAAATGAGCATAAATTAGAATAGAACATGCGATTGGTTCAGTACCTATGCCATATGACTCCTCAGGAGAGTTGATGTCATGTTTTTGACTGTCCTCCTACAAGTAAGCACTGAGTGCCTTTGGATTCAACTTTTGTAGATACAAGTAAACACTACCAGAGGGAAATGCGGAATACATGCATAATGTTTAAAGATATATACACCCAAGTATTTTTGAATGGAGCCAAACATGTGTTTCACTTTATTACCTCAACCTTTCAGAACGCCACGGTCTAAGAAAATGAAATGCTGCAGATTTGCGCAATATTCTTAATACTGCTCTTACCACCTATACCAGTATCCGTAATGCAAATACATTAAATGGCTCCAAACAAAATGCTGAATGCCTACATCTGAACTCTAGCCAACAAGAATTTTTTACTTGCAATATATAGAATATAAAAATTCAAGTCAACTCTTACATTTACTGAAAACTAGAGACAGCATTATAAAAGTATGCAATCATAAAATGCAGAAAATCACTAATCAAAAAACCTTTTTTCGATTGCCATATCATTTACCTGTAATGACTGACCATTTCAACATTATACATACATTGAAATGTTGAAATAATCAGTTATCGTAATTCTCAGGAGACCTACGAGATGGGATTAAACCATTTTAAACCAAGCATACCTTGTCTTAACAGAACAGCATAGCTGCCACAACACAAAGTCTGTACAACAATGAGATGTTAAATAAATCGGGAAAATAATATATTGTGCTCTGAAAAACAGAATACAGTTTGCATGCTTAATGGTTTATTTGCCTTTACTACAAAGAAGTCTAATAAGGGGAACATTTCCATATTCCAGAATTAGTCTTTCCAACATACCAACAGACAACCTGTTTGTGAAGGTATTATTGCTGGACTGCTAATCCAGAGACCCAATTAATGTTCTGGAGACCTGGGTTCAAATCCTGCCAAAAGCACATGGTGGAATTTGAATTCAATAAATATCTGGAATTAAGAGTCCAATAATGACTTTGAATCCATTGCCAACTGTCAGAAAAATCCATGTGGTTCACTAATGTCCTGCCATCCTTACCTTATCCGGCCTACATGTGACTCCAGACACCACAGCAATGTGGGTGACTCATAACTGTCCTCTGGGCAATTAGGGATAGGCAACTGATGCTGGCCTAGCCAGCCAAGCCCTTGTCATGTGAATGGATAAAGAACAAGCTAGTTAAATATAAACAGGGTAAAAAATATGTGCAGTTAAAGGAGCCCTTAGGGAGGCTTCCTGTTACTGGAAAAGTTCCAGAAAAGGCAAGGTATGGCTTAGTGATAATTTCACTGGACTAGCCAAAACCCCAAGCCAAACTTCTGGGGACATGGGTTCAAATTCCACAAATGGTAGACAGTGAAATGTGAATTCACTAAATCTGGAATAGACAGCTGACCTAATGATGACCCTCTAAACTTTATCAAAGGTCATAAAATTTATGGATGCAAATCTGCTGCCCTTTGCTGTGGGTCTGGAGCCACATGTGGGCCAGACCAGCTAAGTGCTCCTCTAGGTAATTAGGAATGGTAAATAAAATGGTGGCTCAACCAGTGATGCCCACATCTCATGAATGAATTTTAAAACAAAAATTCTGACTACTTAAGGTTCTGCCAAACTGGCATTTTAAAAAGTGGGTTTCATTGAAATTTATGTTCTCTTATAAGAATCCATACAATGTTTTAGACATTACATTCTTAAGTGTTAATATAATGACCATTGCTTTAATGGCATCATGCTGAAGTGCCTATTTCCCTCATTCTGAATTAAAATGGGTAGAGTGATTAAGGGTTGCCAACATTTAAAGGGTGAAAGTAGAAATGCTAGCCTGATGACAGGAAAATAATTTGATTGTCAAACTTCTTATTTGGCGCTTTCGAGAAATTCCGTCCACTCAGCCGCTTCCCTCAGTCCTAGATTAGGTTGTGGAATTGCTCGTCGAGCCAGTGTATTTAGTTGCAGGCATTTCGTCACCTTACAAAGTAACATTGTCAGTACGCCTCCAGTGAAGCTTTGGTGTTCTGCTTGTGACTTACACACCTTGGTTTGCTGGGTGATTGGCATTATTTCTGGCTCTGCTTTGCAGTGGTTTGTATATCAGGTCCAGTTCAATGAGTGTGTTGATGGACTTTCAGTTGGAATGCCAGGCCTCCAGGAATTCCATGGCTTTGTCTGTGTTTGGCTTGTGCTATTATGGATATGTTGTCCCCGTTGAATTTGTGTCCTCCTTTGTCCGTATGTATTCAGACCAGTGAGAATTGGTCGTGTCTCTTAGTGGCTCGTGGGTGTTCATGTATCTTTATTACCAGTTTGCTTCCAGTTTAGCCTATATCATGTTTTTCACAGTACTTGGACTGTTATTTTGTATATTAAAAACTTTATACTCCAACACAACTGACTAAGAATGGACAACTACACTAAAACAAGCCATTCACCATAGAACAAAAGACTGGAACAAAGAAAAGAACAGCCCTACAAGAAAAACTACCCAAACTCACCCACAAAGACAACACAGCCAATACAGAAACATGGATCAAGAATATCTCAGACCAACCACTTACAGACACTGAGAAGACCATCCTAGTACCAGGACTGAATCATAACTACGGAGACGCCAAAATAACCAACTTCCTGGGTGTACTGGAATCAACACTTTTCGGTGGACTCAATAGAGGAAATTCTACAGACCATCATACAGACAATAATCCCAACAGTGAACAGAAAAGTTAAGTGGAACACTCAACACAGAAGAGAAGAAAGCCCTGGAAAGACTGAAGAAAGACAGAAACATAGTAATCTTACCGGCGGACAAAGGACGCATGACAGTAAAGCTTAATAGAGCCGAATATGTTGAGAAAACTAAAGCACTACTAACAGATGGCGATACACCTAATGCCACAGTTAGAGAATTGGATCAAAACAACCCTGAAGAAATTACACAACTCAGGAAATATCAGCAAAACAGACTACCAAAAACATGAAGCCAGAGAGATCCAACACATTCCACATCTATGGGCTCTCCAAGGTACACAAGCCAGGGGACCCCCTCAGACTAAATGTCTCACTACGAAGTATGCTAACATATAGACTAGCCAAAGAACTATAACGGAAAATAAAATACTTAGTTGACAACACTACCCACTCCATCCACTCCTCCAAAGGACTCCTCAACATGATCACCAACACCAGAAGACAAGAGGACGAGATTATGATATCGTTCAACGTAACAGCACTGTTTATGGATATAAATATTGACCTAGCCAAAGAGACAATTGCCACACTGCTGGACGAAATCAGGAAGGTAGGTACCCATATCACCAACATCTGAGAAGCTCATAAGACTACTCAAACACCTAGGTATCAGGGTAGCCCATAAACCAACAACCACCCTATGACAGCTACTGATGAACATGAAGGATCTCATACCCACAAACAATAAAACTAATGTAAAATTAAAAAATACCATGCAAGGACTATGAAAAACATTACATTGGCCAAACTGGAAGCAAACTGACAATAAGGAGACACAAAAACCAACTAGCCACCATGAGACACGGCCAATTCTCACTGGTCTTCATACACACGGGCAAAGGAGGACATGAATTCAACTCGGACAACACATCCATAATAGCACAAGCCAAACAGAGACATGCCAGGGGATTTCTGGGGGCCTGGCATTCCAACTGGAACTCCATCAACACACACACTGAACTGGACCCAATATACCAACCACCCCAGCAAACAGAGGCATATAAATAAAAAGCCAGACAAAACACCAACACTTCAAATGTGCACTGGCGATGTTACCTAGCAGGGTGCTGTAACATCTGCAACCAAATACACTAGCTTGGCAAGCAAGTCTACAACCTCATGCACAACCTGAGCTACAAATCTACTGAAAACCTTTGAAGTCCTGGATTAAGTAGCAAATCAAAGCTCAAATACAGTCTCGGCTATACATTTATGTATATACCCAGCAGGTTCCCATTAAGTTTAAACACAGTCTGTACTGCCGTATGGCTCATACAATTTTTACTTGTGTGAATCAAGTCTCCTTCAGGTCTTGGTTCCAGTTGGTTGCTAAGAAAATGGGTAAATGACCTGCTGGTAGGCTGCTACCATCCCACATAGCCAACTACCAAGATGCAAATGATCTTTACTCATGTATACTGTCACTTCAGTCTCTCAAATTCAGGAATTTCCCAGTCTGCTCAAATCAAAGCTAAACACTGACTGGGTTTAATCAATACTTAGCTCAAACCCATAGCACTTAACGTTAACACTAAACATGCAATATCACAATGCTAAGTCAACATGTCTGTTTATAATGAAGGATGCACTTGCAGAAAGGAACAAACAAAAAGAAAGATGACGTTTAAAAAAAAGGGATCCAAAATTAAAAGCCAAAGTAATACTTTGGCTTGATAAATCTGCACAGTTAAAATTACTCACCAAGGAGTTCAGCACATAAATACACCACTCGCATTATTTTTTAAAAATTCATTCACGAAATGAGGGCATCACTAGCTAGGCACATTTATTACCCATCCCTAATTGCGCAGAAGGCAGTTAAGAGTCAAACTACCGTCAGTCTGGAGTCACACATAGGCCAGGCCAGGTTAAGATGGCAGTTTCTTAACCTAAAGGACACCAATGAACCAGATAGGTTTTCCTGGCAATCAGCAACGGCTTCGTGGTCATCAGGCTTCATTCAAAATTTTTTCATTGAATTCAAATTCCACCCTCTGCCTTGGTGGGATTTAACACAGGTCCCCCACAACATTCTGGATCTCTTGGGAATCACCTCCCCTGTTAAGTACTAATAAGAGTAGCTTCTATTTACACAGCATTTCATGAGAGAAAAAAAAATCCCAAGGCATTGCACAGAAGTGTAAAATATAAACTGACACTGAAGCAAGGATGAAGGCATTCAAACAGATGATTAAAAGCTTGGTCAAAATGAGATGTTTTAAGGGGGTCTTGAAATAGAGAAAGAGGTTAAGAATCAGAGAAGTTTAAGGGTAGAATCACAGAGATCAGAGTTTAGTCAGCTAATTGCACAGGAATCAGTCAGAGCATGCAAATAGGCCCTTCAGTCCAACTAGTCTACACTGACCATGCTCCCAAACTAAACTAGACGCACTTGTGCGCGTTTGGTCCATATCACTTCACATCTTTCCTATTTACGTACTTATCCAAATGTCTTTTGAAATGCAAGTGTACTTGCATCCACCACTTTCTCTGGAAGTTCATTCACACGTTGTGTGAGAAAGTTGCCCCTCATGTCTTTTTTAAAAATCTTTCTTCTCTCACCTTAAAAATATGTCCCCTAGCTTTGAACTTCCTCACCCTAGGAAAAAGTCCTTGCTATTCACCTTATGTATGCCCCGTGAGAGTCAATAAACCTCTCAAGGTCACCCCTCAACCTCCAACACGCCAGTGGAAAAAGTCCCAGCTGATTTTATTAATTCAAACCCTCCATTACTGACAACATTCTGGTAAATCATACCTGAATCCTCTCCAATTTAATAATATCCTTCATTTAGTAAGGCAACCAGAACTGCACATAGTACTTCAGAAGACGTCTCACCAATGTCCTTTACAACTTTGGATGTCATGTTGAACTCCTATACTCAATGATCTCAGCAATGAAGGGAGGCAAGCATGCTAAACGCCTTAACCACACTATCTGTATGTGATACTAACTTCAAAAGAATTATGAACATGAACCCCAATAATTCTCTCTTCTACATCACTACCCAGGCGGCCCTACCATTAATTGTGTAAGTCCTGCCCCTTGTTTGTTCTACCAAAATGCAATCTCTTGCATTTATCCAAATTAAACTATCATTCAAAAGCTGCAGGCCAAGCTCCCCTACTCACTACCACTTTCACTTAAGCAGCATTCTCACTCTTCCTCGCCAACCTGTTCTGGCACAAAGCTCTTCCCCTCAACCCTCCACAGGCAAAGATGTAGTATTCAGGAGGGTGAGTTAGTTGAGGACACTTGTTCTTGGAGGTGGAGGATGAGGAGGGTGCATCAGAGTGGCTGGGAGGGATGCAGGACTGCACTGTGCTGTGCCTTCCACACCTAGTACTCACTCATTTATTTCAGCCCATAAAATAATCTTGGGGTCCAGGAATGTAGCCCTATATTTAGCAGAAGTTATTATGCTCCGCACTTGTGAATTCATCATTTGCAGGAGTTTTCAGGAAATGAACCCTCACAGATGCGGAGGAATGACTAGTTAGGGGAGAGAAATTCTGAGACAGGTTCCATGCAGAAATAATATTTAGACTATACTGAAACATGTGATTTAGGATCACTGGTTCCTTAGCGCTGAGAGGCAGTAGTGCTAACTAATGAGCCACCATGCCACCCCACCATCTTTATATTGTAGGAGTGGGACAGAAAGGAGTAAATTCATTCAAACTTTGATCGTAATGATGATGGCAAGGGTATGGCAAGCCTTCCTTCAGGCCAAAGAGAAAAGAAAGGAAGATACAGTGCAGTCATCCCTTAGTATTGCATAGAAATAAATCAGGCACGATTACTGTCCCAGGTCTTTGGAGTTCAACTCAATCCCACAAACTCAAATCAGACTCTGCCTGTAAAACTGGGAAAGAGCAGAAGATGCTAATAAATTAGGGAATACAATGCCCAAAATTTATTTTCGGATTCTTGCTTTCAATTTCACTACGATAACATTTAAGAAATATTTAGATGTGCACTGGCAGTGAAGAGGTACAAGGTTTGGTTCAAGTCCTGGAAAATGGGATTAGGGGTGGTATTTGGTGTCCTTGCCCTTTTCTGTGCTGTAGTTCTCTATGACTTTACCGTGATCCCTATGGAAACATAAGTTTGA
This sequence comes from Stegostoma tigrinum, assembly GCF_030684315.1. Lineage (NCBI taxonomy): Eukaryota > Metazoa > Chordata > Chondrichthyes > Orectolobiformes > Stegostomatidae > Stegostoma > Stegostoma tigrinum. Next base: position 49,110,307 of record NC_081375.1, on the reverse strand, counting down.
ATGCTATGTGGAAACAACAGTCTTTGCACTTCGCGTCCACTTGTACGAAGGTTAAAAGTTGCCAGAGATGAATTCTTTACTTTGAAGTGGGGTGGACGAGGAATATTTTACACTCCGAATAATAATGATCCAGTAATATTATTGTTACTAGCACATGGCCACCTTTTTTGTAATTTTCAGAGCACCACTTAAATACATCTAAGTGATGCAGTTTTTCTATGCCCTTTCTCAGCAGCATATGGACGCTTAATTGTAGAAGAATGAACAAGAAGAAACTTCACAAAAATCTTAAGGAGAGGGAAGAGAGTGGCTAAATTACATTTACAAATACATGATTTATTTTCATTTGAAAAACTAAAGATGGCAGAATAAAAAGGATCAAAACAATATCACAGTGCTCACTTTTCAATGCAGTTTGGTTTGGCAACAAAACAGCATGGCTATTTTGACAAACATTTACCAGAAGAAATGAAAATACTACATATTCTATTGCTTGCAATCAAAAATAAGATAATCATATGTCAGCTTGCAAATGCATTTGAGAATGAAAGATTTTAAAAAGTATTTTTAGAACACTAATCCACTGAACATTGGATATGTTTACAAAGAATATTTATCTGATCAATTGTTTTGTCAACGTACTGAAACAAAACCGTATCACCAATTCCAAAAAAGGCCAAAATAGAAAAATAAATCTTCTTTATAGCTCACTTCCTCAGCTTATCTTAATTAGTACTGCACAAAATTAAAGGAAGCAACATGATACAAATTAAGAAAAATCATTACCTTCCATCTTGCCCAATCAGATGGTCAGCTTCACCTCTCTCTGGACTTCTTATTCGTGTCCGTTTTCCCACTTTTCTCATGTCAGCCTCATAAAATTCTCTATTGGCTCGTGAATGGTCAGCTCTTCTGGCCATCGCTTCAGCCTGGTGACTATCTGTGCTTGTTACTGTGCTTCCACTTGCTTCGGAATCCAAAGAGCTCATTGACCCACTGATATGCGATCCATTGGATAACAAGCTACTGGCCGACGGGAAAGGATCACTATACACTGGTGATGGACAACGGGGAATACCACCAGGTTCTGTACTGTACTTGCTTGAAGAACTGCTGGCAGGCGAAAGGACGCATATTTCTTGCCTCTGCTGGTCAAGAGACTGCACCCTTCCTCTATCCACTTCATCTCCATTAACAGAACTATGATCAGACACAACATCAAGGGGATGGACATCACCTGCTCGAGAAAAAGTTAAAATACATACTGAAATAACACAGTGTGGAGCTGGAGGAACACAGCAGTTCAGGCAGCAGAGGGAGGACACTTCTTCAGTAATAAAGACTACCTTGAAATCAATGACCATGTGTAAATAGGTAGCCCATCTGTTGAAAATCTGGAACTTTTACAGCCTTACAAGATTCACTAAACCTGCTCTGAATCTAGTACCTCTCGCTAATAGTGAGACAGTTTATGCAACATTCAGACAGCAGTTTTACATACCCATTTTCAAAACATTACACTTAAAATTTCAAAATACTACACACACTGGATAGCTTGGACATTAAAGATTATTTTGTATTTTAGATATCAGGGAAATTGTTCTGAAAAGTTGCATGGGATAAGGGTAGGAGATGAGTGCTTCATATTTTAGAAGCAACTATCCCAAAACAGAATACACAAACGTCACAGCACCAATCCCAGAAAACATCGTCTAAATTATGTACATTTCATTTTGGGATACTAATACAAGTGACCCTGGAGGCTTAGATGGGAAGGAATCAATGATTATTTCAGGAAATAATCATTTGAACCACATCAATTGTTCTCACATCTGCCTAAGATATTTTTATTGGTGAGAAATGATGCAGTTCCAGAACATTGGGAGTATTTTATGCATCATGTAAGTAACTACCAAGCGTTCATTATATTCAAACTTTTTGGAGATGACCGAATAGTATTTGTGAGCAGAAACTGGTTTTTTTTTGGGGGGAGGGGGGAGAGTTGGAAAGAGGTCTGTGTCTGTGAGAGAGTGTGTGACATATTACATGGGAAATAATGGGCAGTAAGCATAGCATGGGAATGTATAATCTCTCCTTGATTATAAATTTGTACATGCATGAGCACAGTGAGTCTCTAATACTCTAATATGTGGAAATATCAATCCATTAATAAAGGGTAGCTACAAATAAATAGTTAATAATTAAATACTGACATCTGACTATTTGAATTATTGTAACAAGTACATAAAAGAACTATACAGTTAGTTTCAGTGATCAGTTAAATTTTTTAAATTAATTAGTTTTCTGCAAAATGTCAAAGGATAGAGGAGTAATGAAGCCTTGTCGATACAGCAGGCCAACATAAACGTTTAGGCTGGTTGCACTGAACCACATCCAGACTTAACTGCAATTAAATTTGGAACAGACTCAGTTGACCAAAATGTTGAAGGCCTTTTGGGCTATTCAACAGCAAATTGGAAAGAGAGATAAATAATTGCAATTATAACTGAAGCATGAGTATAGATTATTCAAAATGCTGAAGAGAAAGCAAACAGAGTTTAAAAATCCTAAGCCATTTGAGTACCAACCTGAAATACAATAATAGGCAAAAACATATATAAACAAATTGAAATGAAACTGAGATAATGGGAACTGCAGATGCTGGAGAATTCCAAGATAATAAAATGTGAGGCTGGATGAACACAGCAGGCCAAGCAGCATCTCAGGAGCACAAAAGCTGACGTTTCAGGCCTAGACCCTTCATCAGAGAGGGGGATGGGGAGAGGGTTCTGGAATAAATAGGGAGAGAGGGGGAGGCGGATCGAAGATGGAGAGTAAAGAAGATAGGTGGAGAGAGTATAGGTGGGGAGGTAGGGAGGGGATAGGTCAGTCCAGGGAAGACGGACAGGTCAAGGAGGTGGGATGAGGTTAGTAGGTAGCTGGGGGTGCGGCTTGGGGTGGGAGGAAGGGATGGGTGAGAGGAAGAGCCGGTTAGGGAGGCAGAGACAGGTTGGACTGGTTTTGGGATGCAGTGGGTGGGGGGGGGGGGGAAGAGCTGGGCTGGTTGTGTGGTGCAGTGGGGGGAGGGGACGAACTAGGCTGGTTTAGGGATGCAGTAGGGGAAGGGGAGATTTTGAAACTGGTGAAGTCCACATTGATACCATATGGCTGCAGGGTTCCCAGGCGGAATATGAGTTGCTGTTCCTGCAACCTTCGGGTGGCATCATTGTGGCACTGCAGGAGGCCCATGATGGACATGTCATCTAGAGAATGGGAGGGGGAGTGGAAATGGTTTGCGATTGGGAGGTGCAGTTGTTTGTTGCGAACTGAGCGGAGGTGTTCTGCAAAGCGGTCCCCAAGCCTCCGCTTGGTTTCCCAATGTAGAGGAAGCCGCACCAGGTACAGTGGATGCAGTATACCACATTGGCAGATGTGCAGGTGAACCTCTGCTTAATGTGGAATGTCATCTTGGGGCTTGGGATAGGGGTGAGGGAGGAGGTGTGGGGACAAGTGTAGCATTTCCTGCGGTTGCAGGGGAAGGTGCCGGGTGTGGTGGGGTTGGAGGGCAGTGTGGAGCGAACAAGGGAGTCACGGAGAGAGTGGTCTCTCCGGAAAGCAGACAGGGGAGGGGATGGAAAAACGTCTTGGGTGGTGGGGTCGGATTGTAAATGGCGGAAGTGTCGGAGGATGATGCGTTGTATCCGGAGGTTGGTAGGGTGGTGTGTGAGAACGAGGGGGATCCTCTTAGGGCGGTTGAGGCGGGGGCGGCGAGAACGCCCTTGACCGCGTCTCCCGTATTTCCCGCAATCGAGAATGCCCTTGACCGCGTCTCCCGTATTTCCCGCAACACATCCCTCACACCCCCACCCGGCACCTTCCCCTGCAACCGCAGGAAATGCTACACTTGTCCCCACACCTCCTCCCTCACCCCTATCCCAAGCCCCAAGATGACATTCCACATTAAGCAGAGGTTCACCTGCACATCTGCCAATGTGGTATACTGCATCCACTGTACCTGGTGCGGCTTCCTCTACATTGGGAAACCAAGCGGAGGCTTGGGGACCGCTTTGCAGAACACCTCCGCTCAGTTCGCAACAAACAACTGCACCTCCCAATCGCAAACTATTTCCACTCCCCCTCCCATTCTCTAGATGACATGTCCATCATGGGCCTCCTGCAGTGCCACAATGATGCCACCCGAAGGTTGCAGGAACAGCAACTCATATTCCGCCTGGGAACCCTGCAGCCATATGGTATCAATGTGGACTTCACCAGTTTCAAAATCTCCCCTTCCCCTACTGCATCCCTAAACCAGCCTAGTTCGTCCCCTCCCCCCACTGCACCACACAACCAGCCCAGCTCTTCCCCCCCCACCCACTGCATCCCAAAACCAGTCCAACCTGTCTCTGCCTCCCTAACCGGCTCTTCCTCTCACCCATCCCTTCCTCCCACCCCAAGCCGCACCCCCAGCTATCTACTAACCTCATCCCACCTCCTTGACCTGTCCGTCTTCCCTGGACTGACCTATCCCCTCCCTACCTCCCCACCTACACCCTCTCCACCTATCTTCTTTACTCTCCATCTTCGGTCCGCCTCCCCCTCTCTCCCTATTTATTCCAGTTCCCTCCCCCCATCCCCCTCTCTGATGAAGGGTCTAGGCCCGAAACGTCAGCTTTTGTGCTCCTGAGATGCTGCTTGGCCTGCTGTGTTCATCCAGCCTCACATTTTATTATCTTGAAATGAAACTGTACAGTTTACATTTGCAGCACTGAGGAGTTTAATGTAGATACCTGAAAAGGCATTCACTCCACCTACCCTCTCTCAGGGAAAACAATCCAAGACAGCCACCGTCAGGAGGCGGCCAATTTTGAGTTGTCTCCACATCTCTACCATGAAACTCTTCCTGCCACAGGCTGGACCGTGAATCTGGAACCTTTTCTGGATCAGGGATTCCTGAACCTGTCACTGCCACTTTAGCTGGCCCAGGTTCCTGGAGACACAAAGACAGGGGAGGAAATTGTTAGAAAGAATACATGCGAGTTACATGTTTCACTGGCTCTGTTACTCTATTTTTAGTGCAGGCAACCAAAAGCTTTACGGAACAAGCAGAGTTTTGATCCTGTAGAGAATGTCAATTATTAAAACAAATCAAAGTAAATCCAGAAGCTATCTATCTCTATCTTCCAGGTTTCGAGAAAGGCCTCTCTAGAGAGAGAGAAAGCATTGCATATTATATAACTATTGTGGGAAAATATTTTGTTCACAAAACATGCCTCAGAAGACATAGTTCAAAATCAGATCCATTATTTGAAATTAATGCCCATGTTCAAGGCACTCCAGTAGCATCCAGGAAGAGTACGGGTTTGACTGTGGTTCAGTGATTAGCACTGCTGCCTCACAACATGAGACCTACATTTGACTGGGCAAAACATGTGGAGTTTGCACATTCTCCCCGTCTGTGCAGGTTTCCTCCGAGTGGTCCGGTTCCCACCCGCAGCCCAAAGATGTGCTGGTTAGGTGGTTTGGCCATACTGATTTGCCCATGTGTCCAGGAATGTGCAGGCTAGGTGGATTAGTCAAGGAAATGCAGGGTTACAGGTATGGGGAGGGGCTCTGTGTGGACTGATGGGCCAAACATCCTGCTTCATTCCGCACACTGGGGATTTTATGAAATGTTCAATTTCAGACAACTCCAGCACCAGATTTGATATTTGCACCAAGTTGTTTCTGTGGGCAGAATTTCCAGTTCTGCAGATATCTGAAAAAACAAAAGCCGCTTCTCTCCTTCAACCATTTGCAGTTTCAATGCTTTCTGAATTTTGGCACTTTATCTATCGAGTTGAATTAGCTTTTTACCAGAAATCTAGGTCTAGGAACATTAAAGAACCAATACACTCCCGGTTCTAGGGAGGGAGGAAGATTTGGGTGAGACCAAACTCAGACATTCGCATATGATTTTATGTCTGTCTGTCGTTCATATTCCCATTGTGATACATCCGCTGGTATTTCCAAATCAAAGAGGAAATGAACAAGGTTTTTGCTATCTGGACTCACCATAATGTGATATTTATAATTCTTGGCTCAAACATTTTTTTAAAAATATCCCCAATAAAACTTTTCTTCAGGTCATGTACAGCAGTTTCCAGGTTATTAATTTTTTTTAAAATAGACCATCCTTTTTAAATATATAGAGTTTTTTTGTGCAAATGGGCAACTTGTTTTTCAATACATGAAACACATGATTTCATTTGTACCTACCAAAAGAATAAAATCACTTCAGCAGAGAGTTCTACAATGCCCTAAGCTTGTACATCAATTAAAGCAAAGCTTTGTAATCGTTCTATGTTCTATGTTCTCATCGATTTCTGGGTTATTCCACGACATAAGCTTTTAAAAAAGATTACCATGAATGGAATAAAACAGACTGCAATTTATACAGTAGCAAAATGGGTCTATGTTTGCAGGTCTATGTCTGGCAGATGCCACTTCGTTTCATGCACATGACTATCATGGTGCAACCATATGTCAAAGCTCGAACCTAATTTGGTTCTGGACAGACAAAACTATACAAAATCTGAAAGAGGAATCAAATTCCACCAACTTCTAATTTTAACAGAAGCAGGTCAATGGCTGGTAATTAATCTGTCATCATGAAATGAGTTGGTTATTGAAGCCTTTTTAAACACATGTGCCATACCTTTATTTTAACAGGACTTCTCTTTTCAAACCATTTTAATTTAGGACATCTGACAGGTAAAAACATGAGAAGTATTGGATTCATCAGATATGTACCTTCACAGCACTCTTTCTGGGCCAAGAGTAGCTGGAGTGTTTTCTGCAGGTCCAATGAGCTAACTTGTATACCAAATACCATTACAAACACTCTCCAAAATCCATCCAAACAGATACTTTCCTATCTCCAACTCAACACCATGCTCTCACCAAATCTGTCCTGAACGCCCTCCCAACACATTCAAATCGCTCAACCAACCTAAGCACACCCCATTCCCCAGTCCTTCACTGCTATCTTGAGGTAAATCACAAAGCTACAGCCATTTTTGAATGTTTTGCCTTTCAAAAGCCAGTCTGACCCCAGACTCAGTTTAAAACCCTTCGTTATCACGACAGGGTTTTTTTTTGAAAACACAGACTTAATTCAAGAGTCTGAAATACTGAATGCATCAGACAGCATCTGTGTGGATTGAATTGATTGTGCTAGGAAAAATGAGAAATCATGTATATTAAGCTAATCAAACATTAAAAGTAGATTAAATGCGTGGTAGTGACTGCAGATTCTCCAAGCTTGTCAGTTTTTTTTGCTGCCACGAATGAAAAGGTAGGTGGAAAGACATGCGACTACCTAATGTTTACTGTGATCACCTGAAGTACTTTGGAAAAGGTCTTGCAAGTCTGGACTGAAGGGCCTGTTTCCACACTGTAGGGAATCTAATCTAATCTGACTGGTGAAGCCAATGAACAAGTTTAAGATTTAAAAACAAATCTGCACTACCACTCTTTTCAGGTTCTAACTTGATAGATAGTGAGTGAGGCGTGGAAATGAAGCTGGTGTTAGAGAAAACAACACAAGTAACAAAGGTCCTGAGCTGTGTTAGTGCTTTTTGAAACAGGCTTGACAAACCTGTGTCAGTCTTCACATGTCATTTCTTTTCTTGCACACTGAAAAAACTACACATGCTGCAAATCAGAAATAAAAACAGAAATTGCTAGAAAAGTTGAGCAGGCTTGGCAGCATCTGGAAAGAAAAATCAGAGTTAATGTTTCAGGTCAAGTGGCCCTTCCTGTCACTTCTGAGGAAGGGTCACTTGACCCAACATGATTACTCTGATTTCTCTCCATAGGTGCTGCCAGACCTGCTGAGCCTTTCCAACAAGTTTTATTTTTGTTTCTTTACCTACTTTTGTATACTTCTCTTTTGTTAAAGCTGCATGACATGTCCAATTTATGAATTTCAGAGTACTTTTCAAAACAGTCCTCACTTGAGACACTTTCAGTTTTCATGCAATCATCTCAGTCATGCCAAGTGCTTCTCATTTATTCTTCTCCAGAATGAAACATCAGTTCACCTATTACGGGGACCAACGCCTGTGGCCATCATGATATTTATTGGTTTGAATGACCGACCTGAATAACTGAAGATTTTTGGGGAGAAAAATAAAAGATGAGAAAGGAGGCATAAGACATTAGTGTAGTTTGGCGTTTGTTGGTAGCACAGACACTGTGGGCCAAAGGGCCTGTTTCTACAAGGTATGACTCTTACTCTAAGTCTTAATTTACCTAATTTTTTTGTCCTTCCCTCTTCAAAAACTTAATTGCTTCGTACTGCACTGTGGTCCTCAGCCATTTAGTTTCAGAAACAAAATAAAACTCAAAGTTCAATGGCTCAATGATTACTGGGAACTACACGATGTTGTTCTTTGCTCTAAATAGCTAAACTAAGCTAGCCTGGGAGGTTGTTTGGAATGACAAAGATCAGTAGTACTATGCATGTTTAATTATCAGATAATATTACTGAATCACTATGTCATTCTGTCTACAAAATTCATCATCTTACAGGCTATTAAAATTAATGAACAGAATAATCAACAATATTGTGAATAAATCATGCTCCATTTTAAAATGAGAGAATCCAGTCATCATTATCTTTTCACATTAGTATAATAGCATCATCATGCTCATGTATTAGGGCATAATGTCATAACTAATTCTGTTTCACTTTATTTATTTGAAAAAGCCTGAATGTTTTGTAACATAAAATAACAAAGAATAACATGAACAAATAAAGGTGAGCATAACAAGTCACATATTTTTACTTTGTTGGAAAAAAACAGTGCTTCAAGGAGAGACTAAAGAGCCACTTCACCAATGATTCATCCACTTAAACAACTTAGATGATTAGACATATGACAAAGGAGCCATGTTCATTCCCCACCTAAATTAAATTTGCAGCTTGTTGAGAAGTGAACAGAAAGTTGACAGTTAAATTTCCCTGATTGCTGTCTCTAGAACTCAGTGTTGCTAAAGTTCTGCTGCATATTGATAGCCATGGTGATGGCAACACCCTGCGGTTTTGAACGGGTCCTCAAATCCAGCAATTGCCTGTATTTTTTGTCCACAGAAATCAGCATAGTCAAGGCATCGAGCTCACCACATTATTGCACATCCCAGACTAACTTATAATACAGCTCAGCACTCAGCGGCACCTTACATTGCAAAACTGTTGCAAGGTCACTGTACAATGAAAATGAAAAGAACAAAGAAAATTACAGCATAGGAACAGGCCCTTCGGTCGTCCAAGCCTCTGTTTAAACCTGTCACCTATTTTCTAAGGGTCTGTATCCCTTTGCGTCCTGCCCATCCATGTACCTGTCCAGATACATCTTAAAAGACACTATCGTGTCTGGGTCTACCACCTCCGCTGGCAACGCGTTCCAGGCACCCACCACCCTCTGTGTAAAGAACTTGCCACACATATCTCTCCTAAACTTTCCTCCTCTCGCTTTGAACTCATGTTCCCTCATAATCGAGTCCACCACTCTGGGAAAAAGCTTCTCGCCATCCACCTTGTCTATATCTCTCATGATTTTGTAGACCTCAAATCAGATCCCCCCTCAATCTCAATCTTTCTAACGAAAATAATCCTAACCTACTCAACCTTTCTTCATAGCTAGCACCCTCCATACCAGGCAACATCCTGGTGAACGTCCTCTGCACCCTCTCCAAAGCATCCACATCCTTTTGGTAATGAGTCAAGACAGGCATCCATCTCATTCACCGTAAATGGGAGCATCTCAAGGCTCCTACTTTTCTTTATTAAGCGCTCATTCAGACGCTCAGAGAATCTCAACCTCACCTTGCCTTTTTGTGTACTGCAATTTCATTCAGAACACAAAAGCTCACAATACTTTTGTTTTACTTTGTCTTTTAGCACAGAAAAACCCAGGCAGCTTATCTTGGTTGACAGTGAGGACAAAAGGGAGCAGATACGATGCAGTATCACTTGTATTACCTCAACGTCATGTCTACAGCATGTGGGTGAGTTTTTTTTTGGGTGGGGGTGGGGTAAGTACTAGCATTAATTTCACATTTAAAATCTCCTAGTATACTTGGACAACATTCAAATATATCTAGCACAAGCCATAAGGTTTTTGTCAGATGTCAATGTAGAGGATCCCACAGCCGTCCTCAGAGGTCTCTATGTCCTACTGGTAAATCTTATCTCTGACTGCTAAGGTTACATAACTTAAAAGGTGTTTTTTTTTCCCTCATATTCACCACAAGTTCACTGCTACCACCTTGAATGCAGCCAGGCAGAGCAGTTATTATTGCTGTGGGTAAAGAAACTGAGCTAGCATAAAGTGCCAGCTAGCCAACATCCAGCAGTAATCTCACATAGAGGGTTTGCAGAGGCAATTGAGAAGACTGTCTCCTGATGAGCTATGCTAAATGCTGCGAGCGAATAAGGAAGATCCAAGACACTAACAGAATGGTACCATCTACTGGAGCAGGAAGTTTGATCTCAAAGGGTGGACGGCCATCCTGTGCCAGTGGTTGTCAAAGGTGAGAGCTCCATTTACAATTTTGTTTTGACTGGCTGCTTCCATAGGTCCACTGGGAACGTGTGTGGAATCTCTCAATTATTAACTTATTAACACTGTCACTGATGTAATTATGAATGATCACTTTGTCTTGTTCTCGTGTGATGGGATCAGTGCTCCAACCTAGGCAGTGGTTTTGTCAACCTAGATGGCTTTCTCCAGGTGCATGGTGCTATAGAGCATGCACAACTCGTCGACAAAAAAAAAAATTCCTTTTTGGTCAATGTAAAAGTCACATGATCACTGGTGCCACATTAGGAGGTCTGCACCAGGTACTCAAAGTTGCCACAATTCCTATATTCTTGATAACTTCTGGACTCCTATTTCATTCGAAAGGTTTATCAAGGATGGCTGCCCGAAGACAAGCGCTATCTTCTCCAACTGTGGCTGATAAAACTTTTACACAAATGCTGAGGGCAGATACAACACATACAATCCATCGTGGAGCAGAAGATAGGCCTTCTCAAGATAAGGTTCCGACATTTAGAATGATCCATGCAAACTTTATAGTACACTCCAAACAGAGGGTGCTGCATTATCCTAGTATGTTGACTTCTGCACAACTGGAATATGCAAAGATGGGATGCAATGAATGATGTGACTTGATAAAAGTTAATAACAATCGTTTGAAGGCTGTGCAACATTGGACACACCCATATTCAACAAGCTGTTGTGAGCCAACGGACATTAAAGAAAGAGCAGCACTCTTTCAGTCAGGCTTCTAACGTCATTTGGATCTAGTGGCAGTTGATCAGAGGGGTAATGATTTAAAACACAGGGCCTGTACTGTTCTTCGGCCCACCATGCTGTGCTGTGTTTGATCCTAAGATCAAACTACCCTGCATACCCCACATTATGCTATTATCTACATGTCGAGCCAAGAGTCACTTAAGTCTCTAAAGTATCTGTCTCCACTACCACTGCCTACAGCACATTCCACACGTCCACCACTCTTTTTTAAAAAAAACCTACCTCTGACATCTCCCCTATACCTTCCATCAATCACCTTAAACTTATACTCCCTCCAAGCAGTCATTTCTGCCCCGGGAAAAAGTCTCTGGCTAGCCACTCTATCCATGCCTCCCATCATCTTGTACATCTCTATCAAGTCACCTCTCGACCTCCTTCACTCCAATGAGAAAAGCACCATCTCCGTCAAACTTTCCTCATAAAACCTGCCCTCCAGTCCAGGCAGCATCCTGGTAAATCTCCTCTGCACCCTCTCCAAAGCTTCCACATCTTTCCTATAATGAGGTGAGCAGAATGGAACACAATGTTCCACGTGTGGTCTTTACAGGGTTTTATAGAGCTGTAACGTAACCTCGCAGCTCTCAACTCAGTTCCCATGCCAATGAAAGCCAACACAACATACACCTTTACAACCCTATCAACTTGGGTAGTTATTTGGAGGGATCTATGGGCGTGGACCTCAAGATCCTTTTGTTCCTCTACAGTGCCAAGAATCCCACCATTAGCCTTGTATTCTGCATTCAAATTTGACCTTCCAAAATGAATCACTTCATACTTTTCCGGGTTGAATTCCATCTGCCACTTCTTTGCCTAGCTCTCCATCCTGTTAATGTCCCACTGCAACCTACAACAGCCCTCCAGGCTATTCACAACTCCACCAACCTTCGAGTTATCGGCAAACTTACTAACCCACCCTTCCACTTCCTCATCCAAGTCATTAATGAAGATCACAAAGAACACAGGTCCCAGAAGAGATCCCTGTGGACACCATTGATCACTGAGCTCCAGCCTGAATACTTTCCATCTACTACCACCCTGTCTTTTACTGGACAGCCAGTTTTGTACCCAGACAGTCAAATTTCCCTGAATCCCATGCCTCCTTACTTTCTGAATGAGCCTACCATGGGGAACCTTATCAAATGTCTTGCTAAAATCCATAGACACTACATCCACAGCTCTGCCTTCATCACTGTGTTTTGTCACATCCTCAATGAGCTCAGTAAGGCTTGAGGCGTGACCTTACCCCCTCAAAGCCATGCTGACCATTTCAAATCAAACTGTGCTTTTCCAAATAATCATAAAAACTATCTCACAGAATCCTCTCCAATAATTTTCCCACCGCTGATGTAAGACTGCCTGGTCTGTAAATTTCCAGGATCAATCCTATTCCCTTTCTTGAACAAAGCAATGGCATTTGCCACCCTCAATCATCTGCTACTACTCCAGTGGACACAGAGGAGACAAAGATCACCAAAGAGGCAGGAATCTCTTCCCTTGCTTGGCTTTATCCCATCTGTCCTCATGATTTTTGAAATTTCTAGCACATCCTCCTTCCATCAACCTGCTTGAGCATATCTGCCTGCTTCATGCTAACCTCACAAACTTCAAGGTCCCTCTTACTGGTGAATACTGAAGCAAAGTATTCATTAAGGACCTCCCCTAAAACTTAAACAGCAAATATATTTACACATATCTGTATTTACAACAAAGTGCCACTTGAGTGTCTTCAACTGTTTTTCTTTTACCTTGCTGTTCTAATACACATGGGTTCTACCCTGAGGTCATCAGCTCAGGTGGAAGGAGACTGATGACTGAAGTCTGATGACCTTGAAGGTTCAAATGGATGGCCCCAAGAGTGGGATAAAGGGCTCAGATATGAGTGCCCTACACAGAAGCGAGATCATTCTCCTCAACTTCAACTTCAGTCAGGTTTAGAGGTCACAGGCAGGGTTAAGGGGGCAGGCAGGCACCTCTGGAGTGTCCAGGTGAGGGATGGCTCTACGGGATTTGCAAGTGGTTCCTCTTCGGTCTAGGTGTTAGAGTCATGGAGCCACACAACATGAAAACAGACCCTTGCATCCAACTAGTTGGCACTGACCATGTTCCCAAACTAAATGAGTCCCACTTCCCTGCTACTGACCTAGATCCCTCCTAACCTTTCCGCTGACACCACTTAGCTCCTTGACAAGAAGAGTCATCTGGAGTGGCAAGGGCATGGATTTGCATCAGTAAGCTTTGAACATTCAAGGAGAGATTACATCTGAATGAGACACAGCCAACGTGAGTATACAGTTTGGGGCGCTGTCAGAATTTGGTACAGAGAGGAAGATTATCATTTTGATTGCCTTTTTAGGCTCATAGCTTGTCAGGTCTTTTCCAACATGATAAACAGAAATTGCTCGGAAAACTTTGCATCTGGTGACCTGAAATGTTAACTTTGATTTTTCTTCACGGATGCTGCCAGGCCTGTTGAGCTTTTCCAGCAACTTCTGTTTTTATTCCTGATTTACAGCATTCACAGTTCTTTTGGTTTTTACCCAGGGTCAAGGACCCAGCACAAAAGGATGACGTCACACATGCACTTAAGTTTATTGGTCGGTGATAGTTACTTATTTGACTATTATAGGCTACTTTCAGACTAAAAGTAAATATGCAAAATATTTACAGGTTACAAACTAAAATATCAGAACGAAATGTTTAAAAATCAAATTAAGAAATATGTAATTAAAACTGAGATGCCGGGCCAGACGACGCGTTGTAGTTGCATGAAATGGGAGCTAGTGGGCCCATTGTAGTTGTTGCAAGTGTTGGTTGCTTGAGGAAATCCAGCTCAGAGTTGATGAGCTAGAGTCTGACCTTTGAACACTGACACATCAAGGAGCTGGGAGCTATCTGGACACTATTTCAGGAGACAACCACATGCCTTAGATTAACTACCTCCAATATGGTCAGCGATCAGGTAAGGTAACAGCAGAGCGTAACCACGAGTCAAGAAGTAGTACTGAACAAGTCTCAGCCCTCAAGCCCATCTAACAGGTTTCAGATTCTTACTTCGTGGGGGTAGAACAGGGTTTTAGAGAGGGTATGCAAACTGTCCAAGAGACCTGTGGTACTGGGGGCCACTCAAGAGGGGTGAAAAGAGACAAAGGTCGCTGTAACTGGGCTGTCAGAGGAATAGAAAACCATTTTGTGGCCAGGATCAGGAGTCCTGAAGACTGTGTTGCCTGCCTCTTGTCAGGAACTGGACTGCAGAGGAACACAGAGCAGGAGGGAAAGATCCCATTGTCATGGCCCATGAAGGTACTGATGATATAGTCAGAAAGAGAGAATTGTGCTGAGGCAATGTAAGCATCCAGAGCTAAATATGAAAGTAGAACTAAGAAGGTAATAATGCCCAGATTACTATACAAGCATAAGCATAAGCAAATTGCATTAGGATCAATAAGATTTAAGAGGTAAACGTGTGGCTCAGAAGACTGGTGTGGGAGAAATGGGTTTGAATTTGGCACAAGTACTGGCAAATTGTATAACTAAGGTTATGGATAGGGCTTTAAACAAAATATTGGGAATGGTCAAGTTCAGTGCATCGAAAACTATGGAAGAAATTTAAAAAAGGGAGGTTTCAGCAGAGGTTATTAAAGTTTCCAGAACAAGTAATAGGACAAACAGGATGGAAAGAGCCAGAACTCTAACCCCAAACACAGCAGATGAGGGGACAATTATGACAAGGAGTCAGGGGCAGTCAGTGCAGGGCTGAGGGTCTTGTACTTAAATGCATACAGAAAACAAGCCAAGGTAAATAAGCTTGTACTGCAAACTGATATTGGCAGATATGATGTTGTGGGTATCACTGAGATAGTATGTATGTATGCCTTCAGTGTTTGATTTGAACAGGTAGAGTTGAGGTACTGCAAAAAGAAAAAAATCCGGATGAGAATTGTGTAAAGGACTCCTAGCAGTAGTCAGGATGTGGGGAAGAAAATATATCAGGAGATAGAAAAGGTATGTAAGAAAGGCACTATTACAATATTACTGGGGACTTCAATATGCAGGTGGACTGGGAAAATCAGGTTGACACTTGATCTTAAGAAAAGGAATTAATGGAATGTCTGAGATTTTTTGGGGCAGCTTGCAGTAGAGCCGACTACAGAACAGGCAATTCTGGAACTGGCGATGTGTAACGAGGCAGATTTGATTATGGAGCTTAAGGTGAGGGACTGCCTAAGGGCCAGTGACCATAATGTACCAGAATTCACCCAGTAGTTAAAAGGGGAGAGGCTTGAATCTGCGTGCGAACCCTAATTAAAAAATGGCCACAACACACGGCAGCACACAGAACTACGCCAAGAGGAAGAAGTATGCCTCTTCCAGGTTTTCAAGGATAATGGATATTGAAACTGGGTCAGAAGACGCCTACATGAACAACATCAGGAATATACTACATGCCCCGACACACTCATCACACTACCCTACATCAGGAACACATCGGAACTAACCACGAGGCTCCTACGAACGCTGGGCATCACAGTGGCACACAAGCCCACGTCAACTTCTCAACAACTGCTCACCCAAACTAAAGACCCACTCCTCACCATGGACAGGACCAATGTCATCTACAAGATCTTTTGCAGAGGCTGTGAGAAACGTTACATCAGACAAACAGAAAAGAAACTAAACAAGGATACAAATGTCATGGTATTACAAGTGAATAAAAGGTAACTACAAAAGCAGGAGGGTGGAGTTGGCCAGAGTTGACTAGATGGGGAGCCTAGCATATTCCCTGACCTCCATAATTGATAAGATTTGACAGTCCCTTATTAAAGGATGAGATTGTGGAATACTTAGAAGAGCACAGCAAAGTAGGGCTGAGTCTGCATGGCTTCAATAGGGATGTCATGCCTAGCAAATCTGTTGAGGTTGATCTTCTCAAAGAATACCAAGTTAGACAAAGGGTAGACACCGGGCATTACCTATTTGGGTTTCCAGAAGGGCTTGACAAGGTGCCACAAAAGGAGGCTATTAAGTCAGAGTTATGGGTCTGGGGCATGGTTATAGGGGCATGCAGAGAGGATTGGCTGACTGGCAGAAGACAGGGAATATGGATAAAGGGATCTTTATCCAGATGACATCTGGTGACTCATGGAGTGCTGCGGGGGTGTGCATCAGAACCGCAGCTATTCACATTATATGCTGATGATCAAGAAAAAAGAAATGGCAGCACTTTTGCTAAGTCCACAGATGCCACAAAGATAGGTGAAGGGCCAGCTAGTGTTGAGGAAGCGGGGAGGCTGCACAAGAACTTGGACAGGCTAGACAGTGGGCAAAGGAGTGGAAGCTGGAATAAAATGTCGGGAAGTGAAAGGTCTTGCACATTGCAGAAGAGGTGGTGCAGACTATTCTCTAAATGAGGAAAGGCTTCAGAAATCTGAAGCACAGAAGGTAATTGGGATTCCTAGTTCAGGATTCTCTAAAGGTTAACAAGCTGGTTTAGTTTGCAGTTAGGAAGCATATGCAATGTTGGCATTAGAGCAGAAGTGTACAGCAGAGGCTGTATAAGGCACTGATCAGATGCATTTAGAATATTGAGGGGTATTTTGGGCTCCATACTTAAGGATGAATATGCTGGTGTTGGATGGGGGAGTATGTGCTAATGCCTACAAGCATTAGAACACACACAGGGACTGTAAAGTGCCAAATAGCTGGCTCCAGCTGATAGCTATGACTAAACTCTCAAACACCCAACGTGGAAGGGACCTTCTCTTTGCATAACTATAAATAAAAGTTAAAAGAAACCGACTGAATGGTGGTGACAGACAGGAACTATAATTGTAGGGATGGTGGAAATGAAAAGGGTGGTGCTTCCCAAAGTTGTCAAAAAGATCAGATGAGAAGAATGATCAAAAAGACCAGTGTGCTTTTATTGTCATACAGATTAACACTTGCAAAGGGAGCCTGCAAGAAGGGTTGCAGCTTTAGTAAACATTTGTACAAAGAATGCAAAAGCTGACGTTTCGGGCCTAGACTCATCAGAAAAGGCTTTTCTGATGAAGGGTCCAGGCCCGAAACGTCAGCTTTTGTGCTCCTAAGATGCTGCTTGGCCTGCTGTGTTCATCCAGCTCCACACATTGTTATCTTGCATTCTCCAGCATCTGCAGTTCCCATTATCCCTGTGCGAAGAATGTCACATCAAGAAGTGAAGCTTGGGAGAAACCAATATTGTCAAATAAAATATCAGCAACAGCAATTTCGGAATTACTGGAGTACTAGGTGTATACCATTAAATTACTTACCTTCTGTAGCTCACCTCTGACCCCTCTCACAGCCCCATCACTCACCACCACAGCAAACAAGTTTGTCTCGCTTTATTTTGGTACAGGTTTAAAACATTTATTGAACTCTTGAATACAAATCCCAATATATTTCTTCTGATTAGGACAGAATATATTTTTAAAAAAAACTTATAAAACCACACTCCATATTGTATTTATAAATTGTTGGCAATTGTAAAGTTTACCACCAGAAATTACAGAAAGTTATTCACACATAGCAATATCTCATCTCAGAAAAACAGCTGCAAATAATATTCAAATAAATCCTCATACAAGGTACATTGATTTGTGGAAAAAATAAATTAACATTTTATAAAGTGTGCATTTTAAAAGCTTATGTATAAATTCTGGGTTAGGAAGAGGGAAAAATAAACAACATGACTGGACTGTCAGAAAGCAACATCTGATTTTAATTTAAAAACAAAGTGCCAGAGAAACTCAGCCGGTCTGGCAGCACACGTAGAGAGACAGAAAGAGTTAAGTCCAATATGATACCTCCTCAGAAAGCATTTTAAATTTAATTGGCCATCTGCACAAAAATGGAGGTAGAACTGTTTTGGATTGGTCCAGTTCAACTTCCCTGGTAAGGATTATTAACAATCTCCAATCTCCAACCCTAGTGATGAAAGCTTTGGTTTTGCCATTTGCTACCAGGCCCAAACAAATTGAAATGCTGATGCCAGCTCAAAACAAAGTTGGTGTACATGTAAATGTGTGGCAAATCTGGGTCGTTAAAAAGCTTGATTGAGAGACTCTACAATTACTGGTAGTAAAAACTTGGGTGACAGCAGTGTTGTAAATTCAGTAAAATGTAGTTTAGAAAATTAAGAAAATAAATTAAGTGTATCAATAAAAATATTTTATTTTAGAAAAAGGCACTCACTCGACAGGTCTGTTCCCAGTGCCACCACTAACCAGAGTTTCCAATTATCCACTACCTTGGTTCTTTCCCAGTCCAACTCCCATGCACTATGAATTATCAATAATCTGTCCTTTCCTAAGTATCAGTACCAGATAGCAAGTGAATGAAAGGATCAAACAACCAAAGCCCAGAGCCAGGAACTTTGCACAAGGTGTTAACTCATCAGCAAAATGGGAGCTTGGCAGCACTGTTGCAGCCACAGAGAATGCAAATGTTTAACAGAGAAATCAGATCACAAACAGAAATGAAAACAAAACAAAAAAAACTAACAAAATCTAGAACATGTGGTAGATTGTAGATTTACATGAGAATCAAACCAGTTTGAAGGATATTTCATCAAGTTGTGCAGAAACCTACAAATAAATTCCAGTCATTCACTACTAATTTTTTAAAAATTGATTTAATTTTAATATCGCTTTCATCACAAAGATTCTAAGAAGTAAAATTCTCAGCTTTTTAAAAACAGTTTAGAGTCAATAGCCAAGCAATGAATGGAATGGTGTCTGACACCTCAATTTTGACATAAAACATCAAGAGTGCAGGTTAATTAATGTTCATGTTCACTTTCAGATTAGATGAAAACACAATTGTCTAAGTTATTTACAGAAGCTGCATCTTGTTAGAAATGAAGATAGTGAAAGCATACTTATGATAGCACATATGGATGTCAAAATTACAACAGAAGTCCACATGTAATAAAGATTTTATCCAAATATGAGAACAGATTCTTACAAATAGCTATGCAGTCGGGGGTACTGTAAAAGGGCACTTTTTAAAAAATTTTTGAATTGTGAACTAAGGCAGAAAAAGGACACTACTTTAAACAAAGAAAACTGAAAGGAAGTGGGGCAGATTTAAAATGATTTGCTGGAACTGTGCCAACTACATTTACTCCATTGCTTTAATCAAGAGAGGCAGAGAGAGAGGGAGGCAGGCAGGCAGAGGGGGGGGGGGGGGGAGGAGGAGAAGAGAGGGGGGGGGGGGAGGAGAAGAAGAGAGGGGGGGGGGAGGAGAAGAAGAGAGGGGGGGGGGGAGAAGAAGAGAGGGGGGGGAGGAGAAGAAGAGAGGGGGGGGAGGAGAAGAAGAGAGGGGGGGGGAGGAGAAGAAGAGGGGGGGGGGAGGAGAAGAAGAGAGGGGGGGGAGGAGAAGAAGAGGGGGGGGGGAGGAGAAGAAGAGAGGGGGGGGGAGGAGAAGAAGAGAGGGGGGGGGAGGAGAAGAAGAGAGGGGGGGGGGAGGAGAAGAAGAGAGGGGGGGGGAGGAGAAGAAGAGAGGGGGGGGAGGAGAAGAAGAGAGGGGGGGGAGGAGAAGAAGAGAGGGGGGGGAGGAGAAGAAGAGAGGGGGGGGAGGAGAAGAAGAGAGGGGGGGGAGGAGAAGAAGAGAGGGGGGGGAGGAGAAGAAGAGAGGGGGGGGAGGAGAAGAAGAGAGGGGGGGAGGAGAAGAAGAGAGGGGGGGAGGAGAAGAAGAGAGGGGGGGGAGGAGAAGAAGAGAGGGGGGGGAGGAGAAGAAGAGAGGGGGGGGGGAGGAGAAGAAGAGAGGGGGGGAGGAGAAGAAGAGGGGGGAGGAGAAGAGGGGGGGGGAGGAGAAGAGGGGGGGGGAGGAGAAGAGGGGGGGGAGGAGAAGAAGAGGGGGGGAGGAGAAGAAGAGGGGGGGAGGAGAAGAGAAGGGGGGAGGAGAAGAGAGGGGGGGAGGAGAAGAGAGGGGGGGAGGAGAAGAGAGGGGGGGAGGAGAAGAGAGGGGGGGGGAGGAGAAGAGAGGGGGGGGAGGAGAAGAGAGGGGGGGGAGGAGAAGAGAGGGGGGGGAGGAGAAGAGAGGGGGGGGAGGAGAAGAGAGGGGGGGAGGAGAAGAGAGGGGGGGAGGAGAAGAGAGGGGGGGGAGGAGAAGAGAGGGGGGGAGGAGAAGAGAGGGGGGGGAGGAGAAGAGAGGGGGGGGAGGAGAAGAGGGGGGGAGGAGAAGAGAGGGGGGGGGAGGAGAAGAGAGGGGGGGGAGGAGAAGAGAGGGGGGGGAGGAGAAGAGGGGGGGGAGGAGAAGAGGGGGGGGAGGAGAAGAGAGGGGGGGAGGAGAAGAGAGGGGGGGAGGAGAAGAGAGGGGGGGAGGAGAAGAGAGGGGGGGGAGGAGAAGAGAGGGGGGGGAGGAGAAGAGAGGGGGGGGAGGAGAAGAGGGGGGGGAGGAGAAGAGAGGGGGGGGGAGGAGAAGAGAGGGGGGGGAGGAGAAGAGAGGGGGGGGAGGAGAAGAGAGGGGGGGGAGGAGAAGAGAGGGGGGGGAGGAGAAGAGAGGGGGGGGAGGAGAAGAGAGGGGGGGGAGGAGAAGAGAGGGGGGGGGAGGAGAAGAGGGGGGGGGAGGAGAAGAGAGGGGGGGGAGGAGAAGAGAGGGGGGGGAGGAGAAGAGAGGGGGGGGAGGAGAAGAGGGGGGGGGAGGAGAAGAGGGGGGGGGAGGAGAAGAGAGGGGGGGGAGGAGAAGAGAGGGGGGGAGGAGAAGAGAGGGGGGGGAGGAGAAGAGAGGGGGGGGAGGAGAAGAGAGGGGGGGGAGGAGAAGAGAGGGGGGGGAGGAGAAGAGAGGGGGGGGAGGAGAAGAGAGGGGGGGGGAGGAGAAGAGAGGGGGGGAGGAGAAGAGAGGGGGGGGAAGGAGAAAAGAGAGAGCGAGAGCGAGAGCGAGAGCGAGAGCGAGAGCGAGAGCGAGAGCGAGAGCGAGAGACAGAGAGAGAGACAGAGAGAGAGAGAGAGAGAGAGAGAGAGAGAGAGAGAGAGAGAGAGAGAGAGAGAGACACAGAGACACAGAGGATTGGCACCAATGGCAAATGTGGATTAGTAGCCTTGTGATAATACTACTAGGTCATTTCCATCCCAATGATGAGAGATTTCAAAAAAAATTGGTTCCAGGAATGACCAACTTCATTTATTCAGATAGATTGAAAAGGTTGGGGCTATTCAAAAAGTGAGACATCGTGGTGTTCCAGCAACACTAAGAGTCAATGAGAACTGGGGACACTCTATGCCGGTTGCCATGGCTGGAGTTCAGTCATCATAACTCCAAGACATCTGTGCAGGTGTTTCACTGGCCCAACAATCTTCAGCTACTTCATTAATGGCCTTCCCTCCATCAGGAGGTCACAAGTGGAGATGTTTGTTGATAGGTGCACCTAAGTTCAGCATCATCAGTGGCTCTTCAGATACTGAAGCAGTCCATGCCCAACGGTCAATACCACTGCAAAAATACTGCACACTATTTTAATTTCCATCTCCTTAGCCATCCACCAAGCTCTAGATTTACTTGTCCCACCTTTCACCTTTTAGGGAATATACCTGAACCATCTCCTTATTGACAAGTAGCCCAGCACACAGATTTTCCCATCCACATTTTGTTCCACTCTACCTGGCTCAGTCTTGCTCTTGCTCTATTGCAGTTAGCTCGTCTCCAAAGTAATTTTATCCTGGATTGCTTATTGTCTTTTCTATCATCAACTGACACTTTATGTTCTTGGTCCACCTTGCTTCCAAGAGCCAGGTCAAACAGGGTGTCTTTTTTTGGTTAGGCAGTCAATAAAAATAGTTTCTGAACACAATCTATAAATGTTTGCCCCTCTGTTGACCACTGTGTCTGTCTATATTTGGCAATTAAAGTCTCCAATAATAACAACAGTGTAATTTTGACAGATCTAATATCTGTGCAGATTTGCTCCTTAAAACTTCTGGTGTATTGTATTTCTTCAGCACTGCAATGCTGTCCCGAATTTATACAACCTCTCTTCCTCCTTTGTACCAGGAATATTTAACAGCCAGCCCTGCCCTCCCATGTGCAAAGGTCTCTTATCACCATAATATATTTCCACATGGCAATCTGTGCCTCTAACTCCCCAATGTTATTTACTAGGTTCCATGTATTTACATACATGCATGGGAATCCTGACACTGAGTTCATTACCCTTCCGTACTTCAAGTTCATAAATTGACTTTCTATTCTCTATTCTGCTATCTATTTCTAGAAGTACATTGTACACACTGATATTTTTCTGTAATATACTCTGTTGGGACCCCTAGCCGGAAGACTGGAGGGTGGCTAGTGTTCTCTTTACTTAAGGAAGGCTGCAAGGAAAATCCTCGGAACTATAGACTAGTCAGCCTGATATCAGTGGTGGGTAAGTTATTTGACAGGGGTCAGAATTTGTATGCATTTGGAGAATCAAAGACTGATTAGCAATAATCAGCATTGCTTTGTGCATGGGAAACTGTGTCTCACAAACTTGGTTTTTCAAGGATGTGACCAAGAATATAGATAAGGACAGAGCACTGGAGGTTGCGCACATGGACTTTAGAAAAATATCTGACGAGATTCTATATGGTAGACTGGTGAGTAAAGTTCGATCATACTGGATTCAAAATTGGCTTGACAGTACGAGACCAAGGGTGGTGCAGAGTTGATTTTCAGACTAGAGGCCTGTGACGCAGGGATCGGTGGTGGGTCCACTATGTGCCATTTATATAAACAATTTGCATGGGAACTTAGGAAGCATGATTAATAGGTTTGTGGATGACGCCAAAATTGGTGGTATAGTGGACAGTGAAGAAGGTTATCTAAGATTACAAAGCCATTTGATCAACTGCAGCAATGAGCTGAGGAATGGCAGATGGAAAATAAAAACAAAAAGAACTGCGGATGCTGTAAAGCAGGAACAAAAACAAAGTTGTTGGAATAGCTCAGCAGGTCTGGCAGCATCTGTGGAGGAGAAAACAGAGTTAACATTTCAGGTCTGGTGACCGTTCCTTAGGACTGATGGTATGCAGTTGTGAATAGCAGATGGAGTTTAATTTGGATAAATGAGAGTTATTGCATTTTGGTGAGACTTACACACTTAATTGTAGGGCCCTGAGAGATGTTGTTCAACAGAGAGGGTTGAGGTACATACTTCTTTGAAAATTGCATCACAGGTAGACAAGGTGGTAAATATCGGCATTTGACATGCTTGCCTTCATTGCTTAGACCACTGAGTATAGGAGTTGGGATGTTACATTGTACAGGATGTTAGTGGGGCCACTTTTGGAGTACTGTGGAGGTGTTTTCCCAAGGGCAGGGGTGTTCAAAACTAGACAGGGTATATTTTAAGGCAAGAGGAAAAAGATTTAAAAAGGGACCTGAAGGGCAGATTTTTCCACACGGACTGGTTCATATGTGGAATGAACTACCAGCGGAAGTGGAAGATACAGTTACAAAATTTAAAAGACATTTGTCCAGGTATATGAAGAGGAAAGTTTTATAGGGATATGGGCTAAACACAGGCAAGAGAGACTAGTTTAGATTGGGAAACTTGGTTGGCATGGACAAGAATAACCAAAGTATCTGCTTCTATGCTATATGACTCTTGACTCTACAATCCCCCATCACATATCTCCTCCATTCTTTTTCATCCCATCTATACAGCTGAGCAATACATGCAGTGCCACAAACCCAACAATGAATGCACTGCCTTGAGAAGCCAGGCCTGCAGCAGCTTCCAAAAATAAGAAAATAATTTATGACCACAACCTCCAACAACTCCAACTACCTGCTTGCTTCTCTTGGACAGCCTGGCAGTCATCATTCGCTTTATGCTTCAACCCCTTAAAAAAAAAGGTGTGATGCATCACATTCTGAGCATGCTATTAATGTAGATTTCAGACTTACTGTGACTCCAGCCAACTGCTCGAGCTCTGAAACCCAGTGCTCAACTCTTTACAGTTAGCAGCATTTCGTACACATAATGCAATTTAGGACACTGGTAGAATAGTGACTTCCACAGCTTTAGGTTTCATTTGACCAAGGTAATCTTCCAGGTTTTAAAATTATTTCCCTCATGTTAAAAATCAAATGCTTTATGTATATGAACATGAAACACTACAGAGAAATAAAAAATCTTCCAGGACTTAACACTGTGCCATTTCATTTTTACTCAAAGCTAACATTATATTGAACAGGTAGTAACATTCTATCCTTCAAAATGAGGTGGAATTTGGATGAGACTGCCACAAAAGAACAATTGTGACTATTGAGGCTTAAGAGTCAAATCTAATCATTTCAATGCCAAGTCCATCAGCAAGGGCTGTAACTTTACGTATGCAAAACAGCAGGGTACATCCATGACCATCTTCTCAAATTCAGTATTTAGTGGTACATGCGCAGACACAAAAAGTTGCTGTTTAATCTCTGTAGCTATTTCTTTCAAACCTGAAGGTTGTAGTACATTGGGTATTGAGGATTTTCAATTTTAGTCCCTTAAACTTTTCTAATGCTTTGTCTCTGCTGATATTTATTTCTTCAACTTCTTCACTTGGAGCAGGCCCTTAATACCTACATTCTTTGGCATACAACTGTATATTCTAGAATATAAACAGTAAATCTCTGTTCAATGTCTCTACCATTTCAGCATCTGCCCAACTCCCCGCAATGCCCGACCCTCAACTCACGCTCAATTTCTCTACTTCTGTTGCAATTGAACCAGTATTTGCTTCAGGTACTCTGCTGATTATACACTGAAAAACTCTTTAAAAATTTGGTTGTTATATTTCTGGCTAGCTTTCTCTCATATTTAAAATAGCAGGCAGTTGAATGACAGCGTTGCAGAGCTGTTGGAGCAAAAGAAGCTGCTTTTTACTCCATCATGGGTACACTATCTCTCCAAGCAAGCAATTTACCAAGGGCTATTCCTGACTTAACCTCCATAAGAAAGTTATATAGGGAAGGCACAAACCAGGGAATGGTGCCAAGGACAAAAATGTCTCATGAATCAGATAGTGTTACTTCAGGATAAGTGTCATTCTATATTAGAAATGTGAACTCAGTATCTGAGGAAAGAAAGAAACAAACAAACAATCAGACCTGCTGAGTTACTCCAGCACTCAGTTTGTTTCAGATTTCCAGCTTTTGCAATATTTGGCATTTATATAAGCAGAGTTACTATACTTTTGCTTCACTAGGACTCTGCCTCCTCTGCAGGGTTCTTTCGTGGCACAAACTTGGTGAGCAGATATTTGCTAGGGTGTTGCATCAAATAACTGAGCCTGTTGGATGTCACCAGAAATGCAGTTGATATTTCTTGCAAACAGCTAAAATCTAGTTGCTTGCTGAACCTGCTACATGGCTATGAGACTTCACTTGAGATGTGAGGTTCTAACATGACAAATATTTACAACAAAGTTGTTGCATCCTGAAATTAAAAATAAAATCACAGACAGTTTATAAAACTGCAACTGCTGAGAAAAATGGCAGCAACAGGATCTGATAGCATTGCACCTTTAAAGTGAACTCAAGAATTATTTGATTATACATCCTGCATTCAGAAGTGTAAACAGATTCGCCACAGCTGCTAGACAATATTTACGGCAGTGAGATCATCTTGAACTGTTCTTCAAGATGTTATTTTAGAGCCACGAAGGCTAGTATTAAAGAAGGATTATACAGCTGTCATATAATAGTACCTTCACCTACAAAGAACCCTCTTAACTGAATAAGTTGTTCATCAGGTGCAAATTAGAAATGATGACAAGATAATAAGCCATCAGATTGCTCCACTTCATGAAGACTAATTCCCCCTTTTCTGCAGTAGTTCCACCTTGTACACAAGTAGATGGGTTGTCACCATCAAATCCCATGCGAAACCAACAGAAGTCACGATGGGTGATGTCTGCAGAGTGCTTCTTGGTATAGATGCTTTCTTAGATTAAATAAACTACTGAGGTGGAACCCCACTGGCGCTGAAAAGGACATGTTTAACTGGAATCGATAATGGCCTGTCAGCACTGAGCAGTAATTGTATTTTGTATTTTTACTACAAAAATTGATCGACAGCTTTGATTTTGTTGCTTTGAAGCTTCCTTTCTCTACCCATAAATTAAAATTATCCTTTCAGATCAAAGAGAAAAGTTTGCATTTGACTATCACATCAAGAAGCTCGAGCAAAATTGGTGACAATGAGAACTCAGGGAGGCTCTCCACTGGTTGGAGTCACACCTGGCACAAAAAGATGATGGTTGTGGTTGCTGGAGGTCAGTCATCTTAGATTCAGGGAATCTCTGCAGGAGTTCTACAGCGTTCTAGGCCCAACCATCTTCAGTTGCTTCAAAAGACGTTCCCTCAATCATATGGTCAGAAGTCTCAGAATATTTTCCAATTGCTTGAATGGTTGCAGCTCCAATAGCACACAAGACGCTCAACACCAGCCAGGACAAAGCAGCGGCTTCGCTGGTCCCAAATTTATCATATTTAACAGACAATACCTTGTAATAAATGGAGTAGCATGTCCCACCAACAAAATGCATTGCCGTAACTCACTAAGGTTCCTTTGACAGACATTTGAAACCTTCGATCTCTACCACCTCAAAGGATAAGGGCAGCAGACACATGGGAACACCATCGGCTCAAATTCTTTTTCCAAGCCACTCACCATCCTGATGTGGAAATATTACTGTTTCTTCAAGGTCACCAAATGAAAATCCTGTAAGTTCTTAACAGCAAACAGAGTGTCCCTACCACCAAGAACAACAGCAGTTCAAAAAGGCAGCTCACCACAACCTTTTCCAGGTCAATAAATACTGGCCTATGCAGCAAGGTCCACATCTCACAAACAAAGAAGTACGACATTATTCCCATCCTGACACCATGGGAATTTGTAAAACAAAATACCAAAAGCCATAAATTCCACCTCAAAGATGAGGACTTAATTAATGCTTGCTGCTTTAGCTCAATAGTTGGAATGTGGCCTTTGAGGAGCTGGAAAGGCTGTGCTAGACAAAAGTTAATAGCAGTTTATTTTACTGTATATGTTTGTAACTGTGGTCATTCTGATTGGCAAACTAGAATAATTTATCATGCCATCCACACATGGTTGAAAACATTCATACTGTGACTCATTTATTTATTGGTGATTTGTCAGCTGTAGCTGCAGTTGATAAACACTATCGTCTGACTGACAGGCTCCTGGATTCAAGGGCTGGAGTCTAAAACAATCAAAGCTGATTCTCCAGCATATATCACTTCAGTTTCTAAAGTATCATACTGGACTCAAAATGTTAATTGTCTCTGTCAACTGATGTTGCCAAACATGCTAAGTTTCTTCAGCATTCACGGTATTTTTCTGGGACTTTCAACTTCCACAATATTTGATTTTATGAGTTTAGGGGATAATATGAATGTGTAATTGCTCCAACTGTTGTATTCACTTTTTCTGGCCGAGCAGTAGAACCAAAAACCTTTACAAATTCATTGATTAAACATTCACATCTTGAAATGACAAAGTTCTAATTTACAATATCTGAAAGGACCAGTGGTCAATGGTTTATCATATGCAAGTCCAGCAGCTACCCAGGGAATCCTGCACACTGAAACCATGATGGCAATAACTCTCAATAATCTATAAAAGTCACTTCGTACACTTGTAGTTATGCCCACAGGGACGCTGCAGATGGGAGCCCTATGCAAGATTATGAAACTGGGTTCTACTGCAGGGTCAAAGAGTGGATGCAACAAAACTTGGAGCTATGAACACATTCATACTGTCCTAAATTGAGGAAAAAAAATTAAAGCAAAATAACTTGGATTCTGGAACGCTGAAACAGAGTTGACACTGAACTAGTACTGTGCCAGACTCTGAAGTAAATAGACTAGAGCATCTGCCTTGATTTTTTTTTTAAAAAACACGCCAGCTCTGTAATCCAGGACTTTGTGGCTCAGAGGCAAAAAGATGTTATCAACCAAGACAGCTGACAAATGACAAATAATTTAATCACAGTATGAATATATTCACTGCACTGAAATCCAATCAGAAGCTTTTCAACAGAAATGAAAGGACCAAAGTGCAAGTGGATTCTGAAGTCTAGCCATGTGAAAATGTGAAACACTGGAAGTTAAGTACAATGGGAGTTGTTATTGTGCCTGCACTATTCTTGTAAGTGTATTATCCAAAAAGCACATAGCATGATACACCATCATGGCCCACGTCCAAGAGAATCTTCATTGCTAAAGCAACACTCGTCTCCTAGGAGACATGAAGTAGGTTTCATTTTCGGATGAAAAGCGCACGAAGCAGTCTGTAGCAACTATCACAGCAAGTCCCTATTACTCACATCAGAGACCTCGAAGACGGTTAGATAGATAGAAGTTACCAACTATTGATTCAGACACACACACACACGTTCGAACATGCTGTTCAGTTGTTCGTTTAAAGGATTTTTTCAAAGTAGACAAATGTAGCAGTCAGCTGAAACAACATACTGGAGAAACACATTTTTGCACTGAAAGTGAATGGATTACTTCCACTGACTTCTTATTTTCACAGAATCATTAAATATGGCCTGAGAAACATTAGAACTAAAGCAGGATTTCTCTCCTCTGAAGCACCTTAATTACAAAATTGACAAAATATGAATGAAAATTTCTCAGTATTCCATGAAAGCAAAGAACAGACTTATTCGATCACCAAAATCTATTCAGTCTCGACATCGCAATTCACACCATGTTTTACAGAAAAAGTTTTGTTAATACACTATTATAGCAATTGAACTGCTGAGTATGCCTTGATGCAAGCATTACAGAGATGAAGGTGTCAGCTTTACTTTTTTAGGCTGGCTAACTTTTAATCAATGTGTCGAAGGTATTTCTTAAACCAAGGAAAGCAGATCAGAATAATCTGTCACTATTTCTTCACTTTATTTTTGAAAAAAATTAATCAAACAAGCTGACAGCAAAACGTAATCTTGCATTTATGATCTCATTACATCCCAAAATGTATTGCAGCCACCGAAAGTATCACAGCAAACAGACGGAGCAGCATATTTATACAGCAGCAAGAATAATCGACTTTTTTCTGCTGAATTAATAAGCAGGTTTGAGGTTTACTCTACATGGTCACTGGTCAATGAATTAGCACCAATTTCAACTGTGGTCCCCTACATCACACGTCAGTTTTCAGCCAATTTGACTCACTCTACATGATAAAGAAACCAGTTGGAGGCACTGGACGCCGTAAAGGCGACGAACCCTGACAACATTCTGGCAATAGTACCAGATACTTGTGCTCTCGAACCTGCCGCTCCCCTAGACAATCTGTTTCAGTGTAATTACTCCATTGGTATCTACCCACCAACATGGAAAACCGTTCAAGTATGTCCTGTATGCAAAAAGCAGGACAAATCCAACTCGGCCAATTACCACACCAACATAATAAAATGTGAGGCTGGATGAAGGGTCTAGGCCCGAAACGTCAGCTTTTGTGCTCCTGAGATGCGGCTGGGCCTGCTGTGTTCATCCAGCCTCACATTTTATTATCTTGGATTCTCCAGCATCTGCAGTTCCCATTATCACTACCACACCAACAGTCTACTCTCAATCACCAGTAAAGGTATGCAAGTGGTCATCAACAGTGCAACTAAGCAGCACCTACTCAGTAATCACTTGCTGACTGATGCCCAGTTTGTGTTCCACCAGGGCCACATAGCTCCTGATCTCAATACAGCCTTAGTTCAAAAGTGGACAAATGCACTGAATTCCAGAACCAAACACCCAACCATGTTCAGCTGCTTCAGAGACCTTCCATCTATCAAACGGTTAGAAATGGGGATGTTTGCCAATGAGTACACAATATTCAGCACCATCTGCGATGACTCAGACTCTGACACAGTCCGTCCTCAAATACAAGATCTGAGCAATACCCCTGCTTGAGCTGACAAGTGGCAAGTTATCTTCACACCACACAAATGCCAGACAATGACATATCCGCCAAGAAATAATCTGATGTCTCGGAGCAAATTATTGCAAGTCTGGAATCTGTATTGAAAACTTAAAATGGAGATCACAGAGGGTCAGGTTGCACCTATGAATAGAAAGCAAGCTATGCCTTCAGTCTAGATGACACTTAAATCAGAGCTGATGTTTAGTGTGATGCTTCATGTCAGCTCAGGTGACAAGGCATCTAGACTCAAAACGTTAGCTTGCTTTCGCTCCATGGGTGCTGCCTGATCCGCTGTGATCTCCAGCACTTTTTGTTATCAGTTCATTTAACTACTGTCGCTTGACATTCAATGGTATTACCATAACTGAATCTTCTGCTTCAATCCTGGGGATTACCATTAACTAGAAACTCAACTGGACTCCCTATATAGAGTCATACAGCATGCAGACAAACCCTCTGGTTCAACTCACTCTTGCCAACCAAGTTTCACAAACTAAACTATCCCATTTGCCTATGTTTGGTCCATAATGCTCTGAATCTTTCCTATTCATGTACCTATCCAAATGTCTTTTCAATGTTGCAACTGTACCTACATCGATGACTTTCACACGCAGGGTGGTTTGTATGTGGAATGAACCGCCAGAGGAAAAGTTACCCCTTAATGCTAGCTCTTTTTGCTCTCTCCACAGATGTTGCCAGACCTGTTTAAATTCTCCAATGCTTTGGCTGTTTCAGATTTCCAACACCCACAGTTGCCTCATCATCCAATTCACTCCTGCACACTATCTTGTTCCTTCCACCTCTCCTTACCCCACAATTATCCTCAGTAATCAATTGTTCATTCTCCAACTTCATCCTGATGAGAGCTCATTCAAGTGAAAAACTTCATCATCTGTCTCCCTAGACACTGTTTGACCAAAGCAATTTCAGCATTTACTATTTTATTTCAAGTTTACAGTATGTGCAGTACTTAGTTTTTCTTGTCATTTGTGCTTATTCAGCAACATGCGGAAAGCAAAAGCTGAAATGACAGTGAAAAGGTTCTGAAGGGTCCTGACCCGAAACATCAACCTTCCCGCTCCTCTGATGCTGCCTGGCCTGCTGTGTTCCTCCAACTCCACACTTATCTCTGACTCCAGTATCAGCAGTTCTTACTATCTCTGAAAGGTTTAAAAAAAAACTCCCTTTGGTGATTCGGTGACACAGTTTAACACTGGAGAGATATGATTTTAGCCTTGTGCCTCTTGACAAATGTCCTAGCTTACAGTCCCAAAAGTGTTGACAGCTCTGATCTTAATCTGCACATTTCAATAGATTTTTACACGCCATCTAACGAAATACATTTCGCAAAAAAGTGTGGGAGCTAATTAATGAATCTCCAAAATATTAGGATAAAGACTGATTATCAGATTCACAATTTTTCATTCTTTCAAATATTCTAGAGTCGACCAACAAAATTAAGGTATAGGCTTTGATTTAAAACAAAATCCACTAAAAGATGTAAATTTTTTGGCTCTTAAAATAACAGTAATTTCCCAAAATGTTGGTAACAGTTTTAGAGATCATAAGATTGCCTGTTCAAGTGCAGCAATAAATCAGCTTAGACAAATGTTAACTTGAAAAGGAACACATGTCCCAGAGGGAAAATTACAAGTCTAATATTCTTAAGTAGATTTGTAGCTTGGATTGTGGATGCTGTGGTTGGTCCGGTCACTGAGCTCGTTCATTAGTTTGTGGGCTTTTCATTACCCTGCTGGTAACACCATCAATGCAGCCTCCAATGAAGCATTTTTTGTATTTTCCCGCTTGTTATTTAAACCCTGGGTCCAATAGAGTTGATTACCTAATTTCCATTTCTTCTTTGTAGTGGTTTGCTTATAAAGGTCTAAATGTGTTTATTGATGGCCTTCTTGGTGGAGAACCAGGTCTCTAGGGATTCCCTAGGTTTGTCCTAGGGTTCTAATGTTGTCCCAACTGAACTGGTGGTCCTCCTAGTCTATGTGTATGGAGATGAGTGAGTATTGGTTGTGTTTTTTTGCTGCTAGCTGGTGTTCATGTATTTGCGTAGCCAGCTTGCTTCCTGTCTGTCCAATGTAATGCTTGTCGTAGACCTTGCATTACATTTTGTACACTACATTTTGTTGCTGGACAGAACCAAAGACACGACCAATACTCACTCATCTCCAGACAAGGAGGACCACCAGTTCGACTGGCACAACGCTAGGATCCTTGGACAAGCCAAACAGAGACAAGCACAGGAATTCCTAGAGACCTGGTTCTCCACCAAGAAGGCTACCAATAAACACAGAATTAGGCCCTATTGGCAAACCACTGCAAAGAAGAACCAGAAATGAGGTAATCAACTCCAATGGACCACAGAGTTTAAATAGCAAGCAGGAAGATACAACAGTGCTTCTTCAGAAACTGCACTGATGTTACCCAGAAGTCGGGGGGGGGGGGGGGGTGGTAGAAGAGAGAGAGAGGAGAGAAGGGGGAGAAGAGGGGGGAGAAAAAAGGGGGAGAAAAAAGGGGGGGGGGGGGGGGGGAAGAAGCAGGAGAGGAAGAACACAAGGCTACATCTTCCGCATTCTCAAAACTTCCTCCAAAAAGTGCTTCACATATAATTAGTGGCTATAACAGCAGGACTGAGGCTAGGAATACGGCAGCAAGTAACAGACCTCCTGACTCCCCAAAGCTTGTCCACTATGTACAAGACAAAAAAGTCAGGAGTAAATATGCACCAATGCCTGGAAAAGGTACAACTCCAACACTCAAGAAGTTTGACACCATACAAGGCAAAGCAGCCTACTTGATTAGAACCACCTCCTCAAGCATCCAATCCCTCCACCAACAAAGCTCAATAGCAGCAGTGTGTTTTATCTACAAGATGCGCTGCAGAAATTCAAAGATCCTTCGACAGCATCTCCCAACATGACCACTCCAATTTAGAAGGACAAGAGCAGTAGGTATATGGGGACACCATCCCCTGTAAGCTCCTCTCCAACACACTCACCACCATGACTTGGAAATACATCAGGTTCCCTTCAATTCACTTCTCTATCACTGGGTCAAAATCCTGGAATCCCCTCCTTAAGGGCATTGTGGGTCTACCTACAGCACAGATTGCAGCAGTTTAAGGAAGTGCTCACCACCACCTTCTCAGGGGCAAACAATGCTGGACAGCCAGTGATGCTCACACCCAACAAGTGAATAAAAATAAAAATGTAAATCTGCTGCATCTTACACAAGTTACTCCAAGCATATGAAAACATTTTGGTTTGTAGGAAATGCAGGTTTTCGGAGAATGCTTAAATTACAAAGTACAAGCTGGAAGGCCCTTTTCATCTTAGGAGTGCAATTCAGGGATACAGTGGTGACACGGTCTTTAATCATATCATCATTCATAACAAAACTGAGTTTCTGCTTTTAGATGACAATGGCAGAAATGTTGTTCAATTCTGGCAAAACTATCATTAATTAATCTGCTCATAATTGTTAATGACATGCCAGGAAGCAAATGTCTGGTCATTAAATTGTTCAGGCTTGACTTGTCCAACTGGCAAAGGAACCATGATGTGGTCAGCAATGGCTATATATGGTATCCACCAGGTCTTGTCCAAGACACATAAAAGAGCAGGTTTTGGGGATTTGAAACTTGCGTACAGCTACTCATTCAATCATAGGCCATTCATCAAAGGCAGCCTTCAAGGTACGCAACAACACAGAATCACTGAGCAGAAACTGACTGCCAAGTTTCAAACCCATCAAGACAGCCTCAACTGTGATCCTATGTTCATGGTGCGCTACATATAACGTCACCATGCCGTTCTGTATCTGTAAAATCTTCCTTACTGTCCTGTTTTGATACCATCACTTTGATAACTCATTATGATCTCTCTACCTTAATTAGTTTGTACAGTTTTGGATTATTTGTCACTTTGGTTAGACCCTCGCATGCAACTCCTACCTAAAAGCTTGAGATTTCAAATAAACTGATTGGACTGTAACCAGGTGTCCTATATCTTCTGACAGTGTTAGTTAACCCCATTGACTTAGCTCAGCCCCAGCCTGACTCACTTCCCTGGTGTTCAAGGCATGGGGCTTAGTCTCTCTCTTTCTCTAGCTCTGCATCTTAAATGAAAAGCTAAAAGTAAAAGCTTATTTAGCTATACTGCTTGGCTTTTTTTTAAAAAAATGGTAACCTGAATTAATTCATTCTTTAAATAAAAGAAGTTTTTGTTTTTAAAATTCATGGTTAATACTGTGTTAAATATTTTTCTGAAATTTGCTCATCAGCCCCTTGAGGGATTTTTAAAAAAAAAGGGAGAAACAAGTTGAATGTGGCTTCGCACGTGAAAGCTTTGATGTTTTACGCTAATTGAAAGAAAGTGCTAGATTTACTTAGGTCCGGCAGAGTCTGTGAAAAGAGAAAGTGTGTTAAAAGTTTCAGATTGATGATTTATTACTTCTCTAATGGAGAAAGGGAAGCATAGTTGCAACGTCACTGTACTAGTAATTCAGGAGGTCCAGACTGATAACCTGAGGAGTCAGGTTAAACCATCGCAGCAGCAGGTGGAATTTAAATCCAACAATGTCCACATCCAAGGAAATAAAAACAAAAAACAAACAACACAACTTATTCCAGTTTTGAAGAAAGGATACAGAGCGAAATGTTAAACTTCTCTCTCCACATGCTGAAAGATCAACTAAATACAAGCATTTGCTTATATTTCACATTACCACCACTGTCTTTTAGTTTAAAGTAGTTAACACTGATGAGATGTTAACCTGAACCTTCAGGTATGAATCTGAAGCTGCATTTCTATCAAACAGCTGCTAATACATTGTCAAAAATATTTGAGCAAACAAACATACGTCCTCATATCTACAATATACAACAAAATGGTTTTTGGTATTCTATCCAAGCAGTTACTATAACACTGCGGTGTAGACACTGGGAAAAAACAAACTTATGCTTCAGGAGGATAGGAGGCCAAAGTGTTTAAAGCTCCTGCTGTTATTACATTGGCATTCACTATGCAGGAAGGTGGATTGTGCAGTTTCCCTCCTAAATAAAAGGACTCATAACAGCATGATGTTATGTGATCAGACTCAAAAAGTGACAGACCAACATAAATAAATACACATTAGGAGATTTCTACAATGGAAACATTTACAATGATATATACAACAATCAATAGGTAAGATGTCCCAGGGGATATCGATTCCTGTGTGGCTATTGATGCACCTCAGACTTCTGTTTAATTTTTTTCTCCTCGTTTTCCTAGCCATTTCCTTTTCTCCAAAAACGTCGTGTGTTGGATTCTACCTTTCATATTTAAAAATTGCATTTTCTTTCCGTTCAGTTTTTATGTTGCACAATTCTTTGGTAAATTGGTTTACCAGCTCATTTACATGAACAGTGGTTCTGGTTTTTGAAGTCTGTTTCACATACATTTTCTTCCAAGTCTTTTGTAGTGACTTAATAAACTATCAATTTCTTAAGTCCTCACTGAGATATTTCACGTGTATGAATTTAATTCTTTTGTTATCCTTAAACCGCTTCACTGAAGAATCAGGCTTACAGGTTTCAGAGTTCAGCACAAATTCTTCACCTACTATTGCCATCAAGTTCTTAAATTGTTTTTCTGCTGGCTCCTTTTTCACCAAAGAGGCTTTTGAGCCGAAATTTCACCAATGCAAAATTACTTCTCCAGCATCTGAAACAGATATCGCCTTAAGGTAAAAGGCACTAATGTTGAAACTATATTTTCAGCCAGTATTAAATGCCGCAAATTGTTCATTGCCTTTCACTAACAGACCATTTACACCCCAGTAATATTCATCAATAATTTCATAAGGATGATTCATTTTTGCCTTTAATCTCTATGTTCTTTAGCTATTTTGTGATTCCAACGTTCAGATCTCACATGGTGACCGAAGCACTTGCTTTGTCAGTGCCCATGTCACAAGCATACAATCCAGCATAACTTTTATTCAGGTCATGTACTCTACCACAAAGCTTTTTTATAGCATGCAAAAGCTCATTTTTCATTTCAGCAAGAACCAACTGATCATTTTCCCCAGATAATTTTGGGCTTCATTATTTCACATTCCCGGGTGATCATTCCTCTCTCTTTCCCAATGTCAACCAAGGATTTCATGAAGACTACTGGTTCTTCTTTCACTTACAAGGGAAATTGAGATCCAGTGATCTCATGAATCAAAGTTATATTCTCCCACATACTTGTTTCAAATTGTAGATTGAAAGTACAGCAACAGAACCCATTTGTTTTATTTCATACTTGTCAGTGGGATGAAATATCACACTTCCTTTTCTCCATTCTATGGGAGCATCAGGCTTAGTAAACTCAGTAGTGTGGTGATGCTACCTTCAATCAGCATTTTTTGTTCTTAAGAGCTTGTTTGAAAAGCACTTTCAAGAAAGCACAGATTTGTTGGTCTTCAATGTTGCAGGTGTATCTTTCACTATCAAAAATAGAAGTTGCTGGAATAGCTCAACAGGTCTGTCCACATCTGTGAAGAAAAATCAGGTCTGGAGACCCTTCCTCAGAATGGGATCTGAGCCTGAAATGTTAACTGATTTTTTCTTCAGAGATGCTGCCTGCCCTTGTGAGCTTTTCCAGCAACTTTTGCTTTTGTTCCTGATTTACTGCATCCGCAGTTTTTCTGGTTTCTATCTTTCACTACCCTCTGACTTAAGGTTGTGAATAACCAGCTCAATGATTGGATCTTTACTGCTTTATTTTACATTTGACTGAATTAGAGTAAGTTCTTTTGTCCATAGTACTATTGCATCTTATTTGCTAATTTCAAAACAAAGGATGGCAGGATCATCCTCTTGAGCTTCTTCAACCTTTAGCTTTGGCTGAAGGTCGTCTGCAAGGCCACAACTGTCAGGTGAACTCGATTGTGCAATACCAACATTACAGGTGTAGTGGTCACTTTTGTTCTTCTCAAGCAAAACTGCAACATTTAGTAAAGCCTGGTTCAGTTCATACTATCAGAGATAATGGGAACTGCAGATGCTGGAGATTCCAAGATAATAAAATGTGAGGCTGGATGAACACAGCAGGCCAAGCAGCATCTCAGGAGCACAAAAGCTGACGTTTCGGGCCTAGACCCTTCATCAGAGAGGGGGATGGGGGGAGGGAACTGGAATAAATAGGGAGAGAGGGGGAGGCGGACCGAAGATGGAGAGTAAAGAAGATAGGTGGAGAGAGTGTAGGTGGGGAGGTAGG
This sequence comes from Stegostoma tigrinum, assembly GCF_030684315.1. NCBI lineage: Eukaryota > Metazoa > Chordata > Chondrichthyes > Orectolobiformes > Stegostomatidae > Stegostoma > Stegostoma tigrinum. The sequence goes on along the minus strand of NC_081375.1, from coordinate 49,072,736 downwards.
GAGGGGATAGGTCAGTCCAGGGAAGACGGACAGGTCAAGGAGGTGGGATGAGGTTAGTAGGTAGCTGGGGGTGCGGCTTGGGGTGGGAGGAAGGGATGGGTGAGAGGAAGAACCGGTTAGGGAGGCAGAGACAGGTTGGACTGGTTTTGGGATGCAGTGGGTGGGGGGGGAAGAGCTGGGCTGGTTGTGTGGTGCAGTGGGGGGAGGGGATGAACTGGGCTGCTTTAGGGATGCAGTGGGGGAAGGGGAGATTTTGAAACTGGTGAAGTCCACATTGATACCATATGGCTGCAGGGTTCCCAGGCGGAATATGAGTTGCTGTTCCTGCAACCTTCGGGTGGCATCATTGTGGCAGTGCAGGAGGCCCATGATGGACATGGACATGGACAATCCGACCCCACCACCCAAGACATTTTTCCATCCCCACCCCTGTCTGGTTTCCGGAGAGACCACTCTCTCCGTGACTCCCTTGTTCGCTCCACACTGCCCTCCAACCCCACCACACCCGGCACCTTCCCCTGCAACCGCAGGAAATGCTACACTTGTCCCCACACCTCCTCCCTCACCCCCATCCCAGGCCCCAAGATGACATTCCACATTAAGCAGAGGTTCACCTGCACATCTGCCAATGTGGTATACTGCATCCATTGTACCCGGTGCGGCTTTGTCTACATTGGGGAAACCAAGCGGAGGCTTGGGGACCGCTTTGCAGAACACCTCCGCTCAGTTCGCAACAAACAACTGCACCTCCCAGTCGCAAACCATTTCCACTCCCCCTCCCATTCTCTTGATGACATGTCCATCATGGGCCTTCTGCACTGCCACAATGATGCCACCCGAAGGTTGCAGGAACAGCAACTCATATTCCGCCTGGGAACCCTGCAGCCATATGGTATCAATGTGGACTTCACCAGTTTCAAAATCTCCCCTTCCCCCACTGCATCCCTAAACCAGCCCAGTTCATCCCCTCCCCCCACTGCACCACACAACCAGCCCAGCTCTTCCCCCCTACCCACTGCATCCCAAAACCAGTCCAACCTGTCTCTGCCTCCCTAACCGGTTCTTCCTCTCACCCATCCCTTCCTCCCACCCCAAGCCGCACCCCCAGCTACCTACTAACCTCATCCCACCTCCTTGACCTGTCCGTCTTCCCTGGACTGACCTATCCCCTCCCTACCTCCCCACCTACACTCTCTCCACCTATCTTCTTTACTCTCCATCTTCGGTCCGCCTCCCCCTCTCTCCCTATTTATTCCAGTTCCCTCCCCCCATCCCCCTCTCTGATGAAGGGTCTAGGCCCGAAACGTCAGCTTTTGTGCTCCTGAGATGCTGCTTGGCCTGCTGTGTTCATCCAGCCTCACATTTTATTATCTTCAGTTCATACTAGTTTGTTTTGATTGTTGCCTCTGCCTTTGATCTCAATGGATAAGACATAGAAGACATAAATCAAATCTCTACCATGTTTCCTACATCTTCAGTGAAAAAAATGACATGTTTCTTTAGAATCCGAAACAAAATTGGTCTCCAAATCTGACAAGTAGTTACTTCAGCCTAGTTACATTTGATTTTTTCCAACAACGTTCTTCCAGCAATGCTGCAAGATTTCCTTGGTAACATGCAAGGTTACATCTTCAGACTGACCACATAACTAAACATTCACTTTAATATATCCACTTAAAAGGCACCACTTTGCCAGTGTGCGGTCATAGTATAATTTGAGGGTTGTAATGTGACTCAACTGCTCTGTATACATATTTCCACAGTCAAATGAAACCACCACTCTGATATCCACCCCTGAATTCTTACAGGTTTGCCAATCAGTGAGGAAACAACCCAATATCGGTTGGTGTCGCTAGCAATGGCCAGTATGTTTCATAACAGCTCCTCTTCTGAGAAAGTCTAAGCTATCCTCATGTAATTTTTGTACAATGCAGATTTCTTACAACTCTTCGGTTTTTGCTGTATGAGATCATGTTTCTTCCTCAAGCAGCTTTGTTGTACCAGCAATTTGCTGCTGCGTGATTCGTCTTTCCACACCAATGGCAGTTTTCAGTCTGCACGTTCCGTCGAGACTACTATTTCTAATATATTCTTTAAGTCTAGGCTCCTTGTTGTCAGAAACCTCTTCTGGATTGCTTCACATCTTGAACCAGGCAACATCATTTAATTTTCCTTCAAATTTGTAGAATTTTGTTAACATCTTTAAAATTGCTGCGAACTGCAAGATAAATTCACCATGCTAGTTGCTTTTGTAAAAGATGAACCACCTTTCAGCAATTACTAATGCTTTGTAGATTACATTAGGAAACCGTAATTTTTTTTTTCAAAAAAATTGAATTTTAGTAATTTTTTCCCCCTGCGGCTCCACTGTGATAGAAAAGTATAGATAGATTCTTATTATTTCTTCAAAAGATTTGGGACATGGCTTCTCTGGTTGTATTAAACTCCTCAGAAGGTAAAGGTTTTAACCCATAATACTTAAAGTAGGGACAACTATATCTACTTCAATTTTGTTAGCTTGAACAAAATATTGGAATCTCTGTGGAGTTCCAGTTCTGTCTTTTCATCATACAGTCCTATGGTGCTACTATTTCTGTTTTATTATGTTTTAAAATGTAAATGACACGTGCATCACAAAAACTTGCTTTCTCCCCCCATTTACAAGGTATTCCTCAGGCTGCCTTTCTTTTCCCACACCGCACACCACCCACACCCCTCACCCAAAACATTTTATTTCCTGTAGGGTACTTATGGTCCACCTTGAAGGAATGTGAGGACTGTGTCAAGCATCTTATGTATCATTCGCCATTTCCCTGGGTGCATTCTTATTCTTCCACTGATTGAGTCTGCAACAGTGCAACGATGGTGGTTTGTTTTTTAAAAATGCATTCAAGATTTGTAGTGAAAAATCACAATTTCCACCCCCTCCACCATCAGTGGATTCAACCAGTAGATCTTGAAGTTGGGTTTGATCCTCATCACCTATTTCCTTCTTGCATTACATTTCAAGGAGGACAGGAGGCCAAAGTGCTTAACCGAGAACAGGAGCTTTATTACATAGGTGTTCCCCTTGCAGGCAAACTAGTCTGAGCTGTTTCCCTCCGAAATGGTAAATGACAATGACATTGTGTGATTAAACTCAAAGTAACAGTCCAAAATACTTACCCTATATACTAGTGTAAAAATTGACCTCACATTTTTGGCCAAATAATCTGGAATTCTCCATATACCTCATATAAAAGTTGACCCTAGTTCTTCATAGATAACAGATCACCATTTGCGAGTAAATATTATCTTGTACATAAGTGTCACAATGAGGAAATGATCTTTTTTGTGCTACTGTGTTTTGAAGTACAATTCAACCAATTTGGCACGTAAGTTCAACACACAGTCAGGTGACAACCTCTTTTTGTGTGCAGCTTGTGTAAGCTCAATTCCCCTGTACCACTCATGGAATAGAGTCATATATCTTGCTGAGGCTTTGAAATTTCATCACTGTAAAAATGCCCTCCAGTAAAAGACAAAAAAAAAACAAGAAATACAGCAGCATTTAAACTGAAAGTTATTGAAGTTGAGGAGAAAACAAATAACTTTGTAGCAGCAAAAGAATTGTGGGTTTCAGAAAAATTGGAGAAAGATATAGAACCCACTTCAGGCAATGCCAAAGGTAAACACAGCAAGCGGCCACAATTATAGGAAAAAGTTGCTGACTAGGTACTGGAAAATCGGCAAAGTGGGACGAGTGCTAGTTATGAAGCCATCCAAATACAGGTACAAAACAAATCAAAGAATTTCAGATTTTAAGGCAGATGCTGAATGACGCAAAAGGTTCACGAGAAGGCATGAATTAGTACTTTGGCAGAAAACTAAGACTAGACAAAAGCTGCCTGCTGAACTAGAAGATAAAGTATTAGTTTCTTCGGTTTGTAATCAGAAATTGGCAGAAGGCAGGTTAATTTTAAGATGTCAATTAATTTTAATTTATTTAAATTACGATGTACCATGTAATTGTAATTTAAAGCTGTATTATATTTCTATTTCACTATGTTTAAATAAAAGCTTACTAATTCATTTTTGTTTCCTTGTCTTTATCTGGTAATTACCATGTTTCCTTTTTTTTTAAAAGAGATCAATTGATCCTCTGCTAATGATACGATATTTTGGACTGTAGCAAGAATTTCAGCTCCTCAAAAATAGTATCCATGTAATAGTCGACCTTAAATTTAACCTTAAAAACAGTTGAAAAATTTAGACTTTTACACGAATATATACAGTACATATATCCACAATGAACCGACCATCTAAATGGAAAGCTCAAATCATTATTCCAGTATATATTTAACACAATTTGTAGCAAGGTGCATGATAAAGTGTACTCAAAGTCTTGCCAAGACAGAATTGCCTGGTTTTTACAGTCAGCAGCAAATAAACAATGTTCACCACACATTAACAACTTGAAAGATTTGGTCAAGTGTAAGCCTAAAAGTTTACCACAAAATTGTTATAGATTTTTGCAGTGCAATCAGCAATTTATCAGAGAGCCAAAGTAATGTGGCAACTTCGATATGGATTCTGGGACCAGTCTAAACAGGATAAGAAACAAGTAGACTAAGAGTCTTAAAAAAAAAAATCACAAAATGCAAGTTCATGTTATATCAATTACAGAAGAAAATAAAAAGGAGGCAGAAGACGGGGTGGAAAGAGACACAACAAACATGAAATAGAAATTTAACTTTTTAAAAACTCCAGGTTTTGTATTTTTTTTGAAGGTATAACTCAATACCTATATAACAAACAGAAACTGGAAATGCTAGGAGAAACCTCAGGAGGTCCAGCAGCATCTGTGGACAGAACGAGAGAGAAGCGATGGGGAGATGGAGGGAGCAAGACAGGAGCAAGGGAGTGAGAGACAAGTGAGAGAGAGAGGGGGAGCAGGAGCGGGAGGAGATGGGAATAGGGAGTAAGCAAAAAGTTAACTTTTTTAGTGCAATGTGACACTTCCTCAGAAGGTTAACTCTGTCCCTCGCTCCACAGATGCTCTCAGACCAGAGATTCTCCAGCATTTTCTTCATATCACATCTCCAGCTTCTCACTTTTACCTACATAATTTTGTGTCCAGTGTGAAATGGGTTGTCTGGCAATAATTATGACATCACATTAATTAAAATTCAACTATGTTTGAACAAACAGGCTCTAACACTTTAGGATATGTTCAGTAGCTAAGTCAAGAGAAGAGATGGAATACTGCCCAACTGCCTGGGTAAGTGCAGCTCCAACACTAGCCAACAAGCTTGACACCACCTAGGAAAAAGCAGCTCACATGAATGGTGCAACATCTCCAAATCAGCTCCACCACTGATACACAATCCATAACAGGCACCGAAGAAATTCACGGACGTTCCTTAGGCAGCATTCTCCCAACTCACAACCACTACCATCTCGCAGGAAGGGGATAGAAAGTATATTGGAACACCACCACCTACATTCCCAGCCACTTACTGCCATTAATTTAGGTGTTATTGGATCAAACTCCTGGAACTCAATCCCTAATAGCATTGTGGGCCTACCTACAGCAAATGGACTGCAGCAATTCAAGGCTGCAGCTTCTCACAACTTAAAGGGCTGAGGGATGGGAAATCAATTATGTCCAAATGCCCCCAAACTGTGAATGAATTTAAAAATACAGTGACTTCAAACCCTTCATTTGTTTGCATACAGATCCCTTGATGAGGCAGAGGTGTAGCATGCAGATTGGACAGAAACTTCCTGATTTTTGATAATGTGCAGGTGCCAGATATTATTGACCAACTCACTTCTCTGTAATTGTGTTCATCAACAGAATTATCCTTTTCATAAAATAATTTCAGTACACAAACGTTACCATCGAAAATGCAAATACTTTTCACTGCTCCAAACTGTCATTGGAAAAGAAAATGGTGGTTCTGGCCCAATAGAAACTATTTGTCACATCCACGTTGGAAAGTCTTAAAGAGTTCAATTTTGCAAAGCTTTAATTGCACACTGTACCTGTGCAGTTGTAGGTTCCACCTTCCTTTTCTTCTTCTGATTTTGCTTATTGGTTCTGGGATATACCATCAGTTGCTCAAGCCATCTGGAAAATTAAATTATTTGCTTAACAACTTGAGGGATTCTACAATGTCAGAATAATCTAAGCCACATTAAACACAATGATTTCCTAAAAAAAAACTGACAAGTTATAAAACAACTTTTGATTTAAAAGACATCCTTTAGACAGCAACTGAGGAAAAGAAGGTCAGATTTCCTTCTACTTCTAATTAAGTTCTTGCACACAGGGTAATACATGACACTTGCTCAAATCTCCGGTGAACATTCCATTTTAAACTTCAATGTCTATACTTACTCATTTCACGTGTATATGTCTTGCTGTAATAGCACCCTCCCCTCCACTGGGGTTGCTAGGGTGGGGGGTAGGGGGGCTGGTGTGGGATGTGCAGGGTGGTCTGTAGTGTGACAGCTGACAGGGGGCTACAAAGTTTAAATAGGCCATTTGCATTAGAATTACAAATATTCACAGGAAAACACAGGGTAACAAAGATGACCTATTTACACTGATCGGGGATTCTACTTCTAGAATCAGGGTGCAGTGTTGAAAAAGTCTAACAGTCATTTACAGGAGAGACGCTTGGAAATATTTCTACACATTTGATTTGGAACTCGTTTCCATAACTGGTAGCTGATGTCAGATCAGTTGTTCGTTTTACATGGGATTTTTGTTTAGATGTATTCAGGGATATGCGCCAAAGACAAACATAAGCAGTAAGATCACAGATCAGCCATAGTTTCATTGAATGGTGGTTCACTGTGACGAACACAGTAACAGCATAGGCATAAAAACTTGAATTGGTTACTTCAAGGAGTTGGGAAAGTCAATACAGCACGGAAACACACCCCTTAGTCCAACCAGTCTATGCCAACGATAATCCCAAACTAAACTAGTCCCATCTGCCTGCTCCTGGCCCATATCCCTCCAAACCTTTCCTATTCATATATCAATCCAAATTCTGTTGAATGTAATTGTGCCTGCATCCACCAATTCACTCCACATGTGAACCATTTCGTGTGTAAAACTTTGCCCCTCATGTCTTTTATAAATCTCTGACTCTCACATTAAAAATATGCCTCCTGAAATCCCCCATTCTAGGCAAAAGACAACCACCATTAACTCTATCTATCTGTCATGATTTGATAAACTTCCATCAGGTCACCTTGCAACCTCCTACACTCCAATGAAAGAAGTCCCAGCCTGTTCAGCCTCTCTTTATAACTCAAACCTTCCACACTCAGTGACATCCTGGTGAATCTCTGCTGAATCCTCTCCAGCTTGATGATATCCTTCCTATAACTGCATGACCAGAACAGGACACAGTACTCCAGATGAGGCTTCAACATAATATCCCAACTCCTACACTCTAAGGATGGAGCAACGAAGGCAACTGTACCAAACACCTTTTTAACCACCCTGTTTATATGGGGCATCTACACCTCATGCCCCTCTGTTCTACAACGCTACCTAAGGCCAACGATTAATTGCATAAGCCATACCCTTGTTTGTTGTACCAAAAATGCAAAACCTTTTATTTATCCATATTGAACTCCACCTGCTATTTTTCAACCCATCAACACTTTTGAACAAGATGCCTCTGTAATCTTAGAAAACCTTCTTCACTGTCTACTACATAACCGATTTTGGTGTTGTCTGCAAAATTACTAACCATGCGTTCTATATTCTCATCCAAACCATTTTTTATAAATGACAAACAAAATTGAACCCAGAATCGATCCCTGTGAAACACCACTGGTCACAGGCCTCCATTCCGAAAAGCAACCTTCCACCATTGCTGTCTTCTGCCATTAAGCCAATTATGTATCCAATTGGCAAGCTCATCCTGAATCTAGTGTGACCTAACTTTACCAGGTAATCTACCATGCAAAATGCTGTTAAAGGCTTTATTAAAATCCAAATAAATTACATCTACTGCTCTGCACTCAGCGATGTTTTTGCTAACTTCCTCGAAAACTCAATCCAGTTTGTGCAGCGTGATTTTCCTTGCACAAAACCATGCTGGCTATCCCTAATCAATTTGTGCCTCTCTAAACACAAGTCCTATCTTTTGTAATCACCTCCAATTTACCCACAACCAAAGTCAGACTCACTGGTCTATAGTTCCCCAGTTTCTCATCACAGCCTTTCTCAAAATAAAAAGCACATTAAACATTAAACAACATTAGCCATCAGGCACCTCACCTGTACTTATAGATGATGCAAATATTTCTGCAAGGGTTCTGGTAATTTCCTTCCTACTTCCCACAATGTTCTGGAATACGTTAAATCAGGTCCTGGAGGTTTATCCACCTTTATATTAACTAAGGCCTCCCAAACTTCCTCTTCTGTAATGTGAACTGTTTTTAAAATAATGTTTATTTCTCTGCATTCTCTGGACTCCATTTCTTTCTCCACAGTAAAAAGCAACACAAAATATTCATTTAGTATCTCTCCCATCTCCTGGAGTTCAACACAAAGACGACCTCCGATCTTTAAGAGTCCCTACCCTCTTGCTCTTAATGTATTTGGAGAATCTCTTTGGATTATCCATAACCTTACCTGTTAATCCTCAGCACTTACAGCGTTCACCTCCAAATATGGATCTTGAAGGATTGTGTTTTTTGGGGTGTAGTCTACAAGTCTGGGGTAGGCCTTATAAGCAAGCTGATCTTTTCCTGACCACCATTTAAAATATGTAGGACCAACAGTTCAATCTTTCAATTCTTACCAACACCCAAATATTGTTTCAAGTTGGAATAGTTTTATAATTTGTACATATATTACAATGAAAACTTCACAGTCCATTCTTAATTTTAAAGAATCTAACAAATCAATTCTCAAGTAAGTGATATTCCATGTCCACAATTTAAATCAGATTCTTGGAGAAAGCATCTTAGTAAAATAATTTCCCTTTATTAGGACAGCATACTAAAGGCCTTAGTTGTATACATGCTATGTAACATTAGTTGAACTCAATGCAATTGTTTTATGCTGAAAAATCAACTCAAATTCATATACCACTTTATAGCAAAAAAAGCCATTCCATAAGAAAAAAAAACCCTTTATTAAGGAATTAGCAGGAACAAAATCAATAGGGAATACCTTTCCATTATTTGTTTTTTTTTAAATTACTAATTCAGACTTTCCTCATCAAATCAAATATTCCAATCTTCAGAAAAAAGCTCCAAGCGCAATTTTACTTTAATTAGAACAATCTTTGGAAAATAAACAACTTACATGCTGCAAAAAGCAGTATTTTGTGGATTTCCAACACTGCCAATAAAACCCCAACCTTAAGATCTTTTCACCACCCGTACTTCTGAAGGAAATGAGAACAGGTTTGGGGACAGGGGACAGGGCTTCGGAACTTTGATAAGAGGAATAGAAATGTCTTTCTTAAAAGTTATTGATTAATTAAGTGAATTGAAGGTTAGAGAGGTGGTGTCATATTTCAAAAGTTACATTAAGGTAAAGTTAGCAATTCGGATAGTTTAAAAAGTATATGCTGGTCTTTATTACAAGGGAGTTACAGTATAACAGTAATTTGGTTTAGCTGTCGGGTTTTGGTGAACCCACTCCTTACGTACTTATGGTCTCCTAATCCAAAAGAAAGATGTTCCAGCCTCACAATAGGTTCACTTAGCTAAATACGGGAAGGACAGGTTTGACCAGAGTACATCTTGAGGAAAATACACTGTCTCGGAGCTCGGAAGAGCAGGAGCTCAAAATGAACCATATCACATTCTTGAGGGCTTGATGGGATTAATTTTGAGGGGTGCTTCTCCTGCGGGGCAAGGGTGTGGCTTAAGTATCTGACAAAGGGTCACATTCTCAAGAGGAGGCATCAGCTGTTTAGGAAAGATATTACTTGACATGAAAAAGTCGTAAATCTTTCACATTTTCTACCCTGAGGAGCAGCCGAGCCTCAGTTATCAAGCATAGTCAAGATTAAGTCTAATAGTCTTTCAGAAACTCAGGGAAATTATGGGATCAAAGTCAGCCTGATACAGAAGTTCAGATACCTCAAATTGAAACCATCAAAAAAGAAAGTATGTTATAATTTGGGCTTTAAAAGGTCCCATTTTTCTTGCAGTCATACTGGTCCTCCCAGGCCAGCACCTGGATCTTGTCCATGAACATGGAATGGATGCATTCTGTACTTTCCCAAAACATGTCATTTGTCTTCATTTATGAGTAAATCATTTAAATTGCCGTAAGTTGCATACTGAATTTTACATGGGGACAGTGTCTCAAAAGGTTTCATATATTGAATGCAATCACATAGGTGGCTAAAATTACACAGTTTCTATTGACAAACTAAACAACAGACAGCAAGATCATCTCGGCATGGATAAATTTTCCACAGTATACAAATGAATTTATTCACGCATACGTACAAAAACCACCCACAGTATAACAGCTCTCTAAAATTCAAGTATCACTCAATCACTAGGAAATGAGTTTTGTGGATTAAGTGTCCCAAAGTTCCACCAGTGCCTGCTCTTTCAGCAGCCAGAAAAGCCTGCAACTGTTAAACTTTCATTCCCTTTAATATTAGTATTACTTCCTTTACAGAATTCTACTTTGAAGTAAATCAATAACTTGGTCTCTGCTTAACATTAAAAACAAAATACCTTTATTAAAAACATAAATTACACTAAATTCCACTGTTTGGAATCAAACAGCTGGTACACATGTCTCTATATAAAATGGTACAAAACAAATTCAATTTTTTAATGAACGTAAAATAGACTCATGGAGTGCACACAAGGGAGACCATGTCTATTCATCAGGTCCTTAAAGTTACAATGAAGAAAACAAATCATATACAAGATCTGGACTTCAAAAACAGCGGCACATGAATACAAGCCAAAATATTCTTTCACAAAAGCTACTTCATATTCCAACATCTAATATAGTAAGATACTAAGATGGCAATAACAGCAAATATAGTTCTGTATGGTCTGGCACTTTAGAAACTGAAACAACATGCCCATTTACAAAAGTAACCCCGAGTACCTGCAGGAAAAAAAAATTACTTTTGCCAGGTGAAGAGTGTGTTAATTTGAGTTTTTAACTTCCAACTGCTACTTAATTATTTTCATTTTTAATAGGTGTTATTTCTGAAAACATATTTTTCACTTAAATTCATTTCCCTAATTTAGCCTTTATTCTCTGAACTGCATCCATTGCTCACATTTAATAGTACAGTATATTTTGAGAATCTGTTTATTCCTCAAGAAAACCAATATGGGCACACATGAAGAATAGTCATTATGACACTTGTGGAGGCACAGGTGATCTTGCCATTTTTGTGGCTTTAGAAGCTGTTGAAATGTATCAGTTTGCTTTGATATAAAGCAAAAAACTGCAAACTAACCAACGACCTCGTGACTTCAAAATACCATTCTTGGTAGTGTGCATTTTAGTTTTTTTTAAACTGACTACCTTTTGAAGAAAACTGAAAGGTAAGTAAATTTTCTGCTTCGTCATCTTTACACCATAAAATATCCAAGTAGAACTAATTTAAGAGGCACCTTCTTGATTGAAGCCATGCAACTATTTGTGAGGCCTAGTATGACAAGGGCATTTCATTCTTCTGCAATCAAGTATCTGAGAATTTCAAAGTGGCAGCCCTGCATGTCCTTCAAGCACAAGTTGCTATCTTGTGGACAAGTGAAACAAACTTCAATTTGCCATTAGAATTCTTCCAGCACAATGACAACATCTCCAGCACCTAATTGAATCAGACAACACTTATTTCATTGCCACGTAGCATGGAGCAAAATATAAATTTCAAAATTAATCAACCAGCAAAACAAATGCACTACTCGTGTAAATTATAGCCTGCAATTAATGTTTATTTAACTTGCACCTGATATGGCTCTTTTATTTGCTTACTGTTAATAATTCTGAAGAGTACTTTACAGCTTAATTCAATATTGTTATTGCCGTCTTAATATCTTACTATATTAGATGTTGGAATATGAAGTAGCTTTTGTGAAAGAATATTTGGCTTGTATTCACGTGCCGCTGTTTTTGAAGTCCAGGCTTTGTATAGGATTTGTTTTCTTCATTGCAACTTTAAATACCTGATGAACCCCATTTGGATTCTTGCATCTTTATAACTAAGGAAATCGCAGTCTTTTCAATTCTTTCACAGGATGTGGCATCACTGACAAAGCCAATAAATTTGTTGGTCATCCCTCATCATTCTCAAGGAAGTGGTGGCAGTATGCCACCATTGTGAACAGCTGGAATCCAGCTGGTTAAAGTACACCTATAGTGCTTCTTAGGAAGGGAATTCAGGATTTCCATCCCACAATGAAGGAACAGCAATATCGTTCCAAATAAGGACGGCACGTGGTTTAACAAGGAACTTTCAGTTGGTGGTGGCAGTATCTGCCGCCCTGGTTCTTCTAGGTGGTAGAAGTCACATATCAAGGTGTTGTAGGAGGACTCTTGGTGAATTGCTGCAACAATCTTGTACAAAGGAAACACCGCTGCTCCTGTGCCTCAGCATGGAAGGAGTGAATGTGTAAGTTGGTGAGTGACGACGTCAACCAAACAAACTGCTGTGATAAGGATGATGTTGAGTCTCTTTAATGGTGTTGGGAGCTGTCGGTACCTTATTAAAGTGCCAGATTACATTCCATTTCTGGTCAATAGTAACACACAGCATAGAGAAGGATGTAGCCATGATAATGCCATTGAACTTGAAGGAGATTCATTTATACTGTCTCTTGCTGGACTTGAGCATTACACAGTACTTGAGTACACATTAACTGTCACTTCACACATCAATTATTCAAGTATTCCTGCACATGGCCAAATTGTTTCAATACCTAGACTATGATCAGTACCATCAACAGCTAATACTCCCACTTTTGACATTATGACTGAGAGCAGGTCATCAACGATGCTGCTGAAGATGGCTACACATAGTAATTTGAGGTGGAGTTATTGGACATATTGTGATGTGTAGATGCTCATACTGCTTTTCCAAAAATTGTTTCTAAAGAGCAAACTATGTCAAATTAGAAGAATTTGCTTGGTGTCAGGGACATCATAGCTGGGGCACCAAATGAAGCTGCCCAGCTAAAATGACAATCGCAGTTTTGATTCTCACTTGTGCATGGCAGAAAATTTCTTAATCCAAATGAAATTGGAAAGCCACCCAGGATTATAAACTCTAAGTAAAGCTTGCCAGAATCCCAAAACAAGTACAGATCAGCAATGCAGATTTACAATTCACTAAATCTGAACCTAAGCTTAACCTAAATATATAGTTATTCCATAGAAGAAAGATACATTAATTTTTCAAGATAATCAAACATCAAGAAAACCAACTTGCAAACAGCTAAATTTAAGGTCCCAACTGAGAAGCATAAAGCCTAAATAGGCACTATTTCCAAACTGCAAAATTAGAATCTAATAGGTGATCCTCAAATGATGTCAATGCAAGTGGGTTAAAGACTTTAGTAATTACTACGTGCACAAAATTAGGTTTTAGACCAAAACTTCAGAAGACACACGGGACAATAAACTTGGATTACTTATTGAAGGTCAGCAACCAACAGAATTCAGAAACAAAAGATCCAGTATCACCAGTCTCTTACTTGTTATGTTAAGAGGACTACGGCAGCCTTAAACTTGGTCAAAGCAAAATGCAAATGAAATTTCTTGAAAATCTATGTTGGCAACAAGGGACAACCCTAACTCAACATTATGCAAGTTCACAAATCTTGAAGATGGTTGAGGAACTGTCTGAAAATCTAGAGCTCTAATACATTAGATTAAGAAATGAATGCGGATCAGTTGTTGATTCTGGGTTAATTACTCAGGACTATAAAAATACAAAATGCAAAGACTGTAACTGTAGATCAATAAACAGGAATTCAAATATTTTTGAAATGAACTTAGGAAAAAGGAGCTAGACTGAACCATTTACAGTGTCATGGAATGTGAGCATCCTTGATTGGCCAGCATTTATCCCGATTTGCTCGAGGTGGTGGTGGTGAGTTACCTTCTTGGACTGATACAGTCTCATGTTGTAAATAGATCCACAATGCCCTCAGGGAGAAAATTCCTTGATTTCCAGAGGAGCAGGAAAGTTTTGGGCTGGAGCCCTTCTTCAGAAATGGGGAGTCAGAAGGGAGCTGGAAACTAAATAGAGAGGGGGGGTGGGGCTGGGGAAAAGTAAGTGGGATGGTGATAGGTTGGATGCAGGTAGGGAGTGATATGGATTGGTCAGTGGGAAGGATAGGGCAGATAGGTTGGGAATACGATAGACAGGTTGCATCAAGGATGTTTGGATGTGGGATAAGGACGGGGATGGGGAGATTTTAAAACTGGTGAATTCCATGTTAAGGCCCATCAGACTGAAGGCTCCCGAGGCAGAATGAGGTGTTGCTCCTCTAGTTTGTGTGTGTTGTCAATGTGGCACTGGAGGAGGCCCAGGTTGGACATGTCACCCTGGGAGTTGGGGGTGGGGGGGGGGGGGGGGGGGGAAGAAGAGGAGTTAAAATGGTTGGCGACTGGAGGGCGTTGTCCTTTGTTGGAGACAGAACGCAGATGTTCCATGAAACAATCCCTGAGTCTGCGCTTAGTCTCATCAATGTAGAAGTCTTTTCCTTTTACCACCAGCTGTTTCAAAATCCACACGTCACCTTCAGTTCCATTCCAAAATTGATAAAATAAATAAGAACAATGAAAAATCAGTGAGGCCTTTAATAGAGGGGACTCGATTACAATGTATATGATTGAGGGGTGTAAACAGGTGGATGGAAGGCAGGAATTCCCCTAAGTTGAAGGGGCAGTAACAGGGTTTTTTTTCTACTGACAAAAGCAACACAGTCACAAGGCTTGCAATATTGGGCCAGCTTGTCTTTTTTCCCCCTCTAGTTAAAAGCTCCTTGTGTGTTTTGAATAAAGTGATGAGCCTATCTAAAAGCGTAATTTAGATTAGAGTGTACAAATTTATCCAGCCTTTTTACTTCCTTTAATCTCTTTCCCACCATCTCCTCCCGCTTCCCCACATGCCCCGAACAAAATGTGTCCTGTGAGCTTATGTTTGAGGGAAATTGTGTTAGGGTGTCATCGAGGGTATGAATCCACGCTCTTCAAGGCACATGGTGAATCTAAAAAAGAAAATTCCAAGATACCAAAAGAACAAGTCAGAGGCTGGGAATACTGCGGCGAGTACCTCACCTCCTGACTCCCCAAAGCCCATCCACCATCTACAAGGCAGGAGTCAGCAGTGTGATGGAATACTTCCTGCTTGCCTAGATGAGTGTGGCCACAGAAACACCCGAGAACTTGACACCATCCAGGACAAAGCAGCCTGTTTGATTGGCACCACATCCACAAACATCCACCCCATTCACCACCAATGTTCAGTAACACCAGTGTGTACCATCTACAGGATGCAGTGTAGAAATTTACCCAAGATCCTGAAACAGCACTTTCCAAACCGACGACCACTTCCATCTAGAAGGACAAGGGCAGCAGATACATGGGAACACCACCTCCAAGTTCCCCTCCAAGCCAATCACCGTCCTGATTTGGAAAAATAACAGCTCTTCACTGCCCTGGGTCAAAATCCTGGAATTCCCTCCCTAATGACGCAAGTCAACCCACAGCAGGTGAAATGCAGCAATTTAAGGCCACAGCTCACCACCACCTTCTCAAGGGAAACTAGAAAATGGCAATAAATGCTGGCTATCCAGCAACACCCACATCCCACAAATGAATAAAGTTAAAAAAACTCCCTCACATTAGAATATTAAGCAACTTTTCTGATATCAGGAAGACAAAAATATACAAAAATTTCAAAAACAATACAGATGAACATATTCATTGGTATTTACTTCACATAATTTTTTTAAGATCTTTAATAACATAAAGTGCAATGATTTCACAATTCCTTTTCCACAAAAGGAAGTGTTTTAAATTGTTGATTAAATTGAAGACTTTACTGTCCTCAACTGCAAAAGCAGCACATAAAATTTCTTTCAAAATTTTAAGTATCTGAACAATTTCATAAAAGGATGTGTTAATGGGATTACAAAATGCTTAAAAATAATCCAGAAGCTTTATTAAGTGGTAGCATCACTAATATGATCATAGACTAATTTATAAATTCCCACGCATTTGCAAGTGTGTACACAGGATGCCAGTCAACATTAGTTTCCTATCCACCTTTCTCAGAGAAGGAAAGCCCAATGCATACTAATGATTTATTCTGGGACTGTTTTTCCTGAATTACTTTAAATGAATTAAATATTTTATTTGTACAGGAATGTGTAGTCCATGCAGTTGGGTTACTAATAATATAACCACTATTCCATTGCTCCCTAAACATCCAGGTACCTCAGTATAAATCCCACAACAGCTGGGTTATTTAATTTCAGTTTATTAAATGAGTCTGGAAATAAAAATATTGTATCAGTAATGAAAGCATGTGAAGCACATCTAATCTCATGATTCACATACTTTAGGAATATAAAACTTAGTTTGGGCAAATTTTTTTTTAAATTTAAAAATGCACAATAATGGAAGTAAGTGATGTGAGAAGTTGGTAACAAGCCCTAAAGCAACTGCAAACCAGAGGATAACCCCTATTTAATTAGATCACATTTGGAATTGGGAAGACAAGTAGTCTTTTCAGTTGTGCAACAAAATCAGCAAATGTGGTGAGATTCCCATTGTCCCTCTTAGAAATATAAATTATACATGCATTTTCCCTTGCTCAAAAATGTTGGAATGCAAATGGCAAAGATTAAATACTAATGTACTTCTCAAATAAATGATAGGTTGGGAATTGGGAATTATTTCACATTTTTATTTGGAACATCCCAATATGTGCCATATTGCTGTGGGTATGGAACACAAGTTTTTTTTTGGATGCGGATTTAATCAGTGAATTTCTCATGGGTGCAGACAATTGAAATCAGTTGAACCTTGAAGCAGCTTCAAGACAAAGAAAATCTGCCAGGAGCTGCAGACCAGCAGTAGAGAGTTATCAGAGGGCAAGATCAATTTTGGATGTGGGATCACAACACAAAAGCAGGGCCCATGCTGGAAACCCTAAATTGTGATGAGTTTAAAGAAGTGACGGAGGGTCACCTAGCCAGGTGTTGGTGAAAACCCAAAATAAATTTCATATATTGGAGAGTAGCAGGAATGTCCAAAAAGGATAACTACAAATTCCTCAGCGCTGCTCCACAACTTGGCTGGTCCTGGACTAATGAAGGAATACTCAAATGTCTTATAAAGTATAGGAGAGCTCTTTGGTGGAAAGAGAAATAGAACAGGGAGTGCAGTTTTGAGGTTTTTGAACTTAAAAGAATAAGTAAGTATTTACGAACTGTGTGCTAAGTTAGTCGTATTTGCTTTAACTCTTGTAAAGTAAAATTTTTTGGTTAAAATATGAAATCTTGCGGTATAATTCTTATCAGTAGCTTTTAAAAAGCTACTGGTCTCCCATGACATCAAATGGTCATAAACATCCACCAAATTCATTACTCTCCTGAAGGAAAACAAGATCTTTACACAGTATGCCTTTATGTCACACCAGATCCACAGCTTTGGTTGCCTCTCAAACGTCTGCTGAAATGGCTCAGTAAGTCAATCATTCATTCAGCTGTATTCAAGCAAAGGCCACCATAAATGTGCAATAAAGAGACCTTCACAGTGATAACATCCAGAAACTATAACAAAGTTATTTGTTCCCAAACAAAATAGCTTCTGATATAAATCACCGTTTTCAAAGATGTCAGTACCATGCTTGATCCATGCTATCTTGCTATATGATGCTGGATTATCAGGCCTAGCTACATTTGGAGAAATCCAAATCCAATACAAGGAAATGCACCTCACAGCAGCAATATAAACCCAGACTATCAACACAAAATTCAAAAGATGGTTAAACAAATGCTCTATTCTTTAACTAGCATATGAAACAACTTTGAACTGGTTGAACTGAATTGCACCCTCAAGAGATTGGTAATGTAGCTTGAGTACTCTGCATGAATGATTGTTCATCATATGATTATGTGGGTTAGCAGCAATGATCTTGAAGAAATCAAAATCCCTAGCGTGGAAAAAGGCCATTCGGCCCAGCGTCCATGCTGACAAAGTGAACAGCATCCCTACCAGACACATCCCCTAATCTATCCTTGTAACCTTGCATTTAAGCATGGCCAGGCAGCCTAACCTGGCAACAGTACTAACCATCAATGATTTCCAATTTCGCCAATCTAAAAAAGGTAAGTCGCATTCCTTAAATTCAGCCATCAGACAGACAGTCTTAAACCATTGTAAATGGGAATCTAGCCACTTGGAAAGAGAAGGAGTTTGGCTGGCTGTTTGCATACATGACAGGGACAGTGCAGTACAGGGACAGATTATTATTTTTCTACAACTGAGGGAGGGCCACCCTGGACTGATCACTGTCAAATGAATAGTTTTCACCTGGATTAAGTAACAAAGTCTAAACTAGTCTTTTGTCCCCCAGTATGTCAAATGCCCTGGTAATGCCACTTTTGAGCAAACAATTGCCCCATACTGGTGGTTTTCCTATAATGCAATAGCTGCATTCTTGCATGGCCTTGCATAATTGAAAATCATTCTACAGAGAAATCACTATACCTGTACAGCAGAAAGTTTGTATTATCCAAACAGCTTCCACTATTCAATCACATTACAGCTAATTTGCACAAACAAAACACATTATAGCAGAACTACCTGTAATTGATCTGCAGCATTTTAATACCATACGACAGCACAGACAAAGTGAATGTGATGTTTCTGGATCAAAACATTTCCACATCATGCCATTTAATAAAAGAACAGAATAATTCTCCCTCATCTACTCGAATGAAATATCAATAAAAATAAATGCATGCAATTCCAGTCTTCCTCAAAGCAGCACTGGGAAGCTAAAATGAGAATCATGTGGTTATACAACAAGCCTTGGGAACCGCTTTGCAGAACACCTACGCTTGGTTCACACTGAACAACTACACCTCCCAGTCGTGAACCATTTCAACTCCCCCTCCATTCTGCAGATAACATGTCCATTCTGGACCTCCTGCAGTGCCACAACTATGCTACCTGAAGGTTGCAGGAACAGCGACTCATTCCGCTTGGGAACCCTGCAGCCCAATGGTATCAATGTGGACTTCACCAGCTTCAAAATCTCCCCTCTCCCTACCGCATCCCAAAACCAGCCCAGCTCGTCCCCACCTCCCTAACCTGCCCTTCCTCCCACCTATCCCCTCGTCAAGCCCTACCCTTATCTCCTACCAACTAACCTCATCCCACCGCGCCCCCCCTTGGCCTGTCTGTCCTCCTTGGACTGGCCTATCCACTCCCTACCTACACTCACCTTTACTGTCTATCCTCCACCTATATTTTCCTCTACCCATCTTCTATCCGCCTCCTGCATTCTCCCTATTTGTTTCAGATCCTCCCTTCCCCTCCCCCATTTCTGGAGGGGGGACCTAGGCCCAAAACGTCAGCCTTCCTGCTCCTCTGATGCTGCTTGTCCTGCTGTGCTCATCCAGCTCTACACCTGGTTGTCTCGGATTCTCCAGCATCTGCAATTCCTACTATTCTCCCCCATTGTCAACATTTCTTTCTGCACACATGGTCTTTTTATGCCTCAGTCATCAAGTTCTGATGGCTAGTGTGCAATCTTCTTCCAAGGTACAGCCAATGTTGCTTCTAGTCAGCTCTGAGGAAATGAAAGAGTCAATGAAATAAAATTGCTAGCCTCTTCTGCACATCTGGTATTGTCAAGGTAATAAATTGTATGTTATGCACGTGTATACATGTTCACTTGCATTATTTCCATTTTATTGAGAACGTCAGACTCTAAACTTGGGGAAAAAAAAAATCACCTTTCTGCTTCAGCACAGTAAACCAGCCAATCTAGGCAAGCATATATCAAAAAAGAGAGGATTTTAAACTGAGTTGAATATTGTGCTTCAGTTTTGTTTTAGTAGTTTAAACTCACATTTTAGTTCAATTTGGAGAAATGCTGTAAGGAGACAATTCTTTGATGAAAGGGAAGACAATTTAGGCCATTTAGGAATATTTGCAGCACTTAACAATTTAGTTACAGAATATTTTATACCATATTTCATACCACATTCCATTTACAGGGAAACAAAAACAGAGTTCGTACCATTAACCATCATGAATCTGCTATAAATCAAATTGAATTTGGCTGAAATTCTGAATGCTAAGAAATCCTGCTGTATGCTCTACGGGTTTCACAGAATAATTCAACTCAATAAGCCACCATTTAGTGCATTGTATTTGTGCCAGTGCTTTGAAAAGTCAATCCATTTGTCTCATCTGCCTGCTCTTTCTCCCTGACCCTGCAACTTTTTCTCCCCCATTCCTTGTAGGATCTATCCAATTAACTCTGCCAAAGTATCTATGGATTCTGTTTTCACTAACTTTTCAGTGCACATCCCAAATGTTAGAAATGTGCTAAAAAATGCCTAATCTCATTACAGCTTCTATATTTAATAAAGACCTCAACATATATGAAATTAACAATTAAAATTTTAAAAATCCTGCTGAGTAATATGTTGCAATGATGTAAGTAATCAAAATTGATCTTATCAAAATACATATTTGACAAAATGTAGCAAAGCAGGGTACACAATGAATTCACATTTGTCATAGTTGCAAAGTCTATCTTAAGACACTGAGAATAATCTAACAGCACAACAGCAGATAAGGCTAGAGGTTACAAAAAAAAACAAAAAATGGACAAACTTTAAAGTGCTGTATTTGAATACACACAACTTGAGACAAAGACAAATTGAGGTAAATAAGTATGGCCACTAATGAAAGGTTGCTACATTACAGCCTAGATTGACACTTAAATATTGAAACATTTGTAATATTTAGCAAGGACAGGAAGCTATGAAAGGGTGAAGGGATGGCTCTGATAATTAGAAAAGATATTAGCACAACAGAGAAGGATGACCAGGAATCAGGCAACCAGGAAATAGAAAGAGTCTGGGTAGAGATGAGGAATTATAAAGGCAAGGAGATCACTTGCAGGACTAGCAGACAGATCTCTAAACAGTAACCACGTGCTACGGCACAGTACCAAGGAAGAACACTGGAAGTTTATGAAGAAAAGATACAGCGATTATCACGGAGGGACGTTAACCCAGTAACAGACTGCAAAATGCAAATGGTAAGAATTGTCTAGATAAGGAATCCATTGAATGTTTTCAGGACAATTTCTTAGACCCGTACATTATGACACCAACTACAGCACACGATACAGTACAGCTGGTTTTGGGTAACTGAGGCTGAATTACTGACCTCATTGTGAAAGTGTTCCTGGGTAGCAGCAACCATACAATTGAATGTTATATACAGTTTAAGGGGACCAAGGCATCAACCCAAGACCATTTTGAATTTAAACAAAGATAATCATGGGTGTATGAATGCAGAGCAAGGAAAAATAAACTGAACATTAGTGTCGGTCGGACAGAAAATTAGGCTGAGCAGTAAGAGGAGGATCAAGGATTGTAGTGAATTGAGCAAATTGTGTGTTGGTCTTCATTAGAAAGAACACAAGTAACATCTTGGAAGTAGCTGTTCATCAGAAATTGACAGTACAGGAGAAACTCAAGAAAATCACACTTACCAGGGAAATAACTGAGTAAATTGTTTATAAGAAGTACCCAAGTTCTAATGGATTTGATCTTAGAGTCATAAAAGAAGTAGCTGGTGACAACTGATGCTTTGGTTTTAATTTTCCAAAGCTCATTACATTTGAGAAAAGTTCCTTTGGCTTGGCAAATAGCTAATATAACTCCTTTATTTGAAAACAAGGGATACAGAAAGCAGGAAACTACAGGCTAGTTAGCAGAATATCTGTTCGAGGGAAAATGTTAGAAGCTATTATCAGAGATGTCATAACATGGCACTTGGAAAAGTTCAAGGTGATCAGGCAAAGCCAACATGGTTTTATAAAAAGGAGCTCATGTTTAATTAAGAAATAACATGCTGCAGATAAAGGAGAAAAATCAGTGGATGTGTTGCACTTGCATTTCCAGAAGGCAAAAAAGACAGAATTTCTTGATCACTCGGGAAAACAGAAGTTCGTAGGATACGGGGAGCTAAATTTGTTGACGGCACAGAAGATTAGTAGGAAAGTGAACTGTAAAGAGGACAGAATGAGCCTACAAAATGTATATCAACAGGTGAGGCAAGCAGACAATGATATGGCTGATGGCATACAAAGTGGTAAAATGCGAAACTGTCTACTTTAACAAAAAGAATTTTTTAAAAATTACCTAAACGGCAAGAGGTTGCAGAGCTCTGGAATGCAGAGAGATCTAGATGCCCTCGTATATGAATTGCAGAAGGTGAGTGTGCAGATACAGCAAGTAATCAGGAAAGCTAATAAAACTTTGTTTTATTGCAGGGAAAACTGAATCATAATTATGCAAGTTTCACTTCAGTTATGCAGTGCACGGTTGAGGCTGCATCCGAAGTACTGTGTACAGGACTGGTCATGGTATTTAAGAAAGGATGTTGATGTGTTGGAGGCAGTTCAAAGAAGGTTTACCAGACTAACATCTGGAGTGAGAAGACTGTCCAATGGAGAAAGGCTAGTCAGGCTATACTTGTAACATCTAGAGCTTTGAAGAATCAGAGATGATTTAACTGAAACATAAAAGATCCTCAAGAGACTCAACCAGGTCGATTTTAAAAGTATGTTTCCTTTTGTGGGAGAATCTAGAACTTGGGGTAATAGCTTAAAAGTAAAGTGGACACCTATTTAAGTCAGAGATGAGAAGATTCTTCTTCCCACAACTGAGGGTTCAGCTTCTTTGGAACTCCATTTCTAAAAAAGGAATGGATGCAGAATCTTCAAATTTTTTTAAGGCCACGGTGACTGCATAAGAAAAACAGGAAGGCCTAGAATTGCCCGAAATAGTGGTTACTCTAAGATTCTTGAATCCAAAAGGAAGATCAAGAAACTGATATAGAAAGAGAAGACAACATGAATGCAAACTAGCATAAAAAAAATTAAAAAAACAGATTAAAAGCAAATAAAATGTGAGGCTGGATGAACACAGCAGGCCCAGCAGCATCTCAGGAGCACGAAAGCTGATGTTTCAGGCCTAGACCCTTCATCAGAGAGGGGGATCGGGTGAGGGTTCTGGAATAAATAGGGAGAGAGGGGGAGGCGGACTGAAGATGGAGAGAAAACAAGATAGGTGGAGAGGAGAGTATAGGTGGGGACGTAGGGAAGGGATAGGTCAGTCCAGGGAAGACGGACAGGTCAAGGTGGTGGGATGAGGTTGGTAGGTAGGAGATGGAGGTGCGGCTTGGGGTGGGAGGAAGGGATGGGTGAGAGGAAGAACAGGTTAGGGAGGCAGAGACAGGTTGGACTGGTTTTGGGATGCAGTGGGTGGAGGGGAAGAGCTGGGCTGGTTGTGTGGTGCAGTGGGGGGAGGAGACGAACTGGGTTGGTTTTGGGATGCGGTGGGGGAAGGAGAGATTTTGAAGCTGGTGAAGTCCACATTGATACCATTGGGTTGCAGGGTTCCCAAGCGGAATATGAGTTGCTGTTCCTGCAACCTTCGGGTGGCATCATTGTGGCACTGCAGGAGGCCCATGATGGACATGTCATCTAAAGAATGGGAGGGGGAGTGGAAATGGTTTGCGATTGGGAGGTGCAGTTGTTTATTGCGAACCGAGCAGAGGTGTTCTGCAAAGCGGTCTCCAAGCCTCCGCTTGGTTTCCCCTATGTAGAGGTAGCCACACCGGGTACAATGGATGCAGTATACCACATTGGCAGATGTGCAGGTGAACCTCTGCTTAATATGGAAAGTCATCTTGGGGCCTAGGGTAGGGGTGAGGGAGGTGGTGTGGGGGCAAGTGTAGCATTTCCTGCGGTTGCAGGGCAAGGTGCCGGGTGTGGTGGGGTTGGAGGGCAGTGTGGAGCGAACATGGGATTCTCCAGCATCTGCAGGTCCCATTATCACTATTAAAAGCAAACGTTTGGCTATTTGAATGTGGGTCCATTAAAGGTCAAGTCAGAAGAATTTGTAATGAGGACTAGAAAAATGGCAAAGATAATTGATTATCTGAGGAAGATACCAAAAATCTCCCAGAAGTAGAATCCAGTGGTTAGAGAGAATAAGTAGTTGTTTTTTGATGTTACTATCAAAATTGAGAGGAGCCAATGGATGTAGTAAACATAGACTTTATCAAAAGTCTTCCGATAAGCTAAGTTGCATGGCACAGAAGAGGTCCTTCAGCTCAAAGTCTGCAGAAACCTATCTACACCAATCCCACTTTCTAGCACTTGGTGCACAGCCTTGAATGCTGTGACATTTCAAGTGCTCATCCACGTACATTTTAAAGCTTGTGAGGTTTCCTGCCTCTACATCATCTTCGTGCATTGGGTAGTACGTTCTAGATTGTCATCACCCTCCAGGTGGAAACATTTTCCCTCAAATTCCCTCTAAACCTGCTGCCTTCCACTTTAAAATTAAGCCCCTTTTTACTGACCCTTCAACCTTGGCAAAAGGTTTTGTCGAAATCCATGTAAACAATGTGAACTGCACTATACCCGTCTACACACATGATCACCACTTCAAAAAATTCAAAGTTTTTTTAGTTATTAACTCCCTTTGACAAAGGTATACTGACCATCCCTGCTCAAATCTTGCCTCTCCAAGTGGAGATTAATTCCCTCCTTCAGAATCTTTTCCATTAATTTCTCTACCATTGGCTGACATAATAATTTATCTCTATCACCCTTCCTGCAAAGTGAAACCAGACAAGCTGCCCAACAGTCCAGCAAAAACAGTATGGAGAGAGACTGGTAACCAACATATGAAAGGGTATTTAACTGTTCTCTACTGGCACATCAATTGTAAAAAGGTTCAAGTCAGATTTGGGAGAAAAATGGGCATGTGTGTGTGTCAAGGTAGAGGCATAGAAGAATTACTGTGACTACATTGCATCTGGTTATACCAAAATGGGCCAGTCATGATGAAAAAGAGAGTCAATTCAGGCATTATGTTTTAAATTGATGCAGTGGCAGTATTGGTAGGCATTCCTCCATTTCTCTGATCCCCAAAACTTCCGAAGTTGTGACAGGAAAGGACCTACGTTGGTCTTTACTGATCTTTTTTTCCCCCTTTCACATAGTTATAGAAGCTTAGATGGTCAGTTTCTAGTTCCATGCATTTTTATTCTCATACTCTATTTTCTCTTGATCAAACATTTCGCCCCCTTGCTGAATCCCAAGATGTTCCAAATCCTCAGGCGTGCAGCTTTTTTTTCTGGCAATCTCTATACGCTGGCATACAAAACAGTGGTCCTGTCATTTGATTAATAATCCAGAACCCCAGACAAAATCCATCCGTTTCAAAAAATATACTTTAGATGCCATTCCCATCCAATCGGGCCTACACAACACAAGACCAATAACAACATAGTGGATTCTTAACTGGCTTAATAGACTTTTATAGAAGACATTTCGTTCAAAGAAATTAGGGATAGGCATCAATGATGCTCTTGTTAGTGATTCAAAGAATAAACAAATTACTGACAAGTGCTTTGACATTAAAAATTTACTTCCAAGCACACAGTGTACCATGCCTTTGAAATACCCACATCCTATGAATAAAAAATATTCCAAGGGGTGCAGTGACTCTGGAGGTGGCTGTGTACCAGGCTACTGCAGTTGGGAGTCAAAGTCAAAGTCAGAGGGTGATCGCCTATCAGCAAACAAGGGAAGCAAGAGGGATGGTGTTCCTGAAAGCTCCAAGATACAAACATCCAAGTGAATGCACCTAATTCTATGGGCTGCCATTTGTTTTGAGGAGAAACACTAATAATTATGTTTCCTCTCAGTCACCTGCAGAACTGGACAGCCATTGTCTCCCCTGGGGGCTGGAAAAGGAGAAATGAGCTTCAGGATGGTGCAGAGTTACACCGAAAACCCACATGCTGCACTAGCTCAGATGCTTCCACTTCTGTAATTATGTGTTTTCAGTTAAGTTTTGGGCTACACATCCATCAGCACTACATGCACGTCTGACTAGTTGTGACAGCAGAAGCCACTGGTACTTGGAAGTAGAGATCAAGCCCTTGCTAATCCCTGGACTAATAAAATGACTTGGAATTCACTGGTGAAGCAGAAAATGGAGCACAAGCCGAGACATGTCAAGGTGTAGCTGAATTTCTAGAACCTCTGCACCCTGTCTGGGAGAGTGGAGAGTTAATTCACGTCATGCCCTTACTACACTGAGTAAAGAAACTACCTCTGACATCTGTCCTATATCTTTCACCCCTCAATTTAAAGCTATGCCCCCTTGTGCTCGCCATCACCATCCTAGGAAAAAGGCTCTCCCTATCCACCTTATCTAACCCTCTGATTATTTTATATGTTTCAATTAAGTCACCTCTCAACCTTCTTCTCTCTAACAAAAACAGCCTCAAGTCCCTCAGCCTTTCCTCGTAAGACCTTCCCTCCGTACCAGGCAACATCCTAGTAAATCTCCTCTGCACCCTTTCCAAAGCTTCCACATCCTTCTTACAATGCGGTGACCAGAACTGTACACAATACTCCAAGTGCGGCCGCACCAGAGTTTTGTACAGCTTCACCATAACCTCTTGGTTCTGGAACTCGATCCCTCTATTAATAAAAGCTAAAACACTGTATGCCTTCTTAACAGCCCTGTCAACTTTCAAGGATCTGTGTACATGGACACCGAGATCTCTCTGCTCATCTACACTACTAAGAATCTTACCATTAGCCCCGTACTTTGCCTTCTGGTTACTCCTACCAAAGTGCATCACCTCACACTTGTCTGCATTAAACTCCATTTGCCACCTCTCAGCCCAGCTCTGCAGCTTATCTATCTCTCTCTGCAACCTACAGCATCCTTCGTCACTATCCACAACTCCACCAACCTTAGTGTCGTCTACAAATTTACTAACCCATCCTTCTACGCCCTCATCCAGGTCATTTATAAAAATGACAAACAGCAGTAGACCCAACACCGACCCTTGCGGGACACCACTAGTAACTGGTCTCCAGGATAAACATTTCCCATCAACTACCACCCTCTGTCTTCTTTCAGCAAGCCAATTTCCGATCTAAACTGCTATATCTCCCACAATTCCATTCCTCCACATTTTGTACAATAGCCTATTGTGGGGAACCTTATCGAACGCCTTGCTGAAATCTATATACACCACATCAACCAGTTTACTCTCATCTACCTGTTTGGTCACCTTCTCAAAGAACTCAATAAGGTTTGTGTGGCACGACCTTCCCTTCACAAAACCATGCTGACTATCCCTAATCAATTTTTTCTTTTCTAGATGATTGTAAATCCTATCCCTTATAACCTTTTCCAACACTTTACCAACAACTGAGGTAAGGCTCACTGGTCTATAATTACCAGGGTTGTCTCTACTCCCCTTCTTGAACAGGGGAACCACATTTGCTATCCTCCAGTCATCTGGCACTATTCCTGTAGACAATGACGAGTTAAAGATCAATGCCAAAGGCTCGGCAATCTCCTCCCTGGCTTCCCAGAGGATCCGAGGATAAATCCCATCCAGCGCAGGAGACTTATCTATCTTCACCCTCTGAAGGACTTCTAATACCTCTTCCTGGTGAGCCTCAATCCCACCTAGTCTAGTAGCCTGTATCTCAGTATTCTCCTCGACAACATTGTCGTTTTCGAGAGTGAATACTGTTGAAAAATATTCATTTAGCGTTTCCCCTATCTCATCTGACTCCACACACAACTTACCACTACTATCCTTGATTGGGCCTAATCTTACTTTCGTCATTCTTTTATTCCTTAAATACCATAGAAAGCCTAGGGTTTACCCTGATCCTATCGGCCAACAACTTCATGTCTCCTCCAGGCTCTTCTGAGCTCTCTCTTTAGGTCTTTCCTGGCTACGGCGTAGCCCTCAGGTGCCCTAACTGAGCCTTCACATCCCATCCTAACATAAACCGCCTTCTTCCTCTTGACCAGAGATTCCACCTCCTTCGTAAACCACGGCTCCCGCACTCTACAGCTTCCTCCCTGCCTGACAGGTACATACATATCTAGGACACACAGGAGCTTTTCCTTTAATAAGCTCCACATTTCTAATGTGCCCATCCCCTGTAGTTTCCTTCCCCATCCTATGCTCCCTAAATCTTGCCTAATCTCATCATAATTGCCTTTCCACCAGCTATAACTCTTGCCCAGTGGTATACACCTATCCCTTTCCATCACTAAAGTAAACATAACAGAATTGTGATAGCTATCACCAAAATGCTCACCTACTTCCAAATCTAACACCTGGCCAGGCTCATTACCCACTACCAAATCTAATGTGGCTTCACCCCTCGTTGGCCTATCTACATACTGTGTCAGGAAGCCCTCCTGCACACACTGGACAAAAACTGACCCATCTATAGTACTCGAACTATACTGTTCCCAGTCAATATTTGGAAAGCTGAAGTCCCCCATGACAACTACCCTGTCTCTCTCACTCCTATGAAGAATCATCTTTGCTATCCTTTCCTCTACATCTCTGGAGCTGTTCGGAGGCCTATAGAAAACTCCCAACAGGGTGACCTCTCCTTTCCTGTTTCTAACCTCAGCCCATACTACCTCAGTTGACGTGTCCCCAAACATCCTTTCTGCAACTGTAATACTGTCCTTGACCAACAATGCCACACCTCTGCCCCTTTTACCATCTTCTCTGTTCTTACTGAAACATCTAAATCCCGCAACCTGCAACAACCATTCCTGTCCCTGCTCTATCCATGTCTCCGAAATGGCCACAACATCGAAGTCCCAGGTACCAACCCATGCTGCAAGTTCACCCACCTTATTCCGGACGCTCCTGGCATTGAAGTAGACACACTTCAAACCAACTTCTTGCTTGCCGGTGCCATCTTGTTTCCCTGAAACTTTATTTCGGACCACCCTACTCTCAACCTTTTCTATAGTCAAACTACAATTTTGGTGCCCATCCCCCTGCTGAATTAATTTAAACCCACCCGAATAGCCTTAGCAAATTTCCCCCCCAGGATATCAGTACCCCTCTGGTTCAGGTGAAGACCATCTTGCTTGTAGAGGTCCCACCTACCCCAGAAAGAGCCCCAATTATCCAAGAATCCAAAACCCTCCCTCCTGCACCATCCCTGTAGCCATGTGTTCAACTCCTCTCTCTCCCTATTCCTCGCCTCACTAGCACGTGGCATGGGCAACAAACCAGAGACAACAACTCTGTTCATCCTAGCTCTCAGCTTCCATCCTAGCTCCCTGAATTTCTGCCTTACATCCCCATCTCTCTTCCTACCTATGTCGTTGGTGCCAATGTGGGCCATGACTTGGGGCTGCTCCCCCTCCCCCTTGCTAGCGAGAAAGAAAAGCGACTATTAAAGTTTCCAACAATACACAGAAAATAAAAAGGAGCAGCCAGGACAAATGCAGGCCCATCATAGGTGGGGATATTAAAATTTTTAGTGGAGAAATAGGACACAGCAAAAACAGTGACTTTACATTTCTGTGGAAGATACAGAACATATTCAAGGGACTTGTACAGCCAAAGAACTAAAAAGAAATTAGTATTACTCAGAAGGTAGTACTTGAAAAATTAATTGGCTGACAATTCTCTTGGACCCAATGTATTTCTTACCAGATTGTTAAAGGAAATAGCTATGAGAGATGTGGTTGTCTTTTGTAATTCTATAGATTCTAGAAAGACTCATGCTGACTAAAGGTGGTAAATATAATGCCCGTGCAGCAAAGATTGTTTTAACTGGTACCTTGTGAGTTAACGCTCAAAATTCACAAAAAATTATATACCTCAAATGCAGTAAAGTTTATGATATTATGTCCAATTATAATTTTTTTTCCATTTCTTTACTTCAAAGTAAATATACCTGCTCAATTGAATGACCATATGAAATATCAACAGTTAATTTAAATTCGAGTCACCTTCTCCTCAAATGCGTTACCGTTCTTCCTGAGTAATCATTTGAGGATATGAATGAGAAGGCTCCCTGCTGGTAAATTTTATTTAACACAATATTATTTAAGTGATTTATGTGCAACTAAAACATACAGTGTTGTGCATTATCCCTGCATTACGTTTCTATTACATACAGTGTGTTTTTATATTGATTAAGTGGACCTGTTGATTGCCTGGAATATTTGATCAAGTGGCACACTCCTGGTCCCATAGGCGCTACTTAGTAAAGGTTTGCTGTATTTAAGAAAGGAGAAAGGGAAAATAGAAACACAGACTTGCTAGTCTGATGTTAGGAGAAGGGAAAATTGTTAAACAATATTATAATGAATGTGATAACTGGACATTTCAGAAAATAATGGTAACTTGGGCAGACTCAAAACAGAATTGTGGAAGGGAACCCATGTTTGAAAAACCTGCTAAAAATTCTTTTCCAGGACATTAATTTGTAGCATTAATGAAAGACAAAGAACAAAGACAAACCAGTGAGTGTGGGGCATTTAGATTTTCACAAGGCTTTGATTAAGTCCCATGCAGGGCATTCGTAAATAAAATTAAAGTGAACAGAATCAAAAAAGGTGAATAGCTTAGAATGGATGAAGGATTGATTAACAGTTTGACAGCAGAAAGCAAGAATGCATTAATCACCCTCAGGATGACACACCACTAGTGGGCACTAAACACCAGTGCCGGATCCACAACTGTTCACAATTTATGTAAAAGATTTGGATGTTGGATGTGGGGACCAGTTGTAAACTAGCCAAATTCGTTGATGACACCAAACTAGGTGGCAACACAAGTAGTTAGGAGAATGCAAGGAGACTTCAAGGGGATCGGACATCTTAAGTGAATGGGCTAGAATACAGTGAATGACACATTTTGGTGGACAAAGGTTAACATTAACCATGTTGGTTAGCCAAACACAGGAAGCAGTCCAACTCTCCTCACCCTTTAAAGCTTGTCAAGGTGCTGAGTACCCTGCACTTAAGTGTAAAGGGAAGCCATTATACTGGTTTCTATAGACTTGATTACCTTGCAGATTTCAGAAAAAAAAATCACAACCACCATCCTCACGGTGCACAATGCATGCCACTTGTAAAACTGCACCAGTGTCATGTCAGGAGTCCTACTCTGCATTGTGAAATCCAAAACCATAAAATCATGTTGCGCAGAATTTGTTCCAGCATGCTAGCACTGAATAATTCCTCTAAATTGAAACATAGTCAGCCATAAGCACCGACTGGATAAGACACCTCAGCCTCCTCCTGCTGCACCCAGTATCACAGATACCAGTCTTCAAACACTCGCCATAATATCAGCAAATGGGCAATGCATTGGATACTGAAAAGGCTATGGCCCTGACAACATCCTGGCAATAAATACTGAAGACTATCATCTAAGACTTAACCATCTCTCTAACCAGGCTCCACCAACAGTCCTAACAGTGACATCTACCCATGAATGTCCTGACCACAAAAGAGGTCAAATCCAACCCAACCAACTACTACCTCAGTGTAGTCTCATAGTGATGAAGTGGGTTGACAGTACCAACAAGTGACTTTTATTCACCAACCACCAGTTTACTGAGTCTCAGACCGAGTTCTGCCAGGGCCATTCAGCTCTAGGCCTCATTTCAGCCTTCAAAAGAGGATGTGAATTCCAGCAGGAAAGCATGAATGGCTGCAACATTTGACAGAATGGTCCATAAAAGAAGCCTGAGCAAAGCTACTGTCAATGTAAATTAGCGAATCTACCACAAAGGAAAGTGGAGGTCAATCTCGGGTCGAGTATGTCACTGTAGGCGATCCTCATGGCAGTGTTCTAGATTCAACCACCTTTAATGCTCTATCAATGACCTGCCCTTCATCATAAAAATCACAGATGGGGATGTTTGTTAGTGACTGCACAATGCCCAAAACCATTCGTCACTCCTCAGGCACAGAAGTAGTTAGTGCAGTAAGGCTGAGGCAATATCTGTGTCACGAGTACCAGGCAATGACTATTGCCAGTAAGAGGGCATCCAACAATCACCACTTATCATTCCTGAATATCTCACTATCAATTTCTTGGCAAAGCCTCTGATCAGAAGGGAAAACAGTGACTTCAAAAAACAGCCCAGGTGGAACAGCAGAGAATTAAAAGAAAGGGCTTATAAAAATACCAAGAACAGTACAGGTCCCACAGAATGGACAAATAAAAAGACCAAAAGGGCCACAAAACACTAAAAAAAGGTTTATGAAAGGAAATCTGCAAGGCATGTAAATGATTAGAGGAGATTTTATAATTATATAAAAGGGGAAGGTTGTGTTAGAGTATCAAGGCTGAGAATAGGGATATTGTCTATGATTGTGGGGGAATGGCAGACTGCTGAATGATCAACTTGCTTCAGCATTCACAGCAGAAATGGAGGACAGCTTACCAGGACTCTAATGTCGTCAGAGACTTGAACAGAGAATTGAAGAGTCAAGCTCTAGGCACTCTTGGGGTCAGAATGGTCATCTCTGGTTCCTGTTAGTCTTAGCAATTGTATCCAAATAGCCAATGTACCAGTTACCCCACTGCCTTCACACTATAAACTATTTCTTGTTGTTAAGCCTCAAGTGGTTCAGCCTCTATCACTGTTAGTCAAACAGGCCCTTACAGCCAGTATAGAAAGGACACGGAGCAGGATTCATGGTGCTGTGATAGCATCCCTACCTCTGAGCCAGGAGGCCCAGGTTAGAGTCCCACCTGCTCCAGAGCAGTGTGATAACATCCTGGACATGTCGAATAAAACTCTGCAGAAAGGAGAACTGCTGATGGTAGCTTATGATTGGGGTGGAATACTATGGTCAGAGTTATAAAACACAGGAACTCAAGCATGCCAAACCAGGTGTCCTAAACCAAACCACTCATTTGCCGCATTTGGCCCTTATATCTCTAAACCTTTCCCATTCATGAACCTGTCCAAATGTCTTGAAAATTTTGTAACAGTATCCATATCTACCACTTCCTCTGGCAGTTCATTCCACAAACAAATCAGTTATGTGGAGAAAGTTGCCTCTCAAGGCCCTTTTAAATCTCTCTTTTCACCATAAAGATATGCTCCCTAGTTTTGAACTGTTTCACCCATTGGGAACAGACCTTTGCTATTCACTTAACCTCTGCCCCTCATTTTATAAGCCTCCATAAGAGGTTATGCCTCAACCTCCTGTACTCTAATGAAAATCCCAGACAGTCCAGCCTCTACTTACAACTCAAACCTCCATTCCCAGTAACATACTGGTAAATCTTTTCTGAACACACTCCAATTTAATAATATCCTTCCTCTCGCTCAGTGACCAGAACTGCACACAGCACTGCAGCAGAAACCAACGACCTCTACAAGCTCATATACTCCTATACTCAATGATTTGAGCAAGGGAGGCAAGCATACTGAACACCTTAACTCCCCATCTAGTAAGGTGTGCCACTGCAAAAGAATTGTGTACCTGGGCCCAAGAATGCTCTGTTTCACGACACTATCCCAGTATCTACCATTAACTGTATTGGTCCTGCCCCTGCTCATTTTACCAAAATGCAAATCCTCATAGTTAACACCTCAGACCATTGGCCCAATTGATCAAGATCCCTTTGTAATCTTAGATAACCTTCTTCACTGTTGACTATACCATCAATTTTCATGTCATCCACAAACTTACAAACAATGCCTCCTAAATTCAAATCCAAATCGTTTAGATAAATGGCAGTCAACTGGGGACCTAGCACCAATCCCTTTGGAAGGCTGCCAGTCATGGGCTACAAACAAGTTCACCATTCTCCTTTAGCCAATTTTATTTCCATGCTACAGCTATTGATTAAATTGCATGAATTTCAATGCCGACAGATAACACTACTCCATTACCTCAAACACAAAGTCTCCCAGACATAACTTGCAGTGTCAACTGTGATTCATTTATTCCAAATCAAAATTCATTTTTTATAGTCATACAGTGTAGAAATAGACCCTTCAGCCCAGCATGCCTATGCTGAACAACAAACAGCAAACTACAATAATGCCAGGTGCAATTTTGCTTTTTGTTTTCTTATCTGTATCCTTAGTTATCCAGGGTACACTAGCTCTGGATACTCCATATTTATTTCTCATGTGTATCTACCTAGCTTATACCCTCTTGAAAGTCTCCCATTTTTAATTCAGTTTTATCAAATTTATTTCCAATCAAATTGCTCCAATTCAACTTTTAGATCCCCAAAATCTGCATTTTTCCTGTTTGTAATCTTAATCCTTGCTTGACTGTTATCCTTTTCCAACTTTATTGCATTATGGTCACTACTTTCCAAATGCCCCACACTCTGGAGGTTCTCCACTTAGCTTGCCTCAGTCCCCAAGACCAGATCCATTGCAGCTTCCTCTGATTGCACAACAAAATGCACTGTTCCAGGAAGTTCTTCGATATACACTGCAGGAATTCCTCCCCTTCAGGTCCCACGGTCTACTTTTTTTTTTCCCCTCCAGTATAATTAAAATGACCAACTATCACAACCCTATTCGTCCGGCCGGTTTCCATAATTTGCCTACAAATGCTTTCTTCTATTTCCTCACCACTATTTGGAGATCTGTAATAAACTTCCAAAGTCACCTTCCTGGTTCTCACCTCTAACCATACAGATTCTACACCAGCTTGCTGTTGTTATCCTAGTAATCCTTTTTTTTTGGGAGAGATATAACAACTGTAACCCTCTGGAACTAGGTATCGAAGGATGATTAAAACCTTCTGGTGTGATCTACCTTTTTCACATCTATTTCCTCAAACTACAGTGCTTCTCATCTAGACTAGGTGACTTTGTAATTTGAGCAGTGCCAGTCATCCAAGTAACTCTTCATGCATCTTGATCATAATTCATTGCGACAATAGCACCATTGTTTTCTTTTGTCAAAATTGATGCAAAGTGCTCACGGAGAATGGCCCATGCCAGCTGCCTCCACAAGGTCTTTTGGCTCCCAAGTCAGGCCCCACACTGGCTATTCTTTTACTACTAATAGGTTTATAATATACTTTACTGTTCTTCTCATTTCACCCAGAAATTTTTTTTCAAACATTCTGCTGCCCCTGAACTTCTCTTGATCCTTTACTGTTTTATGAATCTGACCATCATCATTTCCCTCCTATTCCTGTTTCATTTTGGTCTCTTCATCTGTGGAGATTCTCATTGGTAAGTTTATAAGCAAATGGTTTTCTTAGAATCCCTGTTAAATGTCTTTATTTCTGCGGCCTAATACCCATTGGGAGCCCGTTGCTGTTCTTTTTTTCCAAAAATGCATTTCAAATTGGTAGAGCGGGAGAGCTTCACATTATCTGGATTGGATTCAAGTTTAGCCAGGGGGTAAAGGATAGCTGATCCACTCTATAACCCAGGCACCCTGTACAAAGCAAACAATAAACCATATAATCTCAAATTCAAAATTCCATGAAAATTTTCTAATTTGCCATTTCTTGTATCTAGGCAGATATGCACAGTATATAGATACATGGGGTGAAGCTGGGAAAAATCCAAACACTCAGCTTTTATCTACATAATTAAACAGAAATTTAAGATCTAGCTCTCACTGATAAATCATAAAGAAATAAGAAAAGAACAGAACTTTAAAAAATTTCAAAGCAGCAATCTTTTAAAAAAAAACTTTTGAAGGTTCCATATTTAGGCAAAGAAAAAAATCAGCTGGTCCAGCAATATCTGACAAAAAAAATCAACCAACCCGAAAATGTTAACTTAGTTTCACTCTCCACAGCTGCTTAAACAGAAGCTAGGTTCTTTGAGGATTTTCCATTTTCACTTCAAACCTCAGCATGCACAGCATCTTAGGTTTTAACAAGACTGTCAAAAAGTATGTTTCAAGGGTATCTTGCAATGGCACAACCACTTATTCTAGAGATTGTTTTTTGCAACATGCACAACTAACCAATTTTTAGAAATATCAAACTGGAAACCAATTACAGGTAGGTTTTTAAAGGAGCAACTTAATCACATGTAGACAATTAATAATCAAAGCCTAAAGTGACAAATGGCAATGTGGAAGAAATGTAGACTTTTAAAAGGATGACATTCACAATTTGGGCGCTGGAAAAAAAAAGGCACAATTTGCTGATCCACTTCAAATTGATTTAAATGATAGAGCATGCACAAGTCTTATTTATAAAAACAAAATTAAAGACTGATTCTTGTAACCTTGCAAATTATAAAATATTTTATTAGGATAAAATAGTACACACATACACACACTTTCCTTCCATATGGTAACCAACAGGCTGGTTGGACTTTGCCAGCTGGTTAGTGACTTCTCTGTAGCACAATGGGATATCCAAACCGTCCCCAGCTACATAAAAGCCTTAAATCATTCTTTGTGCGCAATATATGTGAAAATGACAGGCATAGCGGGTCAAACAAATAACAGTGCATTCTTCAACTCCACAAAACAGCCACTGTGAACCATCCGTGCACAGAAACAGAAATAGGAATACGCCACTTGGCCCTTCGAGCCTGCTCTGCCATTCAATACAATCAGGACAGATCATCCATCTCAGTACCCTGTTCCTGCTTTCTTCCCATAGTTCTTGGGGTTAACAAGATCAAAGACTATATCTAACTCTTGTTGAAAACATTCAATGTTTTGCCTTCAATCACTTCACGGTAGGGAATCCACAGGCTCACCAGCCTCTGGGTGAATAAATTTCTCCTTAATCTCTCAGTCCCAAAGCCAATTATGTATGAAGGAGGCCAATCAGATCACCTCAATTTATTTATTCAGAGTGACGTGCATATATACCATTGAATCATTTGATAAACTATGAGATGCTTCGAAATTTCTTGCATCCAACACTCTTATCTGTAATTTCTCCAACACCTCAATCACATTTGTGTGAAGAATTTCCTGACTCTTTTCCTAATTATTGGTTTTAACTCTTGTTCTATTCCTGCAATTTAAGCATTATTTAGTGTCATTTTTCTTGGTTAGGGCAACTATCTAACTAGGCTTATCCTAGTCATCAGAAGTACAGCTGAGTTTAAAAGTTGGCTATTTCAACACCACTCGGACTTCTGTCACATTTCCTCCACACTCCCCCCATGGAGAACTTTGCATTAAGCTTGATCCAACTTTGCTCACCCAACTTATATGCTTTATTTAAATCAGTTTCTAAACTTTATCCTTCAATTTCACTACAGCTGTTAGTTTGAAGCAAATCTACAAATTTCACCAATGGGAATTAGAACAATAATGGTCCCCATGTTGAGCCATGAGACATTCTCGACAATATTTTCATCACTGGCAGACTATATAGCTTGTTTCATACATTTAGATAGCTTCTCGTCCATCTGTATGACTTACTCTACAATAGCTTGCAAATGAACAGCAATATTACAAACAATTGTGAAGTAACTAGTGGAATAATGGGTCACTAGGACTTGGTGAGAGTTAAGATATGGGCAACAGAACTTTGGATGAAACCTCAATAATGAGCTTAGGCATTCTTGTGAAATTTTTATCAAGGCTTCAAGATTTTGTGATAACATGTCACAGGTTCTACCAGTCATTATCTCAACTGATCAAAATAATTTTGATCAAACACCATCTTCCTCTTCTCATTCATGATGACTCCCATCTACATAGTTATTGGTGCCTACACTGATCAATTTTTTATTCTGACAGTAAGGAAGCAAAATTAGGTACTTTAGAGTTTTCTTGTCAATTATACATGTTCTGAATATTGGCCCATTAGCCCACTTTCAATGTTTTCATACCTCCGTCCCCAGGTACAAGTGACAATTATACATGATAATTTAGATTTGAGAGACACCAATGAACATCTCCTTTCGGGCTCTGGAATAACTACCATCTATGTTTAGAAATGTCTTACGAAGAGAAATAACAGTTTCAGAACAGCCCAGATTTCTGAGGCTTTTTGTTCAAGAGTTCTGGAGCTTTGACATCTATTAAGTGAACAGAGCTAAAATCAACCGTGAGCTTCTTGAACAGGCCTTAGACCTTCACCTTGGAGGTGGTTAACTGAAACAACAGGACTTTTTTTTGGTGGGGGGGAGCAACTGGAGTAAACTGTAAAACTTGGCTGAGTAGGGCAGCTTGGAAAGGATGATTTCTGATGCAAAGTATGCAGCTAGAATATAATAACTGCTGGACGGTCATTAGCGAGGCATTAGGAAGTTAAACTAGAAAAGGTGAAAGACCAAAGTGCAAATTTTAAATAGTGTTTACGTTAACACAAAGGATACAAAAATCAATAAAATGGAGGAACTGATGTCATTGATTAAAATAGAAAATCAACCTCATAACAGGAGTATTCAAGATATGATTACAGCAAAGGCAGGAATGGTACTTATGTTCTGAGTTTAAAATTACAGGACACAGGGAAGAAGGATATAGGGAGGTTGTGTAGTTGTACTAATTAGAGATAATTGCACCAGAGGGTGTGGATTTAAACAGAGTCCCTTTAAATAGTACTGAGGAACAGCAAGGTGTCAGTCACATTCAAGTGCACATTATAGATAAACAGTGGAAAGGAAATGAAGACATGTACTAACTAGAGTTTTAATTAAAAGGGGTCTTAATTACCTCAAAAAGAAACTTGGGAACATTTGCAATGAAGGAGGATTTTTCTGATGCCATGATTCTAACAGATTTCCAAAATCATTTTGTTGCTATCCCAACAAGGAACAAAAAGTACCACCTGACATAATTCTAGGTAGTACGTGGAACAAATAGGTGACCTAAATATAAATGAAGTTATTGCAAGATGAAAATGGATTTTATCCAAAATTAGTGTTCAGAAAAAAAATAGTAGTGAGCATCATAGAACAAAATGTTCAGCGATAAGAAGTGTGGAAATCAAATGCATTCAAACAGGAAAAGACTGAAGTTTCAAGAATTGGAAGATTTGCTCAAACACGATCCACAAAATGTAGGATAAATATATAAAAGCTGCAAAACAGACATGATATGAAGTCAACAAAAATCTCAAAGGCTTTTCAAAGGGACAGGATTGCCAAAACAATGATTGCATGAATAAGAATGGAAAGAGATAAACTTGCAGTGTGAATTCTAAAGGAAAGACATCACACTAAGTAGATACTGTCTGAATTTTTAAACAAAGGCAAGAATTGGGGCTGTATAATTACCACAGGTAGTTGCAAAACTGCTCAAAGATTTTTAAAGAGCAAGTGGACAGGTAAAATCCACAAGCCTATCACAGACACAATTACTTTATATTCAATGAATGGTAGAAACGTCTTGGACTCTGACTACAATTTTCCAAAACATCTACTACAGGAAAATGGTGCTAGAAGTAGTTATACACCAGTTACTTTCGCATCAGTAAATAATAGTCCATAATCTTGATTTATATCTAGAAAGAACAGAAGAACAGGAGGATATATTTTGTACAGTAGTTGATGATAATGCACAAGATTGCCAGCTGTTTCAGACAATAAAGATACAGCACTATACCAAACACAAGGGAAGATGGTTCTGGTCTTGGCAGTCATCTCAGCTCTAGAATATCCCTGAAGGGGCTCTTCGAGGTAGTGTCCAAGGCCCAACCATGTTTAGCTGCTTCAATGACCTTCCCGCCACCACAGTCAGGAGCGAAGATGTTCACTTAAGATTGTGAAATATTCAGCATCATTTGCTACTTCTCAGATACTACGGCAGTCCATACCCAAAGGTAGCAAGACCTGGATAATATCTGGTTTGACAAATGGCAAGTAATAAAGATGACACTCAAGGGCCAGGCAATGACCATCTCCAACAACAGAATCTAAAAATGATCGCTTGACATTTAATGCATTACCACTAAATCTCCTACTATCAACATTATGGGGATTACCACTCACCAGAAATTGAACAAGCCATAGAAATACTGTGGCTACAACAGCAGGTCAGAGGCTAGGAATTCTACAGCAAGAAGCTCACCTCCAAGAGAAGCCTGTCCACCATTTACGAGTTCAAGTGAGGAATGCAAATGTAATACTTGCCCACTTGCTTGGATAAGTACAGCTCCAACAACAGTCAAGAATCTTTACACCATCTAAGGCAAAGCAACCCACTTTACTGGCTTAAAACCCAGGAAAAACATCCAATCTCTCCACTACTCAGCGTGTATCATCTAAAATAACACACAGCAGAAATTCACCAAGGCTACTTAAAACACCTTGAAAACCCACGGAGGACGACAGGGCAGCAGATAAATGGGCACACCACAACCTGAAAGTTCCCCTCCAAGCTGCACACCATCCGGACTTGGAAATAAATTGTCATTCCTTCAGTGCTATTAGGTCAAAATCCTGGAACTCCTTCCTAAACTGCATTGTGGGTCTACCACAGCAAATGAGCTGCAGTCAAGGCACCAACTCACCAACACCTTCACAAAGACAACTTGGTATAGGCAATAAACACTGGGCTCCAAAGCAAAGTGGCACAATGAAAACAAGGAAATATTCCTGTATTATCACGCTCTGACTGAAAGTCTGTTTCCAATGGAGTTCTACAGGGCTGAGTGCAGGGCCCTTGCTGCTTGTGGCGTACAATGATTTGAACTGTAACATGTTATGGACCAGCCAGACCCCCTTCAAAATATTTTAAGGTCGCCTTGACCCTAACTACTACTACTAATTTTAAAAGTAGATGTGAAGTGGGTGTTCCAGGTGTGATGCAATTGGTCAAACCAACCACTTGGCTTTAAGCAAGATGCAATCTATTTAAACACAAAAGTGGAATTTAGAATAACTTAACTATTGGAAAATATAACCAAACCCTTTAAACAGTAACTTAATGAGTTAACTGTTCCAAAAAAGTAACATCCCATCAACACACAGCTTGGCAACAAGATAAATTAAAACAGATTCTTACAGGCAGAGGGAACCACATCCAGAGATGTCACAGAAAGTCAGTTAGGAATCATTTCCTGAAGGTTGCAACCCTCTGGTACTCAAAACATCTTGTCACTGCTACAGCCAAAAAAAGGAGTAGAAAAACAATTGAATTGGGGAACTGGCCACTCCACTTCCATTGTTAAACTGTTAGCCCCTACATTCTTCACCACCTCTGCCTTTACAATCTCTCTTCAGAAAAAACACCAAAGACAAAACAACCTTTTAAAGTGGCGACATGGGGGAACAGTAGACAAAGTATATCACATGGAAACAAGTTCAGGTAAAACGGAAACGAGTTCAGGTAAAACAGAAACAAAAACAAAATTGGAGTAACTCAGCAGGTCTGACAGCATCTATGGTGAGAAAGCAGAGTCAATGTTTCAAGTCCAACAACACTTTCCCAGAACCTCTGAAGAAGGATCACTGGTCCCAAAACACGGACTCTATTTTCTCTCCGACTGATGCTACCAGACCAGAGTTTATCCAGCAAATTGTTTTGGTTTCAGATTACCAGCATTCATAGTTCCTTGTTTTTATACAGAGAACACTTATGGAAGGAGTTTATACACAGGTGGAAAGGTAGAGCAAGGGCACAAGTTGTTAATGTAGGGATAACTGTTTCAAACAAAGGACAGGAAAAAGACTGGAGCAGAAACAATGCAATAACAAATTACAACTTTAAAATGTAAACTTTCCACTTAATACTTCAATATTTTATACAAAATTCTATATATCATCTTTGGGAAGTGCTCAAATTAAGTTTGTGGTTTTCTTCCTCTCATGTCAATTTCAAGTGCCCTGGGACAATGTTGCATTTTGTTGTAGGTACATGTATCCTTTATTCACTTGCATTCTTTCTTCAAAAAAAAATTGAAAGGCATCTCTAAATCAAACAAAATTGAAGATTCAGAAAGCTTGCAACTTACCCATTAATTATTTCTTTGGACTCGCCACGAATGAAGAATTCACGTTCAGGGGTGACAATGCAGAGTGCATTCTTCTGACCAGTCTTGGGCTCTGCATCAACAACATCTGTGCATTGATTCATGTTAACTGTCCCTTGTGGCAGAGTACTTGGCTGAAAGGAAGACAAATAAAAAAATGGTAAACAGCACTGAACACTATCTAAATAAGAGTAATGCCTATAGCAGTAATGTTTCCTGACAAAGTGATTAGATCTTGCTTCGTATTTGGGGGGAAAACTAGCACACAATTATTATAAAAATCAGGTCTTTGGAAAAGAATATAAATCAGGTAGATAAAACAGTTACATTGTAGCAACAAACAGGTTCTTATGCATCATACTTACAGAATGAACAATTTAATGAAACAGCAAATGTTATAGGATAGAGACTTAGGGGCTCAGATACAGAATTCTTTGAAATATGTGTCACACAAGGGTAGGCAATGGCCGAGTGGTGTTATTGTTAGGCT
This sequence comes from Stegostoma tigrinum, assembly GCF_030684315.1. Lineage (NCBI taxonomy): Eukaryota > Metazoa > Chordata > Chondrichthyes > Orectolobiformes > Stegostomatidae > Stegostoma > Stegostoma tigrinum. The sequence goes on along the minus strand of NC_081375.1, from coordinate 49,030,240 downwards.
ATTAATCCGGACACCCAGATAATGGCTTGGGGACCCTGGTTCAAATCCCACCACAGCAGATGGTGAAATCTTGGCCCAGGCATAGACACGGCACCCATCAAGCAAAGGAAACAATGCAAAGGGAGATCAAATAGCTGTGAAAGAATAAAGAAAACCAATAATGATGCAGTACCAGTTGCCATAATTTCATTTAATTACACAGTATCAATTCAACTAATTGGACAGTGGCACAATGGGATCCTAAAATATTTACACGAGGACAAAATTTCAATATGTAAACTTTTCACCGATAAAATTTCATGTTAAATATGTTAGTTTTATTTTTAGTAACAAAACCATTTTAGGAAGTTCAGATACAATTTTCAACATTACATCAGTGCAGATTGCTAAAATAACTTGATTAACAAAATCAGTGACCCAGATTTGTCAGTCCCAACAAAGGGATATAAAAATAAATGCATATTTCCTTTTCAAAGCAAACTGAATTCCATTCAATGAAAGACAACAAAATGTGAGTTTGGATGAACACAGCAGGCCAAGCAGCATCTCAGGAGCACAAAAGCTGACGTTTCGGGCCTAGACCCTTCATCAGAGAGTGCTCCTGAGATGCTGCTTGGCCTGCTGTGTTCATCCAGCCTCACATTTTGTTGTCTTGGATTCTCCAGCATCTGCAGTTCCCATTATCTCCATTCAATGAAAGTCTCCTTTACATACATATCCTGTGCCTGTTACATTAATTTCCATCACACACATTTTCATTTCTGTAATAGATGGCCTGCCTTGGAGGTCAGGCGTATTATGTTGAAAATCCCCAGGAATGTCTCTAGACTGTGTGACACCGTTAGCCACAGCTAGCGGTTTCCGACAGGGTTGGTGGTGGTGGAGGTGGTGTTGGGTGGTGGTGGTTTGGAGAACAGAAGCGTACTTAGGAATCGGCACTAGTTTTAATACTTGATCACTCTTTTCCAGGATTTGTCACCAAAGCCAATACAGATTATACAGCCGTAATCCAGAGGACTATGTATTTCATCTTTATTGGACTACCGCAGGAACCATATTGGGCCAATAGCATCATAAAACTCAAAAGTACGTACTTTAGGACAATGAGATAACACGGTATAGAGCTGGATGAACATTGCAGGCCAAACAGCATCAGAGGAGCAGGAAAGCTGACATTTTGGGTCGAGACCCTAGGACAATGGTCAGTGTCTGGAGTTCTGCTTCAGCCTTCCCAACCAAGAGCATCAAGCTTTGAACACTTCCTTCCACAGCTGTGTAAAGACCTCAATCTTTGACACATATCAATAGCATGCCTAATTAGATGAATTATTTTCCATATAAAAATCAGAACAGGATTTAGGATAGCCAAATTGGACAAACCGTAATAAATAGTATGAATAAATATCCATGCAGAGCCACAAGGTGCTACTTCAGGGAATACCTGAAGCACTGCAGACACAGAATTGCCAGACAAAAAGTAGTAAGGCTAAGGTATAACATGCAACTGACTGACAAGTGCCCCACTAATATTTTTAAACACCTCAATTGCACTGCCATCAACTTTGAATCTTAAGGAGATGTAAACCACATCTGTCTTCCACCTGAGTTAATAGCAAACTTTTTACTGTTTAATATTTCATTAAACCTGGTTTTCTTGTGAGCTGGTTATAGCTCACCATCCCCATATATGTGCGCTATCACAAAAACCATTATTATTGGATGTTGAGCAATAACGGTCAGACAATTTTTTTTTAAACAAGCCTTAAACTGAAGTTTCAAAAGGTAAATCACCCTGAGGCACAGTGGGGAGCACTTCTCTCAGAGTCAGAGCCTCCAGGTTCTCGACCAATTTCAAATCTTGATGTGTACAAAAAAGGTACATTTGTAATGTAGCCAAACAAATTATTAGTCATATCCAAATGCTTCCAATATCCACATGGCAGGCAGTAAGAGCAGAGACTAAGATAATAAAGCGTGAAACTGGATGAACACAGCAGGCCGAGCAGCATCTCAGGAGCACAAAAGCTGACGTTTCGGGCCTAGACACTTCTTCCAGCTTTTGTGCTCCTGAGAGGATGAAGGGTCTAGGCCCAAAATGTCAGCTTTTGTGCTCCTGAGATGCTGCTTGGCCTGCTGTGTTCATCCAGCTTCACACTTTGTTATCTTGGATTCTCCAGCATCTGCAGTTCCCATTATCTCAAGAGCTGAGACTATCCTGGTGAACTATGCTTAATGTTGTGCGGCACCTCTCAAGCCACAGATAGCAAACTGCTCCAGGAAAACACAAGCAACAGAAAACAGACAGGCAGAAAACAAAAAAGTAGGAGTCAGAAACCAACGGTATCAACGTGGACTTCACAAGCTTCCAAATCTCCCCTTCCCCCACTGCATCCCAAAACCAGCCCAGTTCTTCCCCTCCCCCCACAGCATCCCAAAACCAGCCCAGCCTGTCTCCGCTCCCCTAACCTGCTCCTCTCACCCATCCCTTCCTCCCACCTCAAGCCGCACCTCCATTTCCTACCTACTACTTCATCCCGCCTCCTTGACCGGTCCGTCTTCCCTGGACCGACCTATCTCCTCCCTACTCCCCACCTGTACTCCCCTCTCCACCTTCGGTCCGCCTCCCCCTCTCCCTATTTATTCCAGCACCGTCTCCCCATCCCCCTCTCTGACAAAGGGTCTAGGCCCAAAATGTCAGCTTTTGTGCTCCTGAGATGCTGCTTGGCCTGCTGTGTTCATCCAGCTTCACACATTGTCTAGGAGTCAGAAAGCATCCTTCTCTGTCCAAAGGGAACCTACAGCAGAGCTAACACACTGCGCATACTACACAAACTGACTTTCACGTGAACATACTAACCATTCTTCCTAAGTTTGCACATAACACTGAAATTAGAGGTATTGTAGACAGCAAAAGTTCCCTCAGAGTACAACAGGATCTTGATCAGATGGGCCAATGGGTGGCAGATGGAGCTTAATTTAGACATATGAGGGGTACATTTTGGAAAGGCAAATCAGGGCAGGACTCATACACTTAAATGATAGGGTCCAAGGGTGTGTTGCTGAACACAGACCTCGGAGTGTAGGTTCATAGTTCCTTGGAAGTGGAGTCACAGGTAGATAGGACAGTGAAGATGTTTGGTGTGCTTGCCTTTGTTGTCAGTGGACTGAGTATCACAGTTGGGAGGTCATTTTGCAGCTAAATTGGTTCAGCCACTTCTGGGGTATTTCAAGCAATTCTGGTCTCCTTCCAACAGGAAGAATGTTGCGAAACTAGAAAGGGTTCAGAAAAGATTTACAAGGATGTTGCAGGAGTTGGGGGTTTGAGCTGTAGGGAGAGGCTGAATAGACTGGGGTTATTTTACCTGAAGCTTTAGAGGCTGAGGGGCAATCTTAGAGGTTTATAAAATCAGGAAGGGCATGGATAGGATAAATAGGCAAGGTAATTTCCCCAGGGTGGGGGAGTCCCAAACTACAGGGCATAGGTTGAAGGTGAGAGAGGCAAGATTTAAAAGGGTTCTAAGCAGTAGCTTTGTCAGAGGGCAGTGCATGCATGGAATGAGCTGCCAGAGGAAGTGGAGGAGACTGATATGATTAAAACATTTTTAAAAAGGTATCTAAATAGATATATGAATATGAAGGGTTTAGAATGATACAGGCTAAATGCTGGCAAATGGGACTAGATTTATATAAGATATATCTGGTCAGTATGGATGAGTTGGACAAAAGGGTCTGTTTTCCATGCCATACATCATCTTCACTCTACAAATGAAAATCACACCATGACCAAAGCTTTAGGATACACAGTCCCTGTACTGTATGCAATCACTGCACAGACTAAAGCACACAAGATGTCATAACAGAATCCCTCGTGTGGAGATAGGCCCTTCAGCCCAACAAGTCCACACTGACCCTTGGAGCAGCCCATCCAGACCCATCCCCTCATAACTCTAATCTACACATCCCTGACCACTATGGGCAATTTAACATGGCCAATCCACGTATCTTGCACATCTTTGCACTGTGGGAGGAAACCCAGGCAGACACTGGGAGAATGTGTAAACTCCACACAGATAGTCGCTCGAGGGTGGAATTGAACTTGGTCCCTGGGACCGTGAGGCAGCAGTGCTAGCCACTAAGCCACCGTGCCGCCCCTACCACTGAGCTCCTTCAAAATGTAGATAATCCCGGTGCTACAGGACTGTTCTGTTACGGCATTAACTCCCAAAAGGTGTCAAGAAGCTCTCAGCCATTCTGGCATCTAGTAGACAACCAACTTTGCAGTCTGGGGATAAGTTGGCCACCAATATCAACTATAAACCCACTAAACCCACCTGGGCTATACATCCTTGAACCCTACTTCCTGTATTCTATTCCATTCTCCCAGTTCCTCCATTGCATTTGTTCCAATGATGCCAACTTTGAGACAAGGGAACTTCAGAAATGTCCACATTCTTAATGAACACCGATTCTCCAGCGCTGTCATTGACAAGGCCCACAGCTGGTCCGACCCATCTCTCACACCCCAGTCCTCAACCTCTTCCCTCCTGCACAATGATAGGGTCACAGGGTCTCCCTTATCCTTACCTACCATCCCATCAGCATTCACGTCCAGAGGATCATTATCTATCATTCCTGCCACCTCCAGCAAGAAATCAACAGACACATATTCTCCTCCCATCCCTTGTCAACCTTCCAGAGTGACCATACCCTCCAGGTCACACTGGTCAATTCTTCCTTCACTCCCAAATCTACCCGTAGCCTCATAGCACTTTATGTAGCAACCACAGAAAGTGTAACATCTGCCCGTTTACTTCCTCCTTCCTCAGTATCCAAGGGCCCAAACATACCTTCCAGGTGGAACAGTGCTTTACCTGCACTTCATACAATCTAGACTACTGCATTCACTGCTCACAATGTGGTCTCCTCCACCTGGGGAATTGGGCCAGAATACTTGTGTTCTGTTCGCAAAAATACCCTGAACTTCCAGTTGCCTGCCACTTCAACACACCACCCTGTTCCCTGGCTAACATGTGTCTCAGGCTTGCTACAATGCTCCAGCAAAGCTCAGCACAAGCTGGGAGAACAGCACCCCATTTTCCACCAGGGGACCCTGCAAGCTTCTGGACTCACCATCAAGTTCAGTAACTTTAAGGCTTGAGCTCTCCTATGTCCTTACCCCAATCCCCACAAACAGGGCTTGTTATCAAAGTCTGCTATTACACACCACCCATTATTAGCCACTAACAGTCCCCATTAACAGCTATTGGCCCTCTTAGCCAAATTGTTATCCACTCTTTTACCCATCAAACTGCTCTTCTGAGTTCTACCCTACCTAACGCTTACTCATTACCTCGCACGCGACCCCCCACCCCAACTCTACCTTCTGCACATCAACCATTTTCCTAACTACCTTCAGTTCTGAAGAAGAGTCACTCAACCCAAAATGTTATCTGATTTCTCTCCACAGATGCTGCCAGGCCTGCTGAGCTTTTCCAGCAATTTGTGTTTTTGGCTTTGATAAAAAAAGTCACCTTAGTACAGTATCCACCCATTGAGCTAATGGATTTAACAATAACTTGAATTTTATGCCACATGGTGGATAATAAAACCCATAAACAGTGTGGCAATAGGCTTATAGTTGTTAAATGTGCAAATGGTTGATTGAAAATATGCAAAGTCTCCACTTTTCTACTGCCTCACTTCAATAAGTTACCACACACAGCACATTTTTAATACTAAAACAATTAATCCTCATGAAGAATGCAACCTAATACCTGAAGACGCCAGTCTGCAAGTTTTCTGATCAGTTCACAGAATCAAAAGAAATGTTACAGTGCAGAAGGAAGCCACCTGGTCTATCGTGCCTGCAGCTTGCTCGTTAAATATACATCATCACCCAGTACCAATTCACCACTACCCCAACCCAATATACGCACATTACCCCATCCAAATAATCATTCAATGCCATCCTGAATGTATGACTCTTGATAAACAGCTTATGTTTGAGTTGTAAAAAGAAATGCTGACTTGGAAGTGGAAGATTTTGACCAAGCCAAATATCTGTGCCAGTTCACCCAAACAAACACTTTTTTCATGTTGCAAGTTCACAGAGGCAAACTTTAGATCTGGTATGGACAAAAACCTTTTACATAATAATATGGCCTACCATTTCCATTCTTAAAAATCAAATGAAATTGTGACAGCATTTAGTACAATAATCACAACCTGGGCAAGGTGAAACAGTTTGCACATGTGAAAATTCTACTAATGTAGAAACCACATGCCTTCTGCTCATCTCACTAGTCTTCCAAGGACCAATTACATGGTGATAAATCAATGGCTCCTAACTTGAAGGAAGAACAGACGATTCATTGTGACACCTCTTAAAAGGGATACAAACTGCACAGTTGTTTACACATTATTTCAATTCTGTTTAAACATTGCTGTAAAATACCTAGACAGATTAGATTCCCTACAGTGTGGAAATAGGCCCTTTGGCCCAACAAGTCCACACCGCCCCTTGGAGCATCCCACCCAGACCCATCCCCCTATACCCCAAACACCCCTGAACACTACGGGCAATTCAGCATGGCCAATCCACCTAGCCTGCCCATCTTTGGGCTGTGGGAGAAAACCCACGCAGACACGGGTAAAATGTGCAAACTCCACACAGACAGTCACCCGAGGCTGGAATCGAACCCCTGGGTCCCTGGCGTTGTGAGGCTGCAGTGCTAACCACTGAGCCACCGTGCCAAAGATGTGTGGGGTAGGTGGACCGGCCATGCTAAAAACTGCCCAGTGTCCAGGGATGCTTAGGCTAAATGGGTAAGACATGGGAAACGTAGGGGTAGGGGAATGGGTCTGGGTAGAGAGTGTAAACCTGTTGGGCCGAATGGCCTGTTTACGCACTGTAGGGGTTCTATGATTCTTAACCTTCACCCTATTTACCACAATCAATCATTCAGTATGAGTATTTACACAGTTATTCAAAAACTGACAGGTCATTGAGTCTTCTGCTGCAGTAGCAGTGTCCCTACCACTGCCAGAAATCTGGGTTCAAGTCCTCCTGGCTCCAGATGTGTATCACAGCATATCCAAACAGATCAGTTAAAATAACTACAGTTATAAATTACAAATGATTACAGGCTCCGACTAAATGGTGGACCGCTATTTATGCTTTTAAGTCGATGGAAGTTTGAATGGTCTTTGGTTAGATGAGGGGAGGAGGGAGGAATGAGTCAAGAATAAAGAAGTTAACATGCTGCAAAATATAAGCGCTTTTTTATTGGGATAACTCTAAAAATACACCCATTGGTAGTTTTATTTTTGAGATGCTGCTTATAACAAAGTAATTTGCAATATTTGAATTTTGAAGGAAGCTTTTCATTAAGTTCTGATACTCAAGGTTGTTAAACAAAACTATGGGATTGGGGCGATACATTAGTATGGACCGAAAATTGGCTCACAGACAGAGAGAGTGGCAATAAATGGATCAATGTTAGCATAAGAAGCTGGAACTGGTAGGGTACCATAATTATCAGTGCTAATGGTCACGGCTAGTCACAACCTTCAAAATAACTTGGATGTAGGGACGTTTTCCAAATATAACGTTTTCCAAAAGTTTTTCTGACGATTAAAAAAACTAGATAGGAACATAGGTTGTGGGGAGGGTACAAGGAAGCTTCAAGGATACCCCACTGAGAGGTCAAGAACCCGGATGTCCTTGCTTATGAGTCATTAAAAGCAATAATGTACTTGGAACAAGCAATTATAAAGACCAAAGTATACCAGCAATTATAAGATAACTTGAGTCCAGGGTAAAAATGCCTTGCTGTAATTGTTTGTGGAGCAACCTGTGAGACCACACTTGGAGCACCATATACAACTGTGGTCTCCTTACCCAATGACTTACTACAAAGAAAACAGACGTTCAGCAGATGAAGCCTACATGGACATAAAAGTCGGTTGAATTTAAAGGTCAAACATCATTTTTCATTCTAGACATTTTATATAGATCTAGAATTATATTTATTAGCAGCTCTCATAACTTTTATTCTTGGCCACAAACAAAAAGTGAGCACCCAATTATAAGCTGTTTCTGCGACTTTTAACGATTTTGGTACTATGACAAGTAGGGAACTTGATCAGAGGGTTTCATACGTTGTACTGGAAAAGGGGACACTGATTTCGGAGACAATAATTCTTTCTGAAGAGAAACAGAAGTTGTAGTTGGGGTGGTCATCTGTAGCGGTATCAAATTTTGGTTTCTTTTGGGAAAGAATGTGACAGCTAAATTTCAAGTGTGGGACAGTGCCCAATACAAACACATCATTAATAATAAGTCATCAGCTAACACAAGAGCCATGAAAGCACAGGAGGTAGCAAACCATACTTCATGCAAAGGCTGGAGGATATCTGGAACTCCCTGCATAAGAAAGGGTGGTAAAAAGCAGAAGCCCTCAAAATTTCAGTCGCATTTTGATGAACACTCAGAACCACAATGTACAAGGCTACAGGATGTGTGCTGGAAGATAGAATCAGAGTAAACTGATTAAACAACTTGGTGAGTGGCATGGACACAATGGATTAAAGGCCCCTTTCCTGACTGTAGGATGATAGAAACACAGAAGTAGCACATTAAGCCCCTTGAGCCTGCTCCACCATTTCATACCATCATTGCTGATCATCCACCTCAATGCCACATCGCAGTTTTCTCCCACACCTGATGCCTTTAAAATTCAAAAACGTTTCTCTCTCATGAACATATTCATTGATTCTACTTTCACAGCTTTGTGGTAGAGAACTCTGCAAGTTCACTATCTACGGAGTGAAGAAATTTCCCTTCTTCAGTCCGAAATGGTCTACTCCATATCCTGAAATTTTGTCCCTTGGTTCTAGACTCCTAAATCAGGGAAAATGTCCTTGCCTACATCTCATCTGTCCAGCCTTGTTTGAAATGTATGAAATTCTAATGGATCCCCTGGCATCCTTCTAAACTCTGAAGGAGGAAGGTCCACTCAAACCACTCTCTCCTTGGTTGATAGTCCTGCCATCCCCAGTATCAGCCAAGCAAACTTTCACTGCGATCCTTCTACAGCAAGCATATCCTCTTATAGAAAACCAAAACTCCAGGTGTGGTGGCATCAAGCCCTGTATCACGTCCTTGTAAGACTCCTTAATTCTGAACTCAAACCCTCTTGTAATTGAGGCCAATGTATCATTTGTCTTCCTAACTGACCGGTGCAACTGCCTGTTTACTTTCATTTACAGGTACGCAAGAACACCCAGATCCCTTTGTACGTATATCCATGTTTTCTAATATTTCACTATTTAAATATTCTTCAGTTTTTTTTGTTGCAGAGGTGTATAACTTCACATTTGGTGACACTGTACAGCATCTGTCACGTATTACCCACTCAACTTATTCAATTCATCTTGAAGTCTTCATGCAACCTCTCCTCAACTCAATCCTGCTCAGTTGCATCAGCAGCAGATGCTGCATTTCTTTCCTTCATCCAGGTCATTTAAACACAGTTGCTAGCTAGGGCACAAGCACCAACTCTTGCAGTAACCTACTAGTCACTAACTGTCACATTGGGAAAAAAACACTTGTTTCCACTGTTTTCTGTTTGTCAATCAATTCTCAGTTCATGCAATATGCTACTACCTATCCCGTTAACCTCAAGGAGCCTTCAAGACTTTAAAAATCCAGATACACTACATCTATTGCTTCTCCCTTACCTGTTCCATTAGTTATATCCTCGCAAGTCCAGTAGATTTAAATATGATTATCTTTCATAAACCCATGCTGGCTTTGTAGAATCCTGTTGATGCTATCCAACGCTTTCTGTTATCACACTTTTTGTAACCAACTCTAGCCATTGCCCAACCAGAATTGTTAGGCTAGCTAGTCTGTAATTCTTTGTTTTTCCTCTCCCTGACTTTTTAAAATAGTGGTGTTACACCAGTCACGCTCTAATCTGTAGCTGTTCCAGAGTCTATAATATTAGATTTTACCAATCCAATGTCCCTCCATGAAAAAGGCTGAATTAGTACAAAATACCAAAACTAAAAAAAATGACAACAATCAACATTTTTTTAAAGCAGAAAACCTTGGTTATAGATTAAATATATGACCTTCAATAACATCTGATAAATAATAGCCTCATTCTCAACCTAAAAGACATTTTGTGCATTATACTCATTATTTGACCTTTTAAGCTTTTAAAACTCATTCTCCTAGCAGAAATAAAACTTGGCCATTAGTGTTCTCAGTTCTACTTGTTATGCATTATCTTGGATCTGAATTTGAAGGTTTCTCCAACGCCAGCTTACAAGCTTCAGAGAAACCAAAAAGTAACATTTAATTATTTTTAATTCTCAAAACACTTGCATTGTGTTCAAGCTGCAACACACTTGTTTTATGGTGCTTTCTTTCCAGATCTGCAAAGACTTTAGAAAGTTCATTTAAGGTTCCAGGGGAGGTGAAGGCCTAGTGGCATTATTGTTAAATTATCAAAAGTCTCAAGAAATGTTCCAGTCACTTGGATTCAAATTCCTCCATGGTAGATGGCAGAATTGAATTCAATTTTTTAAAAAATCTGGAATTAGAAGTCAAATGATGACTATGAAACTACAGTCAATTGTCTAAAAATTAGTCAACTGGGAGGATAATGGCCTTTCAGGAGGGAAACTGCCATCCTTACTTGGTGTGGCTGATGTGCAGCTTCAGAATGACAGCAATGCAGTTAATTCATAACTGCCTTCTGGGCAACCAGAGATGGGCAATAAATGCTGGCAAAGCCAGTGGGTTTTTTAAAAAAAAAAACAAAATGAGTCAGTCATACAGCATAGAAACAGTCCCTTCGGCCCATCATCCCTTTGTCGACCAACAAACACCAAATTACACCAATGCCACCTACCTCCTTTTTCATTTTCTCATCAATATCCTCAGTTATCCAGGATACTTGAGCTTTCTCCCATTTCGTGGATCCCCATAATTTCCCAACTTATGAGTGGATGGGACCTACATTAGTCTTTACTAATCTCTTATCTTTCACATATTTATAGAAGCTTAGATGGTCAGTTTCAAACTTTTTAAGGTCTTAGCAAAAATTTGTAGCTCGGGTTATGGATGCAGTTGTTCATTTACTCGCCAAGCCAGTTATTCTGTGGTGTGCAGTCATTTCATTACCATTCTAGGCAACATCATCAGTGCGACTTCTAATCGAAGCTTTGGTGTTCTGCTCCATTACAAATTTACATGATCCTTTGGCGTGGTGGGTCACAGAACAGAACACTAATGCTTTGATTACAGGTCGCACTGAAGATGTAGCCTGGAACTCCAATGAAACGTGTGCACACCACAGAACAACATGGTGAGCAAACAAATAATTTGAGTTTCAGTTCTCTGCATTTTTATTCTCATACTATTTCCTCTTGATAAAACTTTGTCTCCTTGCTGAATCTCAAAATGTTCCAAATCCTCAGCTTGCTGCTTTTTCCTGACAATTTCTACACGTTGGCATACAAAATGTAGCACTGTCATCAAATTAATAATCCAGAGGCACAGAATAATATGCTGCAGATGTGGGTTCAAATACCACCTCAACAACTAGTGGAATTTAAATTCAGTTATTGTGACATGGAAATGAAAGCCTGTTTCCATAATGGTGGCTATGTAATTATTGTTCATTGTCATAAAATCCCATCTGGTTCAAAAATATCCTTCAGATAAAGTCAGTCCTATCCAATCAGGCTTACTAAAACGAGACCCATAGCAACATGATTGATTCTTAACTAGCTTAATAGACTGTTTTAGAGGATGTCCCATTCATGGCAATTAGGGACAGGAAACAAATGCTACTTGTGTGAGTGATTCAAAGAATAAAGAATATAAGTTACCGCCTGAAGTTTCTTTAACACTAAAAACTTAAGCAAGATGTGTCATGCCTTCAGACTAATAATGATCAGAGATTTTCAGAAAATAGCGAAAGCTAAATTTTAGATTTTCTCTCAATCCTTTTTACTCACTTGCGTTGAATTAAATAAATCTTCAAACTTGCATTTCCTTGTCTGAACACTTCTCACCACAGTCAGGGGTCCTTAAACCAACTCGCTGAAGAGAAAAACCATGGCCTGTCCTAGCCACAGGACCCAGGATGCCCTGTAGAGGGCACCCTGCTATATCAGACACCAATTACTAAATTACCATTCAAAAATCACAGAAGCTGCAAAAGTAGGTTTTGCTAGCCACAAAATCCACACTGTTATACTTTATATAATATGACCAAAATGTCAGATTGACAAAAAATTAATTAAAATATGTATTTAACTTTTCATCAGCAAGTAATGAATTAAACATTGTTAATAGGTGCCCTTTATAAATGTTTTTAATGTTAGTCACTGATTTATTATTCACTATTTGCTTAATTCCTTATAAACACTAAGATGCAAGTACTAAAAGACAATTTTCAGTGAGCTGAAAACAATTTTTAGGAATACATAAACAGAATTATTTCCATCATACAGAAAAAGATGCACAAAGGATACAGAAGCTGATCATGTACAATTTAAATTTAACTATGTTTGTAGATGTAAGATTCTCTTATGGTGGCCATCTCAGTTTGACTGCTGTTATCATTTATCTGCAACAGTTACAAACATTCACAAAAGTTGAACATTAACCATTTACAAGGTTTTCAACTATGTACACATGCAAGAATGACACTTTCAACAACACCATTGTCTCTGTCACACCAGTTCTACAAGCCAACTGGCAACAGGGAAAAAAGTGGTCATCTCACAAGAAACCCCACTTCTCAACTTCCTGGTTAACTAATGGACCAGTTGACAGGGCAATTAATGTACAGTACACAGGAGTTCATACATGCCCGGAAACGGCATTTGCTCAGAGGTGAAAAATGGCAGGGTGTTCTTTTTAAGAAATCACAATGAAATAGCAATTTGTACTTCTCTCATTAAATTATAAACATCATCTAGGCCAGTGTCTCCCACATAGTAAACTAGTACCAGCTTGGTGTAAAATGCATTGACTATGGTTATTAAAAATTATTCAAAAGCAGTAGTGCAGTACGACTTTGAATAAATGGTTTAATTAGGGAGCACGTAATTTTTTTTCACCGCACTTTTTGTAAGCCTGTTTCTTCCCTATATAAATAGCACTATGTAAACATAAAAATCCTACGCACTGAGAAAAATTACAATTACGCATGCGTCAACAACCTGGTAACTGCAAGACCCTTGTGACAGGCTCTTCTGTACAGGCCCAGAAGAATTTTTTTAAAAATCTACCTGCATTCAGAAACTTAATTTCCATTGCACTCTACAGATCAGAGATAAGTTATTTGAAGCTATAGGAAATACATTTTTCAAGGTTAAAAAAAAAATCAGTTACTTGATTTTCCCTGCAGAAATTTTTCTAAATGTACCTGTTAAAATCATTTCAGTTTGGAATCTTTGTTCATCCTTGTTTGTAGAACTAAATAAATCAAACAACACAAATAATAGGGGGGGGTGGGTGGAGAACAGCAGAGACCAGACAAGACAGTGCATGTGCTCCTTTAGTATTGTTGTAGGGGATACAAATCATACAATGCACATTTATATTTTGTTTTTCACACATTTGCCAATCATGCCTTTACATCACCTTGGCCATCAAATTCTCCTGCTCTTTGTCTATTCTGCCCACTATCCACCAGCTTTCTATTCAGGCAGTTTGCCAGTCATTCAGCCTATTAAATTTGGTTTCAGCGATTGGGATACTGATTTCTTCCAGCACCACTCGTCTTGTCTGGTCTTTTCTTTCCCTTTGTTGCCAAGTTTATGTTTCAGTAACCTGCTGTGATGAAGAGCTAAACCCAATATATAAACCTCTGTTTGGTTCTGGCAGATGCTACATATTTGCAACATTTTGTTTGTATCAAGACAAGTTTTTCACATCAAGAATTTTACTTCCATCAAATCACATCTAGCCCAGCCAACGACAATCACAAACACATTAAATCACATTTCCAACCCAAATATGAATGTGCTGTGTCCCTGTGATACACAACTGACACATTCCTGCAAGTTATATATTGCAACGTGTATCACATGATCTGCAAATACTTCACTGTGACAAGGACTACAAAATATTCAGCTAGAACTTGCAATATTGACTTCAAACTAAATCCACAAGCCTGATTGGGATTCCAATGTACATAATATAACAGTAAAGTTAGATTAGATTCCCGAGTGTGGAAACAGGCCCTTCGGCTGAACACGTCCACACTGCCCCTTGGAGCATCCCACCCAGACCCATCCCCCTATAACCCACACACCCATGAACACTGGGCAATTTAGCATGGCCAATCCACCTAGCCTGCACATCTTTGGGCTGTGGGAGGAAACCGGAGCATCCGGAAGAAACCCACGCAGACACGGGGAGAATGTGCAAACTCCACACAGTTACCCGAGGCTGGAATTGAACCTGGGTCCCTGGCGCTGTGAGGCTGCAGGGCTAACCACTGAGCCACCATAAATTCAGATCAAATTAAAAATTACTGTGGCTTCTAAATGAGTCTTTTGCTCAGAAGCATGGATAAATATTACACTGATGCAGGTCTGACAGTATTCTTTAGTTCTGAGCAGGTATTTCTCTCTTTAGTTTTGGAAAACAGAAAATGCAGGTTAAATATTCCGAACGTACAATCTAACATAATTGCACGTACTTTGAAACATAAAAAGATTATAGTCATAATAACAAACTTGCAATTTAATTCAGTCGTTCCCCAATGGAGCCAGCAGGTTTGTCCATATCACTAATTAGGTGGTCTCTGCAGGATGCTGTAGAGGCAAAGCTGATGGAATGTCTCTAGCCCTTTTATGATTCACTGATACAGCCTGGGTCTTACTGCAGTAGCAGAAGGGGCTGAGGCGGGCACTGATTGAGGTGTACTACAGTTAAGTATAGATAGGGAAGGGAAGGGGCAAGCGAAAGATTTCCCCTCAAGAGAAGGGTTGATAACCAGGTGGCATAGTTTTAAGCTAAGTAACATGAAGTATAGGAGATTTGACTAAAACACTTTTCACCCAGACAGTGGTGGGCGTCTGGAACCCACTGCTTAAAAAAGGACGGTAGAGGCAAGAACCCTCAAGACACTTAAGGACTATTGCGATGAGCACTTGAAATGCTTTATCATACAGCTACAGGCCAAATGCTGGAAAATGGGAGTAAAATAGATAGATGCTTGATGACTAGTGTAGACCTGATGGATTGGAAGGCCTTTTTCTGCGCCATAGAAACTGACTCTGATTCAATGGAAGGACATTCATCTAATGTTAGTATCCTTTTTGAAGCCAGTTCTCCAAGCATTCAGACAAACATCTTGAAAAATCAACTTGTGGAACAAAAAACAAACAAGCTGCAGAGTCTTATTTTTTTGAATTCTCAAATGGTCAATAGTCCAGGCATAACAATAAAGCTTCAAAATAAAACAAACACTCAAACTTTGAAGTGCAACAGCATTGACATTAAATGACTTGTGAAAGCTTGCAAACTAATTATTCAGAATGATGAAAACATGACTAGCTTTGAGCTACGAGAATCATAATCCCAACACTGTGAAAAGAGAGAGGCCATTGGTCCATCAAGTCTGTCAAACCCTCTGGACAGCATCCTACCCAAATCTAGGCCACCCCACATTATCCCCATAACACTGCATTTACCATGGCTATCCACCTAACCTGCATACTGTAGGCTTATTAAAGTACAGAACAGGGAATAAAAGGGAAATAGATCCAGCACTCGTCCCCACTATTCTGAGATGCCCTCTCCCATCTGCCCAAAAATCTATGGATGAAAAGTTAGCCTGCTCCGAAACATAACACTCCATGACAGAAACCCATGACGCCAGGAATACATCCTCAAACTGAGGTACAGCCAATGACAAAGTGCCATTCAAAAATTTTATCAGCTTACAGGTTGCTTGCTGAGTCATTATAAAACCAACAACCTTCAAAGTCACCGGCAAACAGTAATATCATCAAATACTTAGCTGCAGCAGCTGCCAACATTCAACTGAGGTACAAAGCAGTTATTCTATAAAAAATTGTTCAAAACAAAAAGTTGCCACAAACACAAATAAGTCTTGAACCACACATCAGAACTCCACCCAATAGAAAGCAATCCATTATATCAATTTACTTTCTCGTACAGATGTTGACTTGCTTGCTGTGCATTTGCAAGATCTTGGTTTTATTTCAGTTTTCAATCTTAACAAGTTAGCTCCCATCACTCAGTGTCAATCTTTGCACAAGCATAAGAAACTACTGCAACTGAACAAGAAATTTTAAGAAACATCTTTGCTGTAACTGCTGCAAGAATCTAAACTACCGTTGGCTGCTGTTACTTTAACTAGCTTTAGACTTGCAACAATGTCTATTCTCTGAAGGCATTTAAATCTCCTAAATATTTTGGTACCATCCACCAAAGGATGGCATTTCATTTTTCTATTTGTTTAAATATTACACCAAAGTACCAAAATATAGCAATTGGGATACAGTTCCTTTGGAAGCAATGTGCCTTTAGATTGTCAAGCAGTGTAAACAATTAAATTACATGGCCAATAATCCGTCTCACACAGGGAACAAAAGGGTGCAAAACATACTTCTGCAGAAAAAAACAAATCTCCCACCCCCACCATCCAGAAGGGGCTTTTTAAATCCAAAACCATTGCATTCCAAGTGAAGGTAAACTTTATCCAACTTGCAATATCAGTCAGCAAACCCCATTTCTGAAATGCCAAAGCTACCCATTTGCACAACTTTCATTTCACAAAATTTTTAAAATTTTATCAATGGCAGCAAAGCCATTTAGATTCCAGTTAGAAGGTTGGGATATCAGCTCAAATTTAAGGCTATACACCGCTAGATTTTTAGGCTTTTACAAAAATAAAAATCACCAAGCAAAATGTTGGGCTAACCTGATAATTTACAGAGTAATACCTGAAATCACAGTCCCAATATACTCAGATAAAGGAGGTTACAATGGATTGTACGTAGGTGGTTACTGAAAATATCACAATAAGCTCCCCACTTTTAGCTGAACTGATGAATTCACTCACAACTAACATTCTTTTTAAAACTACTTTTCATTTGTGCTGACACAAAAGGACACTAGATGTTCAAAGCAGTGAAGTGTGCATAAAATTAACATGCAAGTATTTTGGAGTAAAGTACTCAAATGATTTATCGACACAAAGCTCTTTTTAAAAAAGTATATAAACTGAAATCTTTGTTTCTAATACCATCAGAAGTTGCCGGATAAACTCCGGTCCGGCAGCATCTATGGAGCTAAAGCAGAGTTAACATTTCAGGTCCAGTTACCCTTCTTCAGTTCTGAACTCCTTGACTTCTTCAGTTTTCCCAGTAATTTGTGATTTTGTTTCAGATTTCCAGCATCCACTATTCTGTTTTTGTCCCCCATCTTTAATTTCTAAATTAGCTTTGAGAAGAAAAGGTTTTCTTTGCTTTTTTTTAAAAAAAAAAGCAAGCCAAAATGTAAACCTGCATGATTCACCAGGTCCAGCTTCCTGAAACACTAGTGAGAAAAACAAATCTGGAAAAATATTACATTATGTTTGCCTCCAGGCGTTAAGATGTTTATCATGCCAATAACTGGGAAACTGCTAGAACCCACTTGACAACAACTACAAATCATAAATGTCACAAGCTGCAGAAAAACTAAACATTCCAATATATTTCAAGCAACAAATACATATTCTGTGAGAAATCTGTGGAGCTGAATTGATTAGGAGACTATTTATACAACCATGCAACACTTCCATTCAGTGACATTGTAGTAGCATAAAACGAGTGCCTCAACAAAAATGACATATAGCAATACTGGCTAAGAGTTCAGAACAGAAAATAAACTACCTACATAGGAACTGTCTGTTCCATGAATGTCCATACTACTGAACCATAACAGTTACAAGTTCAACAATGGTACAGGAAACCATTCAAGTGGAGGTGGAAAGAGAAATGGAGAATTATCAGGGACAGTATAGTCAGAGCTATAGACACAGTTCTCTGTAACCAGGATTGTTTCCCCCAAAGGCAGTGTAGCTGGCATAGTCCCTGGGTTTAGGGACCCTCACCTGTGCCTCACAGGGGGGTAGTGGTGAAGTGGACAGACAGAGAGACACAAAGACTGAGCGCGTGCGCAAAGAGTGAGTGTGAGCTTCAGCTGTGATGGTTCACAATTATAGGCAGAAAGATGTTCAGCTGAGACAACCTTAGCAGCTAGGGGCTAAATTAAAAAGCAGAACCAAAAAAGGTATTATTCTCCAGATTACTGCCCGAGCCTGAAGATAATTGGCACAGGTTCAGCAAGTTTAAAGACGTAAACGCGTGGCTCAAAAGATTGATGTGGGAGAAATGAGTTCAAATCCATGGGAGAGTGGCACCAGTACTGGAGGAGGAGGAAGCATTTGTGATGCAACGAGCTCTACCTGAATCATGCTGGGACCAGAGCACTAGTGAATTGCACAACTAAGGAATTTGGGGGGGTGGCGGCGGCACGAGGGAGAGGAAGAGAATGGGAGGTGGGGGAAAGAGAGAAAGCAAGAGAGAGAGCGTGCGAGGGGGAAAAAAAGAGAGCGAGCTAGCAGGGGCATGGGAGAGATCGAGAGACCCACATGGAAAATTATGCAAAATGTGAAGAGCAGGGATTCAGCAGAAATTGTCACAAGTTTCCAGAGCATGGAAAAGGGCCAGGAACCAAGTTCACAAACAGCAAATAAGGGGCAACTATGAGAAGAGGAGCAGTCAATGCAGTGTTTAGGGTGTATTTAAATACAAGCTGCATACAAAACAAGGTGAATGTGCTTGCAATGCAAACTGAAATTAGCAAGTATGATGTTATGGATATCACAGGTGGCTACAAGTACAGCAAGGTTGGGAACTAACATCTAAGGGCACACGTTAGGCAGATTAAAAGACAGCAGGATCGCCTTGTTTACAAATGAAATTAAACTGACAGCAAGAAGTGATATAGATACCGAAGGTGTAGACCTTTGTGTATCAAGTTAAGGATTGACAAAAAGGGAAAAATTACCTTCATGGGAGTTGAATACTGCTAGGTGGTCTGTATACATGTGGGAAGAAAAATAAAAATCAGGGGTTAGCAAAGGAATAAAAGAAAGGCACTATTACAATAATTGTGGGGAACATCAAAATGCAAGTGGACTGTTTGACAGCGAATCTCAAGAAAACAAATTTATGGAATGTCTGCGAAATGGTCTTTTGGGGAAGACAGTGGTACAGCTACCAAGGAACAGGTAAATCTGCATTTGATAATGCATAATGACGCAGACTTGATTCGCGAGCTTAAGATGAAGGAACCCCAAATGGGCAGCAGCCATAAAATAGAATTCATCCAGCAGTTTCAGGAGAAGCTGGAATCAGACGAAGTGGTATTAAAACGGTGTAAAACTAAGTGCAAAGACACAAGGGAAGGGCTGACCAGAGGTGACTGGAAGGGGAACTTAGCAGGGAAGACAGTGGAACAGCAATGGCAGGAGTTTCTGAGAGCAATTTGGGAGGCACAGCAGAAATTCAGCCTAAGAAAAAAAACCTTACTTAAACGGGATAAGAAGCCAACCATGGCTGACCAGGGAAGTCAGGGGCAGCATAAGAACAAAAGAAAAAGCGTATATTGTGGTGAAGATTAGTGAGAAGCCAGAGGTTTGGAAAGCCTTAAAAAAAAATCCTCTTGCAATTTTCTGTTATATTACTAACACGCTTACTTCCATTTCACATTTTCCCTCTTTATTGCTTGCTTACTTATCCCCTAGATTTTCAAGATATTGCAAAGTAAAGACTGAGGCAAGAATGGACAGTAAACTGCTAGGAAATGAGGCTGCAGAAGTAGTCAAAGAAATTGTGAAGGAACGGAATAGGTGCTCGGCATCAGTTTTCACAGTGCAAGACACCAACTGAATACCAGAACTTCAAGAATCGGGGACAGAGGTCAGTGTAATGGCCATCACTAAGGCCAGAGTGCTGGAGAAGCTGAAAGATCTGCAGATGGATAAAATCACCCAGACTGGACAAACCACACCCCAGAGTTCTGAAGGAGATAGCTGAGGAGATTGTTGAGACATTAGTGATGATCTTTCATCAAATAGGGAGGGTGGAAAGTATTAATGTCATACCGCTGTTCAAGAAAAGGGAGGGAGGCAGAAAATGGGAAGCGACAGGCCACTTGGCCTGACCTCAGTTGTTGGTAAGATTTGAGAGTCCATTATCAAGGGTAAGATTGCAGAGTACTTAGAAGTACATGATAAAACAATGCTGAATCAGCACAGCTTCATCAGGAGGAGGCCATGCCTGACAAATCTGTTATGATTTTGTGATGAAGTCCTGAACAAGTTAAAGGAAAACCAGTGAACGTGATCTACAGGTAGTTCTGCTGTAACGAGTGTTTCGCTAATGTGAATTGGCTGTAACACAATTGACAAATAGTGGATGCTGTTTGGATAACAAACTTTCTGCTGTACTTGTATAGTGATTTCCCAATGACACGATCTTTTATAGCGCGAGTTCAAGAACACAACGATCATTTTACAGAACTACCTATATTTGGATTTCCAAAAGACTTTTGACAAGGTGCCATACAGGTAGCTGCAAAACAAGATAAGAGCCCACACAGTGTTAAAGCTAAGATACTGTCACAGATAGCAGATTACTCTGCCTGACTGACGGATGGCAGAGATAAAGGGGTCTTTTTCAGGATGGCAGTCAGAGACTAAGGGAGTTCCACAGGGGTCTCAATTTGTAATGTGGTCAAGGGTTACAGGGAGAATGGGGCTAAGAAACAAGTTGCCCACAATCAAAATGGTGCAGCAGGCATGAAGGGCTGAAAGGTCTAATTCTGGTCCTATGACTTATGGATACAGAGGTGGTTCATTGCAATAAGTTGAGAGTGGAAATATGTAGATGGGTTTCCAACAGAATAAAAGCTTGAGCACTGAAATACAGCCTTGCATACCACCATATCACAAAATATTTTTTATCCAAATTCACGCAGTGTAGTGTAATCAGGTGATTTCAATATATTTCTTGATTTAGAACTGCCTGCAGCAAGTAAATGAATACCAACATGTACAACCAGGGAAAGGTCTTTCCCTGAGAAATCCATGTCAGACAGATTCAGGTGATACCAAAGCCAACATGCTGTCATCAATGCTTCAAATATAGCAGTGTCTAGTATATGGGCCAAACAGTGCGGGGTGTGTAGAGGTATCGGAAGGTGTACATATGCACACGCCTTGTTTTGCCACCTAAGGGAAGCGGAGATTTATTTTTAAAAAACAAAAACAGAACTTGTGGTTTAATTAGAGGGAGAACACAAAAGCAAGGAATTCACAATCTTATACACCACTAAGTGGGCTTCAGCAGAGAAGTTTAATAGGAGATCTAATGTGTTCTTTAAAAAAAATCAAAATGTTACCTGTTGTAGAGGTTGTTTGTTGGTCATTTTCAGTTCCAGTTTCAATGGAATATATCAATAAATGTTCCACCTGAAGTTCCAAACCTCTTTCAAGTTGATAATACAAAAGAACTGCGGTTGCTGGAGACCCAAAAATAAACAAACAAAATTGCTGGAGACACTTAGCAGATCTGGCAGCATCTGTGGAGAAACAGAGTTAACAGAGCTACTTCAAGAAGGGTCACATGACTTGAAATATTAAACTGTTTTCTCTCCACAATGCTCCCAAACCTGTTGAGATTCTCCAACAATGTTCATTTCAAGGTGAAGCTGCAATATAACTGCTCAAAGGCAATCAAGCTTAGCTGTTTTGGCTGGAACCAGAGTTTGAATCTTCACTTGGTGCTTAATTCAGGTGTGGAAAGAAAGTGGACTTGCTAAATGGTGCATTAAAGTCTTACATAATTAGTTTCCATCATACACCTGCAGCATGAACTTTTTTTTTTATTTTGAAAACTGAAAATTGTTCTATTGGGTTTTCTTCCCACAGAAATGTTTCTCAAATTGGGGACCTGTAACCAGTGGTGTTCCACAGGGATCTGTGCTGGGACCACTGTTGTTTGTGATATATGTAAATGATCTGGAGGAAGGTGTAGGTGGTCTGATCAGCAAGTTTGCTGATGACACTAAGATTGGTGGAGTAGCTGATAGTGAAGGGGACTGTCAGAAATTACAGCAGAATATAGACAGGCTGGAGAGTTGGGCAGATAAATGGCAGATGGAGTTCAATCGAGGCAAATGCGAGGTGATACATTTTGGACGATCAAATTCAAGGGCGAATGATACAGTAAATGGAAAAGTCCTAGGGAAAATTGATGAACAGAGAGATCTGGGTGTTCAGGTCCATTGTTCCCTGAAGGTGACAACGCAGGTCAATAGGGTGGTCAAGAAGGCATATGGCATGCTTTCCTTCATTGGGCGGGGCATTGAGTACAAAAGTTGACAGGTCATGTTGCAGTTGTATAGGACTTTGGTTCGGCCACATTTGGAGTACTGTGTAGAGTTCTGGTCGCCACATTACCAAAAGGATGTGGATGCTTTGGAGAGAGTGCAGAGGAGGTTCACCAGGATGTTGCCTGGTATGGAGGGTGCTAGCTATCAAGAGAGGTTGAGTAGACTAGGATTATTTTCGTTAGAAAAGACAGAGATTGAGGGGGGACCTGATTGAGGTCTACAAGATCATGAGGGATATAGACAGGGTGGATAGCAAAAAGCTTTCTCCCCCCCCCAGAGTTGGGGACTCAATTACTAGGGGTCATGAGTTCAAAGTGAGCAGGAGGAAAGTTTGAGGGAGATATGCGTGGAAAGTTCTTTACACAGAGGGTGGTGGGTGCGTGGAACGCGTTGCCAGTGGAGGTGGTAGACGCAGACACGTTAGCGTCTTTTAAGATATATTTGGACAGGTACATGCATGGGCAGGGAGCAAATGGGCACAGACCGTTAGAAAATAGATGACAGGTTAGACAGAGGATCTTGATCAGCGCAGGCTTGGAGGGGCCAAAGGGCCTGTTCCTGTGCTGTAGGTTTCTTTGTTTCTTTCTTTGTACTAAGACATGGCTGCTATACTGGAATGCAGACAGTTAGTTTTCAATTTACATCCATTATTTTGCTTTGATTCCACTCACTAGGCCAGTATTTATTGCTCACTTCTAAATGTCTTCTTGAATAGCTGCAGTCTGCACACTAGTTATCTCCGCATTGTCGCTAGGAAGTGAGATCCAGGATTCTAACCCACTGACAATGAAGGAAATGACATATGTAGCTCCAAGCAATTATGATGTGTAGCTTGGAGAGAAACATGCAGGTAATGGTGCTCCCACGTATTTGCTACCTTTGTCCTTCTAGATCGCAGAGGTTGCAGGTTTGGAAGTACCATTTTAAGCGTCTTGGTGAGTTGCTGCCATGCATCTTTCAATGGCACACAGTTACAGAAAATGTGTGTCAATGGTGCCAGGAGTTCACAATTAAGGTTGTGGGGGGGACACAAACTACAAAAACACATTTATGAAGCTTACATATTTTTCAACCTAGTATTCAACCAGAGAAGGTACACCTTAGGCAAAACTTTATTTGTTTTAACTTTGATAATTTGCTGCTGTTATCTGGAGAACGTGTTATTATCACACAAGTGTATAAGTAAATTACCATGAGCTGTCATGACACAGTGGTAGTATCTCTACCACTGGGCCAGAAAGAGAGGTTCCAATCCCACTGCTCTAGAGGCATACAGTAATATCACAGATTGGTTTAGATAACGTCTCAAAGCAGATTACAAAACTAAAAAGGTTCTTATATTTTGTGCATCAGTGGGAAGATAAGCAGATATCTGTTCATGATGCCTTTGCGTGTCTGTAGTCAGACAGGAAACTACAGTTTAAGATACAAGATTACCTCTTTCAATTTACAAACAGAAATTTTCCGGCATATTACTGCCTTACAACTTAAATCCTAAACTCATGGCATAGATTTAACTCGCATTGCTTTCTCTTTGCAGAAAGAGTACTAGTTTCAAAGAAGAATAAAATATTAATTTCCTTAATACGAGGTATGATATTGACTCCTTCGTAAACACCTTATCCAACTCACTAGATCTTAGTTCAGCTTCTTATAACTAACTGGTGAAAGGAACGAAGTCAAACTATTCCGCGTCAGATGTATTCAAAGTGAGACACTGCACACGTATCACTCTACCACCATGTTAACAGTCTCTTTATATCTGCACAGGTAATCGCTTCAGAAGTGCCAACACCCAACAATCTGCACACAAGGTTTACCAGGAGATTTTGATCCAAGAACTTGGTTCCAGTGTAGCTCTTCAAGTAGGATTGGTCTGTGGCATCCATTATCCAACCACATCTTCTACTCTTTTCTGCTCTCCACTCCACTCTCTGGAAGAGATTCCTGTACCTTAGCCTCAGCCCTGGTGTCACAATACTACCATCTTATTTTGTCTAGAAGCCAGTTTAAGTTTTGTACCATATATACCTTCATTTGTCAGGAGACCGATGCAAGTAATTTTAAGCATACATCTTGGCATCCACATTTCAAAACACATTTCTCTACTTATTATCCAGATTCCAAAAGCATACAGAAAATGGATAGAATGAAGCCGCGAGATGTTTTTTCCTGTTGTTAACATAACTTTCATCTTCATGAAATTACTTCTGGCTATCTGAAACCTCTTTCTGTGTACAGTACCATGCCTACTCATTCTGTTGTTATCACTTGCTTTAATTCGCAAAATTTATTTTCCAATTCACCTAATATGACACCCACTCACTACAGCCATAACCACCGGAACCAAGAAATTCAGGTCTGACAGCAAACATGGAGAGAGAAACAGGAGTTGACTTTGAATCCAATGTGACTTCATTTTATGTTTAGTGTTAAGTGTCATTCCCTAGTTGAGCAAATTACACACTGTGCTCCCATCATAGAAAGCAGGAGTACGTCATTCGACCCACTGAGCCTGCACTACTTTTCATTACAATTGTGGCTGATCATCCAACTAAGTACCATATTCCCAATTTGTCCAGAGTTCCTTTGACTCTATTAGTCCCAAGTAGTATGCAAGGCCATAGGAGGAGATACAGTAAATCAGAAATAGAAAGTGGAAGAGACAGGGCAGGCTGGAACAGGACAGGGAGTAGGGAATGCCTGTTGGATTAAATTGCATCTATTTTAATGCAAGACAACTTACTGGTAAGGCCAATTAATTCAGAGCTTGGAGAAGTACATGGGGCTGGGATATTATAGCCATTACAGAAACATGGCTAAGGGAGGGGCAGGACTGACAGCTAAATGTCCCAGGATACAGGTGCTTCAAGCAGGACAAGAGGGGTGGAATGGGAGGTGGTGGTGGTGGTGGTGGTCAGGGGTGTTGCACTTTAGATTTAGGGAGAATCACAGCTGTAGTCAGATGAAATAAATGAGGGACATTCCAGTGAGGCTTTGTAGGTGGAGCTAAGAAATAAGAGGAGGATGGTGATGTTATTAGGGTTGTAACTTAGGTCTCCAAATGGCCAAAAGGAATTAGAGGAACAATATGTAAGGGGATTGAGGAGACTTGCAGGAGAAATAGGGGTTGTTAGAGTTGGGGATTTTAATTTTCCTAACAAAGTGGGATTGCCATGGTGTTAAGGGCTTAGAATAGAGTGAAATTTGTTAAATATGTTCAGGGAAGTTCCCTGAAGCAGGATAAAGAGGGTCCTACTGGGCAGGGGGGCATAGGGCAGACCAGGTGACTGAGGTGTTAGTAGGGGAGCACTTTGGGAACAGTGAGCATATTAATTTTAAAGTTGTTATGATGGGGACAAAACTGGTCCACAGATTCAAGCTCTAAACTGGGGCAAGGCAAATTTTGATGGAACTAGGCAGGAGCTGACTGGAGTAGATTGTTTGCAGGCTCTGGCAGTGGGAGGCCTTTAAAAGTGTGACAGCTAGAGTTCAAGATCGATATGTTCCGGAGGGTGAAGTGCAAGGGTGGCAGGAATAGGGAATCCTGGATGGCAAGAGATAGTGAGGCTTTGACCAGAAAAATGGAAACATGGCTCAGCTGGGGTCAAGTGAACCCCTGGAGGTACATAAGGGATACAGGAGGGCTAAAACGGGGCATTAAATAGCTTTGGCTGAGAAGATTAGAGGAATCCAAAGAGATTCTTTAAGTATATTAAAGGAAAATGAATAACTAGAGAGAGATAGAATAGGACTCTACAAGGACCAAATGGACATGTGTGGAACGGCAGGACGTGGGCAAGGTACTCAAATGACTATTTCTCCTGTGTTTACAGTGGAGAAAGGCAAGACTGCTTGGTAACTTTGGAAAGTTAATGGCGATACCTTGGGGACAGTCCACATCACAGCAAAGGTGTGTTGGAAGTATCAGAACGTAGGACGGTGGATATCTCTCCTGGTCCTGATCAGATATTTCCCAGAACCCTGCAAAAGGCTACAGAAGAAACTGTATGGGCCCTAGCTGATATATTTGCATCATCGTTAGCTACAGGTGATGTCCCGGAAGACACGAGTAGCAAATGTTGTGCCCTTATTCAATAAGGGTTGCAAAGAAAAATCTAGGAATTACAGGCCAGTAAGTTTAACATGTGTTAGGCAAGTCACTTAAGACGACTGAGGGATAAGATATACATACATTCGAAAAGGTAGGGTTAGTAGTAGTCAGCATGCCTTTGTGCACGCGAGATCATGCCTCACAGATTTGTTAGCATTCTTTGACGAAATGTTCAGGAAGGTTGATGAGGGCTGGGCAGTAGATGTCGTCTATCTGGAATTCAACAAAGCCCTTGTTAAGGTTCCACATGGTAGGCTGCTCTGGAAGGTCAGATGGAATCCAGGAACAGCTGGTAAATTGGATACACAATTGTCTTGATGGTAGGAAGCAGAGAGTAATAGTGGAAGAATGCCTGTCCAACTGGAGGACTGTAACTAGTGGTGTGCCTCGGGGTCGGTGCTGGGTCTATTGCTGCATGTTATCTATATCAATGATTTGGATTATAATGTACAAGGCATGACTAGTAAGTTGCAGATAATACTTAAATAGGCAGTATTGTGGACAGTGAGGCAAGTTATCCGAAATTGCAGCAGGATCTTGATCAGCTGGGGAAGCAGGCTGAGATATGGCAAATAAAGACAGTTTAATATAGATGAGTATGAGGTGTTGCATTTTAGAAAGTCATATCTCAGTAGGAGTTTCATGGTGGATGGTGGGGCCTTAAGGTAGTGGAACAGAGGGCCCTTGCAGTTCAGATACACGGTTCTCTGAAAGTACCTACTCTGTCAAACCACTTAAGAATCCTCTAATTCAATGAGATCACTTCCCTATTCATTGGAATGCCAATGAATAGAGTCCCACCCTGTTTAATCTTTGCTCATTAGATGATCGCTCTATGTCGTGGATCATCCTAGGAAACTTTCTCCGAACTTCAAAGTAGTCATATCTTCCCTAAATAACAGGACCAAAACTGCTCAGAATGCTCCAGATATGGCCTCTCCAGCACAGTTGCAAGAAGACTTCGCTACCCCTCCTAGCCTCTTGAAATAAGGGCCAACATTTCATTTTGTTTTAAATTTAATCTGCTTTTCTAATATAGCTATTCAGAGATGTCTTAACACACCTCTAGAACAGGTGGAACTTGAACCTGGACCTTCTGGTCCAAGGGTAAAGACACTACCACTGTACTACAAGAGGGTTCTCAATATTCCACTAGTCTTCCATCTTACCTGCGGCACCTCTGTGCTAGATTTGTGTTTTGTGCACACATACTCCCAAGTCCCTTTGCTCTGCAGCCTTTCTCCATTTAATTACTCTTCTCTTGATCTACATTCAGTGATAACAACATGGCCGTTTTCCCACACTATATTCCATTTGCCAATTTTTTGCCTAATGACTTAAGCTATCAATAGCTTTTTGAAAATATCTGCAGCCGCCTTACAACCTGCCTTTCCACATATTTTTGTGACGTATGTAAATGTAGCTACAGTATATTTGCTTCCTTCCTCTAAATCATTAACATACATTGTAGCAGAGCTACCTGTATATGTTTTGTTAACATGAATTGGCTATAACACGGTTGATGAATGGTGGATGCTGTTTGAATAACGCAAAGTTTCTGCTGTCCAGGTAGTGATTTCCCTATAACACAATTTTCTATGGAGCGGTCACACAAGATCCAACTGTTGCATTGTACGAGAATTACCTGCAGTTGTGGTTCCAGCACTGATCTCTCACCAAAGGAACACTATTGGTCACAAGTTACCAACCTGAAAAAAGGACCTCTAACCCTACTCGCTGTTTCCTCCCTATTAGTCAATTCTCTATTCATGCCAATATACTACTGTGGGTTCTTATCTTACAATATTGCCTTTTCAGTGGTACCTTATTAAGTGTCTTCTGCAAGTCTAAATACAACACATTTACTGGTTCCTCTTTGATCAGACATACTAAGAACTGTAGAAGCTGGAGTCAAGAGATAACACAGCGTGGAGCTGGAGGGACACAGCAGGCCAAGCAGTATCAGAGGAGCAGGAAAAGTCGACATTTCGGGTCAGGACCTTTCTTCAGAAGTGGGGAGGGGGAAGGGAGTTCAGAAATAAATGGAGAGAAGGGATGGGGCTTGGGAAGGTAGGTGGGATGGTGATTGATGAGTGCAGGTAGGGTCTGGTCAGTGAGTTGGGAGGGGCAGACAGGTGGAAGGATAGATGGACAGGTTATGTCAGGTCAAGGAGATGGGGATGAGGGGGAGGGTTGGTCATGGGATGAGGCTGGGTGTGGGGATGATTTTGAAACTGGTGATATCCACATTTAGGCCATTGGGTTGTAGGCCCTCAAGGCAGAATAGGAGGTGCTGCTCCTCCAGTTTGCTGGTGGCGTCATTGTGACACTGGAGGTGGTCCAGGATGAACATGTCACATGGAATGAGAGGAGGGAGTTAAAGCTATCCAAGTCTCCGCTACTCTTTATCCACTCTCCCTGATGTGCGTTCAAAAAACTAATAAATTAGACAAAATAAAATTTCCCTTTCATGAAGCCATACTGACTCTGCTTGATTAATTATGATTTTCCAAGTGTTCTACTACTTCCTTAATAATTGATAATGCTTTTCCAACAATGGATTCTAGGCTAATCAGTTTACCCATTTTTTTTTGTCTCCCTTGCTCTTGTATAGGGGCTGAACAGTGCAAAACTACCAAACCTTGTATTTCCAAAACTCCTTGGACTCTGGAGAAAAAGTTACAACCAATGTATCCACTATTTCTATAGCTACCTCCATTAGAACTCTAGAATAGAAGCCATCAGGGCCAGGGGATCCATCTTTTCAGCCACACTAGTTTGTCTTGTACACTTCTCTAGTAAGGGGATGGCACTTAAATCCTCCCCATATTATTTAGTACTAGTGGATTGTTCAAAGCATTTCAGTAAAGACTGATGCAAAATATTTGTTCAACTGTCTACCAGTTCTTAGTTCTGTATAAACGGTCGCTCCAGATTAATTTTCTAAGGGGCCTATGTTCACTGACTTCTGTCTTCCTAAAGAAACTTATTGACCGTTTTTATATTCTTCACTGCCTTGCCTTAAGTTTACTTTTTCTCTTTAAGGCCTCCTTTGCTCGATTCAGAATTTATCCTGGGTTATTACCGGGCTATTACTGACGTTAGCCTTCTTATGCCTTTTCTTTCTAATTAATACTTTCCTTAACTTCTTTAGTGAGCCATGGCTGGTTTGTCCCCCCTCAGAAGCTTTTGTCCCTTATATTTTTGCAGAGAGTCATAAATTACTTCTTTACGCTTGCTAATCTATCCACCCAGTTTACTTTAGCAAACTCAATGCTCAGTTCATTACAATTCCCTTTATTTAAAGGGAACATAAGCTGTTTCTGATCTATGTTTCTCACTCATGTATTGAATATTAAATTCTACCATGTCTGGATCACTTCCTCCTTGGGAATTTTTACTGAGGTCACTTGTTAAGCCTGTCTCATCTCCCATTACCCGATACCTATCTACAGTCCTTGTTAGGCCAATCACTAGGAGTCTGGTCCCAGAAGGACTCAGGTACAGTGCATCCATCGGAACAACTCTTCCCCCCCTATCTCAGTAGTGCTGTTAATGTCCCACGAATTTGAACCAATTTCTTCCACACAAATCTTTAAGCCACACGCTTGCCTCTTTAAGCTTGACGATGCTGCACCAATTACTCATGTAATAATCCAGAGATTACTGGCTTTTGGCTCTGCTTTTCAGTTTAGCCCCCTAGTTGCTATTATTCCTTCAGCAGGATTGCTTTCTACTCATGACTATTGGTATCTATGTAGACCACTACAACTAAATCTTTTCTTTCCCACTCCAAGTTCCACTGCACACCAGCTGAGGTATCCTTAACCCAAGCATAAGCCAGGCAACACAGCCTTTGAGAGTCTCCAGCCAGGCCACAGAGTGTCTATTACTCTGACTATACTAATCCCAATTACATGTTCTCTTTTTCTCATCCTTGAATGGCTCTTTGTGCCATGGAGCTATGGACAGTTTGCCCATTCCCTGCCTACATCCCCGCTCTAAACCAGAGAACTAGAAGCTCAAACCTGCTAGACAAACTCAAGTTCAAGTTCAAGGGCTAAGGCTCCTGCAGCATTACTCCTACCTCACCTCATAGTAACACCCTCCTTTCGCTCACTGACTTAATTCAAGGTAATTAATCTACAAGGCATGACAGCCTCCTGAAACACTATCCAGTGGACTTTTTCCCCCTTCCTGATGTGTCACAACGTTCAAAGATCTGTCTCGGATTCCAACTCATAACTCTGAGGCAGAGTTTCTTAAACAACCAACATTCACTACAGGTGTGGTCACTATGAACCACAGCAGGGTCCACGTGCTCCCACATCATGTAAATACAACACATGGCCTAGCCCCTGAATCTATATCTTAACTCCTTGGAAACATTCAATGTTTTAACCTTAACCACTCTGTGCACCAGAGATCTCCACAAGTTCATGGCTCCTTGGGTAAAGGAACCTCTGCCCTTGGTCTTAAAACAGCTTATCCCCATATCTTTAGATAATAACTCCAAGGTCTGGACTGCTCAGTCATGGCAAATATCCTTCTTACATTTACTGTCTAGTCCTTCGTGGTTTACAGGCTATGAGATTGCCCTTCATTCATCTAAACTCCAGTGAACATAGTCCTAACCAATCCAGTCTCTCGCCATACATCAGTCCTGCCATCCCAGGAATCAGCCTGGGAAACATTCATTGCATTTCATCCATTGCCAGAACATCCATCCTCAGAAAAAAGTAGATCAAAATTACGTACAAGACCCCAGGCAATATCTGCCACTCAGAAGAAGACCTATTTATATCTACACTTGACTGTTCTATGATGCCAGTAAATTACTACCATTCCCACACACTTTAATGTTTCTCTTATATCTTCTATATCTTATATAATCTCCTACGAGATTTCATTATAAGCCTTCTTAAAGTCCAAATTAACCAGAGTCCCCTCATCAACTCTACTGGTTACGTCCTTGAAAAATTTCAGTAGATTTGTCAGATATGATTTCCCTTTTAGAAATCCATGTTGACACTGTCAGTTTTCCCAGTGCGCTGCTATTAAATCTCTTCTAATGGAGTCTAGTATTTTTCAATATCAGGCTAACCGCTCTACAAATTCCACTTTATTTTCCTCTCTCCTTTAAAAGGTGTGGGGTCACATCAGCTACCCTCCAATGAATTAAGAACTGATTCAGGGTCTACAGAATCTTGAAAGATGACCAATGAATCTGCTAACTCTGGGGCCACTTTCCTCAAGTACTCTGGGATGTAAATCATTGGGCCCTGGGAATTTATCCGTCTATAATCCCATCGATTGGCCCAACGCCATTCCTATTAATACTGATCTCCTTCAATTGCTGCCACATCAGACTTTGAGCTCACTAACATTTCTGGAATGTTGTTATTTGTGAGGGTAGAACCAGGCATTAACTAGTCTGCCATCCTTGCTCCCCATTATGACTTTACTAGTTTGACTGTAAGGAATTGATATTTGTCTTCACTAAATACTTTTCTTTTCACCCATCAATAGAAGCTTTTCACAAACAGTTTCTAAGTTTCTTGTGAAGGTATTCCTACATTCAATTTTCTCCGCCTCTCAAATCAATCCTTTTGAACTCCTCTGTTGAAATGTAACTGCTACTTTTCCTTGGCCAAACTGTATGCTCCTTCCCTAGATTTAATACATCCTCAAGTTTGCCATTACAGAAAGGATAATAGCGGACAGGCAATGTTCCCCAATTGATCTTGGTGTGTTAGCCAGCTATAGCACTGTCATTTCCTTTATTTAAATACAGATTCCTAGTCTCAGAAACAACTACTTCATTCTCTATCTTAAACGGAGAACTCTGTCATGTTATGGTCAGTTATCCCCAGGGAGACTTTCACAACTAGACTGCTAATTACTCCTTTCTCATTACATAGAACCCAGTCTAGGATGGCTTGTTCTCTGATTTGGTCCTCAACATAATAATCCAGAGAACCATCCCGTACATACTCCAGGAGTTCCTCCTCTACAGTACTGTTACTGATTTGACTTGCCCAATTCACAAGCAGATTAAAGTCAGCAATAATTACAGCTGCACTTTTATTACTTGCATTTCTAATTTCCTATTTAATGCCTATCTTAACATTAATATATAGATCCCAAACAGTAGTAATAAAGAAACCCCAGTATCATTTTCTGCCACATGCTGTTTTATAAAATCTGGTAATACGCTAGAATGCTAGTAGAATCAAACAGAAGTTTTAACAGAAAGGTGCAAATACATGACTGTGGTCCCCGTTACAGCTCAAGTATTATTTCAGACAAGTCATCAGGCCTTAATATTAGAACAAAGCTAAGTGCATCTACCATTTTGTCTGGTGTAAGCTTCATTTAGTTTTCTGGGGCATGAATTTATCATTAATGAATAGAGTGCAACTTGATAATTGGCCAAGAATCCCAGTGTATCACTTCTACAAAGCTGTTACAAAGGCCAGCAACGCTACCTTTCTCGCAGCAACAGAATTTAAAACTGGGAAATGGCTTGTTATTTTCAAAAGTAGCTGGTGAAAAATGTGAACGCCTCAATGGTTTCAGTTCTGTACATGGCTGTTAAAAGATGCCGAGAATGTTCATTGGCAAGTGTTTGCCACAATATTTTAGAAGCAATCAATCTTGAGTGTTCTACTACTGTGATATGCGAACACATCAAAGACAGATTCCCATCATTCTTGCATTGCTCCCCCACCTGCAACCATTCCACAAAGCCCACACAATAAAATCAGTTGAGTTTGAAATAGACAAAGTTGCAAAGCGGAGTGACATAAGATTTTGCAATAAACATGTCCTCCTGAAGAGGTTTCAAAGCACAGCTTACCTTACACTTACAGCTTCTAAAATAGCTTGGAGATAATCTTTTAGTAGAATATGCATTTATGAAGCTGAAAGGGTGTACTGCAATTTTAAGCAGGCTGAGTCGCCACTCTTGTAACAGCTGGGGAAAGTCTGGGACTTTGCATTTGCAGCTTCATTCCAAAGCTCACTGGATTCAATTTTAAAATGAAGGCCCACACATACCATAACCCTTCTGGGATCAACTTGGGAAGCTAGTTTTAAAACTATAAAATACACATTTTAGAATTTTAAAATCAAAAAGTTAAACCTGTTAGGCTGATTCTGCAACAGAATATAGTAATGACTGTTTTTTTTAAAAAAAGTAGTAACAACATGCTTAGTTAGCAACTAAATTCCATATAGATTAAATCCCTTGCAAGGCACAACAGGATCCATCATTTGCTTACAGTGGCAAAATTCACACAAGAGAAATTAGTTCAGCTTTATGTCACAAAAAGTTCCAAATCCAAAAGTACACCACAAACCAAATTTAAAACAACTATGGTATGCAACTGATCAACTAAAAATTGAATTGAACATCTGAAATGGTTTTGTATGGATAGAAAATAACGAAAGCTACCCGGTCTGCTTAATGTCGATTCATGCTTGCAGTCACATTCATATAATGGGATAACCTAAGCACAGACATTTTTAGGTACAGGATATTTATCTGCAGAAGTCCCAACTTAGTCACAATCCACATTTGCCACCAGTCTAAGTTGTTTCAAGTTCTTGAAAAGAAATCAACATCTTAATGCCAAATAAAAAAAGGCTAGGTTAAGTCACCGAATTCAGTTTCCTCTAACTAGGGAGGGAGGAGGTTACTGTTTTATACGAGCATGGTATGACTTGAAATAGCATTCACCTTCAGTGGCGTTTATGATCACATACAGGTTCATGTTCTAAACGAGTCCAAAAACATGCTATCAAAACATCATAGGAATAAAAGGTGGAGCACATGCCTAACAAATTTCTAGTCTGCACATAATCAATTCTGATCCAACTTGTATTATACTTTCACTTCATATTAACCAGATCATGTAATTATTCGGAAAAGATAAGTGACATCTACCTGTTTGACCATAATTAAGATTTTTCATAGCTCAACATGAGACAGACAAGTGCTTCTTACTACACATCATAGTAGATAGATATGTGGAACACCCAAGAGCAGTTACGAATTCACTACAGTGCTATCTTAATACAGCTTCTCCACGAAGTACAGTTCTATATGGGACAGTCAAGCATTCATCTGTGCAGATTGCACACACCATTAAAAGAACAAATTTCATGAATTGCCAAGGTAAACCCAATCACCGCTTCAATAGCAAATCATTTAACCCTGCTGCAAACCAGAGTTCCCAACAACACTTGGAACAAAGAAAAAGTTACTTAGCTGCTCTCCCTAGTCTCAAGCATACAGATATGCATCCCATGCCATGAGGTCAAACATTTAGAAATAACAGCTCTTAACATTCTTTCAACCTTGAAAGAAGATTTGCTTGATCCCTTGCTAGAACTAGCTGCAAAATTCATAATGATA
Organism: Stegostoma tigrinum; assembly: GCF_030684315.1. Classification (NCBI taxonomy): domain Eukaryota; kingdom Metazoa; phylum Chordata; class Chondrichthyes; order Orectolobiformes; family Stegostomatidae; genus Stegostoma; species Stegostoma tigrinum. The sequence goes on along the minus strand of NC_081375.1, from coordinate 48,995,197 downwards.
CAGGTGTGTGGCTAGAAAGGTACCACATACAGCAGTCACGACTATCACTATCCACACAAACTTTTCTAAACTGCAAAACCAGAGCTTTGCACAGAATGCTATTCACCACTGCACAGAAATTTTCTCTACAAATTGAACGAAGCCAACTATAGAAGAAACACAGGAAGATAAAGAGATTATGGAAGATATCCATGGGCTCCATTTACATGGCTCGCTGCCACAGAAAGGCTGTCAACAAAGACCCACTGAACCTGGTAATGATCTCCTACAGCGTCTTCTGTCAGGCAGAACATACACCAGCAGGTTCAGGAACAGCTTCTTCCTGGCATTCTTAGACTGATGAATTCACTCTCTAGCCTTAAACAATACTGACCTTGATAATGGCGAGGGCACACCATGTACAGTGCAACCTGTAGTCCTCTAAGTCTTTTTACGACCTCTGACTTGTACATCCTTGCTTACTGTGATCTGTCTATAATGCTCATAAACAAAGCTTTACACTGTACTTCAATACAAGTGGCAATAAATCAACGTAGGTTTCTTACAGTCAGGAGTTGGAAAATAATGGGAAACAAAGAATTGAAAACATTAATTTCCCAGAAATGTTAGAGAAACAAAAGGTCTAGTGAGTGGGAGGTTGAAGAAAATCAGTGTTCACAAAGCAAAAAAAAAAATGAAAATTTACAAGATTAAAGCCTGACGAATCTCCAGAACCCGATAACTTGCACCCGAGTATGAAAGGAAATGACCCTGGAAAATACTAGGTGGACTATGGTCATCTTCCAAATTCTACAGGCTCCTCCAGAGGGTGACAAGTATAACACCATTATTTAAGTAAAGAAAGGAAAGGAGAGACTGAACAGAGCTACAGACCAGTCTAAGATCAGTAATGGAGATTATGCTAGACAGTCTATTATAAAAGACACAAAAACAGAATACCTGCAAAGCATTAATGGGATTGGACAAAATCAGCTAGGGTTTAATAAAAGGCAAATAATGCTTAACGAGTTTACTGGAGCTTTGAAGATCTAAATAATAGAATAGATAGGGGAGAAGCAATTGATGCATTATCCGAGTTTTTTTTAAAAACAGTGCTTTCAGTAAGGGCTCACGCAAGAGGCTAGTGAGCAAAAAAAAAATCCAAAGCACACAGGGTTAGGGGTAATATAAAGATATGGGTTGAGAATTACTTGATGAAAAGGAAAGAATGAGAACAAAATCAGTCTTTTTCCAGGTGGCAGGAGACAACTAGTGGCATTCCACAGGGATCAGTGCTTGAGCCCCAACTATTCACGATATTATAGTTGACTTGAACAAAGGAACAAAAAGCAAATTTTTCTAAATTTGCTAACATCACAAAAGGTAGGTCAGCTGGAGAGTTGAGGCGGCAGTGAAGCAGCTTCAGGGTGATCTAGGCAAATTGAGGTGAGTGAACATACACATGGCAGATGAAGTATAACATGGACAAATTGCAGTTTATACACGTATGTGAAAAACAAATGCAGATATTATTTAAATGGTGACGTATTGGAAAATGTGGATGTTAAAAAGGGATCTGGGTGTACTTTCACTGGGTGCTGTACAAGGATATAGGTAGATATATCAAGCACTTAGGAAGGAAAATGATATACTGTCCTTCATTGCAAAAGCATTTGAGTTTGGAAGTAGGGAAGTCAAACAGGGTTTGGCCTGACCACACTTGGAATGTTATACACGGTTTTGGTCTGTCTATCCAGAACGTTCATGCCATAGGAGCAGCACAACAAAGGCTCATTTGGCTAACACTGGGGATGGCAGAACTGTCCACTGAGGAGATTGGTTTGACTGGACCTGTATTCATGAGTTTAGAAGAATGAGAGAATCTGACTGAAATGTTGCAATTTCTGATAGGATTAGAGGGGCTACTTGCAAACAAAATGCATCCCCCTCATTTGGGTGTCTAGAACCAGGGGTCACAGTATCATTTAGGACTGATATGAAGAGACAATTATTCATGCAGAGGATGGTCAATTTATGAAATTTGCTACCACAGAAAGCGGTGTAATCTGAGTCACTAAGTGTGTAAGAGCAAGACTGAGACATTTTTAGATATTAAAAGGCATCAAGGAATGAGAACAGAAAGCAGGAAAATGACTTTGGGAAAGAGGGCCAGCCATGAACAGATCAAATGGCAGAGTAGGCTTGAAGGGCTGGATGGTCTATTTCTGCCCCTAGTGTCTATACTTTGAACACTGTCATTTAGAAGCAAATTAACTATGCATGTAGAAAAAACAAAGGAGAATTCTTAGGTAATCTTAAAGGATCAAACATATAGAATTTGCTGTATCTGAAGAATGGCCAAAGTTAGCAATAATTTCAAGATACAATATTTTCAACGAAAGATAAAGGAGTTAAATTATGCAACTTATACTGCATTTAAACTTGATGATGACGACGACAAGAAGAAAACCTTACAAAGGCTTCAGGATACAAACACATTAAGAGGAGGGACAAGAATAAAAAGGGACTTGGTTAAACAAAGAAACTGTTGATTAGTTTTCATTTTACTGTCAGACCAAAGTATTTTCCTGGCCTAAGATCTCCATGATAGCTATAACAATTCCATTACATAACACGAAAAGGAAACACTGGCAGAAAACCCTCAATTCTTGACAAATATTCTTGGGCTTTGAAGTAATTAACCATCCAACATATCAGCTTTTAACAAACAAACTGAACAAAACAGAAGAGCCTGAAAACATACAACTAATCCTTCAGGCTCTGCACTTAAACAATTCAAACATTGAAATTGCATGCTGTACCGCCATAATTTCAAACTTACACGTGTAAAACTTTTCTATCACTGCTCTGTTTGAATTGTTTGAAAAAATGCTGACATCAGAAAAAAATGTTTTTATTGGATTTAAATCAACATTGCTCATTTGGATTTTAAGTTCCTACCATGAATCCTGATGCTATCTTATGTACAAAATGCTTTGAACAATTGATGCCTCAAATGACCACAGTAACAATTCCAGGTACTTGGCCAACTCAAGCTAATTTCAGCACACTCATAGAACATTACAGCGCAGTACAGGCCCTTCCACCCTTGATGTTGTGCCGACCCGTCATACCGATCTCAAGCCCATCTAACCTACACTATTCCATGTACGTCCACATGCTTATCCAATGACGACTTAAATGTACCTAAAGTTGGCGCATCTACAACCGTTGCAGGCAAAGCATTCCATTCCCTTACTACTGAGTAAAGAAACTACTTCTGACATCTGTCCTACATCTTTCACCCCTCAAATTAAAGCTATGCCCCCTTGTGCTCACTGTCACCATCCCAGGAAAAAGGCTCTCCCTATCCACCCTATCTAACCCGCTGATTATTTTATATGTTTCAATTAAGTCACCTCTCAACCTTCTTCTCTCTAATGAAAACAGCCTCAACTCCCTCAACCTTTCCTCATAATACCTTCCCTCCATACCAGGCAACATCCTAGTAAATCTCCTCTGCACCCTTTCCAAAGCTTCCATATCCTTCTTATAATGCGGTGACCAGAACTGTACACAATACTCCAAGTGCAGCTGTGCCAGAGTTTTGTACAGCTGCAGCATAACCTCTTGGTTCCGCAACTCGATCCCTCTATTAATAAAAGCTAAAACACTGTATGCCTTCTTAACAGCCCTGTCAACCTGGGTGGCAACTTTCAAGGATCTGTGTACATGGACACCGAGATCTCTCTGCTCATCTACACTACTAAGAATCTTACCATTAGCCCAGTACTTTGCCTTCCGGTTACTCCTACCAAAGTGCATCACCTCACACTTGTCTGCATTAAACTCCATTTGCCACCTCTCAGCTCTGCAGCTTATGTAGCTTTCACTCAGCTTTCATGTCACAAAATAAGAGGAAACCAACAGACAAGTTTATTTGAATTCAGTTTGCAATATCCAACTGATAAAGTTAATATATTAAGCCATAAAAATAGTTTTGCTTAACAAGTCCTGCCAACATCTTCTAGAACCAGAAAACTCAGACTAAAAAATGTTGCAGAGTGAAAATAATTGAATCATACTGTAATCCAGTTTGATGTGCATGTACATTTTCCAGTGATAGCTTTTTTTTTTGTTGCTTAACAAAATTGTTTGAATTTTTTTTGGGAAAAACAGCATTTATCTTTTCTACCCGTCCCCTGTCCTTTTAAAACTGTATTCATGTACTTGACTTTCAGACAGAGTTTGTTTTCAATTCTATTAAAAAAATGCTCATAGCAGAAAATCCATTAACTGCACAATTGCAGCAAAATAATTCGTGTTATTTTCAGCTCTGAAATCTAATCATGGAAAAATTGACTAAAGTTAAAGTTAATCAAGTCCACACTATAACCATTTATAGGCCAACTGTCCCTTTTCAACAGTACTGTCATTCCTCAGCATATTATTTTTACAAATAGATACTAAAGCACAGACCCTTTGGAATGCAAGTCACAGGCATGCCCACAGGGATCATGTGGTTTTTATGATTCAAAGATAATTCTTCCTAGAAACTTGGACTAAAAACTGCAGTCTATCGTAACATAGCCAAATATGGGAATATTGGTACAAAGCATTGAAATGGCTCAGGACTGATTCAGTATTACCGATGTTCAAGTACTGCATTACCAATCATTCTCTTCAAGACCAGAAGGTAGTTTCAGTATCCTTTTTGGATTTTATAAAAATTTGTAAATCAAAATAACTAAAATTAAACTTTCCAAAAGGGCCCTGATCCAAATTTTTTATATCACCTCTAGCCACAGGGGAGGTGCCAGATGACAGCTAACGTGGTTCAACTTCAGGAAGAGTGGTAGAGATAGACTCATCGGTCTATAGTTCCCCAGTCTAACATCAGTAGTAGGCAAACTAAAGAGGGAGAAAACTAATGTCCATTTAGAGCAGTAAGGTTTGATCAGGGATAGTTAGCATGGCTTTGACAGAGGGAAGTTATGCCTAACAAATATGGTGTAAGTTTGAGGAGTGACTAAGTGTTTCAATAAGGTCAGGGCAGTTGATGGAGTTTACAGGGATTTCAGCGAGGCCTTTGTTCAAAAGTTCCACATAAGAAACTAATAAAGAAGGTAAAACCACATGGGATCCAGGGTAACATGACAAGTTAGATCCAAAACTGGCTTAGTGACAGAAGACACGAGTACAAAGAAAATTACAGCACAGGAACAGGCCCTTTGGCCCTCCATGCCTGCGCAAAGTTATTGTGCAACAGGAGCCCAGCGTGCAGTGGCATACCAAAGGGATCAGTGATGGATCTCTTATTTTTTGTGATCGAGGAAAGAAGGTGGGCAAAATACATTCGTCTGAACAGATCAGTGGTCAGCATAACTCAGGAAGATAATGACTGCACTGAAAGGAGTATAAGAGATTCATCATGATGTTGCCTTGGACTAGAGCATTTCAGTTACGCAGGGTATGAGTGAGCTTGGGTTCTTTTTTGAGCAGAGAAGGTTGAAGGGGGACCGGATAGAGATATACAAGATGAAGAGTATGCAAAGTGTAAATAAAAAGCATGCTCCCCTTACTTGAAGGGTCAAAAACAAGGTGCATAATTTGAACATGAAAGCCACTATGTTTAGAGGGGATTTGAGAAAAATGTTTTCACCCAAAGGATGGAGGTGGTTTGGAACACACTGCCTGGTAGAGTCACTGAGGTGGGAAACCTCATGGAGAATCACAGAGTCATACAACACAGAAACAGACCCTTCGGTCCAACCAGTCCATGTCAAACAATCCCAACTAAACTAGTCCCACCTACCTGCTCTTGGTCCATATTACTCCAAATCCTTTCTTCAGCACCGCTTGAGTAGCTTGAAATTTCTACCGACAGCCACCATACTTATCCAAATGTTGTAACTGTACCTGCATCAACTACTTCCTCAAAGTACATTGCACACGCAAACCACTGTTAAAAAAAATTTCCCCATGTCTGTCTTTTTTAAAATCTCTCTCCTCTCACCTTAAAAATGCACCCCCTCGCCTTGAAATCCCCCATCCTGGGGGAAGACAAATACATGAACTATCTATACCCCTCATTATTTTATAAACTTCTATAATGTCGCCTCTCAACATCTTATGCTCCAGCGAAAAAAATCCCAGCCTATCTTTTTAAACTCAAACCTTCCATATCCAGCAACGTCCTGGTAAAGTCTCTTCTGAACCCTCTCCAGTTTAATAATGTTCTTCCTATAATTGCTTAGATGAGCACTTGGAAGGTCAGAACATTCATGGCTATGGACTTATCAGTAACCAGTTCATTCCCTGTAGCTGACTAAGCAAAGCACTGTATGTATGGCCTAGCGCTGCACAAGGCAGAGTTGATTCAAATTCTAAGCTGAACTGGTTTTCATAGCCACGAGTGCCTGGTAAATGGAGGATGCATTATCCTTACCAAAGGAGAAAAAAACAAATCCATTCCTTGTAACTGAAGAAATACCTGTGTATTTCAATGGAGATGATGATGCTGATTGAGTGCAATTATGTGCACAAATGCTCACTGTTCAGGCATACACATAATCAGCCATAGTTATGAGAATATGAAGGCCTACTAACACAGAACTGTATCCCAGGAATCAGCATTTGAAAAAAATATTTAAAAAGCTAAATTTCACATTATTGACAGCTAAAGATGTTATCAAATGTTGAAGGGGCTTTCCCCCCAAGACATCTGAGCTCATGCTCACAGAGAAGCAGTATCTCTTTGAACCAAGATGCCTTATTTCAGATGCAATTGTAGTGTTGAATACTGGAAGCCTTATTTCCCAGAAAACAAAATTAGATTCCATCATAAAAAGTGTTGTTTAACTTGCAACCATCTGACTTTATTTACAAAGTAAATGCAATCAGAAAATTCTATGTGCCATAAAGAGAGTTCTTAATTTAAAAAAGGCTCTTATTGTAAAACTACAAAAAACTAAAACAAATCAATAATCTAATACTTATTTCTCTTATCTAATGCTTTCAAATTATTTTAGGGGAAAGCAAAATCCTAAAACTGTTATTTATATAAATGATTTGGAAGCAAACAGAGCGTACGGTTAGTAAGTTTGCAGATGACACCATAGATGGCGTAGTGGACAGCAAAGAAGGTTCTCAGAACAAGAGGACCTTGATCAGATGAGCCAAGGAATGATGGATAGAGTTTAATTTAGATAAATACAATAACCAATGTTCTCTGTAGAAGAAGGAAAATCAGCGTCTGTCAGTAGAGATTTCAAGCTGCTCAACAGATGCTAATGAAATACAAAAACACCGACAATGGATAGAAGACAGAATGCTTTATCTGCCTCACGTTCCAAGATGCAAAAACTAAATCAAATCTCCAGTAAAGGTGTACTACAAATGCAATTGACCACACTTATTAGACCTTAATTATGTTATCAGAAGTCAAGATGCTGTAATCAACTACCAGTCTTCTACTAGTTCATTGGCATGGAAGCCAATTTCCCTTTCCTACAAATAGGGTACCCAATAGTCAACAAATTAAATAAAGCTAAAATAAATCGAAAACTTCACTATATCATTTGATTGCGACATCCATGAGCAGAACATTTTGTTACAGGCGAAGATTCTTGATTCACAATCCATTGCTTCAATCTACATGAATGGAAACAGATATCTTAAAATCAAGGTAGCAGGCCAAACAGCAGAGGAGTAGGAAAGCTCATGTTTTGGGTCGAGGCCCTTCTTCAGAAATGGGGGAGGGCAAGGGAATTCTGAAATAAATAGAGGGGTGTGGGGGGGGGGGGGGGTGGGGGGAGAAGAGGAAGGGAGGGAGGGAGGGAGGCGGATAGAAGATGGCTGAAGGAGAAGATAGGTTGAGAGGAAACAGACAGGTCAAAGAAGTGGGGTTGGAGCCAGTGAAGGTGAATGTAGGCGGGGAGTTAATGGAGAGGATAAGTCGATCCAGGGAGGATGGACAGGTCAAGGAGGTGGGATGAGGTTGGTGGCTGGGAGATGGGGGTTCGACTTGAGGCGGGAGGAATGGTTAGGGAGGCAGGGAGTAGCTGGGCTGGTTTTGGGATGTGGTCAGGGGGAGGGGAGATTTTGAAGCTTGTGAAGTCCACATTGATACTATTGGACTGCAGTGTTCCTAAGTGAAATAAGAGATGCTGTTCCGGCAGCTTTCAGGTGGCATCACTGTGGCAACGCGGGAGGCCCAGCAGGACATGTCATCCAAGGAGTTTTTTTTTTTTGGGGGGGGGGGGGGGGGGGGGGGAAGAAAGAGTTGAAATGGTTTGCAACTGGGGCATGTAGTTGTTTGTTGCCAACTGAGCGTAGGCATTCTGCAAAGAGGTCCCAAGCCTCCGCCTGGTTTCCCCGAAGTAGAGGAGGGAACTTCTACTTGTCCCGCAGGCCTGACCAGTACCCCCTCCCCTGACTCCCTCATCCACCTAGCCAAACTTGTTCTCACCTTCAACAACTTCTCTTTCAATTCCTCCCACTTCCTACAGACAAAGGGAGTGGCCATGGGTACCCGCATGGGCCCAGGCTATTCCTGCCTCTTTGGAGGACACGTGGAGCAATCCTTCTTCCAAAGCTACAGTGACCCTATCCCCCACTTCTTCCTCTGTTATGCTGATGTCTGTATCGGCACTGCCTCATGCTCCCACGAGCAGCTTGAACAGTTCATCCACTTCACTAACACCTTTGACCACAACCTTAAGTTCACTTGGACCATCCATGATACCTCTCACATTCCTGGACCTCTGTCTCCATCTCTGGCATCCCCCGGAAACCGATATCCATTTCAAACCTACCGACTCCCACAACTTCCTAGAATACACCTCCTCTCACCCACCATCCTGCAAGAAGGCCATCCCCTATTTCTAATTCCTTCGCCTCCGCCACATCTGCTCCCGAGATGAGGCATTCCCCTCCCAGACATCCTCCTTTTTCAAGGACCGCAACCTCCCCTCCAGTGGTCAAAAATGCCCTCGACCATGTCTCCCACATTTCCCACAACTCATCCCTCATACCCCCCATCTGCAATAATAACCAAAACAGAATCCCCTTGACCTCACGTACCACCCCACCAATCTCCGATCCAACGCATCATCCTCAGACATTTCCACCATCTGCAATCTGACCCCACTACCGAAGACATTTTTCCCTTCCCACCCTTATCTGCTTTCCGGAGGGACCACTCTCTCCATGACTCCCTTGTCCACTGCATGTTCCCCTCCAGAATCACCACCCCAGCATTCTTCCCTACAATCAAAGCAAGTGCTACACCTGTCCCTACACCTCACCCCTCACCCCCATCCCAGGCCCTAAGACGACCTTCCACATTAAACCGACGCTCACCTGCACATCTGCTAATGTGGTATACTGCATCTGCTGTACCCAGTTTGGCCTCCTCTACGTCGGGGAAACCAAGCGGAAACTTGGGGACTGCTTTGCGGAACATCTGCGCTCAGTTCACAACAACTACCAGTCGTGAAACATTTCCCCCTCCCACTCCTTGGACGATATGTCCATCTGGGCCTCCTGCGTTGCCACGATGATGCCACCTGAAAGTTGCAGGAACAGCATCTCATACTCCGCCTGGGAACCCTGCAGCCCAAGGGTATCAACGTGGACTCCACAAGCTTCAAAATCTCCCCTCCCCAGACCACATCCCAAAACTAGCCCAGCTAGTCCTCGTCTCCCTATCCATTCCCTCCCACCCCCATTTCCTACCCAACCTCATCCTGGCTCCTTGACCTGTCCATCCTCCCTGGATCGACCTATCCCCTCCCTAGCTCCCCACCTACATTCACCTTCACTGGCTCCAACCGGACCTCTTTGACATGTCCGTCTCCTCTCCAGCTATGTTCTCCTTCATCCAACTTCTATCCACCTGCCCCTCTCTCCCTATTTATTTCAGAATCTCCTTCCCCTCCCACATTTCTGAAGAAGGGTCCCGACCTGAAACGTGAGCTTTCCTACTCCTCTGATGCGTTTGGCCTGTTGTGATTATCCAGCTCTACACCTTGGTATCTGATTCTCCAGCATCAGTTCCTACTAGCTCTACAATAATTTTAAAATGAAGGCATGGATTACTTCAGATTTCCAGAATACTCAATTAGCTATCCCAAGCCAGACAAAACAATAATTCCAAACAGTATTTCAAGAATTGTAAATAACAGCTTCAAACACTGTCTCCTACCTACTGAAAGACACTAACTAGATTTAAATTTGAGTTGAGTTGATTTATCTAGTGTTTGATCTGAGCGTCATTCTTTAAAATTTAGCCTTGAGCTGGCAACGCAGCTATTCAGTGCCCATTCTTGGTATCCCTCAAGAAATCTGTGGTGGACTTTCTTCTTGAACCACTTCAGAGTTAAATCAAGTCATCAAAACGCTGTAACGGTACTTTCATTAGTGGAGAACCTGTGCTCGCAGAAGACAGCCAAACTGTTTGTAATCTTCACAGAAAGTGATAAAATAGATTAGTTGGTATCTGCAGCCAGAAAAGATTTCAAGAAAGAAAAGGACTAATAATAATGTGCAGGTTATCTTTAATCGAGATCTGCGTATGTCAAATTTTATTGTTTCCCCAACTCAAGAAATTATGCAGGCTCTAAACTGCAATATAGGTGTCAGTCTTGGTTTTATGCCAATACCTGCATTGATGAGGCACAAAGTCAAAAATTCAAGTCCCACCTCAGCAGATTTCAGTGTACAATTTGGATTGACACCAGTGCAGGACCAATGGTAGGGCCAAACAGTCAGAGATGCCACCTTGTGGATCAGATAACAGAGGTCCACCTGCCTTTCAAGTAGGCTTTATGAGACCCCCTCTTGTCCCAATAAACATTTAGCTCTCAACTAATATGAGAATTATCTGATCTTTTCACATTGCTATATTAGAATACATTTGTGGCAATTTATTGGTATATTTCCTACAAAACTACATACCAATAAAAGAAATTTAATGGCTGTAAAAGTGTTTTACAATCTCCTTTAGTAATGACATGCACTATATAAATGCAAGTTCTTCTGTCAAATTATTAAATTCAATTCATTCTTGCTTATTACATACTTCATTTTAAGTAATAAAATCTGATGTAATGTACTGTTTGCAAATGCAGGACGTGATCATACTCATGCTACTGTTATTTATCAGATATGCAATCAAAAATTTACCAACATCTCAGCAGTAATAAACACATTCCAAAAGGAACATGCAGCTAAGGCTATCAAGTTTAAGTCAGAGTCAATTCAAAAATACAACATTTAACTTGAAGCATAAAAAGTATTAATGAAAGATTTGAAGCTTTCAACTATCATTAATCTACAAATGTTTTGTTTACAAGCTGGGTTTAAATTAAGACCTTTCTTGATCTCACCTGTTAAGATACAAACCTTACTATATCAACGAATTCCTTAAATGGGAGCAATGTCATTTGTCTCCATCAATCCATTCTAAGGGATCTTGCAGTGTGGTGGTAGTGTCCCTCACAATGAGCCAGAAGGCCCAAATTCAAGTCCCACCCACCCAAGAGGTATGTTAGTACATCCATTAACCAGACATTCCAGCAGCTGATTTGTTGTGCAATGGAATACTTTCCAATACAAGCCCTTTCAAACTCATTCAATTATGTTATCCTACCACCTTTGTGTACCAAAGCTATCTTTACCTTTAAGTCATTGCCTCCAAAATCTCAGGACAACATCCAGGACTGTGGACAAACCAAGCATGGTTATTAGGTATCTGAACTCAAATTACTGCATCAGCATATCAGATTTTTAAGGCATGTGTGATTGTGGTAGTGTCCATACCTATAAAGGGCTTAATTTCAAGACACATTTCAGGCACAGTTGGGCTGCAACATGCCAAAATAAATTGATTAAGATGCAACAACGGCAGCCATTCGTTTAGAGGCTTAGATTCAAATGTCACCAGCTCGGGTTCAAATTTCACTGGCTCCAGAAGTGTATAATAATGTCTGAACGTTCTAGTTAGAAAATTATTTATTTCCTTTTCTTGCTAGGACATCAAGGCCAAAATAAAATCAAAAAATTGGATCAGCTCATCAAGAACTCTACCTGAAAAAAGAAAGCATTAAGGTTTGCATGCCAAACCATGTTGAGTAGCCAGGATCCGAGCATACGCTCATCAAAATTTCCAAGTTCAAATCTAGTCTAAAAACCAAAAGGAACTGCCGGTGCTGTAAATCAGAAATAAAAACAGAAGTTACTGGAAAAGCTCAGCAGGTCTGGCAGCATCTGGAAAGGGAAATTTTTTTTTTAAAAATCAGGATACATTTTGGGTCTGGTGACCCTTCCTCAGAACTTCAATCTAGTTTATCAGCTTAAGTAACCACTAAAGTGTTGGACAGGGGGCAAGAAAAGAAAGTTAATTAATACATTGTTGGTCAGTATAAATTACCAATATACTTGATAAAGCACCAAAACAAACACTAAGTGTGCAACATATGCTTTTGTTGTGGGGGGGGGGGGGGGGGGGGGGGTGAAGACACACAGTTCCCTCTTTTTTTTTTAAAAAAAGCCACATCTGCTACTTTGATTGTTGGCGCATTCAATCACGTCAGGTTTCTGGCACTGTTGCTTTCAAGAAAAAAAAAGATTGTTCAATGCGACAACTTTGAATGGTACTACCTTCCAATTTATTCTCCCTTTTTCCACTAATTGTCCAAGTTTTTTGGGGGGTATGGGAGTTCACTATTTCCCATTCACGTACCAAATCAGTGTATCATTACATTGTGCAACACTGACTTATGTCCAGTGAATAGAGCAAGGGAAATGTAATTGATTTAACTGTGGAAATAACAAACATTTTAATGAGGCTCAACATTCAAGTGGTTAGAATTTGTGTTCATTATTACAGCCCTCAAATTATTCCTTTTACATGTTACCCTCAAGAGAAATTTATACCTGCCAAATCATGCAAAAATATTTTGTTGTCAAAAACACATTATTAACAGTTACATTAGTAGCTTGTAATTTTTAGCTCCAGAATGCACAGTCAAGTTATTCTCTCAAAAATATCTAAAACCAGGAATAGATTTGGTGTCTCCAAGCTTTAAAACTGGTACCAAATTGATGCAACTGCCAGGTAGCTTATCAAGCAGAGGAAAAAAAGGATGAATGATGTAGTGCTGAAAAGTACAGTATCATTAAACCAACTGCATTTGCCAGCATTCTGTGAAAGGAAACATTTATCTAAAAATGGTTCACAGTTCTAATCAAAATTCAGCTTCCTGCAGAAAAGGGACAGGAAAGAACTTGTCGACTGTTCCACAGCAGGTACAATTGGTGTCCAATTACACTAACTGTACGATTCTTTTAAAACTAAAATATGACTGTGTTACAATAGAAAAAGGATTTTGCCATCTAAAAATATAAATAGATTGAAAGCAGGAAGTTTTCAATGTTAGTCTTAGATCAGGTTCAGCAATTGTTTGATTTTTCCCCTTTCTTTGTTTAAGATATACTTGAATAGTGTTTTTCTAGTTTGTTTACCAAACACAACAGATATTGTGGGTCATTTAAGAAGCAAAATAGTTGTGGGCTTGGAGGAGGGGAAGAGGAAAAGGTGGAAGAATACATTACGTTTTTGTTCATTGGGATACATCTAACTGCGAACTTATTTTAACAGCCTCCTACCTGTCAAGTCCACTTTGCCTCAAGTCCATCATTACGTTAACTAACTAGCTTTGGGATGAGTCAACATACACGAGACATGGCACAAGGAAAATGTTACATACCAAGTGAAACAGTTTGACTATCACATCTAGATGCTAAATGGAATGCATTCAAGCCAAAAACCTTCAAGACCTGCATCAAGAAAAATTGTCAGACACATTTATAATAGAAAGATGCTACCCTGCTAAATTCTTGTTTGGGCAGGGAAAAGCAAGCATAAGATGAGAGAAAGGGCACAAGAGGGAGGGGAGCTGAAGAGAGGGAGGTTAATGGAAGGAAAGGGTTGCTTATTAAGGGGACATGCGCCTAGCTTCTTGACGATGTTACGAGCAGAGTTAGAGGAGAAACTAGTATTGATGTATTTGTATTTTTAAAAGCTTCTGAAAGTCCCACACAGGGGCTTAGTAAACTTCAAGTGCATTTGACAGCGTGAACTAATGACTAGCTAAAAAATAAAAAAGTAGTAATAATTGGATCATTTTCAGGTTGGCAGGCTGTGACTCATGGAATACCGCATGGATCTGTGCTTGGATCTCTGCTGTTCACAAAGCTAGACTAACACTTTGGGCCTGAAGGCCAACTAGAATATTTCCAAGTTTGTAGATAAAACAAAAGTTGGAGGGAATAGGAATTAGGAGTATATAAAAGAGACTTCAAGAGAAATTTAGACAGCCTGAATGAGCAGACAAGAGCACAACGAATAGAATTATTAGTTTGGATAAGAGTAAAGTTATCCACATTTTTTGTGGGGCTGGGGGTGGGGTAAGAAATCAGAAGTGTGGAGTGTTTCTTAAATGGCAAGATATTAGTAAGTTGGATGCCCAAAAGGGACCTAGGTGTCCTTGTTCATAAAAGTCACTGATACTTACTGCACATGTGGTTCAGAAGGCAAACAAACAAACAGCCTTCAGTCATCTTTCAATTGTACGGTATACTTTTCCTATCCCCTTGCCTAATGAAGGGTAGACACTTGTAAACTGGCCGGTACAAGAGATATAACGACACTTCTGGAACAGATGAGACTAGAAGCAGAATCTGAGGTAGGGACACTACCACAACACAAGAGCTCTCCAAAGGATATACTTGGCTTGAAGGGAATGAGGAGGTTCAGACTAAACTCTTCAATGGTAGCACTGGCTTGAGAGAGATGGAGGAGACAAGACCTACATTCCCTGGTGCCCACTCTGCCCTCCCAGCAAACATGCAGGCAAGATCAATGGAGTGAATTTGTATCTGTACATACATTCCATTTTGTTCAAAGAGTACAATTTATATACAGTCAACATGGCCTTTTACAAATTCTTACATTATAAATAAAACCAAATCTGACTCCAAACCAAAATACAAACAAACAGATTCTAAACAAAGGCCTCACTCCTACATGCACTGTCTGATCTAAAATGTCACCTCTTCAACACTGATAAAACCTTTAGTGCTCTCAGGGCAGTGACTGAAAGAAATTTAGGGATTTACACAGAAGGTTTTAATGTTTACTGATTAAAGATTTAACAGCATCTTGGATTCTTTTTAATACATCCTCACTGGTGTGACCCTTTTAACATCCATTTAAAAATCCTTTGTCTGATACCACCTCTCTCACTGACACCTGAAGCAGCAAGGCTCTGAAAGCTTCTGTTTTCAAATAAGCCTGTTGGGCTATAACCTGGCATCTTGTGATTTCTAATCTGTACTCTCATTCTTTGCTGCAGAGCATGATGTTACAGGACAATCTAAATTTCTTGATGGGTCCCACACTGCAATTGCTTCCTGTACCATGGTGCCACAGGCAGCTTGATCACTCATCCTGCAGTCCTCCTTCTCAACCAAACAAGCCGAGACAACCTCAAAGTTCTTCAGCAATTTCAAAGGCTGATATTCCTGCCCTCCAAGTCTTCTTTACCTTCCTCACTCACTGTAAGCCCTTACTATAGCTGACCGCCAACCAAATGAGAAGATCCTATCCGCATAGCTAACTAATACAAAGAAAGCTTGGGACCAAATGCAATTTAGAACACTAAAGCATGTAACAGGAGAATTGTTCGAAGACAGTTTAACTGCTTTTATGGTCATGTAACCTAATCCATAGACTTCAGTATTACTTTCAAACAGCAGACTGGACCAAGTTTATGCTTACAATATCGCTGTTTGTAGTATAGCACATTTGCAATATGCAAAAAACTTAGAGGAAAAAATAATCAAGCAGTTTCAATTATTCTGAAACTTACTCACTGAAAATTGCCACAGAATTTTCCTAGTGGCTATAATGAAATCTTTCCAAATTCTGCAAGATTGTTGGTTGAATCCAAGGCTGTTAACATACTCAATAGCTTGATGAACATCAAGGGGTTTAAGCAGTACGGGAACTTGGTAAGTAAATGTGATTAGCGAAGATCCCACAAGTGGAGGCTAAACGTGACAGAACATATTTGGGTCAAATTACCTGTTTGCTTTGCAAGTTTATGTATTTCTTGGTATTCACCAACTATGCCAAAATTATTTCACTTTAGGTTTACTGAAATGCCAAAGCAGCATCTAGACAACAATTTGCACAGCAATGTTTCATAAACGAAAATGTATTGCAAAACTGTTCATTTCTTTAGTTCAGAATTACCTACCAATCCTACTTCATACACTAGCAAGGATTTTGATTAATTTATTCCTAAATTTCAAAATGAACAAACAAAAGTGCTAGCTATTCATCTGATGCTCAGGTTTGAAAACATGCCAGCTGGCACATTTTGTAAAGCCTGGAATTTTCAAAAGCATCTAAAGTGCCATAAAATACATAGCCAACACAGCTTTCACATTTTTGTGCAGCAACATCAGCAAAGGAATGAGGAGCACTTGTCAACCTACCAGATTTTTTAAACTTTTATTCTTAGCTCCAATTGGATGCATTTAAAAAGGCTTCACAAAATTAAGAAAATCCAAGAGACTTTGCAGCAAGTACAGGTATTTACTAAAATGGTAGTAGGGATTTTATTTTGAAAAGGGCAGGAGGAGGAACAAGCATGAACAAAAAGTGAGAAGGGGGTGCTGGAGACCACAAGCCAAGATTGGGGGGGGGGGGGGGGGGGGTGGGGTGGGGTGGGGGGTGGGGGCGGGGGCGGGTGAGAGAGAAATCTGGGATCGCTCTCCTCTGTGCGCACAAGAAATACCGCAGACAGATTTAACAGATGTGCAAAAATCAGTTTTCAAAAGAATAGTTTGGGAAAAACATTTTTTTTGACCAGAGGGTTTAAACCCAATAGAGACAGTTAAAATTAGTGGTCAAGGACCAAGAGATTCTCTTTATTAAGCAAGTTATAGAGTCAGAGTCATACAGCAGAGAAACAGACTCTTCAGTCCAACCAGTCCATGATGAACATAATCCCAAACTGAACCAGTTCCACCTGCCTGCAACCTTTTATCCTATATTCTTTTCTAAGTAAATACCCAAATTTTAAATTTTTAATGACCATTTCAGGGTTCTCTTCAAAGAGATTTGGAATGTAGTAGAATCTCTATAACTCACTGCAATCTTTCAGGAGTTTTACACCAAAGTAAGAAGTAACCCTGAAGCACACACTGATGATTTATCTTCAAATCCCTGTGTGTGCCATCCCTAAGAGCATGTTATCCTTAGCCCTATGTCATCATCATTTCAATGATTCTTTCACAAATCTGCAAGTAACATTCAGTGGGATGAATGTTACACTGTCACTTTGGGCACGCTGATGCATCTTTGCAGGATAGTGTATGGTGAACTCTGGGCGCCAAGCAGAAGTGGCCTATGGTTGGGGTAGTTCACTGTCACCATCCCTTCTTGCCACATCTCCTTCCAGGTCATATCAACCTGTACAGAGACATTATTGCACACCTCTGGAAGCGACAGGCCTTGAACTTAGGCCTCCTGGTGAAATGGCTCCAGAGACTAAATATGCCATCACCAAATCACCCTTTATTCAGATGTAGCAGGTCCTTGACACTGATCCAGCCTCCGTAGAGCCAGCTCTTAGAGAACAGAGCCTCTGATGCCCTGTTTATATCTGTCAACCAGGGGTCCCCGCTTGCACTAGATTAGCAGTCCCAAACAGGGAACTTATTCTACAAAGGTCCACCTGGTTGATCTGGTCACAATTACTACATCCCTGCCTGAATCCAAGATCACTGGCCAGGTCTTTATTTTTGTAGCTCCTCCTGGGCATTTTAGCATGTCAGGTTCTTCCAACTCTGCCTCACTGTAGCTCACCTCTTGTGCATCTCAAAAGAAGAAATTCATTCTCCTCTTCGGGCAGCAAAGGCATAGAGTCAATGAAATCCGCTGTGTCCATCTCGGATTCTGAGATACTTTCAATACTTGACAAGAGGAAGAAACCGTACACTCTGGAACACTCAGAAAGGTAGTCAAAAGAAGCAGGGCATATTTTGCTCCCGCACAAAGTGTTTTCAGCTTTCATATGGTCAGGTGCCTGCTCAAGGCCATTGCACCTATCTGAATTTTGTCTCTCAGAACCTGACCTCACACCAATCATGCCTCTTACCAGCACAGGTCCATTCCTGTGGTTCCTACACCAAATTTCATCCCCTGCTGTACTTTTCAGTTTACTTCAGAACTTATGATCCAAATAGATCTAAACGATGCTTGGTTTGGGAAGAGCACAGAACACAGCATACACTGCATCAGCTGTGGGTCATGTGCCCAAGGCTGAAACACGAAGGTCTGTTGGGTAAAATTCTAATCCACTCAAAGGATGGAGATATTTTGCTGCTTGCTCTTCGATAACCATTCTTACTAATGGGTTTGTAAATATTAAAAGTAGTGTTGAATAATCCTCAATATAATGGTCAACTGCAAAAGCAAGCAAAAATCAGAGGTGGACAGTCATTTCATTTAACTTGAACAAACATCTAGATCCAACTGAGCAGCTAATGAATTGATGATTTTCCACAATCAACAGGATATCATCGCTAAAAGCATTTTGAGACATAAAAAGATCACCTCATTCCAGCTGTATGATTTAAACTTGATCCAGAGAATTTATTCCTTGTTACCTTATTTTCCACCCACAATATTTCTGTAGAACTACACAGAATCCCCAGTGTGGAAACAGGATATTCAGCCCATCAACTCTGTAGCAACCCTCCAAAGACATCCCAAACCACCTATCACTGTCACCTTGCATTTCCCATTGTTAAACCACCTAGCTTGAACATCCTTGAATACTATGGGCAATTTAGCATGGCCAATCCACCTAACCTGCCATCTTTGGACTATGGGAGGCAACTGGAGCAGTGGAAATCCACACAGACATAAGGAGAATGTGCAAACTCCGTATAAACATTTGCCTAAAAGGTGGAATCAAGCCAGGGTCCCTGGCACTGAGGCAGCAGTGCTAACTACTGCACCGTTGTGCTGCCCCAAATTCCTTATTTCTGAATGAAAGACTTTGGATTAAAGGGGGCTATGGTGTTAGTTTGAACATTAGCAGTAATCTACTTTGAAACATATTAAAAGGATAGGTTGTCATAATTAAGCTGTTTTCTTATTTACTGATGGAACCTGGGGAGTTTTTTTTGTCCTAGATAGCAGAAGTTGAGCAAATTAATCATCTTAATGATTCAATTTGTGAAATGTATAAAAAGCTGTGAAATAGTAAGGCTCAATATCTGACATACTCTTCCCATTTATCTTCACAAAGCTTTGGGGCCTCTGCAGAAATTTTGAATGCAGAAAATGGAACATTAAACCGGAAATTACTTTAATTGGTAAAGGATAAAAAGGAACAGATGCTAGTTTCTCCTGCTACAAAATAAGGTGATATTGGAAGCAACCATAACTGTCCTACAGATGGAGGTGGTACCCCAGATTGATCTATAAAACTTGTAAAGGCCAAGGAGTTTAAAAAAAAATGCACTGCAAAAGATGAAGAAAAATCATCAGATAATTAACATACAGTTAGAGAAAAGTTCAAGGCTTCACAGACTGAACAAGAGGTTAGATAGAATGGTTTTTAAAAAAAACGCAAAAATCTAGAACGCACTGCCTGTGTTGGTGGTGGAAGCAAATACAGCAGGATTGCTTAAAGGGTCTTTTAGACAAGCATGTGAATATGTAAAGAACAGAGGGATAATGGACTAAGAACAGGCAGAGGGATTAATTTAATTTGGTGTCATGTTCGACAATATCGTGGGCCAAAGGGGGCCCACTCCTGCACTGTCCGATTCTAAGTAGCAATCTTCAGATTACTTCTGGTGCCAATTTCTATAAAGGGATGCGTTCTAAGTGGAAGTGCTTTCTAACGGTGGAAGTGGATAGATAGTTGAGGATGACTCTGAATCAAAGTAACAAGTTAATTAGGTAGGAGACACAAGCCCAAGTCAGAGAATGAAGTAACTCTGAAGAATTCAACTGTATTTATTTCAATGCAACACGTCTTACAGGCAAGGATGAAGAACTTTAGACATGTATGGAACATCGTAGTTATTACAGAAACTGGTCTGAGGGAAGGACAGCACTGACAGTTCAATGTTGGGTTTTTGGATGCTACCGGAAGAATGGAAAAAGCAAAAAGAGGAGTGGGAATGGCACTTTTAAGGAAAACAATGCTGGTGTAATTCGAAAAGACATTTAACGACAGGTCGAAATTAGAAATAAGAAAGGGACGAACACAATAATGGGATTGTACTATAACACCACCACCAACACCAACACCCTTCCCCACCAACAGTTAAAGGGAAATTGAAAAGGAAATATGTAACGATATCTCAAATATATGTAAGAATAATAGTTCAGAGGCTTTATGTTCCTGTTCAAGGTGAAAGGCAAGTCTGCCAAGATTAGGGAATAATGGATGAAAAGATATAGAGACATTCTAGTCAAGAATAAATAAAATCATGTGAGATACAGATACCTGGCATCAACTGAATCTCTTCAAGAGTATAGGGGCATTAAGAAGGAATTCAGGAAGGCAAAGAGGGGATGAAACAACCTTGGCAGATAAAGTTTAAAGATAACCCAAAAAATTCTACAAATACACTAACAGCAAGAGAGTGTTGTGGGAGGTTGGGGGGGAAATTGTGCGGTCTCTACCAGAAATATTTGTATCATCTATAAACACAGGTGAAGTACTTGAAGAACGAGAGGGTGACTAATGTGCATTGTCTATGAAGACTGTAAAGAGAAGCCTAAAAATCACAGATTTCTGATTTCTGGTGGGTAAGCTGTTGCAAGTGATTCTGAAAGGTAGGATTTACATGCATTTGGAAAGGCAAGGAATAATTAGGGATGATCAGCAAAGTTTTGCTGAAGAAACATAAATGTCTCTCAACCTTGGAGTTTTCTGAAGAGGTGACAAAAAAAGATTGAAGATGGCACAGTGGTAGACATTGTCTATACAGACTTCAGCAAAACATTCAAAAAGCTTTCGCACATTGGACTAATTACTGAAGTTAGATCACATGGGATTGAGGGGGGAGGTTGCCAACTGGACATAAAATTGACTTTACGCTAGGAGACAAGGTGGTAGTGGAAAGCTGTTTTTTTTGGCCTGGAGACCTGTGACCAGTGCTGTTCCACAGGTTATCGGTATTGGATCCACTTTTGTCTGTCATTTATATAAGTTACCTGAATGCGAATACAGGAAGTACGGTTAGTAAGAGTGCAGATCACAACAAAATTGATGGCACAGTGGACAGTGAAGAAGGTTGTCTTAAGATTGGGTCAATGGGCTGAGGAATGGCACATGTAATTTAATTTGGATAAACATGTGTTGCACTTTGATAATGCAAACAAGGACAAGACACTCAGAATCAACGTCAGGGCATTGGGTGGTGTTGTAGAACAAATAAACTCAGGTGGTCAGATATACAATTCTTTGAAATTTGCATCACAGGTAGACAGGGTGGTTAAGGAGGCATTTAGCATGCTTGCCTTCATTGGTCAGACCTTTGGAGTACAGGAGTTGGGATGTCATGTTGAGGTTGCACAGGATATTGGGGAGGCTATCTTCTGGAGTACTGCATCCAGTTCTGACTGCCCTGTTATAGGAAGAATATTATTAAATTGGAGACAATTCAGAAAATATTTACCATGATGTTGCTAGGAATGGAGGATTTAAGATATAATAGCAGGCTGGAAAGACTGGCCCTTGTCTCAATAAGAGGTTGAGGAAACCCCTTATTGAGGTTTATAAAGCCCGTGAGGGGCATAGATTAGGTGAACAACAAGGGTTTTCTCCCTAATGTGGAGGAGTTCAAAACTAGGGGGTTTATTAGATAGATTCCCTACAGTGTGGAAACAGGCCCTTCGGCCCAACACGTCCACACCACCCCTTGAAACATCCCACCCAGACCCCATCGCCCTATAATCCACTCACCCCTGAACACCACGGGCAATTTAGAGTGGCCAATCCACCTAGGCTGCACATCTTTTTGGACTGTGGGAGGAAACCGGAGCACCCGGAAGGAAACCCACGCAGAGAATGTGCAAACTCCACACAGACAGTCGCCAGAGGCTGGAATCGAACCGGGGTCCCTGGCGCCGTGAGGCTGCAGTCCTAACCACTGAGCCACCGTGCCGCCCCATTTTTTAAAAAAAAAACTTTCTCCTCACCTTTTTAAGGACATGAGGGCAATTTTTTTTATTAAAAGAGGAAAAAATGTGGTGCATGCATGGAATGAACTACCAGAGAAAGTGGCAGATGCAGGTTGTGTTACAACATTTAAAAGAAATTTGCATAAATTCATGAATAGGAAGGGTTGAGGGAAATGGGGCATGTGCAGGCAGGTGGGACTAGTCTGGGAAAATGGTCAGTATGGACTGAGGATGGGATTGAGGGCAACAAAAGAGGGACCAGGTACAAAAAAAAAGTGGTGAACTCTTCGAAGTAGTGCGAAATCAGTTGCAGCAAAAGCAGTTTGATGTGATGAAGGGAAATTGGGATAAAAGAAATTGAACTTAAGGGGACAAAAATGAGATTAAGAGGCTGAATCTAAAGACTCAGGAGAGAGAAAAGGATAGAGAAAATTCAGAAAATAAAATCTGCACAGGAAGGTGCAGTTTTAAACAAAAAAAAAGAGAAGACTTCATATGGAGAAGATTGCGCTGATTAAGAAAAACACTGCCCATAATGAATAAGAGTTTGCTCACTGAGCTGGAAGGTTCGTTTTCAGACGTTTCGTCACCATTCCAGGTAACATCAGTGAGCCTGCGGTGAAGGGCTGGTGTTATGTCCAGCTTTCTATTTATCTGGTTAGGTTTCCTTGGGTTGGTGATGTCATTTCCTGTTCTTTTTCTCAGGGGGTGGTAGATGGGCTCCAAATCAATGTGTTTGTTGATGGAGTTCTGGTTGGAATGCCATGCTTCTAGGAATTCTCGTGCGTCTCTCTGTTTGGCTTGTCCTAGGATGGATGCGTTGTCCCAATCAAAGTGGTGTCCTTCTTCATCTGTATGTAAGGATACTAGTGATAGTGAATCACGTCTTTTTGTGGCTAGTTGATGTTCGTGTATCCTGGTGGTTAGCTTTCTGCCCATTTGGCCAATGTAGTGTTTGTGTTTGTCACAGTTCTTGCAAGGTATATTTGTAGAATGGTGGTGAAACGTCTGAAAACTAACCTTCCAGCTCAGCGAGCAAACTCACATCCAGAACCTCAACCTGAGCTACAAATCTCAGAACTCGCTACCCATAATCTCGAACTCTAAGGAAAGTTCTTAAATTTACACAACCCTACCAAAATTTGAGAAGTATGTCAAATCATTCTTTTTATTTGAGAAATAAAGGCAGAAGAATTGGTCAGAAGTAAAATTAGAAACTGCCACGCAAACCAAGTTAAAAAGGTCGAGCATAAGATTATGCATCCCGAATAGAAAGGTCTCTATTGATTATGAGACAATACAAAGGATATTTGAATGCACAAGCTAGTTCCTGAAGCACACAGGCAAAAGTTGAAACTTAGGCAAACTGCCTGGGTAAACTTCCAATGAGTTTGAAACAGTAAAGCAAAAGTAATTCTGACTAGTGGTACGAGCATTAGGAGTAAATACCTCATACAAAAAGTCTCAGATAAATTATTCAAAAAGTGACTACTTTTAGATGATTAGAACCTAGGTCAAAAACCAGGGCAACGTAACAAGACTGGCAGTAGAGATGGCCAACGATCACGAGCGTATGCATAAAACAAAACCACTTTCCCCTGTAATACCCATAAACCAGAGAAAGATAAAAAAAGGTGAAAAGAAGGCAAGTAGCCAAGATAAAGAAGGGACAGGTGGAATGCCACAAGGTCAGAAAGGAAAGTGCTGAAGGGAGAAGCAAGAGGTGAAGTCTCAAGAGTTACCGCTGAAACAAAGTAGAACACCTTCACTCGGAGTGCTGGAATATAAATAGAAAGTTCATGGGGTTTACTGGGGTTCATTAACTAAGTCCAAAAAGGAAGTCAAAAGAAAGAACCAGAGATCAAATGGTAACTTTGGCAACGCAACCGAAGACGAACTTCGCTGAAAGTGCAGGAAAAGTGATTAAAGTAGAGATAAAAGGATTTTTAAATCAAAAAAGTAAAATACGTCAATTCTTAATAAAGATGTAGGTTTACCTCTATCTTTTGAAGGGATACAGGAGCTACTCAACCTCCTTTGCAGGAAAGGGCATTTTTTTCATTACACCATCCTCCCTAACAGGGTGCACTGAATGTTAAAGTTTTAATAAAACAGGTTAAGTGGAGAGTACAAGGTGTAGAGCTGGATGAACACAGCAGGCCAAGCAGCATGAGGAGCAGGAAAACTGACGTTTCAGGCCGAGACCTTCTTCAGAAATGGGGGAAGGGGAAGGGGGTTCTGAAATAAAGAGGTAGAAAGGGGGAGGTGGATAAAAGATGGAAAGGGGAAACGATAGGTGGAGAGGAAAACAGATCAGTCAAAGAGGCAGGGATGGAGCCAGTAAAGGTGAGTGTAGGTGGGAGGTAGGGAGGAGAGGGGCCGCTTTGCAGAACACCCACACTCCGTTTGCAATAAACAACTGCACTTCCCAGTCACAAACCACTTCAACTCCCCCTCCCATTCCGCAGGCCACATGTCCATCCTGGGCCTCCTGCAGTGCCACAACTATGCCATCTGAAGGTTGCAGGAACAGCAACTTATATTCTGCTTGGGAACCCTGCAGCCCAATGGTATCAATGTGGACTTCACAAGCTCAAAATCTCCCCTCCCCTACCTCATCCCAAAACCAGCCCAGTTCGTCCCCACCTCCCTAACCTGTCCGTCCTCCCTGGACTGACCTACCTCCTCCCTACCTTCCCAACTACACTCACGTTTATTGGCTCCATCCCCACCTCTTTGACCAGTCTGTCTCATCTCTACTTATCATCTCCTCTATCCATCTTCGATACGCCTCCCCGCCCTCTCCCTATTTATTTCAGAACCCCCTTTCCCTTCCCCATTTCTGGAGGGGGGTGTCTAGGCCCAAAACATTAGCTTTCCTGCTCGGCCTACTGTGTTCATCCAGCTCTACATCTTGTTGTCTCGGATTCTCCAGCACCTGCAGTTCCTACTGTCTCTAAGTGGAGAGTAAGCACCTGTGCCATCATACAAGGTGCACTTGGAATGTGACCAGATGTCTTCAACAGTGGTGGCAGGAGCTGTTAAGAAATTACCCATGCATGAAGCTGAATTAATCCTGCGTTAGGATTTAGCCAGAGTGAAAGTCATAGCTTTGCCTATAATCAAAGTGTGAGAGAGGCTCCAGCAAGTACAAATTCAAGGCATTTGTCTATTGTGTGATTAAACAGAACAATGGCTAAACAAAGTTCATCATGCAGATGATGAAACAAAACCCTTTCTTTCTCAGAAAGAGAAGGATTATTCAAAAGAAGCACTTTGTGAAAGCAGATCTGGAGTTAGGCAAGTTAGCACAATCGGCACACAATGAAATCAAGCCTTAAGGAATACCAGAATGTTATTATATTACGAACAGAGTTTGGAGGAGGAAGTAGAGTCATCCTCACATACCTGCAGAAATAGTCGTTCAAATAGTGGTACCGGATAGGAAGGAGATATCGAGTAACAACACTGAAATTTCTGTTGCAGAACAAGTAGAAATACTGAAAATTCAAGCAGCGATAAGCAAGCATTCTACTTCCCAAAGACTTCATAAAGGGCAGCACAGTGGCTCAGTGGTCAGCACTGCTGCCTTACAGTGCCAGGGACCCGGATTCAATCCCACCCTCACGCGTCTATATGTAGAGTTCCGCACATTCTGTGCCTGCATGAGTTTGCTCCATTTCCTCTCACAATCCAAAGACGAGCAGGTTAGGTGGATTGGCCATGCAAAATTTTCCATTGTGTCCAGGGATGTGGAGGCTAGGTGGATTAGCCATGGGGAATGCACATTACAGGGGCAGGGGGCAAATGCTCTTCAGAGGGTCAGTGGGCACTCAAGGGAACAAATGGCCTGCCAACACACTGTAGGGATTCTATGATTCAGCACATTTCCGTAAAACATGCCATTCACATCAGATCATCGGAAGACCTAACCAAGTAAATCAAACCGGTATCCTTAATACAATACGCATTTTTGAAGAACTATTTATTCATTGTTAGTAGACTGTGTAGAACCATACTGAAAACAAAAGCATGCCACCAGTTCCTTACAATTATGGATACAATGACCTGATCTCCAAAAGCTACTTCTTTGGAGGATAAGTACACCTACAGCAGTGGTGGAAATTTTAATTTATTCACAGTCTGCGGGCTTCATTGGCAAGTTATCAATCACATTGCTGTGGGTCTGCAGTCACATGTAGGCCATACCAGGTAAGGATAACAGCTTCCTTCCCTAAAAGGACATTGGTGAACCAAATGGATTTTCCTGACAATGAAATAAGATTCTTAATTTCATTTTTTTTAAAAATTGAATTCAAATTCCACCATCTGTCACGGCATGATTCAAATCTGGTCACAACCAGAGAGTCTTGGAATTAACAGTCCAGCGATAGTACCACTAAACTGTCACCTCACATTTGGTGTCAGCTTGTTATGGAACACCAGAAATAAAGTTGGAACCTTGGTCTGACTATATGTCCAAAATCTTTCAGAATATGTTGTGTTATTTGGGTACAAAAAAATTGAACTCCACGATACATTATCCAGAAAAAAAAAGTGCTTTAGTCTGATATCACACAGTCTCAAGATAACGATTAAGGCACACTGTCACGAACATCTGCAGGATTGGCATGAAACATCAGATTTTTACGATATGCCACTAGACATTGCCTGAAAGAGTGTCTACTGGGTTTAGTTTATTTGAAATCATCCAAGGCCATGAATTAAGAGGTCCATTAAAACTGATCACAGGAGGGTTTTAAAAGACAAAAATAACAGTCCCTCAATGTCACACTGTATTTCCATACTTAAGAGACTCACAGCAGCATGCAAGGTACTGCAAGAGCGTTTTAAAGATCTCCCAGACAAAGATGAAGGAATGAGCAGACAAACATCGTGCAACTAGAACATCAAGCAGGAGACAAAGTGTTATTATCGTAACGAGTTGAATTTCAAAGAGCAGTTCAATGGTCCACACAAGATTACTAGGAGGGTTGGTAAAATGACTAATCTGGTAGATAGCCTTTTCCTTTCAGCTGAGAATTGGCTGCGTTACGCTGTCAGAATCCTGACAGAAACAGTGTACAAAAACCAAGCCTCACTATCCCACCAAGTTGTCACAAATGTGAAGAGGACCAATTTAATCATAAGGAAGGTTCTGAGGAAGGGTCACCGGACGAAAAACGTTAACTCTGTTTTCTCCTCCACAGACGCTGCCAGACCTGCTGAGCTTTTCCAGCAACTTTGTTTTGGTTCCTGATTTACAGCATCCACAGTTCTTTTGGTTCTTAATCATAAGGATGGTTAATTTGCTTGACTGTGATCAACTTCAGAGATGAAACAAAACTCACACTATGCTCAAAACAAAAATTGGCCTACTATAACAAACTTTTCTTGAATAAGGCAGAAAGTGGATTATCAATTGTTACACATGCAGACTTAAAATTACACCCCCTTTATTCAAACATACACCTATTGAAATCACAAATAAGACAGGCAAGACAGTTTTGCAGAAATATTAGCATAGAAAATAAAAACTTAAAGACAAATTCTATGCATCAAGAGTCCAATCCAACGAAGTGACTTTCTCAGTTCTTTTGGTGTTGATTCCTGTTACCAACTACAGCAATCCTTAACTTGGTGGCTAGTCAGTTTTCAGTAAGAACTTATTTCCAGAGTCTTTCAGTGCTAGCCTTCTTCCTCTCTCTGAAGCAGTTCAGGCTTAGCCTGCAGGCAATTGGGAGATACAAGTTAGTGCTCCTGTCTCAGTTCCATGACAACCTGCTGCTTCTCATCATTCCAGAAGTTGTTGCTATGCAGTTTTTAAAATTTTCAACCCAAGAGGCATCTAGCCTCAAAAATATCAAATCTAGCTTCTCCAAAACTTACATGCCCTTGTTCATTTATTGCTTACACAAGTGTTCCACTTTACTTAACAGTTACCAAAAAACCCTCATCAACACAACAGTCCAAAGTTCCATTTCCCAGGTTACCTTTCAAACAAAATATGCAACTGAGTAACAATGTTCTTGCACAGAATTCCAAAAAGATTTGAAACTGGATGATGAAAATTTTCCCTCCTGTAAATCAAACGTTAGTCCCAATCCAGTCAGTGGCCCCCAATTCTGGAGTGCAAAGGCAGGGGAAGCAATTTCTTGCCCCCTACTCCAGTCAAGCCCATTTCAAAATATCATAAAATAAAATCAGAATCCATACAGTGCAGATAGAGGGCACTCAGCCCATCAAGTCAGCAACTCTTGAAGAGTATCCCACACTTACCTTGACTAACCCACCTAGCCTGCCCATTCATGAACACTACAGGACAATTTAATATGGATCTACTTTACACACCCTTTGGACTGGAAGAGGAAACTGGAGCACCCATTGGAAACATGGAGAGAATGTGCAAACTACACGCAGTCGTCAAAGGCTGGAATCAAACTTGGGCTGCTGGTGTTGTGAGGCAGCAATGCTAAACACCAAGTCACCAAGCCACCCATCATGAACAAGTAAAGCCTGAGCTACTTCCAGTTATTAAAACAGAATTGTATCAATTTTTAGTTATTTTTTTTCCAACTTGTCCTTACTTTGATGATGAAAAGACAAAGAGAAACAAATTGAAGATTTGAGCAAGAGGCCATGGTGGATTTGGGGCAAGAATGTGAGAAAGATTCTTTTCTTTTCAAAACACACTAAAAACAAGCATAGTGTAGAACTCCATGCTTATAGAGTCACATTTGGAGACAGGATCAATTACTTCAGAAGGAAGCTGGATGTATGCTTCAAGGAATGCTCTGGAGAGAGGTGGCATGAACTCAATGTGCTATAATGACCATGTGGTGAAGTTCATTAACAGCCTTGCCCACCAATATTTCATGCAACTTTCTCCAACACCACAACCTTCCAACTCTGAATTTACTGTTGCTCTTGACTGATCCTTTAAACACAATTCTAAATTCATCCCATTTTGGCAGCTCTTTGCCCATCTAAATATCATCGTCAAGAACTCCCCTCTCTCCTCACCCATAACACTCTCCTTGAAATATGCTCCAATCAAGCTTCTGGTCATCATCTCAATAACACCACTAAAGTGACGCATATGCAGATGGCTGTTGTTGCTGCTTCCGTGGACATATTGCTCCCAAACAAAATAGAACAATACAAACAGATCATTCACCCCAACCAGTTCCTTTCACAGAAGTAGTAATCATCAGACACCATTTCTTACTCCATAATCCTTTGGCACTGAGGTGCTTCCTGCTTCAATTATAAGTCTTAATGTACAATATTCTACAGGTTACAACAGTATGAAGAAAGGGATAGTAAGAACTGTCAAAGCTGGAGTCAGAAATAACAGCGTGAAGCTACAGGATTACAGCAGGCCGGGCAGCATCACAGGAGCAGGAAAACTGATGTTTTGGGTCAGGACCCTGAAGGAGAATTCCGACCTGAAACATCAGCTTTCCTGCTCCTCTGATGCTGCCCAGCCTACTGTATTCCTCCAGCTCCACACTGTAATACGCAGAAAGGAATTTGCCTGCTTTAAGTCATCTCATATTTCAATTACATCCCTCCTTCTAGGGCTGTTGAAAATTGTATTTCTCTACCACTGTCACATCAAAACACCTCAGATCAACCTGTAATCTTACCAAGATCAATAATTAATGTCTTTGCTGTATCCTCTCAAACAAGAAAATATTCCAGTGAATCAACACTTCATCCCTTCCTATACTTAGACCCCAAAACTGCACAAAGTACTCCAATTATGATTTTATTAGCACTTATAAATTTATCATTCCATCAACATTTTAATATTTGCATCCCCAACTTAAAACCTGGTTAATATTCCTTTTTAAGGAAAGGAGAGATTATTACCTAATTAAAAAGTTGACTTGTGCAGAACAATAACACCCTTGCCCAAGCAAGAAACTCATGTTCAAATCCCACTCCACGACCTGATGGCAAAGGAAGGTGCCTTCTTCCAAAATACAATAGTGGAAGGCAAAAATCAGAAAAAGATGCAGGAATGCAAATTGGAGCAAAACCCACAAAACAGATTAAATATTTACTTCAAGACTTTAGATAATTTTTGAAACATTTAGATGTCAAAGGTTAATATTAAATGCAAAATATAGCTAATTAATTGTTCAGGCTGTTAAAAATTGCAAAAAGTAATCATCATTAGAATTTCTACAGCAAGAAATCTATGATCATTTATTTATAAAGGCGATAATGTATAAAAATGTTTATTTAATGCATGAATAAACACTTGTAAAGTCTAAAGTCAGTCCCATTACAGATATATCAACAAGTCAGTTCCCTACCCAAACCTCATCTTGACTTGATTTAGCGCACACAAGGGAAGTAAAGTGACAGATCAGGAGACAACAGAATTTAAACTGGCACAAGAGGTATAAATTTTCCCTGAAGGGTCCAGACGCAAAACGTCAGCTTTCCTGCTCCTCTGATGCTCCTTAGCCTGCAGTATTCATTCAGGTCTACACCTTATTATGTCACTGATCCTGTCACTTTAGTGCATAATCTGTTCTGGCTCTTCAAAAAAAAAAGCGATTCAATTAGTTCCTCCTCCTGCTCTTTTATCCTACAAATTCTTTTAAGTATATACGCAGATAGCATTTGAAAATTATCACTAAAATCAATAGTGGCCTTAACAGAATACTTGCAGGTGCCTAACACAGACACACTCAAACATTGCTTTTACATTTTCTGCTTGGATTTATGAAGCCCCAGTACTTGTCTGTTCATTTAAAAACCTGTTCACTTGCTCTGTCACGTTCGAAGATTGGTGCATGTAAGCCGATTTTAATTCCTACACTTATGCTACAATCCAGTTGACAAGAACTCTCCATTTTCATGTGACTCAAAACCATCCTTCAAACCCAATGATGACAGGTTACAATTCATGCATTATTTCAAAACAACGGACATGTCGAATTTTAACAGTTGGAGTAGTTACAGAAAGAAAAAAATTCATACAAAATTGGAGAGATTCAGGGGCAATAATCTCCGTGCACCAATTCAGTCAACCAATTCTCAGCCTTGTTTAAGAATCAATCGTTAAGTATTAAAATAAATATCAGTTGCCATAATTTCTCCTGTATTGTTATTAACGAATCAATGAATCTAGTTGCAAAATTAAAAGCAAGAACTGTTCTTTTTTACTGATTAGTTAACTGATCAGCCTGGGATTAGTTAACAAATCAGCTGAAAATTTAACTTGATAATAATCATGCTAATTTATTTCATAAAATAATGTTTTCAATTTACATGGCAATTATTTGATTCCAAGTATCAAAACACGTTGAAACCTGTTTTAGTTAACAACTGACCAATTAAAGCATTGTAATATTTCATATCAATCAAGAAGAAACATTACTTACTGATTCATCCAAAGCATAACGTAGACAGCCATGCTCATATAACACAAAGAATCTGCGCTGCCATTTCTAGATGTTGGAGCAGAGGAGAAAAGGAAAGTTATAAATTGCAACAGTTTGATTCAAACATTTTGAATTATTGATATGAAACTATTTTCTGTATATTTAAAAACAAAAAAGTTTATTACTTCAGTTTAAGTCATGTTAAATATGTATCTCACTATGGTGCTTTCCCATTAAGGGGAGGTAATGGCTTAGTGGTATTATCAGTAGACTATTGATTCAGAGACCCTTGTAATGTTCCGGGGACCCAGGTTCAAATCCTGCCATGGCAGGAACTGAATTCAGTTAAAAAAATGGAATTAGGAATTAGATGGTGATGATTAAACCATTGTCAGGAAAAACCCATCCGAGTCCCCATTAGGGAAGGAAACTGCTGTCCCTACCTGGTCTGGCTTACATGTGACTCCAGACCTACTGCAAATGTATGGTTGACACTTAACTACACACTGGGCATTGGGATAAGTAATAAATGCTGGCCTGGCCAGCGACACCCATATCCTTTGAACGAATAAATTAAGTCATGTATTTTAATGCCAGTTGCTTTACCAAGTCCCTTGACTGGTGCTAAAACCCCTGACAAGATGATAAATATTCTCTCGGAGCAGAAAACCTTACTCAAAAGAAAAATTAAAAATCAGCCTGAGACTTGCACATAAAAAATTTCCCAATCACCTCCCTGGAAAGGATCTATAGGTGTTTTCCCCACACAATGAATGAACGCAATGATATTTTAGAAGTACCAATGACATATTTCACTGCATTTTCTGAAAATCATGTACTGTTACAGCATCAGCTAAACCAACATTTTTCTCAATTGGTCACCTTATGTAATTCACTTCCTTGCCCAATCCTAGCAGCCATAATATTTTCAAGCAACAGCTGAATTCCTATTTATTAAAATAAAGAACAGAATCTCACTTTTGCGAATATTTGTGTTTTGAAGCAAAACATTAAGCACCAATGTGTCATTTCTTCCCCCACCAGAATTCATCACTATTAATTCTGATTTTTATTATGAAAAGTTTAAAGACAGACAGTCTTTAGATCAAGGTGGTGGAGGTCATGTGACCTGCTCTGCATTCTTGCAGAAGACTGGCCTGAGTCACTGATGCACAGCACAGAAACAGATCCTTTAGTCCAACCCATCCGCTCTGACCAGACATCCCAATCTAACCTAGTCCCATTTGCCAACATTTGGTCCATATCCCTCAAAACAATTCTTATTCATATATCCATCCAGATGACTTAAATGCTGCAATTAAAAACTAATCCAGCGCTTCTGGCAGCTCATTCCAGACATGCCCCACCCTCTGCATGAAAAAGTTGACCCTTTAGGTCCCTTTTAAAATTTTTCCCTCCTCACCTTCACCCTATGCTGACTAGTTTTGGACTACCCCACCCTAAGGAAAAACCTTAGCTATTCACCCTATCCATGCCCTGCATGATTTTTATAAACGTCTACAAGATCACCCCTCAGCCTCCGATGGTTCAGGGAAAAATAGCCCCAGCCTAGTTGGCCTACCTATAGCTCATACCCTCCAGTCCCAGCGACACCCTTAAAATGCTTTCTCCACTCCCAAGTTTAACATTTTTCCTACAGAAGGATGACTGGAATTGAACAACATGTTCCAAAAGCTGCCTCAATGTCCTGTACAGACACAACACAACATCCCAACTCCTATACTCAATGGTCTAGCCAATGAATGCATGCGCCAAATGCCTTCTACACCATCCCATCCACTGCAAATCCACTTTCAGGGAACTACAAACCTGCAACCAGGAGATCTTTGTTCAGCAACACTCCCCAGGAGCTTACAATTACGCAGACAAGTCCTGCCCTGGTTTGCCTTAGCAAAAAGGTAACGACTCCCATTTATCAACATGAAATTCCTCAGAACATTGGCCCGTTGTAGTGTCATAACCTCGTTCACTTTCCACTACGGCACCTAATTTGGTGTCATCCGCAAACTTACAAACCATACCTCCTATATTCACATCCAAATCGTTCACAGAAACGACAAAAAGCAGCAGATCCAGCAGCGATCCTGGTGACATTCCACTGGCCACAGGCTTCTAGACCAAAAAGCAACTCTCTACTCTTAAACAAAAGGCAGAAACAGAAAAAGCCAGAGCCCCCCAACACTGTCCCCATCAGACACTCCAGGGTAGGGACAGCACCAGATGAAACAACTTTCTTCAACAAGAATGAAGTCCCTGTCACTTGGGGGGAAACAAAATTAAATAAAAACAAGAAATGCCTCTCCCTTGACTCCATCCCCACCATCCACCTTTGGGGCAGGGACCACAAGGGGCCAAGATGTAGAATTTCCTTGACTCAATCAAAACAAAACCTGTTCTGACCCCACTGAACACTATCAGAACAGGAATAACAAGAGTTTCAAAATCCTTTTTAAAAAAAACTCACCTCACATCAAACCCATCAAGCACACCAGAGACAAGGGTCCAAAATTAATAAGAAAAAAAACAAATGCCCTTTTCTGGGCACAAAATCCAAGAACAAACACAAACTTATAGTGCAAACTTCTGTTCAACTTTATCAAAATATCAAACTGATGATGCCCTCCAGCACCAACTGATTATGAAAAGAGTTAACATAATGGTAAGCACCACATCCTCCATGGACACCAGAGTGCAGATTTAACCACAAAAACAAGAAGAGTGGCAGACAGTCAAAACCAAGAAGCCCCTCCTCAGCCCACTTCTCAAACCTGTTAATGGCTATCTTGTCCAGGCCCAGGAGCAAAGCCACAAGGCGGCTCCTAGACTTGTCCGCCCCTGGAAATGGAAGTCTGTAGACCAAAAGCATTAGGCTAAAGTGCAACTAAAATTTCAGCAGCTGCCCCTTCAAAAAAAACCAAATCTAAAGAAGGGGCTACATTCAGGCATCCTCAACAAAATGTGGAACACCTTTCCTCCAGGCCACAGAACATGCACGGGGTCTGGCATCCAGTAAATTTGAAAGTCTATGGTAAGGAAGGAAAGAAAGGGGTACCATGCATTGGTCAGGAACTGAATCCAGGCCTCCCACTCAGCAGGCAAGAATTCTACCACTGAACCACCAAGCAATTAACACAACCCTCTACCATTATCCTCAGATCTTTTATTTTCAAGCCAATTTTGTATCCAGTTGGCTAGCTCCCCAGGACACATGATCTTTAAACTTAGTAACTTGTCCACCATGCAGAAACTTTTCAAACACTTTGCTGAAGGCATATAGACCATAGCACTCTGCCTTCAAACTTCTGCCACCTCTTCAAAAAAAATAAACTTAAGTCTATTTCCCATGCACAAAGCCATGTCAACTTTCCCAAATCAGTCCTTGCCCTTCCAAAATCATGTAAATACTGTCCCTCAGAATCCCCTCCAACAACTTACCACTGACTCAAGGCTCATTAGACTCTATTCCTGGGCTTTTCCTTACAGCCATTCTTAAATAATGGCACCATATTAGCCACGTTCTAGTCTTCCAGCACCTCACCCGCAGCTGTCAATAATACATACATCCCAGCTAGGGTTCAGCAACTTATTCCCTAGCTTCGCACAAAGTTCTGGGGAACACCTGATCATGTCCCAGGGACTTATTTATCTTTATTCATTTTAAGACCTCCAGCACCTCTTATCCCATAGGATGAATTCTTTTCAAGACATCACTATTTCCCCAAGTACTTGTCCATATCCTTCTCCACAGTAAATACTGACACAAAGTATTTGCTTAGTATCTCACCCATCTCCTGTGGTTCCACACAAACAGCCACAATCTTTCAAGGGGCCCTATCTCCCTCGTTACTCTTTTGCCTTTAATATACCTAAAAGAAACTCTCTGCATTCTTCTTTACTTTATTTGTCCACACACACTCTTGTCCACTTTTTGGCCTCCTGATTTCCCTCTTAAGTATACTCCGACTGACTGCATACTTTTCTAGGGGTTCACTCAATCCCAGCTGTCTATACTTAATATATGCCTCCTCTTTTTTCCCCTTGACCAGAAGTCTCAATTTCTCTAGTCATCCAACATTCTGTACATCTACCAGCTTTGTCCTTCACACCAACAGGAACATACTGCCCTGAGTTCTCTACCTCATTTTCAAAGGCATCCCACTTCCCAATTGTCCCTTTACCTGAAAACAGCCTCCAAAATAGACTGTGAAAGTTTCTGTCTAATATCATCAGCATTGATCTTGTTCCAATTTAGAACTTTAACTTTGATCTATTCTGTCCTTTTCCATTACTACTTTAAAACTATAGAATTATGATCACTTGCCCCAAGTGCTCAACAACTGACACCTCAATAAC
The DNA here is from genome assembly GCF_030684315.1 of Stegostoma tigrinum. Lineage (NCBI taxonomy): Eukaryota > Metazoa > Chordata > Chondrichthyes > Orectolobiformes > Stegostomatidae > Stegostoma > Stegostoma tigrinum. The sequence continues at coordinate 48,959,158 of NC_081375.1, read as the reverse complement.
TTGCCCTGCCTTATTTCCCAACAGAAGTACCGTTCCTCCCCTAGTAGGTAAATCCACCAATTAAATAAGAAGGTTTTCTTGTACAGTGAAATTCCTCCCAACCAAGCCCTTAACACTACAGCAGTCCCAGTGTATGTCTGAAAAGTTAAAATCTCACACCCTATTAATCTTAGGGATATTAGAGGCCTCCTTATGTAACTGCTTCCCAATCTCCCACTAACTGGGGTGGGGAGACAATACAATTCCAATAAGGTGATCTCAGGTTCAGATTGTGAAAGGAGGTGTGAGATATTCACAACTATGAAGAGTATCCAGAGCTGTCATTTGCCTTCCAGTTTCAGGTGAGATGTTTGGAATACCAAGGTTTTGTGAAGTTACTTCCAAAATTGAGAGAAGTTGGCGTTCAGGTGTTATTAATTATGATTCCAACAACATCAGCTTGTAGTTCATGGTGCCACAGATAGAGCTTTGACAGGGGAAGAGTCCACAGGAAGCCATTTGTAGGTTCAAAGTACAGGCTTCAGACACTGTGAAAGAAGGCCTCTACTGTTCACTATACAGAATGGGGACAGGAGCTTGTGCACATATAAAGGGGACTAAATTTGCAAGCATATAAAACTATTTTTCAAGAATCAACCAGCTTTAGATAAAAGGTGAAAATCTGGAATTTGTTCTTTACCATTAAATTCAGATCTGGAATCAGGATCTATACTGCTGGGGAAAGAAAGGAACCAAGCCTGTGGGAATTAAAGAATTACTTTGGACTGTTTCCAGGAAAAGAAAGAATATTTACTTTGCAACAAAAAAAAGTGTATGAAAACTGGGACAGGATATTTCCATTGTAAATGTTAAATTAGGGAATCTTTTGTGTAGATTACACCAGAAGGAACCACTAATAATGTTGAATGTTGCTTTAGTTTCTTCTACTAGAATGTCCTAAAACTTTGTAATTATGATTCTTTCAGTTCTTCACAGGAAGTTCAAAATTAAGTAGTTAGTTTTTGAAAAGAAATTCTATTAGTCTGCACAGAAATTGTAACAATTTCGAATGAACCAAATATGAATGCTTCTACGGAGGAAGCACCAGGCAGGTTTAGCAGTCTATTTTAGAAGTTAAAGATCTACCCAAACATGAAGTTAAAACCACATTCAGCTCAAGATTTGTTCAGTTCATAAAAAACAACTTAAATGATGCCTTCTTTTATTCAAAAAAAGAGAAACATAAGCTTCTCTTCAATTATCTAAACTACCTTCATTGCCTCTGAATTGTGCCACTTTCCTTTTTCATCTGGGAATTTCCTCTCTATTCTTGGTCATTAAGAAAGCAAAATTACTTTAAAAATGTTTTGTCAAAACTACTGTAAAAAAGTTAAAACAAATCCCTCAAAATGACAAGAATTGCAGATTTTCCTCGAAACACTTCAGTGCTGTGCCATTATTGTGGATTTTCACGTGGTTCCTGAAACTTAGCATCCTAATTTACAGGCAACATAAATTGAACAGGTCAAAATGAAATAAAACATCAAATATCTCCAATACTTCACAGCAGATTCTAGATCTGTCATAAACTGAAGATACAGGGGTAGTGATTACATCAAGCATTATGACAAAGAACACAAATACCATTTCGGACAGAAATTAGCAAATATTTGATCACACAAAAGGATGGCAGAAGTTCAGTGTACCAAAACACAATTTTGAACTAGAAAGTGAAATGTGAGGCTGGATGAACACAGCAGGCCAAGCAGCATCTCAGGAGCAAAAAAGCTGACATTTCGGGCCTAGGCCCTTCAGAGAGGGGGGATGGGGTGAGGGTTCTGGAATAAATAGGGAGAGAGGGGGAGGCGGACCGAAAATGGAGAGAAAAGAAGATAGGTGGAGAGGAGAGTATAGGTGGGGAGGTAGGGAGGTACGGAGCGGATAGGTCAGTCCAGGGAAGATGGACAGGTCAAGGAGGTGGCATGAGGTTAGTAGGTAGATGGGGGTGCGGCTAGGGGTGGGAGGAAGGGATGGGT